>NC_090835.1:91085200-91710200 GCF_028021215.1 Eschrichtius robustus
TAAGAGTCATTTGATTCTCACTGACGCACACAAGGAATGGGGGAAGGTTGTGTAATACTGTATGAGGCTGATCTTACCACTCATGGAAAAATTGCCAGCCAGACACAAAGTGTCAGCTAATGGTGAGTCAGGGATGGGCTCCACAGTATCAAAGATCTTTATGTTGAATTCTTAACAAAGGAGTTTGGTGTAAACAAGACTCCAGGGCTGGGAAATGACACAAGAAGACGACAGTCACTTCCTCATCAGAGGACATGGCTTTTGCCAAAATCAGCTGAAATGTGTATGCAAGGCAAGAATTAGAAGACTCATATCAAGATGTGCTATGTTCTAGGTCCAGATGTGGAAATATGTGAGGGCTCGGAAATTCTCTTTCCTACCCTCCTTAAATAGCTCAAAGCTATTTACCCTTTCCATTTAATGTCATCTTTATGTCAAAAAGAGGAGAGTAAAAAAGATAACATTGAAAGAGTTCAGTGTTAATGGGAGAGCCAAAGAGAAACAATAATTGTATGTAAAATACATAACAGATCAAAAGAAGAAGAAAACTCTCATCTGAGAAGGGCAGCAGGAGCAGGCGCGTTCTAAGCACACCATCACCACGTGTCCCACCTCATCCGCTTTCACAACACTCGCAGCCTCTCTCATGTTGTAGCCTCATCCACAGCTCAAGCTTATATGGCTTCAGTCCTGAGCTGACTACATACGAAAATTCATGTGAATTATAAAGGCTTCTTTCAAGTTTTTTAAAATTACAGGTAGGGATATTTTTCATTACATTTATACCTTGCACAGTGGAGCCATTATCAATAGAAAAAATGAGCTGTGGATATTAAGAACACTGAGTTAAATATATAACATGGAAAACTTCAATCAAGTGGGCTTATCAGTAGAGATGTTCACCCAATCTAGGCAAAAATATTCCAACAAGTCATTTTAAACCATTTACATGTTGTATTGTCATTCTTCTAAAGTGATGGATAAAGAGATTTAATTTATTCAACGTGAGCATTTTTTAATTTGCTATCCTCTGTATCAGATAATGATCATAAGTATGTGGCAAAGAGGCCGCCACAGTAGGCACACAAAAACATGGGTTTGCTCATCCCATCCTCTTTCATCAGTGGTAGTAAGGAAAGATGGGCTGGAAAAATTCAGCTTGATGTGAAGGCTCTAAAAATATGAACAAGAAATTCCAAGGGAATTTAAGACGTGAGTTTACAACACTCTAATGACAAGTTTAGTCTGACTGGGAAAATAGAAGTTATATTAAAGGGACAACACGCTCTCTAACATCCTAAAAGAAACTGCTTAAGTAGTGGAAGTTGTATGAACAGTGGGGGCACTGTGTGACCCAGTGAACTCCGATGGAAAATAGAAATTCCTCTGCAAGGAGGAGAAACCTGCTTTGATACGTACACAAAGTGGGTTATCCGTAAACTTGGCTGGCTACAGAATACATTAGCAATGAAAAAATATCACTGAAGAAAACCCTGTAGATCTATTTCTACGACCAACAGCTCAACAAATTCAACTAGACTGAAAATTGAGAATACAAAGCTTACAATGAAAGGGGACACAGAGTACACAAAAATAAACAAACAGGAGAAATCCCTGAATGTCAACCTATAGCCTCTCTCCCAATTCTAATCGTGTCCATCTATGTAAGATCTCTGGTTATAGATATGTAACTTGTAACACACAATCACTCTCCTGAAATGTATCTGCTGAAGCACATGCAACACTTCAGGGCTCTAGGTCAAGGTCAAGAATACAAACCATAAATTCACTAATGCTAAAGATGAATGAATAGCCAAAGAGATGAGATGGTCTCTATTACTTCGTGTTGAAGCTCATAAGAGGTTTGCAATTGTCTTACAAAATACGTTTGCTCTCTATCCTTTGTATTGTTTCTTTCTATTATATGGCTAAATCCACTACACATCAAATAAGAGTCGATCATTTCTAATTTAATAGTGACACAAATCCTTTGGAACTCATTCACTATAGACATTGACATAGAATACTGACCTTGAATTTATAACATACTGACTCACTTTTGTTGTTCTCTGCATTTTTCCTAGATGTGAAATTATCAGAATGAGTTTTCCATAGCCTGTTTTGTTTTGCCCAGATGTACTCACAAATGTATCACCTAGACAGAGCTCCAGAGAGAAACAAAATGAGGCCGAACAGAGTAGCTTTGTGGTAGTTCTGAGCATGCAAAGAGGACCTGATTTGTAAGCCATTCTCTTTTTTCTCTCTCTCACCAGCTCTCTGCTCTTGGACAAATCTGCAGTTTCCTCACCAGAACCTAAAGCATAGTAATACTGACATTATCTCATGCTGTTTTGGTAAACAGATGCAAGGGTGTATGTGAAAGCCATAAAATGTTACAAACACATAAATCCTCAATGAGAACAATATACATGTGTAAATTACAAAGAGGAAGACAGATTAGTGTGGCTGATTTGAAATTTACTCATTATTACACAGATGGACAAAAACTAATTAAAAAACCAGTTCATCCTGTCATGTAACTGACCTCATCTTGTTCAAAGGCCTTCATTCTTGGTGAAAAGCAAATCAAAACGAAAATTTAAATCTTGTTCACTTGGCGTAACTCAGGTTCTCGAGAAAACAGTCAATTTGGGGTCAATTTTTAGTTGTTCTGGTTTTTCTCCCCCTTCCACTCTCTCCTGACATACTGGCATCTCCTCAAAAAGAAGTTTATGTGATTTGTGGTGGTGGGGCTGGAGCCTCTGCCTGGGGGCGCCGCTACATCCTGAGTAAGGTGGAGCTAATCTGGCCTGATCCTCGGGTTTTGGTCTCTACCTTCCCTGTTTCTGAAGTGTCTGGGGTGGTTCTCTCAGCAGAGACATAGGACAAACACTGCTTCTGGCCATCTTCCCTGATTGACCAAGCTTGGCTTTCACTCCTCATCTCAGAGACTTGGTTGTGTCCACTGTCCCAACCCCAGTTATAGAGGGACACCCTGCAGTCTCTGCCACAGATTCCCCTGCTGTGTGATACTGGGAGCCCCTGTAAGGCACGCCAACTCCTACTTATAAGCTCTGTTCATCATCTCGGCCCGGTCGGAACTTCTGAGTCAATTCTAAGAGATGAGGTACCTGGAGGAGAGGTGGCATTTTCTCAAGAGGCCACTTTTCAACTCTACTGCCCATGCCAAGGTGGTTTAGATATTCCCAAGAGGCATTTCCCCAAGGTTCCAGGAGGGAAGGTCAACACAGCTTTTGCTCTCATCTCCCTCCTCAACCTTCCTGTTTTCTTTTTAAATCATCCTGCTCTCTGTTCCTATCCCATCCGCCATCAAGCATCGTCTTGCACTACTGCGTGGGGGCTTCCCTTCCTATGTGGTTGGGTCCCACTTTTATAAGACCTGGTCTTAAGTCCTCAGGCTTTCTTCTCCATACGTGAAATGGAAGTGTTAGCATTTTTAACGAGTCCTGACTTGTATGAGAACTTCTCTGCCAACTGTACAATGACATATGTGTTCTAGAATCCAGACTCTATCTGCTCTATGCCTAAAGCAATAAAGGCCATTGATTTCATGAGTCTGGCAGCTGCAGGGCAACAAGATTTACAGGCGATTTTGTAAAAGCATCATTAAATACGTCAAAATTTTATACATAACCTAAGCAGTTTAAGATTATGGGTGATTTCAAGAGCTTCTTGAATAAAGGAAAAAAGGTAACCTTGTGAAATATCATATGGAGCAGATATTATTAGTCCATCTTATAGATGAATAAATGATGGCTTGGGGAAGATAAATATTTTCCCCAGTGAGGCACAGCATGTGAGCAGTGAAGCCAAAATTTAAACTCAAGTGTTTGTATTGTAACTCCAATGTTCTTTTTACTACTAATATAGAAGTTCCTTGACAATGTCAGTCAATCTAAAAGGGAGTACATGGCTATGAGTTCCTGCCACTTACCGAAGCAAAACCCTACTTGACTTCAGTGAAGATTACAAAAGAGAGAAGTCCAGATGAGACATTAAACTTTATTCCCTATTTTCTTCATTTACCTAGCATTTACTGAAAGCCTCCGATATATCAAATACTGTGCCCAAGGTCACAAATCTCAAAGTTAACTGTCCCTGTTCTTAATTAAATCACAATATAGTGTCAAGATGGACAAATGTAATTATAATACACCTAAGCAAGTTCAGCGCTGTATGGATTTTAGGTATCGTGAGGGTCTCAGGGTTTCCAAATCAATTCTTCTCATGCCTCAAATAGTTATTAGAATTTGTTAGTGATTCTAAAGGTAGAAGCTTCATTATACATGTTGCGATGTGAGGAATTACTTAGCAGAAATGCCTGTTTCCATAAATCTGCAAATCACAAAGGGAAAGACAGAAATGTTGAATGTTGAGTAGTCAGCAGCTTGGAAGTTTCAGGAGGCCCCCAGGTCCACTTCTTGCCCACTTATCACTGGCCATCTTATTTTTCAACAGTCTCAACCCACCACAAACAGCTCCTTTCTAGAGCAACTGCAGTTGGCTATAAACACACACACACACACACACACACACACACACACACACACACAAAGCATTAAAAATAAATGTGTTAAACTTCATTAAAACATTTTCCTCAAACAGAAACAGACTCACATATACAGAGAACAAACTAGTGATTCCCAAAGGGGAGGAGGTTGGGGGAGTGGGCAAAATAGGTGAAGGGGATTAAGAGGTACAAACTACCGGCTGTAAAATAAATATAAGTCACAGGGATATAATACACAGCACACGGAATACAGTCAATGATGTTATAACAATTTTGTATGGTGTGTAATCTACAAAAATAGTGAATAACTATGTTGTACACCTGAAACTAATATAATATTATAAGTCAACTATACTTAAAATTTATTTCCTCAAATATGAAATTTTCCAGCAATCTGAGCAGAGTTACAGGGAGACTCCCTCCAGAGGTATGTTGTGACTCTGAATAAGTGTTTAGGTGTCCAGTTATGTGAAGGTTTTATGAGGATAATGTGAGATTTCCTTTGATACATAAAGAGTATTCAAATGCCAAATGTGGTGAAGGGAAAAGTAACAAATGCGTCAGAATTCTGTTCTTCCAAATCCTGGAACTCAGACACCTGCCCTGAAATATTAACATGCTTGACTTAAAAATGGAACTGACTAGGCTGCTGCATCACTTAAAACTATTAATTACAATTAAAAAGAAAAAATACAGCTACTCGCAAAATACTAAGTAGTCTGGAGATATCTCAGTAAGGAAAATTAAAAACCCACACCCAGAGACCTTCAAGATGGCAGAGGAGTAAGACGTGGAGACCACCTTCCTCCCCACAAATACATCAGAAATACATCTACATGTGGAACAACTCCTACAGAACACCCACTGAACGCTGGCAGAAGACCTCAGACCTCCCAAAAGGCAAGAAACTCCCCACGTACCTGGGTAGGGCAAAAGAGAAAAGAAAAAACAGAGACAAAGAATAGGACGGGACCTGCACCAGTGGGAGGGAGCTGTGAAGGAGGAAAGGTTTCCACACACTAGGAGGCCCCTTCGCGGGCAGAGACTGCGGGTGGCGGAGGGGGAAGCTTCAGAGCCACGGAGGAGAGCGCAGCCACAGGGGTGCGGAGGGCAAAGCGGAGAGATTCCCGCACAGAGGATCGGCGCCGACCAGCACTCACCAGCCCGAGAGGCTTGTCTGCTCACCCGCCGGGGCGGGCGGGGGCTGGGAGCTGAGGCTCGGGCTTCGGTCAGATCCCAGGGAGAGGACTGGGGTTGGCGGCGTGAACACAGCCTGAAGGGGGCTAGTGCGCCACAGCTAGCCGGGAGGGAGTCCGGGAAAAGTCTGGAGCTGCCGAAGAGGCAAGAGACGTTTTCTTCCCTCTTTGTTTCCTGGTGTGCGAGGAGAGGGGATTCAGAGCACCACTTAAAGGAGCTCCAGAGACGGGCGCGAGCCGCGGCCGTCAGCACGGACCCCAGAGACGGGCATGAGACGCTAAGGCTGCTGCTGCCGCCACCAAGAAGCCTGTGTGCGAGCACAGGTCACTATCCACACTGCCCCTCCCGGAAGCCTGTGCCGCCCGCCACTGCCAGGGTCCCTTGATCCGGGGACAACTTCCCCAGGAGAACACACAGCGCGCCTCAGGCTGGTGCAACATCCCACCAGCCTCTGCTGCTGCAGGCTCGCCCCGCGTCCATACCCGTCCCTCCCCCGGGCCTGAGTGAGCCAGAGCCCCCGAAGCAGCTGTTCCTTTAACCCCGTCCTGTCTGAGAAAAGAACAAATGCCCTCAGGTGACCTACACGCAGAGGCGGGGCCAAACCCAAAGCTGAACCCCAGGAGCCATGCGAACAAAGAGGAGAAAGGGAAATCTCTCCCAAAAGCCGCAGGAGCAGCGAATTAAATCTCCACAATCAACTTGATGTACCCTGCATCTGTGGAACACCTGAATAGACAAGGAATCATCCCAAAATTGAGGTAGTTGACTTTGGGAGCAACTGTAGACTTGGGGTTTGCTTCCTGCATCTAATTTGTTCCTAGTTTTATGTTTATCGTCGTTTAGTATTTAGAGTTTATTATCATTGGTAGATTTGTTTATTGATTTGGTTGCTCTTTTCCTCTTATTTTTATATATACATTTCTCCCCCTTTTTCTCTTTTTGTGAGTGTGTATGTGTATGCTTCTTTGTGTGATTTTGTCTGTATAGCTTTACTTTTACCATTTGTCCTAAGGTTCCGCCAGCCGTGTTTTTGTTTTTTTTAGTACACCTTTTAGAGAGCTTGTAATAATTGGTGGATTTGTTTATTGGTTTGGTTGCTCTCTTCCTTCTTTCTCTTTTTCTTTTTTTAATACCTTTTAATTTTTTAATTTTTAATAATTTTTATATTTTTATTTTAATAACTTTATTTCTTTTTATTTTATATTTTTCTTTCTTTCCCTTTTTCTCACTTTTCTCCTGAGCCACGCGGATGACACGGTCTTGGTGCTCCAGCCGGGTGTCAGGCCTGTGCCTCTGAGGTGGGAGAGCCGAGTTCAGCATATTGGTCCACCAGAGACCTCCCAGCTCCATGTAACATCAAACAGCAAAAGCTCTCCCAGAGATCTCCATCTCAATGCTAAGACCCAGCTCCACTCAACGACCAGCAAGCTATAGGGCTGGACACCCTATGCCAAACAACTAGCAAGACAGGAACACAACCCCACCCATTAGCAGAGAGGCTGCCTAAAAGCATAGTAAGGTCACAGACACCCCAAAACACACCACCAGATGCGGTCCTGCCCACCAGAAAGACAAGACCCAGCCTCATCCACCAGAACACAGGCACTAGTCCTCTCCACCAGGAAGCCTACACAACCCACTGAACGAACCTTAGCCACTGGGGGCAGACACCAAAAACAATGGAAACTACGAACCTGCAGCCTGCAAAAAGGAGGCCACAAACACAGTAAGTTAAGCAAAATGAGAAGACACAGAAACACACAGCAGATGAAGGAGCAAGGTGAAAACCCACCAAACCAAACAAATGAAGAGGCAATAGGCAGTCTACCTGAAAAAGAATTCAGATTAATAATAGTAAAGATGATCCAAAATCTTTGAAATAGAATGGAGAAAATATAAGAAACATTTAACAAGGACCCAGAAGAACTAAAGAGCAAACAAACAATGATGAACAACATAACTGAAATTAAAAATTCTCTAGAATGAATCAATAGCAGAATAACTGAGGCAAAAGAACGGAAAAGGGACCTGTAAGATAAAATAGTGGAAATAAATACCACAGAGCAGATAAAGAAAAAGGAATGAAAAGAATTGAGGACAGTCTCAGAGACTTCTGGGACAGCATTAAAGGCACCAACATTTGAATTACAGAGGTCCAGAAACAGAAGAGAAAAAGGAAGGGACTGAGAAAATATTGGAAGAGATGATAGTTGAAAACTTCCCTAATATGGGAAAGGAAATAGTCAATCAAGTCCAGGAAGCACAGAGAGTCCCATACAGGATAAATCCAAGGAGAAACATGCCAAGACACATATTAATCAAACTATCAAAAATTAAATACAAAGAAAAAATATTAAAAGCAGCAAGGGAAAAACAACAAATAACACACAAGGGAATCCCCATAAGGTTAACAAATGATCTTTCAGCAGAAACTCTGCAAGCCAGAAGGGACTGGCAGGACATACTTAAAGTGATGAAGGGGAAAAGCCTACAACCAAGATTACTCAACCCAGCAAGGATCTCATTCAGATTTGACGGAGAAATTAAAAGCTTTACAGACAAGCAAAAGCTAAGAGAATTCAGCACCACCAAACCAGCTTTACAACAAATGCTAAAGGAACTTCTCTAGACAGAAAATACAAGAGAAGGAAAAGACCTACAATAACAAACCCAAAACAATTAACAAAATGGTAATAGGAACAAACATATCGATAATTACCTTAAATGTAAATGGATTAAATGCTCCCACCAAAAGATACAGACTGGCTGAATGGATACAAAAACAAGGCCCGTATACATGCTGTCTACAACAGACCCACTTCAGACCTAGGGACACATACAGACTGAAAGTGAGGGGATGGAAAAAGGTATTCCATGCAAATGGAAATCAAAGAAAGCTGGAGTAGCAATTCTCAAAACAGAAAAAATAGACTTTAAAATAAAGACTATTACAAGAGACAAAGAAGGACACTACATAATGATCAAGGGATCAATCCAAGAAGAAGATATAACAATTGTAAATATTTATGCACCCAACATAGGAGCACCTCAATACATAAGGCAAATTCTAACAGCCATAAAAGGGGAAATTGACAGTAACACAATCATAGTCGGGGACTTTAACACCCCACTTTCACCAATGGACAGATCATCCAAAACGAAAATAAATAAGGAAACACAAGCTTTAAATGATACATTAAACAAGATGGACCTAATTGATATTTATAGGACATTCCATCCAAAAACAACAGAATACACATTCTTCTCAAGTGCTCATGGAACATTCTCCAGGATAGATCATACCTTGGGTCACAAATCAAGCCTTGGTAAATTTAAGAAAATTGAATTTGTATCAAGTATCTTTTCCGACCACAACAGTATGGGACTAGATATCAATTACAGGAAAAAAATCTGTAAAAAATACAAACACATGGAGGCTAAACAATACACTACTTAATAACCAAGAGATCACTGAAGAAATCAAAGAGGAAATCAAAAAATACCTAGAAACAAATGACAATGAAAACACAGTGACCCAAAACCTATGTGATGCAGCAAAAGCAGTTCTAAGAGGGAAGTTTATAGCAATACAATCCTACCTCAAGAAACAAGAAACACCTCAAATAAACAACCTAACCTTGCACCTAAAGCAATTAGAGGAAGAAGAACCAAAAACCCCAAATTTAGCAGAAGGGAAGAAATCATAAAGATCAGAGCAGAAATAAATGAAAAAAGAGATGAAGGAAACAATAGCAAAGATCAATAAAACTAAAAGCTGGTTCTTTGAGAAGACAAGATGACAGACCATTAGTCAGACTCATCAAGAAAAAAAGGGAGAAGACTCAAATCAATAGAATTAGAAATGAAAAAGGAGAAATAACAACTAACACTGCAGAAATACAAAGGATCATGAGAGATTACTACAAGCAACTGTATGCCAATAAAATGGACATCCTGGAAGAAATGGACAAATTCTTAGAAAAGCACAACCTTCTGAGACTGAACCAGGAAGAAATAGATAATATAAACAGACCAATCGCAAGCTGAAATTGAGACTGTGATTAAAAATCTTTCAACAAGCAAAAGCCCAGGATTAGATGGCTTCACAGGCGAATTCTATGAAACATTTAGAGAAAAGCTAACACCTATCCTTCTCAAACTCTTCCAAAATATAGCAGAGGGAGGAAC
This sequence comes from Eschrichtius robustus, assembly GCF_028021215.1. NCBI lineage: Eukaryota > Metazoa > Chordata > Mammalia > Artiodactyla > Eschrichtiidae > Eschrichtius > Eschrichtius robustus. The sequence goes on from NC_090835.1 coordinate 91,095,117, forward strand.
ACTCCCAAACTCATTCTACAAGGCCACCATCACCCTGACACCAAAAACAGACAAAGATGTCACAAAGAAAGAAAACTACCAGAAACCAATATCACTGATGAACATAGATGCAAAAATCCTCAACAAAATACTAGCAAACAGAATACAACAGCACATTAAGAGCATCATACACCGTGATCAAGAGGGGTTTATCCCAGGAATGCAAGGATTCTTCAATATACGCAAATCAATGTGATAAACCATATTAACAAATTGAACAATAAAAACCATATGATCATCTCAATAGATGCAGAAAAAGCTTTTGGCAAAATTCAACACCCATTTATGATAAAAATCCTCCAGAAAGTAAGCATAGAGGGAACTTACCTAAACATAATAAAGGCCATATATGACAAACCCACAGCCAACATCGTTCTCAATGGTGAAAAACTGAAACCATTTCCACTAAGAGCAGGAACAAGACAAGGTTGTCCACTCTCACCACTACTATTCAACATAGTTTTGGAAGTTTGAGCCATAACAATCAGACAAGAAGAAGAAATAAAAGACTCTAAATCGGAAAAGAAGAAGTAAAACTGTCACTGTCTGCAGATGACATGATACTATACATAGAGAATCGTAAAGATGCTAACAGAAAACTACTAGAGCTCATCAACGAAGTAGCAGGATACAAAATTAATGCACAGAAATCTCTTGCATTCCTACACACTAATGACAAAAAACCTGAAAGAGAAATTAAGGAAACACTCCCATTTACCACTGCAACAAAAAGAATAAAATACCTAGGAATAAACCTACCTAAGGAGACAAAAGACCTGTATGCAGAAAACTGTAAGACACTGAGGAAAGAAATTAAAGATGATACAAACAGATGGAGAGATATACCATGTTCTTGTACTGGAAGAATCAACACTGTGAAAATGACTATACTACCCAAAGCAATCTACAGATTCAATGCAATCCCTATCAAACTACCAATGGCATTTTTCACAGAACTAGAACAAAATATTTCACAATTTGTATAGAAACACAGAAGACCCCAAATAGCCAAAGCAATCTTGAGAAAGAAAAACAGAGATGGAGGAATCAGGCTCCCGGACTTCAGCCTATACTACAAAGGTACAGTAATCAAGACAGTATGGTACTGGCACAAAAACTGAAATATAGAACAATGGAACAGGATAGAAAGCCCAGAGATAAACCCATGCACATATGGTCACCTTATTTTTGGTAAAGGAGGCAAGAATATACAATGGAGTAAAGACAGCCTCTTCAATAAGTGGTGCTGGGAAAACTGGACAGCTACATGAAATTAGAACACTCCCTAACACCATACACATAAATAAACTCAAAATGGATTAAAGACCTAAATTTAAGGACACACACTATCAAACTCTTAGAGGAAAACATAGGCAGAACACTCTATGACATATATCACAGCAAGATCCTTTTTGACCCACCTCCTAGAGAAATGGAAATAAAAACAAAAATCAACAAATGGGACCTAATGAAACTTAAAAGCTTTTGCATGGCAAACGAAACCATAAACAAGACGAAAAGACAACCCTCAGAATGGGAGAAAATATTTGCAAATGAAGCAACTGACAAAGGATTAATCTCCAACATTTACAAGCAGCTCATGCAGCTCAATATCAAAAAACAACCCAATCCAAAAATGGGCAGAAGACCTAAATAGACATTTCTCCAAAGAAGATATACAGATTGCCAACAAACACATGAAAGGATGCTCAACATCACTAATCATTAGAGGAATGCAAATCAAAACTACAATGAGGTATCACCTCACACCACTCAGAATGGCCATCATCAAAAATATCTACAAACAATAAATGCTGGAGAGGGTGTGGAGAAAAGGGAACCCTCTTGCACTGTTGGTGGGAATGTAAATTGATACAGCCCCTATGGAGAACAGTATGGAGGTTCCTTAAAAAACTAAAAATAGAACTACCATACGACCCAGCAATCCCACTACTGGCATATACCCTGAGAAAACCATCATTCAGAAAGAGTCATGTACCACAATGTTCATTGTAGCACTATTTACAACAGCCAGGACATGGAAGCAACCTAAGTGTCCATCGACAGATGAATGGATGAAGAAGATGTGGCACATATATACAATGGAATATTACTCAGCCATAAAATGAAACGAAATTGAGTTATTTGTAGTGAGGTTGATGGACCTCACTTGTCTGTCATACAGAGTGAAGTAAGTCAGAAAGAGAAAAACAAATACCGTATGCTAACACATATCTATGGAACCTAAAGAAAAAAAAAATGGTTCTGAAGAACCTAGGGGCAGGACAGGAATAAAGACACAGATGTAGAGAATGGACTTGAGGACACAGGGAGGGGGAGGGGGAAGGGTAAGCTGGGATGAAGTGAGAGAGTGCATGGACTTAAATACACTACCAAATGTGAAATAGATAGCTAGTGGGAAGCAGCCACATAGCACAGGGAGATCAGCTCGGTGCTTTGTCTCCACCTAGGGGGGTGGGATAGGGAGGATGGGAGGGAGACGCAAGAGGGAGGGGATATGGGGATATATGTATATGTATAGTTGGTTTACTTTGTTATATAGCAGAAACTAACACACCACTGTAAAGCAATTATACTCCAATAAAGATGTTAAAAATAAATAAATAAATAAAAACACCTTCCTAACAACAAAAAAACCCCACACCCATTTGCCTCTTGTGTGAAAGGGGAGTATTTACATATCCCACTATAAAATTACATATGCTAATAACATGCTAATGTAAATATGAAAAAATACTCTGAAAACTGCAAACTGAAGAACCACCAAAAAACATGGAAAGGCAAAAAAATAGAGCTGCCTGAAAACAAGGTCTGCCACCTTGTTTATTCACGCGTAAACGTCCAATATGCTCAACGCTTTGACATCTCTATTCAGCTGGGGTTTGAATCAGCTATAAATATATGCCCTTTAATTGTGTGATTGATTTGTCAAAATTTCTAAAATATGTTACGTATGGGTCTAACTCCATATGAATACAAATATTTTCATGGTGTCCCATTGTAAGTGATTAACATTCACAAGGAATTGAGACCCCTTAAATAAACAGACTGTGTTTGTTAATTCACTCATTTGTCAACCATTCATACCTAGAACTGTAGTTTTCACCACAAAGCTCATCTTTAAAATTTATTTTGTACCTGTGTTCCCAATAATGCTTGACAAGAGCATTCTATAGAACTGTGTGCCTGATGAAAGGCAAAGACAAGCATCATGCTTCTATTTATATTCTACCGGTACAATCAAAGCTCTCCAGGCAAAATCTAAGCAAGAAGACAGACACCCAATGGATTAAATGGCACAATTTCCAAGCCTTTCCTCCAGGTTTCTGTGCCCTCAGGCAATAAACTGGCTTTTGCATCTGGCAAACATATGCAGAAAACTTGGCTAAATATGACTGAACAACTTGGCCAAGTTCTTCCATGTGACCCACTGTGACAGCCAACCTAAAGTTCCCAATGACAATTCAATTTCCAAATGAAAACTTTACTTTTTCATTAATATGTGTTAATACTTAAGATATAGATATAAATAAATTCATCTCATGTTTGGAGTAAAAAAGCAATGCAATTAAAAAATAACAAATGTACTGTATTTGTATTATTGGAAGGAGTGAATATTTAGAATAAGATGGATATTACAGAAATGGACCTGACCACACAATCTTATCCACACAGTCAAGGATTCAGAAGCGTAAGAGAGAGTGTTTCCAGTGCTTCTGCCAGGTGGAACGCCTTCTAGATTCACCAGAGTAACTGGCTATCATGACTAAATCTCTAAGCTCAACTGAAACTTCACGGCTCTAGTTGAAATTCCACAACTTCTAGAGATTCTACAAGTTGTCAGATACAGGATTTAAAATGTTTAGCCATATGCTTTAAAATGCTGATAACAGACTTACATAAATGTGTACTCACTTTTAATACATTTGACATTTTGAGACATCTACTATACTAGGCATGATGATCAAGACACGGAAGTTTACAGTCCTTGCCCTCAAAGACCCTAAAACTCACGCTACCTGGAGTTTCAACCAGATTCCTTGGGCTCTCTTTTTTATAAGCCATTTTCCATTGTATCAAGTAACAGGGAATGATTGAGTTATTGTGTCTGCTATATATTACTACATCAGAGTGACAGTTGTTTATTGCACCATTACCAAAAAGCTGTATTCTGACAGAGTGCATATCAACACACATCAGTGAAGATGAAACAACTTTTTCCTGGCTAACTCATTCAAAAAAAATTACAAGGAAGATATACAAGATTAATGTGTGTGTCTCTAAGTATGGATAAGTTTTTATCCGACATAAGGAATATACTGAAATTGTGCAAATTATGTATCTTTTAATACTGTACATAAAGGATTTGTATTCACAGAAAACTTCCTCAATACATATCCCAGATACATCAACAAACCTCCTGACATCACCTTATTTTTCTTTTCTTTTTCTCTGGTCTATTTTTCTTTCTTATGACGACAAATGCTCCCATTCTGTGTTCTCCGCCTTGTCTTGTAAACAAGCTCAAATCACTCGTATCCTTAAAAACCACACCTGTTCCCAGGTCACTCGCTACCTACGTGCCAATCCTTGTCTTCTTATCCAAACTCTCAGAGGAAGTGTAATATTTTTACTAACCCATCTTCTTCACCCCTTATTCATTTATGAATCCAATGGATTCTGGTTTCAATCTTCACCGTTCTAGTGAAACCACTTACTGCTAAAGTTACAGATAATTTTCCAAATTGATTAGTCCAATGGACACTTTTAATCCCTCACCTGGTTTGACAGCTCTGTTAAATCTGGTCTTGTTGATTGCACCTCTTTCTTAAAACTCTCTGTTCCCTTGAGCACTGCCCTCTGTTCTTGGAACAGCCCACTCTTCTGATGTGCTTTATTCCTCTCAATATTCCTACTCTTGCTTCCGCAGTATTGCATAGTAGTTATGAGGACTTTGGAGCCAGACTATCTTGTCTCAAAGCTCAGTTTTTCTACTTTCTGTGAGATTTGGGGGCAACTCATTTAATTTCTCTGCCCCTAGTTTCCCATCTGCAAATTGGGAATCCCACTAGTATTAGCCACTCCACACTTGTTGGCCAGGTGGCAGAGGCTGGGATGTATTCTGTTGTTCTGATTAATTGGGCAGACACTGAGTCCCTGGGTCTTGGAAATGGGACCTTCTCCTGGGTCCTGCTCCACTAGAACCTCTAAGTCTGGCCCCAAGATGTATTCCTGGACCTTACTCAGGGATAGATGTTTTTTTCCTATATGGTCTTCTAGCTGCAATGAGCTTTCACCAGCGCCCTAAGGACAAAAGTTTATTGCTCTTTGCCACACCGTTTAAGGCTTTTATTCCATAGGAGAGAGAAGAGAATGATACAGCAGGACTTGCTGGCTTTCCCCCAACTGTAGCTGGTCCACTCTGCCAGGCCTGCTCACAAGAATGATTTCTCTGGACGTTTGACCTCTCTTTTTTATGCATATCCTATGCATGAGTAGAAGAGCCTGGAATGGCTGCAAATTCCTCTCATATCTGCAGTCCCCTGTAGTTTTACCTTCTCTTGCCGTTCCACAGTTGGCTTTTGGCAATTTGTTAAAAATTTTCATTGAATTCTTACCACTGTCCTTACACATCTGCCTCTGGTAAGCAAGTGATTGCATCTCATTTCTCCTTGGACTTAAGTTAGCTCTTAGGTTAGTTCATTTCTTTGAGACCTCAACTCTCCCATGAGTTCAAGAAAAGTTATGTATTTGCAAATTTTCTACCATTTTGTTGTTGTAAACGCAGGAACATTGCTCTTTTCATCTTTCTACATCCTAAATATAAAGCCCAAAATATGTGTTTCCAACCAAGGCCCCAAAGCATTTCTATAAGAAAATCTTAAAGAAATAAATATTCTCAACTAGCGATACTAGAATAATTGATTGATCATTTGGGGTGAGGGGGATGAAACCTCGCATTATATACAAAAATGTATCCTAGATTATCACAGATCTAAACATCAAAATTAAACCATAAATCTTTTCAGAAAACCACAGGAGAGTATCTTTGTGATACTGGGGAAGGCAAAAACTTCTTAGACAGAAGAAAATACTAACAAAGAAAAAATTATAAAAGTGGACATTATCAAAATTAAAATGTTTGCTCTTAGAAAAACATTAGGGAAGTAAGTAGGTAAAGCTACAGACTGGGAGAAAATGTTTGCAAGACATCTGACAAAGGACTTCTATCTAACTCCTACAATTCAATAATAAAAAGACAAACGACTCAATTTAATGGGCAAAAGACTTGAATAGGCACTTCACAAAAGAATATATATGAATAGCCAATAAGCACATGAAACAGTGCTCACCATCATTAGTCATTACGGAAATGCAAATTAAAACCACACGAGACAGCACTAGACACCCACTCAAATGGCTAAAATTTAAAAGACTGACCACCAAATGTTGATGAGGATGTGGAAAAAAAAAAAACAAAAACAGAACTCTTACATTACTGATGGGAGGGTAAAATGGTATAACCTCTCCGGAAATCGGCATGGAAATTACTTATAAAATCATACACCTACCTTTTGGTGTTTACCTGAGAGAAATGTCAACATATACATAAAAATCTGACACAAAAATGTTCCTAACAGGTTTATAAATGGCCCCAAACTGGAAACAATACAAATGCTTATCAGCAGAAAGGATAAACAAATTGTGATATGTCCAGATAACGGAACACAATAAAAAAGAATGAGCTCAATAAAGCAATAACACAGATGAACATCACAAATCTTAAGAGGAGGAAAGAATCCAGCCACAGAGGACTACAAACTGTAGGATTCTCTACTTACACAAAGCTCCAGAATAGGCAAAACTAACTAATGGTGAAATTGCAGAAGAGTGGTTGCCTTGGGGAACGACGATGACGGGACTGTCTAGGAGAGGGCAGGAGCAATCTTTTTCTGGTGATAGAAATGTTCCATATATTGATAGGGTAATGGTTATATGGGTGCATACATTTACCAAAACTCAAACTATGTGAATAAGACTTGTGCAATTCTCATTCTGTGAATCTGTAAATTATGTCTTAGTAAAAAAAAAAAAAAAAAAGCTAAATGTGAAAAAAATACATCTACACGCACACAAAATTATGGACTTTCTCTGACCACCCTACATAAAGTAGCATCTCCCTCTCTTTCTGACACTTTCACCTGCCTTAGTATTTGTGATAACACTTCTTTATTGAGCTTTGACATTCTAGCATATGTTTATTTATTATCTGCATGGCCTATTAGAACATAAGTTTCTTGCCAGTAAGGACTTTTTTATTGTTTGTCATTATATATCCAGTGACAACGGCTATGACCAAAAGGCAATAATTAACCAAACTGGATGCTGAACTTTGATTTATTTTCTTGGTTATTTAGATTTCTTCTCTAATTGCCTAACGGGGGTTATTAAAACATCTAAAGAGGTAAAGAATGAGTAAAGCCCTTCGAAATCCATAAACATGATACAATCTAAAGGATGATTAAATATAAGAAATTAGCTGTTTATGGAAGACATTCTATGTAAGATACCTTAATCTCTATAGAACTACTCATTGTGGTTGTAACCTTTCTTTTGAGAGCTGCCTTCCCAAAGCAAGAACAAATCTGGGGGAAGCAGACAGCACACTGGCAAAGCAGAGCTTCCATCTAACTGGTTAAGTCACAGGGACTGCTTGGTTTCCTCAAGTTCATGACTTTGCCTGAACTCCGTGGCTAATGGGAGTTCATTATAAGAGAGCTTTCTGGGATTAGAGTGTTGCAGTGCTATCGGTCAGATGGAGAATTTCAAGCTAAGCCTCTGTTCAAGCATTTACAGATTTATAACTAATTAGATCCTGCCCACACCTCACCTGAAATCATGTTAGCAAGACCCACATTAAGGTACATTTAGAGTTAGCTGAGGTGTAACACAGTCCTTAGGCCATCCTAGGCAGCACTGTAACAAGATTTTTCCATTTCAAGATTCCCTTGAAAGTAAAGAATAAATGAGTTAGTTGCAAGGAAGCCCCAGATAAAGTGCCAAGGTTCCAAAATGAAGGTACCTTGGTCGTCTGTCAAATACGTAACCTTATAGATAATTACACACACACAACCTCACCTCCTCAGATGATATAAATACAGAGTTTTTCTTACTTTAAATATATTAAGCTATGAAAGAAGAAATTTTAAATGATAAAATACCTGATGGAACATGGTATACAATGTATATCCATTTTATAATATAGATGATTACTCAAGGTTTAGGTAATTGAGCTCCCAACAATCTGTTATAACCTACATTTTCCAGTGCCCTATGGTGGTTCACACTGCAAATGTATAAATTAGGTTGAAGGAATTTCTTGAACTACTGCAAACCATTTATTTCAGCATCATAGCCCAATGTTATTGAGATAATTGGGAACAACACATATGTATAAGCGACCACTGATTCCCAGAACACAAGATTTGAATGTAAACAATTCATATTAATACATTGTGTAATCATGTTATAACCTACCTACTATATGAACAGAAATGCTATTAACCAGCAGGGCACAGTATTTCAATTTAGTTCAGAGTACAGGAAAGGAATGGAATAGTCTAGGCTTCTCTTTTAATACTGGGTGATAAGTTAGTGATAGCTCAGTAGAAAGAGTGTGACAGTTTTCTATACTTATGATGGACACTTATTTAGAGATCTGTAGACACATATTCGTTACATAAACTCTCTTGTGTTATCAAATTTGGGACTCAGAGAAAGAGCACAATATGATCACTGTGAAGCTCTAAGTCTAAAGAAACTAAACAATAAAAAAAAAAAAAAAACCCTCTGAGCTCAGCATACAATTTGACTCATTATTGCCTTTTATTCTTGGTCACTGCCAAGCCTTACCCTCCATTAGGAGGATTTGCCCAGCCCCATCTGTTTACTCCAATCTGGTTTCTATTTAAAATGAAGAGAGTGACTTGTAAGGCAGCAAATTTATGTACACACTAAAAAAAAAAAAAAAAAGAGTTATGCACTGATAGTTCAGAATTTTAAAAAAAGACTTTCTTCTTTCCCCTTGGAGAGACTAGTAATCTCATGAACTATCTTTTAATGCTTTGGTAGAAGCAGTTACACTTACTGCATTCAAAATGTTATCATTAGTCCAAGTTTTCATCATGTAGTATCCTTAGAAATTCCAGAAGATGACAAGTTGTCCAACAATTTAGACAAAAACATTTGGTTTAAGGATCAAGACACTGTCTATATTTCTCGTTTCCTCATGTGATTTTGAACAGAAACAAGGACTTCTGAGAATTATATTTTGAAAACAGGTAAATACCTATATGAGAACACTGTTTTCCTCATTCTGCCACTTCCGTCTTGAGAACGAGCTGACTCTGGGGTCCTGAGGATCCAGCACACAGTGAAATAGAAAGGACATTTTCTCTCAGGTGCTTTTTACAGTCCCACTGGATGTCCCCTACCCTTATTGTTAGTCTTTAACCATTAACTAGCCAGAAGGACCAATAGCTAGTCCAGCTCTGCATCAGTTCAGACCCTTGGTCGTGATGCCAAACACAGGACTGGAGCCCACAAGCTGTGAGGACAAACTGACAGTCCCTGACAGTTTCTGCCTGTGCCAGGATCTGAACCAAGATGCCGGGCAAAACTCCCATCTGCTGCCCATCTGCCACTCCGCTCCTATCAAAAAAGGTTATACCATGAACCACAGACAGATGGGCACTGCAAAGACCTATTAGGGGGAAAAAAAAAAAAAAGAGGGGTCTGAGACGATTAGAATAATGACCTTTGACTCAACATAGAAATCCCAGTATAATGAAAATCATGCATAATTTCAAGGTTTTTTGTCAAAAACAGGTATTGTGTCTCTGGCCAATATTAAAAAAAGATAAATAAAATGACGTATTCTATGCACTAAATATATCGTGCACTAATATATACCCTAGAAGCAAAGGTGAGTTAGGAATATATATATATATAATGTATGTAATATATGTATATATGTGGGTGCATATATATACAGAATGTCCACGTGAGGTTGTTTTTCTCAATGACATAGCAGTGAAGTCTAACATAATGTTATTAAATAAAACAGAAATCTTTTTAAACAAAACAGAAATCTTTTATAGGTTTTTGGTAGTGCACATTTTCATCAAAAGCCTACTCTATATAAACAGGAAACTGGGATAAGTCAGCTCATGTATTAAACAAAAGACTTAAGACGTAAAGGGAATAGTAAACTCCTGAGCTAAAGCTAAGTGTGTGTTATGTTTCCATAGCAAAGATGACTTCTGCAACGCAAATAAACACCCCAGACAAAAGGCAGTTATTCAGTTCACTCAACATATAATGTGTACCTACCACGTGCCAGGCAAAGTGCTAGATGCTAGGGATGGAAGAGTAAGATACAGATGGTCTTTGTCTCCAAGGAGATTGTGGTCTCACAGGGAGAGGGACACAAACTGCTTATCACATACTACAGTGAAATAGCATACTGGAGAAAAGATACGGAACTATGTGGTGGGTCTTTGGGGGAAGAAACAGTCATATAAATTGATGGAAAAAAATGAGAATTTCATATATGTGGTATGTTTTAATTTTCAAATGCATTTAACAGATTTACAAATTTTAATTTTCCCTTATAATTTGTACAGAAGAATCAAATATGGACAATCTATGTTCTGAAAAAGGGAAAATAGCCTCAAAAATGTTAAAATCTCTTACTGTAAACTTGTACATCTTGGGACCATTTTTTTTTTTATAGTAAAGTATCTTCTAAAAGTTGACATGAAAAAGAGATTCAACAGACAAACTGCTATATTCAAATAATTTATAATGAACTTACATAATACGAAAAATGTAAACTAAATTCACAAAAAGATGAGCACAAGGAAGATGTATGTATTTTTATTTATATAGCCCCGAAATGGAAGCAGGTCAGCAGGAGAAAAATGGGTAATCAAACTGGGACCTACTGATAAAACTGAGTACTCTTCAACAAAGTAAAGAACTACTGATATATACAATACATATGGATCTCAAAACATTATGTATGATTCTATTTATATGAAGCTTAAGAACAGGCAACTAATATGTGCTGACCAAGGTCAAAAGTGATTAACTCTGGCTGGGGGCTGGAAGACACTGAAAGGAAAATGTATGAAAGAAGTTTAAGGGATGATAAGAATATTTTCTATCTTGGTCTGGGTTACATATGTATTAAAAAATGTATCTGTGAAAGCCACTGAGCTTTACACAAGATTTGTGCATTTTACTGAATGCAAATTATATCTCAATTTTTAAGTGTAAAACATCAAGGTATTGTATTTGATACAATAGAGATTAACCAGGTAAATATTTTTTAAACTCTGGTTGCCATAAAACAAAATGTCTAACTCAACAGTGCATTTTACAAATAACATAAATTTAGAAAATTGCTTTTTTTATACCCACAGTTTCAAGGAGCAAATAAGACTAAAGACTAATAAATGCTTGGAAGGTGCCCCTGAGGAAATTCTTTCACCTGAACTCCAATGTGCTCCTTATCCAAGCCCCATTTCAATAAGTTAATCCAATTCAGGGTCAGAAGGGTTTCTTAAGCATATGGAAAATCTTATATTTTATCACATGTCCACACATCCTTTATTTTTTAAAAAAACAATTTAATTTCATTGTTACATAAAATGGCCTTGCTGCCCTCATTCTTCATTTCCTTAAGAGTCACTTAATCATTACCCCCCCAAAAAAAGTAGAAATATATAACACACAATTCACATCAGCCTGATTCTGAAAAATGAAAAAAAGAAGACTGTGCTATTTCCAAAATGTACATCATTCAGAAATAACTTGTCCTTTGACTTTTATATTTTTTATCATTATATAAACTTACCTTCATTAAAAAGTTGTCACTGACCTACTATATGCATTTCACAACAGGAAATATTGTCACCAATGTTAATTCTTAAAGTCTAACTAAAACACTTAAATCACCACAAAGCATGGGTCCTAAGAAGTTTTAACAATATCCAAGGATTCGTTGTGCATTAGAGTAATAATACCACTTTAATTTCTATACAGCTTGATTCTGACGGCTCTAAGCACTTCACACACATAACCGATTTTATCTTTAATAACCTAGTGAAGGAGGAAAATAGTAATGTCTTCCATGTCCTTGAAATAACGGTATATGCAAAGAATAGTTGGAACGCATAAACTAAAATATAACAGCAGCTATATTCTTAAATTGTGTGTGTGTGTGCGCTCGTGTGTGTAATGGACACAATTTGACAATCACTTCTGCTCTACTCCACACAACTTACACATGAAGAGAACTTTGTCACCATGGTTTGGCTAATTTTAAAAGAAAGATCCTATATCTTGATATAGAATTATTTTCCTGGGAAAAAAATTCAACATGGGTTCTGATTCTATCGTGGTAAGGTAGGCCCACTGTCATCCATTCCTCATGCTAATTACAACTAAAAACTTTAAATTTTACACACACACGCACCGACCACCTAACGACTCTGAAAAGCTGGAAGATTATCAAAGAGTAAAAACTTGGAAAAGTGACCTGCATAGTGATGTTTCCCATTTGTTTTTCTCTTGTGCAGTATGACCGACCCCAAGGGTAGACCCCAATTGCAAAGCACTGAGCAACGGCAGCTTCACAAGCAGACAAACCTTGTTTTTCTGGCAAGGAGAATCAGAAATATGAACTCCTTCAGGCCAGTTTGGGGAGAATCTCAGAGATGAGAAAGTGAAAAAAAGGGATCCCTTAATTCTGTCAATCAACAAATATCACCTTAATTCCTGAGCTAAGCATGCATGAAAGTCTCAAATGAGGATATCAAAGGCTCTGGTAGCTGAACAGAGATTTGAGCCTTCTGTACAAGTCTCATTCTAACCCTGAATTGCACATGCACCAGAAAGATACAAAGCCATACAGTCAAGGCTGAGAGGACTGAATTAATAAGATCTCAACTACCTCCCAAAGAAAGTGGGACACAACTTACAGTCCGAATCTAAGCGGCTCAACTGCCTGCTAAAATAAACATCATCATTCTCCAGATGGTTATGATAGGAATAATACAATAGACTCTACACAACAGAATATTCACAATCTCCAGAATACAATCCAAAACTACTCATCACGCAAAGAACCAGAAACATGTCTTTTCTCAAGGGAAAAGACAAAACAAAAACAAAAAAACAAAGCATGAGATGACCTAGGTGATGAAACTATCAAAGACATTAACTTTAAGCAGCTATTAAAACTATGCTCCATGGGTAAAGGAAAACACTCTTGAAATAATGAAAATACAGGAATTCAACAGAGAAAAATAATTTAAGGAATTAAATTTTTGGAAGTGAAAAATTCAGTACTTAAAATGAAAAACTTACTGGGGGAACTCAATAGCAGTATAGAAATAATGCAAGAAAGAAGTAAGTACTTTGAGATAGATCAATAGAAATTATCCAATCTGAAAAACAGGGTGAAAGAAGGATGAATAGTCGAAAAGAGCCTCAGAGACCTATGGAACAATGTCCAAAGATCTAACCTATGTAACTGGACCACTGAAAGGAGATGAAAAAAAGAAAATTTTATTTTTAAATAAAAATTGTATACATTTAAGGTGAGCAAGATGATGATTTGATGTACATATACATAGTGAAATTACTACTAAAGACACTACAAATTTCTAATATTCACTACAGAATTATTACTTATAGGTACCATATGGTACGTTACATCTTGACACATTCATCCTACATAACTCCAACTTTGTACACTCTGACCAATATCTCCCCATTTTCCCCACCTCCCTACCCCAGGTAACCAACATTCTACTCTCTTCTTCTATGTATTCAACTTTTTTAGATTCCACATTCAAGTGAGATGATGCAGTTTTTGTGAAAAAAAAATTCTTTGAATAAATAATGCCTGAAAGTTTTCCAAATTTAGTCAAGTACCTAAACTGCCAGACTCAAGAAGCTCAGTGATTCACGAGCACAAAGGAAAGTACACTAAGACACGTCATAAAACTGGTGGAAGAATATAAAGAAAGAATTATTGAAAATAGCTAGATGTACATGCCCCATTATACGCAGGGGAATGGGTCAAAATATTGAAGATTTTTCATCTGAAACCACAGAGACCTGATGGCAAAATAACATCTTTATAGGTTGGGGGGAAAAAACTTCTTCTTTCAGTAACTCATAGAAAAACTAGATTCCACCCCTCAAAAAAAAAAAAAAAAAAAAAAACTCAGCAAAGACACAGATCTCAAAGACACAACTGACTACTTTGATTAATTAACATTTATAGAACTCATCTAACAACTTCAGAATATGTATTAGTTTCAAATGTGCATGGTACATTCACCAAGAAAGATCATATTCTGATTTATTAATACAGTCAATATTAGAAATATATTGACTAATAATCAAATCAAATCAAAATAATCAAATCTTAATCAAAATAATGGCAGAGTATATTCTCTGACCATAATGTAGTTAAATTAGAAAACAATGATATCTAGAAAAACATTACATACCTGTAAATTAAATAACACACTTCAAAATAATTCATGGATAAAACACAAATCCATGAAATAATTAGAAATTACTTTGAACTACATAACAAAAATACAATATACTAAAAGTTGTGGGATAGAGTTAAAGAAAAGATTAGAGATAAACACATAACTTTCAATGCTTGTATTAGAAAGTAAAAAAATAAAATTAATGACCGAAGAGTCTACTATAAAAAGCTGAGAAAATAAACAGATTTAACCCCAAAGAAAGACGGAAAAAATAGTAAAAAAAAGCAGAAATCAATAAAACAGACAGACAAAATCTAACAGCTAGTTATTTGAAAAGATCAACAAAATTAACAAAGCTCTACCTGGGATGTTCAAGAAAGTGAGGAGACACAAATCAACAATATCAGGAATAAAAAAGAGTCACACAGATCCAACAGCTTTAAAAGTATAAGATAATACAACAATATTACCGTAAAGTATGTGACAACTACATGCCACTGACAAGTTTCTTGAAAAATACAACTTAGCAAAATTGGCACAGGCAAATAGAAAGCTGAAATATATATATGAAATTAAATTAGCAAATACCTTTTCTAAAAGAAAACCCCAGATCAAAATGTTTGTACTGGTGAATTCTGGCAAACTTTTCAAGTCACTAATCTTACATAAATATTTTCAGAAAATAAAGAAGTTGGAATCACTGTCCAATTTTGTTTTACAAGGCCAACTTAACATTAGTATCAAAATCTTAAAAAGATATTGTAAAAAAAAAAAAAAAAAAAAAAGAATCACAGTTCAATATCCCTTATATAGATGTAAAGATCCTTAACAAAATGTTACCAAAACTAATCTAATCATACACAGTTGACCCTTGAACAATGTGAAGGTTAGGAATGCTGACCCTCCGCATAGTCGAAATTCCATGTATAACTTTACAGTCAGCCCTCTGTATTCAAAGTTCTGCATTCACGGATTCAACCAACCCAAACCATGTTGTACTGCAGTACCTATTTGTTGAAAAAAAAATCCATGTATAAGTGAACCTGTACAGTTTAAATCTGTGTTGTTCAAGGGTCAACGAAAGCATTTCCTAGGAATGCAAGGTTGGTTTCACATGCAGAAATCAATGTCATTCACCTATTGATAAAGGAGAAAAAAATATTTCAATAAATGTAAAAAGAAGAGCATTTAACAAAATTCAACACCCCTCATGATTTCAGAAAAAGCAAATCAGGAATAGTAGGGAACTTCATTAAACTGATAAAAGGAATCTAAGGAAAAACCAATAGCCAGTATCACACGCAAAAAGTTAAAGACCTAATTTTTTCCTCATAAGATAAGGAAGAGGCAAGAATGTCTGCTTTCAACAGTCTTATTCAACATTTTACTACAAGACCTAGCCACTGCATTTACATAAGAAAAGAAATGAATGAATAACAGTCAAAAAGGAAGTGAAATTGTCAATATTCACATGAAATGATTATTTACTTAGAAAATACCAAGGAACCCATAAAAACCTACACAATCTAATGAAAGATTCAGCAATGTGTATGTGAAGATTAATATGAAAAGTTAGTTCTATAATGACATATTACTGGCAAAAAATTGATAATAAAATGTTTATAATTCCTTTCACAGTAGTGGGGGGAAAAGAATACCTAGGAATAAAACCAAGAAAAGATATCAAATACCTCTACACTAAAAACTACAAAACATTGCTGTATTAAATTATACATGAATAAATGAAGAGATGCACCATGGTCATAGATGACAATTATCCCAAGACTGGATTCAATATAATTTCAAACAAAATTAATCTGGCTTTTTTTTTTTTTTTTGGTAGAAATAGACAACACATTTCTAAAATTTGGAAATACAAAGGACCTAGATAGTTAAAAGTTGGAGAATCTGCCTTACCTAATTTCAAGATCTACTATAAGGCTACAGTAATGAAGGATGTGGATTACTGGCAAAGAGACAGAGATCCATGGAACGAAACAGTGTCCAGAGATAAATGCACACATACATGTTTAGTTGATTTTTGACATCTGTGTCAAGGCAATGCAATGGTGAGAAGACAGTTTTTTCTTCAAATGATGCTGGTTCAACTGGAAATCAAAACTGAAAAAAAAGTACAATGATTCTTACCTCACACTCAACACAAAAACTGACTCAAATCATAGACCTAAATGCACAATCTAAAACCACAAAAAGAAAACATAGGAGAAAATATTTGTATCTTAAGGTAGGCAGTTTTTGTAGATAGAACACATGAAAAAATACAAAACATTAAAGCTAAAATTGATAAATCAGACTTCATCAAAATGTAAGACTTTTGTTCTTGGAAAGACACCACTAAAAATGAAAATGCAAGCCATATTCAGGAACAAAATTTGCTCAAGAAAATATCAGATGAAGGACTTGGGTTCAAAATATATTATAGAAAGAACTCCTGTAAATTTAATAAGAACCCATTAAAGAAAGACAGAAGTGTTAGACATTTCACAAAAGATAAGCAAATGGCCAAAAGTACATGAAAAGATGTAAGCATCATTAGTCCTCAGAGAAAAGCAAACTAAACACAAAATGAGGTGACACTATTCATCCATTAGATTGGCTAAAACTAAAAGACTGGCCATACCAAGCACTGACAAGGATTTTGAGCAACCTGAACTCTTTCACTGATGATGGGATCTGAAAATGGTATTACCACTTTGGAAGCTCCGTAAAATGTGGATATGGCATATTCATGCCATATAACCTAGCCCTTCCAGTTATAGGCATTTACCCATGAAAAAGGAAAACAGTTTTGCTTTCATTTTCTGACAGCTTCGTTTGTAATAGACATGAACTGGAAATACCCAAATGTCCAGCAGATGAATGAATAAGCAAATTATGGCATATCCATCCACATAATGGAATGCAACTAGGCAAAAGCGAAAAAAAGAAAACAATTCTTAGGCACACAATTCTTTTTACATACAGTTCTAGAGGATGGGGAAAAAAGCAAGTCAATGGTTAGCTGGGGATGAGGTTAGAAGCAAAGAGGGAGGGATTGCAAAAGGAGCTCTGAGTAAAGTTTGGGGGATGACAGACATATTCTTTATCTTGACTGTGGTGATGGTTTCACCAGTGTATACAGATGTTAAATTTGATCAAATTGTAATTAAATATGTGCAGTTATTGTACTTCAATAACACCTTATAAAGACGTAAAAAAAAATACATAATGCTCTTGCATAAACTCTACAAAACACAAACCCAACCCCAAATTAGAAAGCTTGCCAATACATATTTGTTTTCAAGAAATTTCATTTAGCCTGTTTTACCTCAAAATGGTTTTTGGCTTTTTAAGGATAGACACAATATATTTGAAAACATACCATTATATTTAGTTACAGTGTTGCAAAAGTCCTATTATTTCAAAATGCAATACTGTACAGTGTTGCTTTATATACTTTTTATCAACCACATCCCAGTGGAATACCTACACCTGAAATAGTGAATCTTGTAATTTATTACATATATTGAATACTACACTTAAGAATAATCTATAAAAAGGTCCAGCATAGTGATGAGAGTATTAACAAAAATGATGAATTTTACCAAAGGGACCACTTCCCTACAGATAAACTGTTATCTACACATGGCTTTATAGTTATAGATTTAACATAAAATATCAGTATACATATTAAAATCCAGAAGACTTATATTCTCTAAGTAAAAATATACATGTAATACTTATGTGTATCTTAAGAAATATCACCCACACCACCACTTTGCATTCCTATGGTACATTTATCTTGGGGTTCTTTCATAGCTATTACAGGGAGGTAATTGTGATGGGGCAATTACACTAACCTGTACATCAGGAAAAGACTGTTTTAGGGCCTGGCTTTGCCTCTGTCAAAGCTCTATTACCTTGAACAAATCACTAGGCTCCAATTTTCCCACCAAGAAAATGAGGAGGTTGGGCTTGAGTATCTTTCAACTCTTTCAACTTTGAAATTTGCTTTACTTTTATCCTCACGCTAATAGGGAGAGCAAGATCAAAGGCTGGCCCTGAGAAAGGTTAGGGGAGTTATACGAAGTCACAGGACCAGTTAAGGTCAGACCTGGGGTTAGAGCCCCAGTCTCTGCGCACCCAGCACGGCATTCTTTCCAGTCCTGCCTGCAGCCGTCTGCTGAACAGGAGACACGCTTACCATCTGCAAGACTGCAGAATTCCTGCTTGAACTAGGAACAAAATACATATGGGCTTGGTTTTTTAATTCTACAATACTTGGAATTTTATTCCTGTATCTGAAATTCCCAGTACATGAACTTAGGAGAAAAAATAATTCTTTGAGAAAACAGACTTATTTTATAACTGATTAAATCTCAGTATTTACCTTCATATGGATATTTAGTAAAGGTGGGCTCAATAACCTGACTACCCCTAGCATTTTTTCTCTCAAGAAAACGGTTTGAAAAAAGGTCAGTTGACTCAGACTGGAGAGTAGCCACAGGGGTTCAAAGAAAAGCAGGTTTCATGCCTACTTCCCATTTTAACCGACGGGCTCTGGGTGTCTGGATTTGGAAAGTAGTGCAGCAACACAGGAAGAACATGGGTTGGAGGATTAGAGCCCTCTGCAACTTAATACTAGCTCGGTCGTTTAACAACTTTGGATTTTGAGGAGTTAGGTTTCAGTGCCTTCACCTGTAAAGCAAGATCTTTTCTACCCTTGGAAGCTAGAACAGAAAAATTGTCTTCTCCCCCAATACTCTATTATGAAAACTTTCATATGTACAGAAAGTTCAGAAAATTACACAATCAAAATCCATTTTCACTCCACCTAAATCCTACGGCTAGATTGCCATTCCTCTATCTTTTAATCAATCTATTTTTTTTAATCCACTTCAAAGTTAGTTGCAAATGTCAATACACTTTACCCCTAAACACTTCGGCATACATAAGATAGGCTTCAAAATCTTTGTTTTATAACATACAGTGATATACATAAATTTAAAATATAACATTCAATAAGCTTTGACAAATGCATAGACTTGTATAACACAAACCCCCATCAAAGCAAAGAACACTGCCATCAGCCCCCAAATTTCCCTCATGCCTCTTCCTGATCAAGCCCTGCCCCTATCCCTCCTGTTTGGATTATTTTCATCATAAATTAGTTTTGCCTATATAAGGACTTTATATAAATGGAACCACACAGTAGGCACCCTCTTGTGTAAGGTTTTTCACACAGAATAAAGGTTTTCAGAATCCATCTATGCTGCTGAATAAATCAGTAGTTTGTTCTTTTTTGAGGCCAGTAAGTATTCCACTTATGAAACTCACAATTTATCTACTCCCCTCTTTTCTTATTCAAGTACAGTTGATTTACAAAGTTGAGTTAGTTTCAGGTGTACAGCAAAGTGATTCAGCTATACACTATATATATATATATCTTTTTCAGATTCTTTTCTATTAAAGTTTATTACAAGACATTGACTAGAGTTCCCTATGCTCTACAGTAGGACCTTGCCATTTATTTTATATATAGTAGTTCATATCTGTTAATCCCAAACTCCCACTTTATCCCTCCCCCACCCCCTTTCCCCTTTGGTAACCATGTGGTATTTTCTTCACTTAAACTTCCCAAATAAGCAAAAAGGAGCTAGCTAGCTACCCAGTGTTTCTTTTAGCAACTAAATTTTATCCATTTAGTTTTCTCATTCACCTCATAAAAGTGAATTAAGAAGGCTGAAAGTTTCTCAGCACACAGGACTAGGGAAAAAATTAGGTTGACAGGATTCATTTTTGACAGTATATCCAGCTGTTTATAGCCTTTCATTTTTTCCATGAACTTAACTGGTATTGCTATATGTAAGGTTTCTAACACTTACAGCTAGGGAATACTTCACAGAAGAAAAATGCTTTCCTTGGAGTTTACAAATGTCATTTGGTCTAATTTTTCAGCAAGGGTTTGTCTAGTTAGATTATGAGATTTTTCCTGGAGAGCAGCAGCAAGAGAATGTCTCCCATGCTGTCAGAAAAGGAGAGTTCCATTTTCGTTCCTTGGAAGAAACATGTAATGGGCAAAATGTCAAGTGGGTGGGGATCCATTAGCCCATAGAAACCTCCAGAGAGATCTCTAAGAAAAAGGAATTCTGAGTAAGACACTGCACTAACACATTTGGTTTCAAAATGTCATCCCAGTAGGCAGATGAGGGGCTTGGTTTTACTACAACAGAGGCAGGACCTACACTAAAGGTTCCTACCCAGACAGCAAGTGATTGTGAGGGTCTGACGACTGACCAAAGTCAGGAATTATTTAGGGAAAACTGACTTTCAAACACTGGAAAGACAAACTGTGAAAAATGAGCCCAGAGAGTCAAAGCAGGATCAATACTGGGACTGCAAAGATGTAAGGTAGGAGCTGGTTCAGAGAGCACACACAGGAACAAAGAAGGAACATCCTGGATGATTTCTGCAAGGCTTCCTGCCTGGATTTCTCATCTATCAGATGGCTGTGTCTATGGGAAGTATAAGAATAGCTTAAAAAGCTAAAAGCAAGACTTAGGTCAAGATGCAAATTTTACTTGGGAACTCTACACTAGACCAACTCTCTTGCCAAATAACAGTCTATTCCTTTATTAATTTGTTTAGCACATATTTCTTGACCAGCTCAAAGCCTTCTTTCCTCTAGATGACCTCTACTTTAGATAAGTCTGAAATTTTCAAAAATCTGTATTTACACATTACTAAGCTAAGAATGCCCCAAAATACATCATTTTCACAAGGCTTCGCTGGAGGACTGCATTATATTTCAAACTCACAGAGTTTAATATGAGTTGATTTGTAAAATATCTTTCAGGGATCCATGCATCGTGCATGTGGAAACTTACTCACTGTGGTGATTAAGAACAGGAACTAGGAAGTCAGGCTGCATGGGCTCAAATCCCGGCTTCACCAGTTATATAAGCTGTGTGACCTTGGTCAAGTTATGAAACCTTTTTGGAAGCAGTTATCCTCCACTCTACAGTGGGGAAAAGAGCAACACCTACCTCACATGGTTGTTTTCAGAATGGGCTTGACAGAAAGCACTTCAGAAGTGTACCTGGCCGGCGGGAGGAGGTGCTATCTAAGAGTCAGTTATTGCTACTACTACACGATGAGAATATAAATACTGGGTTTTTTTTTTTTTTTTTCCTTTTCACTGGATTAAAAAATGTTCCGTTTCAAGAAATGCCAAAAAAACAGGTGGTCCCATCCATCTCAGTATCTGCCAAACTCCTTCCTTAAAGAAATTGAAATTACTTGGCTCAAGGTCAAATTTAGTGTCTAAGACTATATCTGCAAATCCACAAACACTTGGAAAAGGAATGGCCCTTTTGTAACTCACAGTTCCTATTTTCAATTGCCTGGTTGTGCCTGAAAATAACTGACTGAGCAAGATCTAACTGCTTATGCGTATACCTCAAGGATACCCAGGCCTTACCCCCGTGCAGAATCAGATGTGGTGACACAGAAACTCAAATAATTTCCCTAGCCTTCACCATCACCTCCATCCGATTCCATGGCCACTTCTCTCTGTTGAGGATCCCTGTGCACAGAGCACGGCACTTCCACGATGGCTTGGGAGCCCTAAGGTGATAAAGCCAAAACTGCGGCCTCGGGCAAAGGGGAAGGATGCTGCTTTTTCTGGTGCCCGTGGCCACAGGAGGAGGCTGCCTTGGTGCTGCAAGTTTCTCACTGTCTCAGAAGTTTCAGTCAAACAGCTCTGTAGGTTTTGATTTATAGGCTTTCTGCTGTTTTACCTCCTTCCCTCTCTTGTTCTGTTCTGGCACAGCACTCATCATTAACTGACCCACTGTATATTTCACTTCGATGTTTACTGTTTCCCCTCCAGGTAGAAAGCAGCTCCATGAGGTCATGTATTTGTGTGTTTTCTTACTGCTATATCCTCAGCATCTAGAACGGTGCCTGGGCCATATATACATAAAAGAGGGACTGGGGAGTTAACATTATTACTGTAAGTGCATATGAGACAATGAAGTGTGAGCAAGATGCATATCCTGCCCGAAGCAGTAATAAATATAATCAAATAATTTAAAGGTACATGCACAGACATAAAGGAAGAGACAAGTGGAAATAATTGTATGCCCTTCCTTCTATCCTTTCCTATCCTTATGCGTCCACCCATCAATTTAACCATCCACCTACCCTGCAGCAGAAACATAATCCTAGGGGAAGCACGATGGTCTGAGGAAAGTAGCTCCAGCTATGATTAACATCAAAATGCTTTCTGCAAATGTGTTGTACAATACAGGAACAAACAATTGTCCATGCTGGGATACTGGAGGAAGGAAGGTGTTTCAGAATTTACGGTGGCCTAGACCAATGGTTTTCAAACTTTATTCAGAACATTCTTTTCTAAAAGGAATTTTCACAGAACTCCAATCTATATAAAACACCTGGTTGAAATCTTCTCTTTCTGAGAAGATGTTACCTTCTTCCTGAGAAGATGTTACCTTCCCATTCTCTTACCTCTACCCTCCACAATAACAGAGACATCTTTGTACTTGAGATTATTTAAAACACAATTTGAAAGTGGCCTACTTCTAGAAACGAGACCTCAGAGTTTTCATCAATTTTATAATTTCCAAAAAATTATAAAAAGTTAGAAAAATTAGGAAAGTAAGAATCATGAATCTGGCTTGGTAAAATTAAAAGGCTTTGTCCCATCACAGACATCAAAGGTGTCTATATTAATATAAATGTTTCAGACATTAAAAAAAAAAAATATGAAGGTACCACAATACCTTAAAAAAAAAAAAAAAAAAAGGTGATGTGACAGACTCACACACTAAGAAACAGACATCCATCCTCAGCTGCACTCCTAGCCTTGCCTTAGCCATTTGTCTTTTTATTTTTTAATTAAATGGCAGCCAAGGTAAATGAAAATGTAGACAGCAGCAGCAGTAACCTGATAAAGATCCAGATATCAGTGCTGCTGATGGAGCAGACAGAGAGCCAGGCATGAAATGAGCTCTCCATTCAGTTCTGACTGTGTGGAACGCTCCCGGAACAACCCTTAGACCAGCTTCCTTCCCCTTCTTCACTCCCCATTGCTAATATTTAGACATATGCTTCTGGGAGAATGGAGAGGTCCACTTTTCTGTTGAACAGTTTAGTTCCTTATCATCATTTAAGCCTGCTTGAAAAGGAAAGTGATAAATCACTGTCCTTTATTACCATCAATCAGGAAAAAAAGCACTCACGTAATTTATCAACATCATCCTACAAATACTGTGACACAAAGTGACATGTAGTACAGGAACATGTTTACACAAACTTTGAAGCGTCCTATTGATTGCTTTAATCAAAGAAATTCAAAGATATATTGATAGAGATTATCCACATTTATATTGTACCTGAATAATTCTTTCTTTAAAAACTCAAACTGAATTAAGCTTATCTCCATGATTCTTATTGTCTGTATCACATGTCCTTCCGCCAGATAATGCTCTAAGAACCAACAGCATTATATCCAAGACTATATACCTTCATCCTGGGCTTTCACCATCACCACAGTGTTTAAATGTTCATTACCTATAAGCTGAAGGTAATTTTACTGGATTAAATAGAGAAAGCTTTTTATCAATTAAATGTGAAACTTGGTATGGTAACAAGTATTAGAGCAAAATAAACAACCATCAATACTCAACATCAGAGTAGTTATGCTACATCTGTAGCTGCAGCCTAGTTTCTCATCCTAAAAACCCTATTCAAATAGCTTTCCTCCAAATATCACATGCATTTATAGTTTCAGAATTAGTGTACCCAAGAACTAATAAAACTTTTCATTGATGGGAAACTGACATATTGCCTAATTCCAAATGGTGCAATATTTCTTCTTGAGTTTTCTTGAGCCAAAATATACTGACAGCCAAATTTCAAAACTTAAGAACAACTTTAGGGACCGACACTTAGATATAGTAAGTAGGGACAATTACCGTTCTCTCAGAATGAAACTGTTAGATTCTGTGTATTTTTGTAGAATGCTTTCAGAACAGAAGTAACACCGCGATGAGCTGATTCACTTAAGTCCCTCCCTGATGCCAGGTTAAGAATCCAAGCCCTCAAACATGGTTCTTCCATTCCACACCAAGATAGCCTTTAAATCAGTCATGAAAATTCATGTTCAGGAAAAAGTTCAAGAGTAAAAACAAATGTCCACTGCTTTCTAAATCAAGTCCTAACAAAACAGAAGCCATATTTACATTTCCTACCATCTAAGAACAGGTAGCCTTACTGTTATTAACTGACATTGCCCCTAACCAATAGTATATGTAATATACATCTAACCACTTCTTCAGGAAATAACCCTATGTCATCATAGTACTGAGCATATGATGTGTAGAAAATATTCAGACACAAGTTGGACTGAGTATATGCTTGTATCAATAGTGTAGGTGAGTAAGACCCAACAAGTAGAAGACAGAGAGAGAAGATGAGGTGGAGGAGAAAGAGGAGGAGGGGGAAGAGAAAAAGAAACTATCTTTTGCATATAGGAATACTATGATATATACATGTCAATGAATGATAAAAAGTAGCATAATAGCAATCAAATAATTCAGCTAAATAAGAAAATGCCACGTTTCATGAATAAGTTACTCAGTTTTTTAAAAATTACAACACACTTTGTTAGTTAGATTTTGGTAAATTTGATCTGGTGATAGATGATGGATGGCCCTATAAAAAGAATACAAACATACATATCAAAAGCAATAGTCTCCATCCAACAATTTAACTTTCTGTCTCTCTCAATGAATAAAAAATCCAATATACAGAAAAAGGCTTTGTGTACAAAAGTTTCATCTTGGTTGAAAAAACAAACTTTTCTGGTTTAAAACTCTATACTGCATAAGTCAGTATTTTTTTATTCTTAAGATGCTTCGGCTTTTTTCTTTCAACTGGGCTATAAATTCCTTGAGGGCAGCAACTGTGTTTTTTGTTTTTTGTTTTTTTAATCACTCACTCTGTATATTGCTGTTGTTCGGTATGCATTACTAATAATGTCAAAGTCAAATCAGATGGCCAGTGAGCAACTGGTGATATTTTTTTCCTAAGTGGTCAGATTATGAAACTGAAGGGTAATTCTAGATGTCTCTTCAAATACCCATAGGGGATTTTGAATTTATAATGCATATTTTTATAATAGATGAATTCCTGGCAGAATGCTAGTGCTTTACACCACTGTTTTAATGAATTTCAAAATAGATGCCACAAAAATAAAAACAAGAAGTTAAAAATTTGATGAGCTCTTAGAAATTAAATTTGATGGCTAAAAACCACTAAGGAAAGGGTTAAGAGATAGAGTCAAAATCTCCCACAACATTAAGGACAAAGACAGAAAGATGGAAAATGTGAAGGAAAGATAAGATGTAGAGGGATGTAAGGGAACCCAACATCTGACTGACAGAAATTGTTAAGAAATAGCAGAGAAAGCCTAAGGAAAACACATCAAAATAATAAGAGAAAATGGCCCAGGGCCAACGGGAGATGCAGTTTCCAGATTACTCCAAGTACCACTCAGAATTAATAAGACCTGAACATCACTACAAAATCTGAAAATCAAGCTTAAAAGAGATGCCAGAAGTTTAATGAGAGAAAACAACATTGAATCTAGAAAGAAAATCCAATTTTCTTTAAAGGCTTCTATTTCTTCTCCCAGAAAATATAGAGATCAAACACTTCAGGGTTAACAAGTTGTGTAAGAAGGTTAGAGGCCATATTTGAAGCAAACAATGTTGTATGGTTTCAATGAATTGATACAATTAAATAAGGAGTCTTCCTTTGACCCCTCTCACAGAGAGGCACAGGGATCATGAAACTGGAAAAGAATGTAATCAGAGCATCTTACTTGGTCCTGTAATGGACATTATTTGCATACGTAGATATAAACACTGATGATTGGTTTTCAGGGTTTTTTTTTTTAGTATCGATCCAAATATGTAACATGAGAGACTTTGTAAAAGTTACAGAATAGGATTGTTAACTTTAGCAATGTGAAAATCAATGTACAGTTTATACGTGTTGGAAAGTAGAAGGGTAGAGCTAGGGTAAAGGATAAGGCGCCCATATCTTCATCTCACGAAACAGATTTTCAAATATGCTACTGTAAAGTTATCCAAATAAACCAGAAGTAGAGGGTGTTTGTTTTTTTTTTTAAGTGATACACACATATAAAACATCGTATTGAGGAAAATTATAGGACACGGAGGAGACGTGTTAAATGAAAGTGGTGTTGGGACTGTGCTTGATTTTCTTTCTGTTTTACATTTGATTCAAATCACTATATTAGCAATTGACAATTAAAAATCAAGCAAAAAGAAAAAACGAGCTGTATGTTAGTCTAGTTTCTAGAAGGCATTTTTAGAAACACATGAAATACCACTTGAGGACACACTATGCAGGAGACAAACTGTGGCATTTAATTTACAAGCCAGATAATACCATTTTCATCCTAATAGTATATCCCACAAGTGATTTCTGAGGATCATGAAGGCCCAATTTGACATGAGCTCATCTTGAGTGCCTCTGTACTCAAAAGGTACTTTCTCATTTCAAGTTAATAGGATACTAATGCAATGACCCTGCCAGAGGGTCCTCTTCAAAATGCTGCCTTTGGTGGAAACAGAACAGTTTTCACTTAGTACTGTCTGGTCAGCTGAGAGAGGTGGTAACCCCATTTCCTTTCAAATTCATTTGTTCTTCCATATACAGTAGTCTTCTTCTACTTCCATCTACCTATATACATTTGTAGGACTCTTCTTCCAAAGACTCAGGCCACTTTATACATATCATTTCGATTGCCCTTGTGTGAAGAAATCATTTTGCAACTCCATGAAGACTGGAAAGGTGAGCACCATTAATCTAACTTTTAAATGTATAAACAGTAATAGAAGTTAAATAGTGACACGAGCACAATGAAGGAGGACCAAAATCCTGTCTCCTAATAATTTCTAGATAGCTTCTTTTGAGCCACAACAAAGTTATCTCCTGGCATTTTAATGATATTAGTGTAGAATTTCACAAATTCAGCCCAGAACAGTTTACACAACCAAGAGTACATGCTTATAATGGATTTCTAGTCTTTAGCTACCTTAATTCAATCTATTTGAAAAATTGAAGCACTTCAGATCCAGATTTAAATATAAATGTGTATATGTATATATATATATATATATATATATATATATATATATATATATATATATATCTTCCTTCTAGGTTTCTCTCAAAAGAACACTGGGTGCTTTTTCATTAACATTTGATGTGAAGTAGCTTTTGCATTAAGACTGAAAACAAAATTAAGAGAAAAAAGGGAGGCAGGCTTAGAGCAATCATCATACTCTAAAAACGCTTTCTCAAAAGGTTTTCTATAGACTCCCTGGGTATACCGTGAACTCATTAACACATGAGGAAAGTAAACTTACACACGATCAGAAAAAGAGGAAATTTTTAGTAACGAAAGCACAAGTAACTGAAAATAACTCTCTACTCAAGTTTCAGGCTTTACTGAGTATTTGCCGTTCTAAAGATTCTGATGGTTACCAAATAAACATCAGGGGAAAAACAACAAAACCCAAATGGAGGACGGGTTTTTCCTTCAGGGGAAAAGTTGATTGTAAACAGAAGTGTATGGTTGGGAAGAACAACAGGGAGCTGAGAAAGTGCCCGCAAAGAGGCTTTCTCACTAACGAAGCGTGAAGTCATCTTGAGGGGTCGCACTGGCTGCCTCTGCCCCTCCAGGAGTCAAGAGCTCCCTGGAGCGTATATAAGTCCTTGCCACTCTCTCACTTCGTCCCAGCTTCCCATTCCCCCTCCCCACCATGTCCTCATATATACACTACCAAATTCCAAATAGATAGCTAGTGGGAAGCAGCAGCATGGCACAGGGAGATCAGCTCGGTGCTTTGTGACCACCTAGAGGGGTGGGATAGGGAGGCTGGGAGATGCAAGAAGGAGGGGATATGGGGATATATGCATACGTATAGCTGATTCACTTTGTTATACAGCAGAAACTAACACCACTGTAAAGCAATTATACTCCAATAACGATGTTAAAAAAAAAAAAAAAAAAAGGAGCTCCCTGTAGGAGTGGGTCCTCCCGCCAGAAAAGCCAACCTGCCCCATAGAAAGTACAGCCTGGGAACTATCCCCATGAGAAGTGGGCTTGGCTTACACTTCCTACCAGCAGGCAGACGGGAAGCATTCTCACCCTGACAAAGAGGCAAGCAGAAGCCAAGGCTAAAAGTAGATTGCATTTCTGAGGTTCTAACATTGAAAGAACGGAAACCATATGGGAATTTATTATTCAACTAAAGCCTTCAGGTGGCTTTAAATTAAAAGGAATATTGTCAACCATATCCCTGGGCCCTTTTTTCCCTTCTCCACCCCCTCCTCCTCCTCTTGTTAAATTTTATAAGCTCTGTGATTTAGCAGTGGAAATTCCCTAAATATAAATTAAGCATTATGTCCACCCAATAAATTCTTCTTGGCACTCAACCAGTAGTTTGGCATTAAAATCTCTCATATGACTCTTGGGAGGGTAAGATAATGTGCCTGTATGTGTGTGTGTGTGTGTGTGTATTTAAATATACACTTTGATTTTTCCTTCTCTAGAATTATTCTCCATTATGTAAAGATATTTGTTGAGAAGAATGCATGCAGAGTCAGAAGGGATGTAATCTCCTTGAAGAAATGTAACAACTATACTGAAATGCAGGTCACACCTCTAAGAGTATAAACTGGCAGCCCAGTTCTCATGTTACAGTAACTACTATGTGTACAGATTTCCTACCACTGCCACCATCACAACTGTGAATATCCCCTCCACAGCTCAAACAAATAGGCCTTAATTCCTGCGACTCTAAAGAGATAATAACACTGACTGCATTAGTCAGGACAGGCTGATAGTACTGAAGGAACACACCAGCCCAAATCCTACTGATGTGTAATAACCTAAGTGTACTTCTTGCTCACACTGTAGGTCCAACCTAGGTCAGAGGGTCTTTCCTTCATGGCCCCTCCGAGACCAGACTGTGCGGGTTCCCACGAAGGTAGGTGGAAGGGGATGAAAGCAAATCCCACGGTGACTCTTCAGCTTCGTCTGGGAAGTCACAGATGCAACCTCTGCTCACATTTCACGGGCAAAAGCCAGTCACATGGTCATGCCTAACCTCAAAAGAGGCCAGAAAGTGCAACTGTACTACATGCCCCCAAAGAGGGCCACTGACACATTTGTGAGCATCCGTGAGGACCACAGGAGCCCTACAAAGGCTTAAAAGAATAATAAAATCTCCTGGAGCCCACCAAGGTTATCACTTGATACTTGAGGTAGATCCCATCTTATTTTTACTTATATTCCCAGCCCCCAGGACAGGGAACTCACTGTTTGCTTGAAAAAAGAAGAGGAGACTAAACAATGTATCATCAAAGTTTTCACTCCTTTGGACCCCGAAGTTAATTTGGCAGATTAAATAAAAAATTTCTTTCCGCTGTTAATAACAAAGAGAACAGAATAAATGAATGATGCCATGTATGTTCTTCAAGTGCTTCCTGGGTTCTCTGTAGGACAGGAAAGGGGTGCTCAGTCTCAAGTAAGCATGTTAAGACAGAAATTCACAAAGATAAATGGAAAGAATTTCCTTGCTAGTCATTTAAAGAAGACCAAGCAAATAGTTCACTCATCTACCCTTAAAGCAGATGTAAATTTTCTCCCCATGAAGCACTCAGGGACAGAGAACTCCATTTTAATACAAATATGTCTCTCTTCACTTAGTACATACACACCAGTAAAAGAATGTCTGCATAAATCTTGCTTTCCCAAGAAACAGTCCAAAAAATATGTTATCTAAGAGAGAAGCTGAAGGTCAAATGGGAAAAAATACATAGAAGAGGAACCTTATTTTCTCTAGCTCAGAAATACTTTCCTAGCATTCCTTCTCTGGTACATTAACCCTGCCCTACACCCTGAACTTCTAAATGGGGAGGAGTGAAGGAAATTTATTGGAAGGAGACTTGGGAGGCTTTTAGTAATGTTAGAATACTGCTTACTGTTTACTAGATACATGGAGAGACTTAAATAAAAAATTCATGGCAAACAGTATCTGTACAAGAGACCAGCCGTTCTTATTTATTCCAACAGACGCGGTTACACAGGACTCCAGGCTCTATTATCCAGGCTCAGTGAACACTCCAGCAACCACTGCAAGGGCTTTGAAGCATCTCAGGTCACAGAACAAGGCCCCCATTTTATAGAGAAGTGCTGAAGACAGTTTTATTCCCTAAGAACTCAGAATTCTACCTGAAAACTATGAAATTTGACCATGGGGGCGGGGGGCGGGGGAAGGTCTCGCCATAATGGAGGCTCAGCTCCTGAATTACTTTCCTTCTCCCTCTCATGCTCAAGACTTGCCAGGCACCCTCACCCCAGCCACCCTCTATCTCCATGCTCATCCTTGATGACTGACACCATCCCTTGAAACAGGACCAGATGCTGATAATCCCAGTTTAGCACAGCTGTTCAGCGGTAAAGCTTGAGTGACTGCATACACCCCCATCCTAGAGTGCCTTTGAGTACAGCCATCTCACTTGAAAAGTTTGTGAGCACTCTTCCTCTTTTTTATTTTTTTGATCAACATCAGTAAATGACTGAGAACGGTATAACTATGAGGAAGACACCCTAAACACTACTGGCTTTTAAGTACTGAAGGGGATTACTAGCGCAAAAGCAACAACGACAGTCACAAGTGACATTTCGTGAGGGTTTTCTAAGCACCAGGCTCTGTGCTAAGAGCTTTATCATCTCATTTAAACCTTAAAACAACGCTATGACCTGTGCCTAGTGATTTGCTTCTAAGAAATGCAATATGGAAAAGGCAAAAAAAGAGTAACTTTACAATGGAGAAGCCTGGCAAACGTGATCTCAGCCAGGTGATCAAGGTCAAGCTCAACAGTGATAAGCCGTGTTCATAGTATATACCCTTGATTTGATGTGTTGAGAATAATGATTCACCTCTGTAGTCTCTCTCAAAAACCCATACCCAGCCTAATCATGAAAAAACATTGGACAAATTCTAAATGAGGGACATTCTACAACATACTGACCTGCACTCCCCAAAACTGTCAAGGTCATCAAAAGCATGTCTGAGAAACTGTCATAGATCAGAGGAGTCTAAGCAGACATGACGAACAAATGTAATGTGGTATCCAAGACAAGATCCTGGAACAGAGAAAAACCATTAGGGGAAAACTAGTGAAGTCCAAATAAACTGTCTTTAGTTAATAATAAAGTACCAATGTTGGTTCCTTAGTTTTGACAAACATACCGTAGTAAAGTAACATGGTAACAATAAGGGAAACTAGGTAAAGAGGATATGAATACTCTCTTCCTATCTTTGCAACTTTTCTGTTTATCTAAAACTATTCTAAAATAAAGTTTATTTTAAAAACCCTCTGAGGTTGATGCTCTTATCTCCCTTCTAGAGATGAGATACTATAGCTTAAATAGCTTCCCAAAGTTACAAGCTAAAAAGCAGGAGAACTTAGATATGTCTACTCACACTTCAGCACCAGTGGATAAGCCCTTGCAACATAAGCCCTTACATAAGATCTATTAAAACGATTTTATGCCAGATACATGCTGAGAAGCAAACTAAAGGAATTTATTTCACTTACATTCCTCATAATACTACACCTTTTTAAATAAAGGGGCCATAACATTACCTTCTAAATATTTGATTTTCATTTTCATCACCATCACAAATTTCAATTACTCTGTCAGTGCTATGTGATGACCACATTTAAGCAAAATTAGCTTAAGATTTTGTCAAATCTTTGTTTCCTTCTTCTTCTTCTTCTATTGAAGTATACTTGCTATACAGTATAAATTACAGGTGTACAATACAGTGATTCACCGTTTTTAAAGGTTATATACTCTGTTCATAGTTACTGTCAAGTATTGGCTATATTCCCCATGTTGTATAATATATCCTTGTAGCTTATGTCTGTTTTTTAATACATGCCTCCTCCAGCTCGTCGTCCTCCTCTCCCAACTCCTGGTCCTCTTCGTGGCCCCTGCAGCCGCCCAGGCTGCACTCCGCCTCCAGCTCAGGGGGCCCAGCGACCCAGCAGCCGGGAGCCCCCGCCTTGGGCCAAGGCGGCGCGCCCTCCTCACCCACTGCGGGCAAGAGGGGGAGCGCAGGCGCGGAGGTGCGGCTGCGGCTCCCTCCGCCTGGACAGCACCTGGGTCGCCTGTCGTTACCGCCAGGACCCCCCCCATGCCTGGGGTAGACATCAGGCGAGGGGAGGAGAAGGGCTAGATAGCACGGGAATTCCGCCCGCCTACCTGAGCGGCCAGGCCAGTGCGCAGGCACCCGAGGCCTGCAGGGCCTGCTCCCTTGTAGCTTATTTTATACCTAATAGTTTGTGTATTTCTTAATCCCCTACGCCTATACTGCCTCCCTCTCCCCTCGCCCCAGTGGTAACCACTAGTTGGCTCTCTATATCTGCGAGTCCGCTTCCTTTACGTTACCTTCACTAGTTTGTGTAATTTTTAGATTCCACATACAAGGGATAGCATACAGGATTTGCCTTTCTCTGACTAATTTCAGAGAATAATGCCCTCCAAGTCCATACATGTTGCTGCAAACGGCAAAAGTTCATTCTCTTTTTATGGCTGAGTAGTATTCCACTGTAATATACCACATCCTCTTTATCCATTCATCTGTCCATGGACGCTTAGGTCGCTTCCATACCCTGGCAATGGTAAATAATGCTGCTATAAGCATTGGGGTGCATATATCTTTACAAATTAGCTTTTTGTTTTTTCGGATAGGTACCCAGGAGTGGAACTTATGGGTCATACAATAGTTCTATTTTTAGTTTTTTGAGAAACCTCTGTACTGTTTTCCACAAGGGTTGCACCAATGTACATTTCCACCAACAGTGTACAAGGGTTCCCTTGTCTCCACATCCTCGTCAACATTTGTTATTCGTGCTCTTTTTGATGACAGCCATCCTGACAGGTGTGAGAGGATATCTCTCTGTGATTTTGATTTGCATTTCCCTGATGGTTAGCGATTGAGTTATCTTTTCATGTGCCTGTTGGCCATCTGCATTACCTCTTTGGAAAAAATGTCTATTCAGTCCCTCTGCCCATTTTTTAATCCGGTTGTTTGGGTTTTTTTGATGTTGAGTTGTATGAGCTGTTTATATATGTTGGCTATTAACCCCTTATCAGTCATATCATTTGCAAATTTTTCTCCTCTTCAATAGGTCATCTTTCTGTTTTGTCAATGGTTTCCTTTGCTGTGCAAAAGCTTATAAGTTTAATTAGATCCCATTTGTCTATCCTCTCTTTTATTTCCTTTGCTTTAAGAGACGGATCCAAAAAAGTATTGCTGCAATTTATGTCAAAGAGTGTTCTGCCTTTGTTTTCCTCTAGGAATTTTAATCTTGACGCTCCAACATTCCATAAGAGAAAAAAGCATTAGCCAATGGATATTTCACCCTATAATGCCCTATCTTTCACCCACTCTCACTTGTTATCACCCATGTCTTCTCTTCTGATACTGGATATTTCAGTGTCGGTGAGCTCAGCCTGCTGCTGAAACAGGATGAGGGGGTTAGAAGCAAGAGTGCCCTTCAAAAGGAAATGACAACATCAACATAAGGAAAGATTAGCATACACTTTGGGTATTTTTGAGATCCTGAGAGATATAAGATCAGCTGTGGCTGCTCCAAAAACCTAAAGAGAACTAAATTGCCCTCTGAATATAAATTCTAACAGTGTTATCTACCAAACCAGTGTTTCCCACAATGTGAAGCCAGCCTCGCTGGGAAAACTCCTACATCCTTCCAGGAAGGCTCAAGCAGTCCAAGACATATTCTTTTTTTCCTTGGGATTTGCCAAAATCAGACAGTAGGATTCAACAAATATTTCTAAACACTGTACTTAATATATTGTTCCCTGTGAGAATATGTAGTGGAAGTGGTCCAGCAAGTAAGAAAACAGGCTGCCTTCTGTGTGTGATTAGATTAGCCTGCCTAAAGACAGGATTTGCACAGTCTTGTTCTATTTACAAGTTTGTTTGTTTGTTTTAAAGCAAGTGATTCCTTAAATTATTGATTTTTTCACTCTGGGCTTGTCTCAAGGATAGCTCAAACCACCCTCACCCTTTATACTTCAAACTATCCCCAAGGCAATTAGTTAAGGACATCAGATCTGTTTTAATAAGAGAAGGATAGAGAGAAAAAAGCGGAAGTGCTCATGACAAATTTTCCCACAGCAGGAGAGTAACAAATGGGCCCAACTCTCCTGATTCACTGGACAATGGAAATAGAACAAAATCCAAACTTTAATTTCTTCCCTTCACCAACGGGAAAGAAATGAACCAAGTTCAAGAAGCCATAAACATTCCCTCAGACACACGCACGCGCGCACACACACACACACACACACACACACACACACACACACACACACAGCAACTTGGCAAATTGGTACTTGGTACTCATCCAAAACAAACCCTTCTTCAAGAATCTTTGCTATTTTTATAGTTGAACTCATGAAAAATCTTTTTCATTCTGGGAGCCCTGGGTAATTCAGTCTGGAATTCTTAAATTTCTACTCTCATACTAGTCCAAGAGGCCAAAGTGTTGAGAGGCAAGAGGAAGGTTACACTTCTAGGACCATGACAGTGAGAAAGAAACTGGGATCAGAAGCAGCCTGCCCTTTGGGTAGACTCTCAGTGGCTCAAAGAAGCATTTAAAACCTCTACATGCGTCTCTACAAGTCAGCCCGAATCCTGATCCTCTTCCAGGCAGACATCCCTAATCTAAACCTCCTACTTACATCCTCCACGGTCTCAACATTCCAGATGCACGGACACCAAATTCATCACACTAATCTCCCACCCTTCAAACCCTGTCCTAACTCCCCAGAGGACACCTGCTGAACATGAAAACGAGATTGAGTTTCAAAGCCAAAAACCTACAAAATAAGGAGAAGTCAGATTTTTCAAAGCAGTTGCCGATAAGCTTTTTAGTGTTCTTTAAGGTTTTCATAAATGGTGTCAAGTTTTCCCAATGATTCTCCTATCTGCTCTTGGCTCCCCAGACATCGGAGGTTGCCAACCATCCACACGGTAGGAAAAACCTAACCATGTGAGACAGTATAGAGCAGGTAAAACATACGTCAAAACATGAAGCAAAAGGTCACTGTTTAGTCTTGATGTTTACATGTCCATATTAGAATTTTCGAATTGGTATTATTGACTCTGTTACTAAAGCCACACTAATCAGTTTATCAAAGATTAAGCCATTCACCATGTGAGAAGCACAGAGCAACATGACAGAGCCTTGTACAGTACCTGGCACACCCATATCACTGAATTAATCAATCAGCAGTCTTTAACATCTGCTAAACAGTCATCTAGGGGGGAGAAAAAGCTCTTTCCCTTCTTGGTCTCCACAAATATTTCTAGATAGCTTTTAGGCTTAAAATACTGTTTCCATGACTGCCCTCTGCTGTACACTTAACATGTAGGTGACTACATATGAATATTAGTAAACAGATAAGCAAAATAAAGACATTTAATTATTCTCAAATCACCTAGAGATAATAACTTTTAAGTTTATGTATAATCTCCCAAACTATTACGATGCCTACTCATTCATGTATGCATGCAAACAAGGTATTTTTTTTAAGATCACAGAAAAATCTACAACATTGTTTAAATGCCTCATTTGGTATTTTACTGTACATGTCTACTATAATTTATTTGACACCCTAATACTGTTCAGATATTTATAACAAGATACATCAAAAATTAAGTTTGTGATAAAGTAGTCTCGTAGTAACATCTTTTTACACACATTCGATTATACTCTTAGGACAAATCTGCCTAGAAGCTGTACTGCCAGAACTATGAATACACATATTTTGTGACTTTCGATTTTATATATTGCAAAATAATCTCCAGATAGCATATAAAAATTTCCCCCCCCAATATGAGACTTCCCTGGTGGTCCCATGGTTAAGACTCTGCGCTGCCAATGCCAGGGGCCTGGGTTCGATCCCTGGTTGGGAAACTAGATCCCACGTGCTCCAACTAAGAGTCCGCATGCCACAACTAAAACCCTGTGCAACCTAAATAAATAGATAAATGTTTTATTTAAAAATTTCCCCACCAATATTTTGGGGTTTTCCCAAACCTGTAGTGACACTGGATTTTATAATTATTCTCGAACTTGGCCAGTTTTGGTAGTTTAAAAAAAAATGTGTCCTGTTTTGCTTAACATTGCTTAAAGAGAGGGTGATTGTTCACATATTTGAATATAAATAATATGCGTAATATTTTGAAGCATCTCAGTAACATGTTCAAGCAGCTTTGGGGAACTAATAACCATTTATAAGGTACAACATATAAAGAAGTCCTAGTGCTAAAATGTTTCTTCTTTTTAAAGATGGTGCAAAACTTTTGTAGGAATTTCCTAAAGCTCAATATGTATCAGGATGGTGCAACTTAGAATGAGACATGCACCTTTTTTAAACTACCACCTTCCCTTACTGTCAGATACTAAGGAATATCCCCGATGTTCATATTCCCTCTTTATCTCATGGCCCACTTGAGTTTTGCTTTAAATTGGCGCATGTGTGCACGCACACACATATATCTACACATGCATATGCATGCATCCGTATAAATATATTTGATCTATGCCAATGTATGCACACACACACAGATACTAGACCCTTAGTCTGAGTACATCAGCTACTGAGATGCCGGTAGCTGCACCTCCTCTGTCCTCCAAGTACGACAGGCTTGTCCTGGCTCTGCAAGGAGTGGGCACAGTCCCACACAGTCATCATAACTGACATCTGTGGGCACGACGCCGAGGTACACCTCAATCACATGCGCCTGGCAGAGAATGCTCACTCACGCACCTGCTTCAACTGTGTGAGTTCAGCCTGTGGGTTTTCCTTGATTGATGTTGGTATAACTGCTTCACGGGCTCTGTGGGTGAAGGGAAGTGGGCTCTGCTCAGAGCAGTTGGTGGAGCCTCGCACCTTCCACTTGATGCTACACACGGAATAACAAGTTACAGGGGCGGGTGCGTGTGCCCGCGGGCTCACCACGCCCTCACAGACAGATCGAAAATGCACCCAACCTTAAAATAAAACAGCAAAAAATGAGGCTTTGAAAACCAGGAAACAAGCCAGCGAAGGAAGCATCTGTCTCTTTCACTCAGAACAAACCTCCCCCACCACAAGACTCTTACATACATACACACACACACCCCACCCCCTCCAGGCCCCCTCCATCCGAGGACCATTGACTTCACTACCTCTAAGCTTTCTTAGAGACTTTTATCTTTTCTTGATTAAGTAAATTTGTTTCTTGCCCAAACTGTAACAGTATTCACGGAATCATTCTGTCCCACAAAAACAGAGGAAAACAATGCCTTCTTGAGCAAACATCACAACTTTCAACGAGGTTCAATCTACCCTAACGTGGACACGGTTTACTAAATCATGTGCCATGTGGGTAGCTTTTCATCTTTTCACATCCATGTTTTATTTCCAAAACAAAACAAACAAAGATGAAGTCAGCTAAGGTCAAAACCCAGTTTTGACCCACAAC
This sequence comes from Eschrichtius robustus, assembly GCF_028021215.1. Classification (NCBI taxonomy): domain Eukaryota; kingdom Metazoa; phylum Chordata; class Mammalia; order Artiodactyla; family Eschrichtiidae; genus Eschrichtius; species Eschrichtius robustus. Next base: position 91,133,452 of record NC_090835.1, read on the forward strand.
CAAACCCAGCCTGCCGTGCACGCCCCGCTGTAAACAATCTGGTGAGAGCCACTGGCTTTGGTCCCCCTCACACTGTGCTGTCCTTTCAGTTTCTTCTGAGATTTGAGGCAATAACTATAACTTAGAAAAAAACTGATAAGAAAAATCCAAGCCAGAAAATACCTGTATATTTTAGCAAAACCATGCAAAAAAAGAAAAATCACCAATGGGATGCCAAAACATTTCTGGCTTTTAAAACCACTCCATACACCCAGCTGGAGGGCCTGTAGCAATTCTAGCAAAAATGTCATAATTGTATTTGGTTGAACTATGTAAAACTGCCATTTTTGAACAAATGAAATACTGCCAATTTCATATGGATCAACCCAACTATTTCCTTAGATTTAAACATGCCACAGTACTTTCAGGGATTTGGACAGAATGTTTAAAAAGTGCAGAGAATCTTCATTCTCCAAATCCTCCCACTTTCAGCCACACTCTTCCCTCCTCCTCTCTCCACCTCCTTCCATCCTTCCCTGCACCGCCTCCCTGAACAGCAGTAGACGGAGGCTGGAAGGAGAAGGGGTGCTGAGTAATCACGGAGAACCAGATCTGGTTTGGGCCCAATTTCAAGGTCCAGAGGTAGACCTACAAGTCCATTCGTGAAGTTTTTAAAAGTTGGGCTCTAAAAATAATGTTTTCTTCTCTCATGCCTTCTGTTCAGGGACTTTCTATCCTAATAATGACTTTCACTCATCTAAGGTAGATTTAAGACAACACTTGAAAACATAACTGTTTACACACACCACATCGTTTGAATTCTGAACTCTATAAGTGAGCTAATCACAAATCGTTTTTCACCTTTTACATATATTTTCTCCCACTGGGCCCACAACTGCCTCGACCTCTGCTAGCCACCCTGCTTTCCTCTATCTAAGAAGCTCTTCACTGGAACACAGGAGTTTTCCAGATATCTTCACAAAGTACAATAAGAAATTACTGCACTGGTATCCCTTACCATTTGAGACAGGAGTATGCACTTAAGTGAAATATCCACATCTAAAGGAAACCCATCTTTGCAGGAAGTAGAAAAATAGGCGGAAAAACCTGTATTTCCTAACTACATATATAATAAGCAGGAAGCCCACCTAGCGTGGCAGCCAGACGTGTGCTGGAACCTTCTGATAATTGTCAAAGGTCAGGGATTAAAGAGAAAAGATGCCAATTGAGTGCAATAATGTAGGAAAAAATCCTTTGAAATTTTAAAGAATCTGTGAGAACATGCTGATACACTGCTGCCTTCAACAGATTACAAGCCTAACAAGAACTAAATTCAACTCGCACTTTTAAGAAAATATATTAATTGATATGGTGCTCTCATTTCTGTACCTTTCCTTCCATGAAGATTACGAAGATCTTCAATCCTCAGGCTTGTCATCAACCTGATTTTGAATGTAATTGGGATGGGGAGACAGAAACTTCAGGAGTTTAGACCAAAATTACAAAGTCATGACCTAGTCAAAAGAAAACCAAGGGTCTACCTAATATGAACTAAATTATGAGATTTTTCTCTCTTTAGATAATATCACCCCTAAGAACTCAGTTTCTACAGTATGATTCCCCTAGAGACACTGTAAATTCTATACTGTAAGACAAAAAACAGAAATATGGGAAGCCCAGACACAAGTCCCCTGATTGTCCTGAGTAGTAGACGTGTTTATCTAATTTTATAACATAGTCAATGTGACCCTAAACGACTGGCCTCACGTCACCTATGATCCATAGCAACTGAAAATTACAATGCTGGCTAATGTGTGTAGCACCCTACCAGGCATGTATCGATACATAGCTCTTTTATTTTTAAACTTTTTTTTATTATTTTATTTATTTATTTTATTTATTTGTTTATGGCTGTGTTGGGTCTTTGTTTCTGTGCGAGGGCTTCCTCCAGTTGCGGCAAGTGGGGGCCACTCTTCATCACGGTGCACGGGCCTCTCACTATCGTGGCCTCTCCCGTTGCGGGGCCCAGGCTCCAGACGCGCAGGCTCAGTAGTTGTGGCTCACGGGCCCAGCCGCTCCGCGGCATGTGGGATCTTCCCAGACCAGGGCTCGAACCCGTGTCCCCTAGCATTGGCAGGCAGATTCTCAACCACTGCACCACCAGGGAAGCCCCATAGCTCTTTTTTAAGGGTGTTGAATATCCTATCTCACTTCATGTTCTCTCCGGCAACCATGAGGTAAAGAATCTTATTTCCATTTTATACACGAAGAAACTAAGACTCAGAAAGGTAAGTAACTTGCCCAAATTGACAAAGCTGGCAGTGAAGCTCAAAGTCAAACTCAATCCTTCCCCATCCCAGAGCCTCTAACTGTTCTCTCCTGATCTCCTGCAGAGGCCCATCAAATAGTAAATGCGAGGGTGTTAGGTGAGGACTCCCGTGAGCTGCAAAGCCCCTGCCTTGCCTACTGAAGACAGGTATGGGGCAGTGGTTACTCAGCCTCAGCTGGTATGTACCATGGGAGACTAGAGCTCTGGGGAAGCCAGATTTTTTGGCTTCTTTGGCAAGATTAACCAGATTTTTATGTAATTAAAAACAAAAAAAAACAAAAACCACTGGCAGCTAGTTCTTTAAACACACACACACACACACACACACACACACACTCCCTTGTATGGGCAAATAACATATTTGAGGGCTGGATCTGGCTCCATGGGCCACCAATTTATAACATCTGCTGCACCCCACACTGATGCCCATTTATTATATCCATCAGGAAGCCACACAACAATCTAAGTCCAAAAGTTCCAACAGAGCCTTTATGAATTTATACTAGGGTTCTGTACACTCTGCAAATCAAAACTCCCCTTAAAACTACAAATGGTTTCACTGGACTGAAGAGAGGAACAAGCTTTAACAGAAGCATCTATCTCTCTCATGTTCCGTACCTGCAAATGAACAAGAAAATACCATCCCAGCCACTAAGCAGGCAAGCCCAAGAGCAGTGACAGCAGCCCCTGGGTTCAACTAGTCTGTGCTTCGCCAGATCTACAAACCAGTGAAAATTTCAAAAAGCACCTACAAAAAGTAGATCACAAAGGCAAAAAAAGCACCTGCAGGAACCACTCTCCCTGTAACCTTTCTTGTCCCTCTTTCCCCTTCAAGTTTGATGATTTGGCAGTTCTGGAACTCTTCCGAGAGGAGTCAAGACTCACTCTGCCAGCCCCAGCTGTTCAAAGCTCAGCCCAATCTGTTCCATACAGTTGGCTGTATTATCACAATAATGTGGCTACAGTTCACCTTCATTTGCTGCGAAGATCATTAACTATCCCTCAGAGAGATACAGCATTAAGGACAGAGTGAGCCTGAGGCATAATAAATGGAGGTCTCTGGGTAACACAGTTCAAAAAAAGGTAAGATGATGCCAGCCAGGCCACCTGACAGTTCCTATAGTCACAGAAAAGGGAAGAAAACAAGGGCAGGAGGGATGGAAAATAAGAGAAAAAGGAAAAGCAAGAACGTGCCTGGCAAACATGTATGTTCATGTGAAGAGAGAATAAAGAGGAAAAAATTTTTCTGAAATAAAGACAGCAGGACATTTAACGTTAAATCACAGTGGAGACATGACTCTACTTGTCTGGCAGCCCAAACATTCTATTACTAGAGGGAGAAGTGAGTTTGGAAGGAGACTGAGAACAGAGCAAATGAATTACCATCCTATATGGGAAGCAGGCCATATCCTGGACAATTTCAGTACTGTAGAAGACGGTGAATTCAGTGAAACCTGTCTTTAAATCGCGTATCTGACCTCCCATTCCTAAAAGTGAATTAGTGTAGAGCGGGCGTGTTTCTTCATTCAGATCACGCATTCAGTTAAAGTTTCATGCGAGCCTCATTTGAATCTTGTTCACCAACCACTAAGCCAGCGCTATGAAAGCACCCAGGGACCAGGGTGTCCCCTTCAAAGGAAGTACGGCATGGTATATGAATACCCAGAAGTTCTTTAATTGATAATGAGAACATAAGAATCAATACTTGTTCTAAGCAAGTTACAACTGTTGTATTCATCTACACCAAATTCCAGTCAACAATGGACAGACAATTGATGGTGAGGTAGGAATTTTACTGGCAGACCTTATCTGCTAAAGATGTACTTTCTTTAGAACTACACAGGTAATATCAATATATTTAAAAAGTAAAAACAACAGCTCTATATTCTCCAACTTCAATATTTTCTTTACCTTCTTTGTCTTAGTAAAAATTTATCCCTAGAGCAGTGGGGTTCCCAACCGGGAGCAATTTTGTCCTCCGCGGTACTTTTCCGGTTGCATACTGGGGGAATGGAGTGCTACTGGCAGTTAGTGGGTAGAGGCCAGGGGTGCCACTGAATTCTGCAATACACAGGGGAAAACCCTACAATACAGAATTATCCAGCTCAAAATATCAATAGCGTGAACATTAATATCTCTGCCTGAGAGCTGTTTCAGGGATTCAACTCCCCTGTTGGTATTTTATACATATACATATATATATATATATATATATATATATATAGGAGCAGTAGAGCAGGAGTTTCTAAATGACATTTTGCTATCATTAAAATCCCTCCTCTTCACATAATAGTAACATTTAACATAAATGAAAAGGAAGGCAAGGGGCAGAAATTTAAAACTAATTTAGAATCACAATGGAACCCTGGTAAATCCTGGTATAGCACCGCTTTGCATAAGTCTCCAACCAGTGATTGCTATTTTTATTCACTTTTTAACATTTTAGTAATGAATTGTCAAACTGAATTCACCTAGAAGGTAGCTTCAAAACATATGGACCCAAACATAGCAAAAAAAAAAAAAAAATGAGATTTATATTTATAAAGAGGAGTCTTGGCCACCTCTTGTGGAAACACACATACACACACCCCACCCACAAACACACCCACACCCATACATACCCAAACCAGAAGACTCAAAACCAAACTCAAGACCCAAACCAAAAGCTCCCCTCTTGGCTTGGAACAAAAGAACCTCCCCTGAAGGTGGAAAACAGTTGGGATTTAACCCTTTCCTGAAAGAAGGGAAGCAATCCCCCAATCACACCTGGAAACAAATTCATCATCTTTGACGTATTCATCTGTCCTCAGCCCAAGAGCTCGGCGGAGTCATCCTAACATTTACAGCGCTTGGTAAAAATTAATTCGCTCTGGGGTAATCTGGTGTAAGCTCAGGTCACATCCCCATCTTGCCAAATAAACAGAGCTGCCAAGGATCCTTTCCTGTTGCTTTAGCCCTCAGACTGATGTGACTGCTCACCTGGTCGGATCTTCCTCCCGCCGATCCGCAATCACTTCCCTGGGGTTTGACGCGTGTGTGTGGCTACAGGAAGGTCCGACACGCTCGGGCTCTTTGGCTTTTCTGGATTCCTCCTGGCAGCCACACTTGGATTCCACAGCTCCTGGGAAGGAAAAAAAGCAAAAGGGAGGTGTAGTGTTTAACAGGCATAGAGCTATGACTTCCCAGCCCCAGGAGAACGTGTTCTGCCCTGCCAGGATGGGGAAATCGCTTTTGAAGTGGAGCCCGGGCCTCCCCAGCGCAGACCATCCAGGAGCTATTGTTCGGGTGCAGACTTCCACTCGAAATCATAGAGACACAGTGACAAAGGAATTCATTCACTGACTACTGAATGCTCACCACACACAAGGTACTGGGAGCAGGGAAAATGGACTGGGGAAAAGCATGTGTCCTCAGGGTAGGAGAAAATATTCCAAAGGAAATTTTATTTGAACAGACTTCTTTTGCAAAATGTTCCCTCTTATGCGAATAGAATATGAAGTTGATAATTTATGAAGTTGTCCACGTGTAGCTTAAAAGAAAAACATGGATCTCGTTTTGTTACCATCCTAGCCACTCCCCGGGTGTGGCCCCAAAGCTGCTTTTGTAAACCACTGTGGACAGAATCTCTTCTCAAGGTGATAGAGACAACAGCGGGTTATTCGTCTCTGCTTTTAAAAAGGAGAAAAATTAGGGGCAGGGGGACTGGATCATTTCTACTGCAACCAGGTCAATTAAGGAAATTTTACTCGCCAATGCACTGATACCCACTGGAATGCATTTAAGAACTGAAATCCTATCTAGTTCAATCCCAGAAGCAAAACATGAAGACAACAGCAATATTCAGCAATGGACACTGAAAGTATTTTCAAGTCCGGGCAGAATCCAAGATGTTACTAAATCAGCCAATGATGTTATGTTGAACAGAACTCTCATCCTAAAGGTAATTATATTAAACTCCTGAAGATTTCTTTCCTTAAAGTGCTTCCCTTTGATCAAAGGAGATTTGGGTGAGAAGGAAGAATGTGTAGAAGAAGCTAGAAGACCAGGAGGAGGGGAGTGGAAAGGCTCCCCCAAGCCACATCCAAATCCACGATTCAGTGGTTCATTTTGTAAAATGGCAGATCAGTCATGTACTTTTTTTTTATTCATAAAACTAACTCATTATCCAACACTACGTTGTTTATTAGATTTACTGAATAAATTATAAAAATTTAAATCACAAAATGAATTATATAACCCAATGTGGGGTTTTATTGCATGCCAAGAATGTATTTGAAGTTTTCTGGAATAAATGCAAAGTTGGTCACATAACACCTCCAAATCATCTTCAAGTTGCCCTGAATCGGAACAGTGTGAACAGAGTATTCAACTGTACGTGTGTGTGTGTGTGTGTGTGTACATGCACACATTTATTTATCTTTACCTTACACAATCATGGTTGGGACACCTAGCTAGTTTACTAAGTAAAGTCAGCGGTTGGAATTTTTAAAGTTTCTTAAGTACAGCAGCCAGTGTCAGGGTAATTTTATTTATTTAAGAATATATTTTTTCTGAATAAATATGGTGGATGCTACATTTTTGTGAGTCCTCTTGGAGAATATAAATAAACTATCGATGGGTACCTGGTCAATTACAATCCTCCTCTAGTTTGTGGTATTTGTGATTTATGACAGGAAAATCATTCATTTCCCTAGGGATCATGGAGAAGTCTGCTGAATTTTATATAATGTAATTGAAGAGACAGTAAGTCAAAACATAGAAAACATCCTTCATACTTATCTTAGCCATCTGCAAAGTTTCTTATAGGCACAAACTATTTAACATCATGTCAGGCAGTTTTATGAGTTTCCCAGGAATTGCAGGTTATTTAAACAAGAGCATTTTGCTGTCCCAGTATAAAACCCCAGATCAGCAAGTCTAAGGTACTCAACAGAGGACGTCTCCCCATCGCCAGGCCACGCGTATCCAGGATGGCTCACAAAAAGAAAAAAAAAAAAGCTGAGAAAAGCACTGATACAGACACTTCTGATGAAAAAGACATTCTAATGGCATAGCAGAAAAACAGAATTTTCTGAGAAAAATAGGAAAAAGAAACAAACGGCAGAAAACCTTACATTCCATTGTGTGATAGAGGCAGCTACTCCTTCAGTAGGATTAAAGCCTGACGTGGCAAACACCTACATCTCATTCCAATCCATCGAGCTAAACAGAAAAAGTAAAAAAAAAAAAAAAAAAAAAAAAAAAAAGCAGGAAAAGAGAAGCAGCCCAATTTTCCCTAATGAATAAAGACTGGCTGGGGAGGTCCCTGAATCCTGAGTGCAGGTGGCATTTCCTTCACAGGTAAACTGAGCTGGTTACAACGCTCAGTTTTCTAGCCGTGAGATGATTATGGTGATTCCTGTCCTTTCACTGCTCCAGGCTTTTGAGCACTCCAGCCTCCAACACCCACCCTGCCCACCTTCGCCTACCCAGCCCTAACACTGTTCATAGCTTTGGCTCAAATGTCTGCTGATCACCATCTGGGAACTAACAGAACACAGTACTTCTTTGTCTGCATGATGACTACTGAGTACAGGACAACTTCTCCCACCAGAATCCAAATGCCTTGAGGACAGATTGAGCACTTTATCTTTTATCCCCAGAATCTAGTAGAGGGTCTGGAATACAGCAGGTGTTCAATAAACATCTGCTGAATAAGTACACCAGTGAACAAAGAAACATGTAATTATCCCAAAGACTAAAAAAGGCTGTAATAAAAAGAACCTAGTTCACCTATTTCCACCCTCCAGTCATTACAATTAAAAGAAGTCTAAAGACAGGATATTTTAAAATAGAACGGAAAATATATTCCCAAACAGAAAAAGATAAATAATCTCATGTAAAATATAACAAGGATAGTGGACATTACAAATTACAGCTGTGAAACTCTAGTCCTTTGAAACCTATGTAGGATTCCCTTTAGTTCTACCCTTTTATCTTTCCCAAGATTTGTTTTTCCATCATTGAGTGGTTCAGGCTTAAGACCAAACTGACACAGGGACACTTATGAGCAAAGACACAAAATCTCCCCACTCTCTACAAACCTTCAGGATCCCGAGATCCCGCTATAACTCCAGATGGGTGCCCAGAGGGCTTTTCCTAACCGTTTCAAACGACTTAATCTTCCCCCACCCTCTAACTACAGCTTGGAGTTACATTTTACAACAACTATGCTAAAAAAATGTACACTACTTATAATTAATGAAAAAATATGATGGTCCTGGAAATAAACAAACATGAAACTATTTCCTATGTCCACTGAGGCCAAGTCAGGGCTCTCAGAGAACCACAGCCACTAACTCATCAGGCCAAAAGGTCACACTGTAGGGTGGCTACGGAGCCAGAGGGCTTGCATTTGAATCCACACTAGCTTTGGGGCCTTGGCAAGTTAGGAATCCTATTGCGCCTTGACCTCTTCACCTATAAATGGAAAAACTAACGGTGCCTACCCCACAGGAGCATTGTGCAGAGCAGAAAAGTTAACACAGATAAAGCAAACAGACACATACATGGCATACAGTAAGCATTCAATAATAGGGCTATTGCTGTACAGTCATCTTCAAATGTTCTTGTCTTTTACACGATTACTGCCGTAGAACATTCCAGAAGACAAGAAAATGCACTACCTCAGCAAGTCTCTGCTATAAAGTCACTGCCATTTTGAGCATAAGGCACAGACAACAGTATAAAAACCTAATCCTAAAACATTATGGTCCTATAGGGCATGAAACCTTTGAAAGTTTTGAAAGGAAATACAATTATAGTACTGGTTTTACTACAATCCATATGATTACACAAAAAAAACACTTTTTTTTTTTTTTTTAATTTATTTTTGGCTGTGTTGGGTCTTCGTTTCTGTGCGAGGGCTTTCTCTAGTTGCGGCAAGCGGGGGCCACTCTTCATCGCCGTGCGCGGGCCTCTCTTGTTGCGGAGCACAGGCTCCAGACGCGCAGGCTCAGTAGTTGTGGCTCACGGGCCCAGTTGCTCCGCGGCATGTGGGATCTTCCCAGACCAGGGCTCGAACCCGTGTCCCCTGCATTGGCAGGCAGATTCTCAACCACTGCGCCACCCGGGAAGCCCCCTTTTTGAGCTACATACAACAGAGTGAACAAGGAAAACCCTACGATGCTTACTAGCAATATGTTTTGAGCCAGGTTACTTGCCTCTCTGAGCCTGCTTCCTTATTTGTCCAATGAGATTAATCAGTGTCCGCATCATCTTCACGATAGCTAATGCTTTTGACAGAACCTCAATTACATATATAAGAGCATCTAACATACAGACAAGCCATGCAGTCGTTACATTTTCATTCCTCCCATTTTCTACCTAAGTCTGTGAACTTGCTGTGATTCACAGCAGCTTTCCAAGACTCTTGTTTTTCTCTCTCCCTTCCACATTGGATCAGGTCTGAAAGAGGAAAAAAAATACTAAAAAAAGCAAATCAGTTTTTTGTTCCTGAAAAAAACCCAATCAAACATTCCTGATGAATGAGTTCCCTATTTCCTTGAGCTAAGAATATCTGTTGCAGCAAGTATGTGAGAGGGCCAAAAACAAGGTGAATAGTTACCATAAAACTATTTAAAGAAAGCAGACCATGGAACATGAATTGTTAATATCAAGTTAGTTGTCAACAGAATAAACAGTGACCTCTTTACCCTGATTTTGGACGTAGCAGACAAAGGGAAATAAAGGTACAAAATGATGCTTATTTTTCACTTTGAAAACAGATGGTGAGCAGTATCTGACAACAGTGAATTGTATATCCTTCTAGATATTTCTGCAGGATTAGATAAGATCAAAAAAATTAAGATATTGAGCATATAAGTAATCCAATAAAAATCAGCTTTTATGTTCTCTCTCCTCCTCATAACTGAGCAACATATAAAAAACTGAAGACTGGACGTACGCTTCAAAACGATTTGTGTATAGCCTTCTTTATTAACTTTTAAATAGCTTATCTGTGCCCCAAATCTATTATTTAAATTATCTTTCTTTGTGGCCAAACTGTTCTGATATCAGAAAAAAAAGGAAAAGAAGAATGTGCCACCTCAATAGATGACAAGGAAAGGGTGTATTTCCCAAATTCCAAGTATCCTATGTGCATACACTCCAGATACAAATTAGCTAGAATAAGTAGTTGAAGAAATAGATCTAAATTTCTGACCCTACATCATATTTACTTACATGGTATCACAGATAAAAGCAGAAGTCTATATATATTGTTTTCTTAGGTTTTAGAAGACTAAGATTCAGAGGGGTGATGTAATTTAATGAAGTTCACACAGCTGCTAACTGCAGCAGGAGGATTTGAGCACAGAGTTTTCTAAATCCACCGTTTTCCCCTCCCCATCAAATTATGCTTCCTCCAAGAATATACATTCACAATGGAGAGCTGTGGAGGCCACTACTGGAAAGGCAGATTGGAGTCAACTCGTGGTGACCATTGAATGTCTGTCTTTTATTCAGTAGGTGTAAGGAGCCACTGAAACTGTTATAGACAGATAAAATGTTTTTTGAAAACAACTGAAACCGTTCTCCCTGTAACAATGCTTTCTGGCCAGACGCTCATCTCTTTGATTACATCATTCAATAAGAGTCTGGGATACAAGTAACTTTTTCCAACCTTCCAAAGCTTCTAGGATATATCATATTTATCATCATTATCTCTTACATCCAGACCCTCCCTCCAAAGAACACTTTTCTATATTGTGAAAATCCAAGGTCAGCTTTCATGAAATCCACTAAATGCATAAGAAGAAATGAAATAACCGAGAATAGCCAGCAATATTGAAGGAGAAAGACAAAGTTGGAGGACTAACACTACCCAACTTCAACACTTACTATAAAGCTACAGTAATCAAGACAGCATGGTATTGGCAAAAGAATAGGCAAACAGATCAACGGAACAGAATAGAGAGCCCAGAAATAAACACACAAGGATAGAGTCAACTGACCTTTGACAAAGAGACAAGGTAATACAGCAGAGCAAGGATAGCCTTTTCCATAAATGGTGCTGGAACACCTGGACATGACAAAAAAAAAAAAGAATCTAGACACAGACCTTACACCCTTCACAAAAATTATCTCAAAATGAATCACAGACGTAAATGTAAAACACTAAACTATACAACTCCTAGAAAATGACATAGGAGAAAATCTAGATGAACTTGCTTTGGCAGTGATTTTTCAGACACAACACCAAAGGCTTAATCCACGAAAAATAGTTGACAAGCTGGACTTCATTATAATTAAAAATTTCTGCTCTGCAAAAGACACTGTCAAGAGAATGAGAAGAAAAGCCACAGAATGGGAGAAAATATTTGCAAAAGATATATCTCATAAAGGACTCCATACATACAAAATACAGAAAGAATTTTTAAAATTCAACAAAAAGAAAACAACCCAATTAAAAAATGAGCCAAAGACCTTAACAGACACCTCAGCAAAGAAGATACACAAATGGCAAATGAGCATGAGATCAGATTATCCTCATCATACGTTGTTACAGAAATGCAAATTAAAGTAAAAATGAGATATCACCACATATCTATATATATATTTTTTTAATTAATTAATTTATTTTTGACTGTGTCATGTCTTAGTTGCAGCGCACGGGCTTTTCTCTAATCATGGTGCACGGGCTCCAGAATGCATGGGCTCTGTAGTTGCGGCACATGGGCTTAGTTGCCCCACGGCATGTGGGATCTTAGTTCCCCAACCAGGGATTGAACCCACATTCCCTGCATTGGAAGGCAGATTCTTAACCACTGGACCACCAGGGAAGTCCCATCTATATTCTAATGTAGGTATTATTTGGCCATTCTAGGTCAAAATTCAGAACACTGACAATATCAAATGCTGACAAGAATGTGGAGCAACAGAAACTCAACCATTACTGGTGGGACTGCAAAGTGGTAGAGCCACTTAGGAAGACAATTTGGCAGTTGCTTAGAAAACCCAACATTCTCTTAGCATTCACCAATCATGTTCCTTGATATTTACTCAGAGGGGCTAAAAACCTATGTCCACACAAAGAGCTGCACAAAAATATCTAGAGCAACTTTATTCATAATTGTTGTCAAAGCATGGAAGCAACCAAGATGTCTTCAGCAGGAGAATGGATAAAGAAACGGTGGTGCATTCATACAATGGACTAGTATTTAGCATTAAAAAGAAATGAGCTATCAAGCCAGGAAAAGACATGGAGGAAACTTAGATGCATCGTACTAAGTGAAATAGCCAATCTGAAAAGGCTACATATAGTATGATTCCAACTCTGACATTCTGGAAAAGGCAAAACTACGGAGACAGTGAGATTAGTGGTTGCCAGGGTTTGGGAGGATGGGAAAGGGGGAAAGGGGGGAAGGGAGGAGTTGGTGGTGCACAGGGGTTTTATAGGGCAGTGAAAATACTCTGTATGATACCATAATGATGGATATATGTCATCACGCATAAATGTACCACACCAAGAGTGAACCCTAATGTAAACTATGAACTTTGGGTGGTAATGATGTGTCAATGTAGGTACATCAATTTTAACAAATGTACCACTCTAATGAGAGACGTTAATAATGGGGTAGGCCATGTATGTATGGGCGGCAAGGGGTATATGAGAAATCTCTGTAGCTTCCTCTCAATTTTATTGTGACTCTAAAGCTGCTCTAAAAAATAGTCTGTTTTTTAAAAGAACCAAAGAAGAACGGAATACAGTCATACTAATAATTTTAATCTTCTTGGAAAAAATGTATCACATTCCTTACCCTCTTTGATTTAGTCAACACAAAATGTATTATTCATGGACGACCAAGCTCCGTAAGATCCTCTACAGAAACAATTTCAGGTGGAGGACAATAATGACAAGTGAGGGTGAGAGATAAATGGGTAAAAAAACATTTTCTGCTTCCTCAATACAAGCATTCATTTAAAGGGAATACTTGTATACAGAGGCCGAAAATTGAAACAGCTTTTAAAAAGTACTCACTGACTGTGAGCCCTGGTTATGACATAGCACTAAGTGCTATCCCTTGACAAGGGTAAAGTAAATAACTCCGGCTTATACCAATTTGGAATGTAAAAAGATAACCTAGAACAGCACCATCAGAAGATATGAATGCCTAGCTAGCAATTCAGATCAGACAAAAAGTCAAAGAAAAAGCTCCCACACGATGTTATATATAAGCTAATATAAAAATGATTTACTTAAGAGATAGTGTTTATGTTGGAAAGGTACACAAGGTTATGCATAGCTTTGATTTAGTTGGTTCAATACCAGTGCAGAGCTTATGCCTTAAACTGCTCCATGAACAGTTCATCAGGAGCCAACTACAATCCTACAATATGTATATTTTAAACCAAGAACAAGGACAGTCTGGCTCATTATTCCTACATCTTTCTGAGGAACAGGCTTTCATATAACGCTTTCTACGTGAACACATCCACCGTCCAACTACAGTCTTGTTGGCTTTCCTAAGCACCTACATCTTTTTTCTACATTTCTTCTGAAAAGAATCCATAAACTATCAAAAGTTTATGTTAAAGAGAAGCATCTGAACACTGGCTAAGGTTGAGACTCAGTCTTTAGAGGCCAATTAAAATTCTCCTGTCTTCAGAATGACCTGACGATCCCATTTTTAAGGAGTGATTCCAAAAGCAAAACATACCTAGTCTTAAACTCAGCTTAGCAGATTTTTTAGTTGTTACATAGTCTCTTTTCCAAAGACCCAATAAAAGGCATGACACCAAGTCATCTTCACCTCACTTTCTTTGCTTGCTTTTATGAGATAACTGCCCTTGACCACTCTCTCCCACTGGGTGGGACAGATTAGTCAGACTTGTAGAAAACTAAATTTTATCTCTAATGTGCTTTGAATGTTGAACATGTTAATAGAAATGGCTGATCTTGAATAACATGCGATATTATTTAGATAATATAAAGTACAAACATTGTTATCTTTAAGAAAACGACTAAACTATAATCGGAAGTATTCGACTTAAAAACAATCATAATGCTGAGAGAAGTCTTAATGATAATTCAGACTACAATCTTATTTCATAAATTCAAATATGAAATAACTTCATACTTGGATATGAGATTCATAAAAGTCAAGTTAAAGCTACTCCATCACCTTTACAATTCTAGTCAGTGGGAAAACCAAGACTAGATCTCCGATCTTGACTCCTGACTATTTCTTTTCATTATGTCACTGGAATAAATTTTTATACTATGTCTATCAATCATTTTTAATCAGACCACCAATTCACTCCTTTCTCATGGCTGGATGTTGATAACTGGTATTCAGAATTTACCAGGGGTCCTAGTATCACAGAGTATGTGCTTGGGGCTACACCGGGGACACTCCCTAGGAGAGTGGAGAGCTCTGGCTGTTTCGAGGCAGCGTGGGCCTGCAGGGAGCTGCCTCGTGTACCTCATCCACAACACAGACACTGAAAAGCCGACTCTTCCATACTGGTTTGAACCAAGAGCAGCTGAAAGAGAAACAAGATGTTCAGCCCACTCTTCAATGAAGAGAAGGCACACAAAAAGAGGCAACGCTGCTAGGAAAGAGTTACGCCTGCTAGATTAGAATAAGTCAAGAATGACAGAAGGCAGAGATAAACTTTCTTTACCCCAAGATCCAGGTAAAAACTAGGTAGACCAGAAACTTGAAGCAGAGATGTTGCAAAAGTCCTGAGCTCTCAGGCTAAAGGAAACAGCCATTGTTCCATTTCTTTCCCCAGAGTTCTTAATTTTGTTCCCTAGGCTATTGATGTAAAAGAGGCCAATAATGGGAAGAAAGAAATTCCCAGCTCCCACAACCTATGAAGATCGAAACGGGTGATATAGGATTCCCAGAAAGGATAAAGAAAAGCTCACTTATTCAGCCTCCCAGCTCAGCAGAACTAGGTAAATATCCCCAGTTGACCACCATGGATGGGGAAGAGTGAACAAGAAGGATATGGATATTGCTTTTATTGATTGTTTCCTTACCAATAGCAGCTCTTAGGCCTGGGGCAGTTACAGCTGATGGAGGTTACACAATGAAGATTGTTGGTTTACAGGCCACTCTTGATAATTCAGGGTGAATGATACAAAACATTGAACTCAGGCTACTGGCTGTGTGAGCCTCCTCCTCACCTCTATCAAGTAAAGCAAAGGGAGGTATAAAGAGTGTCCAACAGATTACAAACTGTCACATAGATCATATCTTGTCTAATAGAACCACTACAAAAAGCAAGCATTGTAAACATCTCCACTTGACAAATGAGGAAAGGAAAACTCAGAGAAGTCACAAATTTCCCAGAGCTTACTAGGTAATTGGAAGAGGCTGGTTTCTAATTCAGAGTTCCTGACTCCAACGGCCCTAAACCATCGGCACTCACCGAAGATAACTTCTCTCTCCCTCTTCCATCCTTTGCTTACATTTAAAGAGCTAAGCAGTAGAGAGGTTTTTGAAGGTTGGGTTTTCAGAGAATTTATAGATTTCAGTTCTCTGTGTTCTTTCTGCCCCCATATTATTATTGATAATGTAAAGCTGGCTTTATATTATCTCTTGGGTCTTTGGAGGAAAAAATAATCTAATTTATTATATTTAATGGGCATAACGTACATTTGGGCAGGATGGCGGGAGGTGAAGGCTAATAGTTTCATCTATCTCTGTTCTAGAATCAAGAGGGCCAAATCTCCAGTGGAAAAGCCAATCCTGCCTTCCAAACAAATAAATGAAGTCGTCTATGACCTTTACACAAGGGATACAAAAAGAATGTACACAAGATCACTTCATAGATGCTGGAGAAAAGACACTACCTGTTCATTGAAAGCTAATGATTTTGGTTCCACCTAGACTTTGGGGAAACTAATGAAAATCTTTTTGAAAGTAGGGCTGGGAATCCAAAAGAGCAATATTCTTTCTCCTCCCTCAAAAAAATAATTAGGATTTGAGAAGAATGGTGTAGCTTTCTAAATTTTGTGGCACTGTGAACATGCGATAATTAGCATTCACTGTTAGACTTATAAAGTGATCCCTTTGCTATGTTATTCAGAAGTCTCGGTTCCTTACTTTCAGATTAAAATGAAGACTAAAGGACTGAACTTCACCCATGTCTGAATGTCTGTGGGCTGTTTTCCCCACAACCAACACCCTTGCCTAAACTCCCAACTTGTAAACTGCTAAAAACATGGAAACATTAATAATGACCCTTCTTCATCAAACCTCAACTTCCCCTCCCACTTGCACTTTTGACCAATTTACTCACTTCAAAGCAAGCAACAGCATCCTGTTCAGTTACTCAGTAGGACCTCTGTATCTTCGCCCAACACCTTCAACCAAAAGAAAACCAAAAGCCGCAAAAAACCTTCGCCATCTCCACACTTCTCCTAGTCCACTGGCGGCACTTATGTAACCTCTATTTTTTAGCCTTTTTTTTTTTTTTTTTTCAGTTGCCATGGGAAAGACTGTTTTTGGGCAGCTCCATCTGCAAGAGGTAATTACTGGCCTTCCAAACACACACACACACACACACACACACACACACACACACACACACACACACACACACACACACACACACACACACACACACACACACACACACACACACACACACACACACACACACACACACACACACACACACACACACACACACCCTGCAAAGAAAAACTATACACAATTAAAGAATTTTTCAAGGAGACCAAGCAAATACTAACCAAACATTTTACTGCTTTGCTGTTGGCACAAAATAACAAGGGCAGCTGTTTATTACCAACTATACTATACATTTTCTGCTGAAGTATTAATAGCAGCAATTAATATTTGCTCACAATTTAATATTTGTCAGGCACTCTGGACTAAGTACTTTACATGGGTCATCTTACCATGACTGAGCGCCATAAATATAAATGTATAATTCTGATTTTTACGGAAAATGAGGTTAAGAGAGGTTGAGTAACTCACACAGGGCTAATCAGTAGTGGAGTCAGGATTCAAACCCAGAGCCCAGGATCTTGCACACTGGCCACGCCTCCCAGTGCCTGACCGCAGCCTGTGGTATAAGCACAGCTGGCTTCTGGGCTGGTCTACTGCCAGGCTGAAGAGACTCAAACTATCACTCGACCCATCTAGTAAGACTGAGAAAAATACAAAATATTTTTGGTTCCAAGATGCACGTGATCATAGGCCACAGGAGTAACAAGGACCCTCTTTTTTTGTTCCAGTACAAAATAAATATGCCATGTGTGAGATTCAAATAGTGTGGCCTTTTCCATTTTCTTAATCAGTTTCCATTTCCTAGAGTTAACTCCTTAACACTTCTTATACTTATCAATGAAAACAGAACCTGCTAATGCACACTATAAAGCCACCTTTGAGTTTTAGGAGACTTATGACTACAGCCTAATGAGAAGAGCAATTGTTCTGCTGTCATCTATTTGATTTTTTTCCCTGGGAGAAAAAATATTTATACTTTGGCCTCTTCTTTAATTTAGGTAATTATTTAGATTGTTGTGATCCTTACACCGTGGATCTGATTCCTAAGGGTGGAAGGATTATACAATTCCCAAAGAAATCTCTCTTAAAATATGATTAAAAGAGATTAAGTGGTGTCAGAAGCAGAGTCAGACTAGGCTGGCAACGTTAATTGTTCCATCTTTCAACACATCAACGTATACCAGAGGAGTCTTTGGAAGGGCCAGACTCATTCCTGTCTCCCTACCCCCGCCAAAGTCCTCTCTACCCTCCCTGACTCCACGGATCAAGGAGGAATCCGGACAGTGTGGAGCCCCGAGGCCTCCCCCACTCCACCAGCTAAGCATGCCCGGCAGTCACAATGCTGCCTGAAAGTTTGGTAAGACTCTGGCTCTCGTCCCTTGGCCTCATCTGACCCTGTCCTTCTGCCGTATCACTCATCTCCTGGAAAGGAACATATTTCCAAGCCTCTTCCACATCAGCAGTAGGAAAGGAATTTCATGTCCCTGAGTGTTAAGTGACCTGGGTAGGGAAAGAAAAAAAAAAAAAAAGTCCAGCCTGGCTTCCTTAGGAAGGAGATGAGATGGAGGGGTAGGGAATTACAATGGTATACTTTCACTTTGGCGAATTCCCACCTCTTTTTTGGCCTTAGGCAACAGCAGAAGAGAAAGCCAAGAGGAGGTGGGCGGCTAATGGAAACAGCTCCCCCTCTTCCCCTGCATTTCCTGCCTGTACATACACCTCTGCCGCCCGTCCCCACACAGGGCGCTGGGGAGGCGCACGGGCTTGCCTGGCTGCCGGAGCCCCGCCACCCACACCAGGCACCTCCCTAAGTCCCGGAGACGCTTGGGCCTGGAGGGCGGTCAGGCTGGATGCAAGGAAGCCCATCTGATGACGGCGACCTTTCCATTAGCAATCAGAGTTCTTGGGGTCGCTTCCCAGAGGTGTGCAGAGGGGTGTCTGGACACAGAAAAGACATCAAAATGCTTTCTTCCTTCCCTTCTCCCAGCACCATTGTTTTAACCTCCTCCGAGGTGTCTGTAGCCCAAAGAAGCCAGGGGACCCGCCTGGCCAGGGGCCAGTCTCCCCTAAGGAAGAGAGCGACGAGTCTCTGTGTGGGAATGAAAGGCAGGCCCCGGAGAGCAGTGAGGCTGTGGTACTGAAACCCCAGCTCACAGACCCGTGGCCAGAGCAGAGCCTGTAATTAAAGGTAAACTTGCCAGCAGCTCTCTTAACACACGAGGCAAAAAGTTAACGTCTGATGGACGGGGCACTCCAGCTCAGTGCCCTCCCCACGGAGACTGGTTCAAAGGAATGAGGTGTAGGAGGTGTAGTGGTGGCAGGACAACCCAAGTCAGTGCAGGGAGCCCCTCTGCTGGGGCACTCTAAGCACATCACACCGCCATCATGAGTGCTTTATTCACGTGTCTTGCCCGCTAGGCAGAGCTGAGGGCTGACCTTTTCTGGACTTCAGGTCCTTGACTAAATATGTTAGGTCTGCACTGTCATTATAATAAGGTGGCCACTGAACACATGTGGCTCTTGAGCACTTACACTGTGGCCAATCCAAATTGAGAAGTGCTGCATATTTAAAATGCACAGCAGATTATAAACACTTAGCATGAGAAATAGCGTAGATCTCAATTTTTTTATATTCATTGCATGTTGAAATGATAATAGTTTGGATATATCAGGTTAAATAAACTATTGTTAAAATTAATTCCACTCATTTTTCTTTTTTTAACATGGCTACTAGAAAATTTTAAATCACATTATAAACTTATATTGATATAAATATATTTGCATTATATGTCTAGCATGTCCAGCATGGTTCTGGATATACCATTAATGCTGTGAATGAATGAAAGAAAGCATGTTGGCATAAGATTAGTATCAGTATTTTTAAATCAACATAGAAAAAGTCAATAGAAATGGTTAAAAAGTAGTGAGGCATAGTTGTTTTTTGAAATAACTTTTGTATCTGGAGCTACATTTCATTCTGAGTCACTTGCTGGGAGAAAATGCTTACTAATCACTCAGGACTCCGAAAGGATGAGAGGGCGACAGACTGTCGGCCAGGCCACACCACCAAGGCCAAACAACCCTCGGTCCTATGGTGGGGACTCAGCAGAGCCAAAGACCAAGCACACACACACTGTAAGAAATCGCCAGACGAAAATAAAACCACCAATCTGGGAACCCCACAGTTTTCCAAGCTTCTCTTCATCCTACACATAACTCTTCTCTCAGTCCAACTGTTTGCTTTTAATATACTCTTTTAGAGTGTTTTAAGAAAATTCACTGCAAATCAAAACCACTGTGAGATATCACCCACACCATCAGGATGGCCACTATAAAAATAATAATAAAATAAAAAGCGTTGGTGAGGATGTGGAAGAAATTGGAACCCTTGTGCACTGTTGGTGGGAATGTAAACTGGCACAGCCACCATGGAGAACAGCATGGAGAAGCCTCAGAAATTAAAACTAAAACTACCATCTGATCCAGCAATTCCATTTCCAGGTACATATCCAAAAGAAATGAAAGCAGGGTCTCAATTAGATACTTGCACACCCATGGTCATTGCACCATTCATTACAAAGCCAAGAGGTGGAGGAGAACCCACATGTCCATTCAACAGATGAATGGATAAACAAAATGTGGTGTATACATACACTGGAAAATTATTCAACCTCAAAAAAAGGAAGACCTTCCATATGCTACAAAGTGAGTGAAACCAGAGGATAGTGTTAAGTGAAACAAGCCAGTCCCAAAAGGACAGATATTATGTCATTCCACTTATGAGTTATCTAAAGTAGTCAAACCCATGGAAACAGAAAGCAGAATGGTGAGTGCCTGGAGGGAGGGGAGACTGCAGAGTTGTTCAATTGGTACAGAGTTTCAGTTTTGCAAGATGAAAAAGTTCAGTTCTGTTACATAACAATGCAAATATACTTAACTGAACTGTACACTTAAAAAATGGTTAAGATGGTAAATTTTTTTTTTTTTTTTAGAAATTTGGATTGTAGTCTGGGTGCTGTCACTAGTTTGGGGACATCAGGGAAGCCATTTAGTCTCACTGAGCTTCACCTTTTTTTTTTTTTTTATAAATTTATTTATTTATTTTTGGCTGTGTTGGGTTTTCGTTTCTGTGCGAGGGCTTTCTCTAGTTGTGGCAAGCGGGGGCCACTCTTCATCGCGGTGCGCGGGCCTCTCACTGTCGCGGCCTCTCTTGTTGCGGAGCACAGGCTCCAGACGCGCAGGCTCAGTAGTTGTGGCACACGGGCCTAGTTGCTCCGCGGCATGTGGGATCTTCCCAGACCAGGGCTCGAACCCGTGTCCCCTGCATCGGCAGGCAGACTTTCAACCACTGCGCCACCAGGGAAGCCCCTAAGATGGTAAATTTTATGTTTTCTTTTAACTACCATGAAAAAAGAAAAAATGCATAGCATGATCAATTTAACTGCTACTGAAGAGTCCACAATGGAGACCCTGATCCAGTATAACATCTCACCATCTTTTACTATAATAAAAGAAGAAAATGTGCTCAGATATTTGTACACCCATGTTTATAGCACTATTATTCACAATAGTCAAGAGGTGGTAACAAACCAAATGTCCAGTGACAGATGGATAAACAAAATGTGGTATATCCATACAATGGAATATTATTCAGCCTTAAAAAGGAATGAAATTTTAACATAGGCTACAACATGAATGAACCCTGAAGACATTATCCTAAGTGAAATATGCCAGCCACAAAAGGGCAAATACTGCATGATTCCACGAATATGAAGCATCCAGTGTAGTCAGATTCATAGAAACAGAAAGTAGAATGGTGGTTGCCAGGGGGGTGGGGGGAAGGGGTCGGGAATTACTGTTTAATAGATAGAGTCTCAGTTTGGGAAAATGAAAAAGTTCTGGAGATGGATGGTGGTGATGGTTGCACAACAGCGTGAAAGTACTTAATCCCACTGAACTGTTTACTTCAAAAATGGTTAAAATGATATATCTGATGTTTTACCACAATTTAAAAAAAAAAAAAAGAAAATGTGACAAGAGGAAAGGTAAGACGGTGAGAAGCCAGAGGAAGAGCAGAACGACCCCTGCATCATCTGAATGGGAATTCACACGTCTCCCCTTGACAGACTTGAAATGCTGACGGAGCATCACTGCTTCTAAACCAGATGGTCTCTGTGACACCATTCTGTCTTCCAATTAACGTGCATCCTTTTCATTTTGCCACTTGAACTTTCAAATGAGACTCAAAAAACAGACCAAGTGTACACAAACAAATGAGAGAAAGAGTGAGTGCACACTCTATTTTTGGTAGGAACGATCTATTTCTTTTAACCCACAGTTCATATTCTTAGCCCACGTCTATCCTCACCTATGCCAAAGTCAGTAACAACAAATATTAGCAATACTGATGGCAAAATATACTTTCAGATGCTATAAATGATATTTCTAAAATGATCTAGCAAGGTAATAATAGATATTATGTAGCAGACATGTCACAAAGTACTTTAAACGTTATAACATTTTTTAAAGGAATTCCATTTATTTATTTATTTGTTTGTTTGTTTATTTATTTATTTATGGCTCTGTTGGGTCTTCGTTTCTGAGCAAGGGCTTCCTCTAGTTGCGGCAAGCGGGGGCCACTCTTCATCGCGGTGCGTGGGCCTCTCACTGTCGTGGCCTCTCTCATTGCGGAGCACAAGCTCCAGACGCGCAGGCTCAGCAATTGTGGCTCACGGGCCTAGTTGCTCCGCGGCATGTGGGATCTTCCCAGACCAGGGCCCGAACCCGTGTCCCCTGCATTGGCAGGCAGATTCTCAACCACTGCGCCACCAGGGAAGTCCCCAAACATTATAACATTTTTGACAGCAACCTTATATTATTAACATTTCACAGACGAGGAAACTCAGATTAACAGAAGCATTTGTCCAAGCACAAGGGAGTAGAGATTTTCCACTCAAGTCAGTTGCTCCACACTAGAGCCCCTGATTGCTGACGGTGAGGGCACACTTTATAAACGAAGGCCACCCAAATCGGAGGACCACTAACAAATTAGAGAAACAAAAAAGTCAGGCAGGGTAGGGCTGAGCAGGCACTGGCCAGCCAACTCCACTGCCAAGACGTGAGTGATACCTGACTGCACCACACAGAAGGTCAGAAACCTAACATCTTAGGAGGGCTGGTTACCATGTCAATTTGAAAGTCTTTTTTAAAATTTCTGATCAGCCTCAAACAGGAATCAACAGAATATGACTCAACCTGTGGAAGAAGGTTAATAATCTGCTCTCGTACAGCGTCATCCTAAATTACATATTTAAGGAGCTCTAAGAGAGGGGGGAAAATCAGAGGGAAAACAAAATAGACTCCAGCAAGTGTGCTGACCCTTCACTAATGATAATTTCCTCAACGTTACTTGTGCTTTCTAAAACATTTCACTTTATATAAAGTTAAGCCATGGTATAAGCAGCGTCATCAGAGGACCTGATTCTTAATACACAGCTGTCATTAATGGTTTGCCTAAACCCAGATCACGATCCAAATGTGTACACCATGAAGCTCAGGCTGAACAATCTGGTGAAAATGGGACAGAAAACCCACTAAGGAGCAAAAGCTTCCTGAATCCTTTCTACTTGTTTCTTCTCTCACCAGAAGTCCAGAAAATCACTTTCAGACGCATCCTAGGATCAAAGCCTTTCTTTCCATGAGAAGCTTAAAACTACACAGGCTTTTCCATTTGTTCTCCTCCTCCCTTCACAGATATTATTTTCTGAAACTCCCAAACTCCTGCCCCTGACAACAAAGCTTTCTCATATACACACCACACCCCTGAAACCCCACCATCTCTCTGTCTCCATTTTTAAGTGTCTGAAAAACACAAGAAGGGGAAACAAAGGGCAAATGCCAGTCTGTGACCTCTGTCTGGACTCAGCCAAGCATGATGTGTGAATCAGGTGTGTGGAATGGAAGTTTCCATGGCAACGAGATGGCAAAGCAGGCGGGGGAGTCGCACACTCTTTCTACCACGATAATAGAAACAGTGAGGCCATCGGAGGGACCGTGAAGGGGCACACGGCAAGCCCAGAGTTCTTCAGGGACCCTAAGAACCTAAGTACTCAGTGGCTCCCTCTCCCACCCCCCACCAGCAACTTGGGATAATCGATCATCTCTTTCTTGGGGGGAAAAAGGAAGGGAAAAATTAACCAAGTAGTCTCTCAAGGTTGTTGCTCATGAGAAAAATGTAGAAAGAAATACAAAAGTGTTTTCTTTACGTAAAAAAAGCAGCTGCATTAGTCAAAAAGTTCGGCTACATTGACCAACTGGACCCACCCCCCCTGCCCCTTAGCTGCCTGAAAATGTGACAGAAGCACATTTTCATCAAGCTTCTTTGCTTTACCTTGCAAAGCGCTCTTGTGAACCCGGTCCATGATGAAAAGCTCCTGAGCTACATTTTGTATTTTATGGATTTTAAGGTTTTATTTGCTGTAGATAGAGAACGTTATTCTCAACTTTCAGGAAACAGCTTGCTTTTTTAGACCCATAACTTGGAGACAAAGAGAAAAGTATACAATTTTAATGAAATCAAAGTTGGCCCTTGGTTACCGATCTGGGAAAAGGTGCTCTGAATGCCAGGTCTATGCAGACATTATGGTTTTTAAGCTGTTTTCCTGACAGGAGACTCACAGATGTTAACAAGAACTGGAACAAGGCTTGTGCATCTGGATCCCAATCACAGAAGACAGCAAACTCCGCTCTCTGTCTTGGTTAGCTGTGCTGGGGAAGAGGCCTTTCTGTTCCTCCAGATCCCCACTCCAGAGCCTGAAACAGAGAGGATCACCACGTGTGACTTCTGCTAATGGCTCTCCTTCAGCAGACCATCCTTCCCACTGCATCCGGGGAGACTTTCTAAACCGCAAACTTGACCATGTTACCCAGGCTCCAAAACTGTCAAATGCTGCCTCACTGCACTCGGAGAAATTCAAATCCCTAAACCATGGTTTCCAAAACCGCACATGACCTCGCCTCTGCCTACCTCTTCAGTTTCACCCGCCACCATTCTCCGATTTACACTCCACATCCCAGGCGAATTCAACTGTTTTAACTCTCCAAATTCACCATTACCCTCCCTCTCTCCCCCCCTTCGGCCCTTATATGTTACTGATTCCTACAAAGAACACTCCTTTTCCCAAAATTTCAGTCCAGGCATCACTTCCTCCAGGAAGCCTTCGTCCCTGCAGTGATTTCAGCCTTAAACATCCTTCTAGGTGTAGCCACAGCATCACCACGAGACTGACGACCACCTTCGTATCTCTGACCACCCCCCCCCCAACTCACAGAGGGAACAAGATGTGCACCTTGTTCACCCTTAACGTGAGGCCCAGCACATGGGAGGTGGTCAGTCAAGATTTACCCAGAAGCTTATAGTTACCAAGGGGGGAGGCGGGGGAGGGATAAATCAGGAGATTGGGATTGATACTACGATATCATAGTACTATTGATACTATATATAAAATAGATAACTAATGAGAACCTACTGTATAGCACAGGGAACTCTACTCAATACTCTGTGGTGACCTAAATGGGAAGGGAATCTAAAAAAGACGGGATGTATGTACACACATAACTGATTCACTTTGCTGTACAGCGGAAACTAACACAACACTGTAAAGCAACTATACTCCAGTAAAAATGAATTTTTAAAAAAAAATGAACAACTAACTTGGATCTAGCTAAGATGGAGAACTACTCTGAGATAAGCCAGATAATAAATGCCTTGGGATCTTTAAAAAAAAAAAAAAAAAAGGCACTTTCTAGCGATTAGGCTTGTTCATCAGCGGAACAGTCTTCCTTTTGGGGTGGTAAGTTCCTTGCCACTGGAGTGATTCAAGCTGAGGCTCTCAAGGATACTGTAGATGAAGCCTCAGAATGCACCATCTAGAACTGTAAGCTCTTTGAAGACAGGTCTATGTCTCCCTCGGTTTTGGAACTGGTGTCTCCCAGTGCCTGGCACATAGCATGTCCTCAGTAAAAGCTCGGCAGGTAAATGAACGGATAGATGAATAAAGTGGAAGAGAAGCTGAGCTGATGACCTCCCAAAGCCCCTGTAACTCTGAGATTCAGCGTTTCATATTAAGTCAGTGCCCCAAAGGGGACCAAAATAAAGCGTCTCACCAAAAACACAGATTTACCAAGAATCAGTGAATGAGTGAGTGAACACGCGAACGAACAGAGTGGGCCTAAATGGCAGGTGTGGCATGACTGACCACAGAGAGCCCTGACCACATCGGGGCCTGAGCCTCACAGGCCAGGTCTAAGGCTTACTGGTTTCATGGCTTCAGGAGAGCTACTTAATCTCAGTGACCTTCAGGTTCCTATTTTTAAATAAGTGTAACGACACCGACCCAAAATTATTATAAGCATCAAATGTGACAATGTTTGGGAAATTACTCGTGAAAACTTTAATAAGTCTATATATGATGGCATTTCCAGTAGGAGGGTTAATAAGAGAAGAAAGGAGTACCAGCAGCAGGGAGGAATCTAAAGAAAAAACACCATGTAACAGGCCTAGCAAGGGGCTTCAGATCAGATATTCGCGGTCAACTTCCACACATAAGCAGAGACTGACTTCTTGGTAAGAGATAATTATGCCCCCCTCTTGCCCATTTTAAGCCTAGATGCCCTTATTATCCTCAATTTCCCACTAATACACCATGTTCACTTCCACCAAATATTACCAGCACCACTACCACCACCAGTTCTTAACTCTGTTTATTCTTGTTCCCATTGGTAAATACCCTCTCTTTCCCCATGCCCCATGTAAATGTTATGCATCCTTCAACATCCATAAATAAATCTCACCCACAGTAATAATGCCTTTCTTGAGTAAACTAGCTCCCATCCTTCCCTCTCCTCCTGATCTCCTTCTGGTGCATTAAGGGCCCATATTTCACTACTCAGTGCTTTATCTCTAAATTCTTCACCTGTATATTCCTGGTCCCCTAGAATGTGGGGAGGACCTCACACCTCAGAGAAGCCAGTAAGGGTTATAAAACATGGGTGCGGGGTGTGGTGGCGTCAGGGAAGGTGGGCAGTAAGACGTGTATTAAGAGAAAGTAAGACAGACTAGTCTGCCAAGAAAACAAAAATATACAGTGAGAATTGATATGAGAAAATTAGCTAATCAATTTCTGAAGACTCAAAGATACTGTGGCAGCTGAACAAGACACATTATGAAGAGGGCACAGGATAATGTTTCAGAGACAGGGTTGGGGGCCGGGGGCAAGTAAGGAACACTGTTTCCGAAATGAATACATCAAGTGATTCTTTATCACTGAAGGAGAAAACCCGTAGTAAGAAAGGGAAAAGCAAAAGGACATGGAGACCAGACAGAAAAAGAACCACGAGAGTGATCGAACATGAACATTTTACTGAGTACTCAGTTCTCCAGGATGTGGGAACTGTTCTAGGTATGTGTTTGGAGTACACAGGGTGGCGAGGGGGTGCCTAAAGAACTAAACAGCATCTGTGCTTGCAAGGCCTGGCAGTCCACATAGGGTGACAGAACACACACATGACGATTTAACTAAAGATATAAATTAGCTTATGAAAAGTGCAAAATGAGCCCTGTAGACAGATTGAGGACAGATCACTGCATGCTGTAGTCAGGAGGAAACTTTCTCAAAGAGAAACTGCTATCTTAAAAGATAAAAGAAGGGCCTGGGATACCATGTCAAGTGATGGAAACCTGCACAGAGATGGAAGTGAAATTTGCAAGATATGTGGGTGGGAACAATAGAGAAATCTGGCTAAAGCAAGACTTGGTTGGGAGAGTGGCAGGGCATGGATTTGGAAAAGTAGGCTGAAGAAGTAGAAATACAGATTACATAGAAAAGAAAAACTTGAAGGAAATTTAGGTAGTGCAAGAGAAAAGAAAGAAAGATCAAAACTAAAGAAGAAAACTAAAGGAAAGAAAGAAAAGTGATGTTACAAAGCATTCATCACCAGGTAAGAGTTAAATTTTGAATGTCTGAATGGGAATTAAATGTAACAAATAAGATATTTTTCCTGATTAGCGAAGTCTTTAAAAAAAAAAAAAAAGGTCAGTATTGGCTGAAGTGCAACAAAAGGGGCAATCTGAAAGATTAGTGTTGGGAGGATACAACTTCCTTGGGAAGCAGTTTAGCAATATGTGCAGAGGTCCTTTAAAAGACACAGTAGTTCCCATATAGAATGCTAACTTGATAAAATAATCAGGAATATGGAAAAAAAACCATTCATGCCCAAAGATGCCCCTTACAGCATTGCTTGCCTAACACAATAAACCACCACCAACAGAATTAGCACAGCAGAAAACCCATAGAGAGACTGTGAAATTGTGATACAGTCACATCAAGAATTACAACTTGATGGGAGATTGGGATCGACACATATGCACTACTATGTACAAAACAGATAACTAATGAGAACCTACGGCATAGCACAGGGAACTCTACTCAATGCTCTGTGGTGACCTAAATGGGAAGGAAATCCAAAGAAGAGGGGATATATGTATACATATAGCTGATTCACTTTGCTGTACAGCAGGAACTAACACCATCGTAAAGCAACTATACTCCAATAAAAATTAATTTAAAAAAAGAATTACAACTCCACCATTAAATACCGTGTTTATTTTATTGTTACACGAAGTTCAAAATGTGTACATATAGTTGACCCCACTTATATAAAAATGTATAGAGAGATAAGCATATGGAAATACTAAAAGGCAATATATCCAAATTCTCTCTAGGTTATAAAACTACAGGTTATTTTTATTTTCTTTCAGAGGTCTTTCCATATTTTCCAATTTTTCTACAATAAGTATGGATTACTATGAAAGTCAAAGTTATATTTAGTTATTGAA
This sequence comes from Eschrichtius robustus, assembly GCF_028021215.1. NCBI lineage: Eukaryota > Metazoa > Chordata > Mammalia > Artiodactyla > Eschrichtiidae > Eschrichtius > Eschrichtius robustus. The sequence continues at coordinate 91,162,181 of NC_090835.1, forward strand.
AAACAAAATAAACATTTTAATTAGAAAGAACTGTCCACGGAAAAGTAAAAATAGTCCCCACTCTGAGCTGCCTAGTGACAGAGCCCTAATTTCCAGACAAGAGCACATTTCCCTTCTAAACCTGTGACTATGCATGACCGTAAAGACAAGGTATAGGACTGTTCACCTCACATTTTACTGTCAACAAGACATGACTTTTAGAAGTCCTCTCATCAATGCTTTTTCCTAAGAAGGTATTTATAAGAGTAAATATCAACTTTATATTGGATCCTGATTTTTCCAGAAAACCTAAATTCCATGGAATATTCTAACTCTTCTCTTCCCTCTCTTCTATACTGTCCACTCACCAATCAGCCCCACCCCCATCTCTCTCACGCTCTCTCTGTTTAATGTATTGGCATGCCTCTTAAATACTGCCCTCAGACCAAGATGGTAACATTGTCTTGGAGTTCATCTGGACTTTACATCATGTTCAGAGTAGTGCCCTCCATTCAAAAACAACTTAAAAGTTTCAAAAATACAACTCAATTTCAGTTGCACTTTTAGGATATTTACAAACACCATGGGAAACAACTGCATGTATGCTATCATAAAGAAGAAAAAAAACAGCATGTCAGAAGTCAACAGGATACTCATTTAAAATGCCATGTGATGAACTGCTTTCTCAGAGCAAACCCTCAGTCCACACTGGGGCTGGGGCAGGAAGCAGAAGCTGGCAACGGCCCACCACTGGAGAGGGGGGGGAGTGGTGGTAACTCTAAAGGAAAGAGAGAAGCTTGACATTTTTCTATTACCAAACCAGGCAATTAAAACATTAAATGTGAAATCTGAGGCACTGTAAATTTCCTAATATGGTAGAAGTGCTGAGTTTCCCAAATGATGTTTTCTCATCTTTCAGCATATCAAAGAGCATGCCAAAACCCCAAAGAAACATTTCCATTTTGAAAACAAAAATAAACCACACACATCCACATTCTATTAATAGTGTTGTCTTGCCTTAAAGACCTTGCATCCTTAGTAAAAAAAAAAAAAAAAAAAAAAAAAAAAAACCCATCACAGTTTACATGAATTTTAACATCATTGAACACTTCCATCCAAAATAAACTGGACACGCGGAGGTGAGTCAGGAGGGACTGGAGCAAAAGTAATCAAATCCCTTCCATATTTTCCTTACTGGAGACCAAATGTTAGGTTCCTCGTCACACCTAAAGACTTCGTAAATATATACGTTCTACGTCTTCAGCAGCATTTCTCAAGAGTGTCAAGAAGGAAAGCTGGCGTAAGATACACAGGTTGAAGCCAACTCCACAGTGTTTGGAGACCTAAGATAGAAGGACACAGCTTAGAACTGAAAATCCTGGCAGAAATTGTCCAGCAAAGCAAAGGACACATCAAAGATCCCAAAATCCGGACCATACTCTTGATCCTGCCACCATGAAAAGGAAAAACGCTGTACCATGGCATTTTCATTTAGTGACTGAAAAAGCCACTAAATGTGGTGTTTTCCTTCCTCCGAGAGCTCCTGCCTATTTGCCCAGCAGAGTCCACTGCGCAGGGTGAGGGCCATGAGAAGCACAGGACACAGAATCTGCTCACAAGATGCTCCCATTTTTGAGGGAGGAAAAGAACACACAAAATAACAACAGGAAATAACAAAGGATCACTTGACCATGCAAGTGAAGTGTCAGTTCAACCCCAAGTCTTTTGGAGAAAGGAGGCGTTATCGTCTATCTGTACGGACAGCCTTAAACATTTAAGCTCTGAGAAAAACCCTAGGATGTCTCTACAAGGGAGCGCGAAAGGAAAACCCAGAGTGATACAGGGCCCACAAACCCACCCCTGACCAGGGGAGTTGAGGAGGAATGAAGAGGATGGACTCAGGACACCAACTCAAAAGTAACTGGGAAGAAAAGAAAGGAAGTATGGTGGGGTGGTGAGGTGAAAAGATCACCTTTCTTAAACCAGCAGATCCAAGTTCAAATCCTAATCCAGCCACTTATATACACTGAGCAAGTTAAATGACCTGTGTTTCTATTCTCTGTAGCAAACATTTACCTAATACTGTACAGCAAATGCTCTAAGCACTTTACAATTCTTAAGGTATTTCTCACAACCGCAAGCAATTGAGGTTTGTTCTGCTATTATTCCCACTTTACAAATGGAGAAACAGCGGCGTCAGGAGGTTGTATACTTTGAAGGTGGCAACGTCATGATTCAAATCCCGGCAGTCAGTCTCGCTCCAATATCTGAGCTCTGAAGCTCTGCACTGCCTCATCTATAAAGCACGTACTTTTCAAGGTCACGGTGCAGCTGCAGTGACATGTATGTACAGTGCCCAGCACAGCGCCTGACATTTAACAGCGGCTGAATCGTCTTCCCTCCTCCCACTTCTCCCCACACTGTGGGAGGCTGGACGCAAGATTCTGCACACAGATAAAGGCAGCTACGTCAATTTGCAAAGGCTCAGGGGCTCCGGGGCAAGCTAGAAAACAACCCTCTGTCTCTATCCCCCCGAGGCCTGGAACAAGAGCTCCAACTCAAGCAGAGATGTCCAGCATTTCCAGACACAGACTGCCTCTATTTGTTACAATCTGCATTCAAGACACAAGCACTGCAGTCAAGCCTTAGGGAAACTGAAAGGTTTCTGATTTTTGTACTAGGAGCTGTATATACATATGTCAAACACAAACACCACATGCATCTAACACTTGCATCGTACCTACCACTGAGGGAAAATGATCTACCTTCCAGAACTTTCCATTACCTAGAAACTGGCAGAGAGTCTATATCAGGCTACAGCTCACTTTAAGGCAGGCCAGAACTGATGGTGAGTGAAAGGACAGAGTCCCCTTTGAAAATTATTAAGAACAAATTAGGCCCAGGGACCCTGGGGAGCTGTGTTGTAAAACATGAGAAAATTTTGTTTTCCAGCCCTTTGGCAGTATTTTCATGAACTGATGACAACAAAACAGAGGACACGGACTATTTTTTTGTATCCTGATCTTGGTCTAAAAGATCATTGAGAAAGGTGCATGTGTTACCAGTTAAGTGACGTATCTGGTTGGGCAAGCAGTGACCCACACAGAACAGGAATTCTAATATATCTGAAAAGTTCCACATGCTCCACCGGTACACGTTACTAATACGAGAAGTTTATACATGCTACCGGGTAGGAATGCTGTCCACACACTTGTTCGATTTTTCTTCCATTAATAAAAAGTCCTAATTTATGCTAAAACCACATAAGAACATTAATTTTTTGCAGTAAAAAGTATCACTCCAGTGAAGGACTGAAGCTGTTGCTGTGAGCCTGAGCACGAGCTAACGTCGTTTGAAAGTAATGAAGAAGCAAAGCGGACTCTCCAAGTTTTCCGTCTCGGTCACTGTGGCTGCCGGGTTCACTGATGCCTGCCAAAGCCTGCAGATAACAGCGCTCGTCGCCACGCAGTTTCTAAAACTATAAGCTTCTATTGTGAATGAGCTCGATTTTCTGCTTAGAAATCCATCACCGGTCAGTCAGCTCTCACGGCATATTGCTAAGAGACTCCACGAAAAGCTCAGGTGCGTGCACTGGGAATCAAGTTCTTCGCTCTTTTTAATCACAGGTCGGCACAAGTGAGAGGATGCAGAAGAAACCGCCTTCATGAAACGTTCATCAGAAATGGCAATTTTCTATCGGGGGGCAACAGAAATGGCATCCTTCAACTCATTCACCTGCAAAGTCTCCCCCAGCTGAATGATGCCTCTGTAATCGCACGCCGGCCACATTTAGGCTTGTGGCTCAGCCCAGAACATTTAAAGAGGGGAGGAGGGACAGAAAAGCAAACAGAGTTCACAGTGAACGAGGATGATGAGATGAAATCTTCCAGACTTTTGTGAACCTGTGTGAACAGTTCCTTCTACTTACTTACTATTGAAGCTGTTACCCACCCACACCCAACCCCCACCCCCAAGCAGGGAGATCTGTTATCTTCTCAGTAATTTCAAAAGCCATTAAATGGGGATGAAGGGGTGAGCAAGGGAAGCAGGGTGGGAAGGAAGGAGTTTTAGTGTGTGTGCGCGCGCGCGTGCGCTGTGAGTCAGCAAAAGCCGGAAGTCTTACAAAAGGGCTTCCAACAGCAAGCTGGGAAGGAGGACAACAGCTTCCACCCCCAGACAGTGAGAAACTGCATTATCCTAAGGGATCATGGCCACCCGTGTTCAGGGTAGATAACTGAGAACCTTGTCTGCTCTGGCCAATAGGAGCCGTGCAGCCACAGCTGCTCACAGAAGCTCTGGGTGGCCTCCGCTCCAGCCGCTCCAAATGGTTTCAAGGCAAAAGCGCTGCAGCTGGGTGGTGCTCAGAAGTCGGGGGGCGGGGGGGGGGGGGGTGTGGAGGCTGACAAAGTGGAGGCTGGCAAGATGCATCCCCCCACCAGGTGCTCTAAATCCCCTCTCCTGGCTCAGGCAAAGCGCACAGAGGTCTCCGGGCTGATCGCTAAGGCAGCTGGGTCACAGCCTGCCTCACCACCATTCCACAGCAATAAACTGAAACCGTGCCTCAGAGACTACAGGAACTGTGGGGAAATCTCCCTGCCACAGCCACACAGTTCTTAGTGCTCTAGGACCAAGAGGGTAATCAGCGCCACTTGGCCGAAGAGAGGGGCATTCCAAATGCAGTCATCAAGGAGACAGAGCCTTGCCACACACCCTACACCGCAGACACAAAGCCTCTCGAGACATTCCCTTTAAAGACTCGGGCAAATCTGATCGAGAACTTACGTCTGCAGTAAAATTTTAAATTAAAAAAAAATGTATTAACTGTCCTGAGTGAAAGAAAATAACAAATCTTAACATTTGAGGAAAAGTATACGAAAGTTACAGTAGGGGCTCACTTTGGGGATACTGTCATTTGCAAGGAAGAATTATTCAAATAAAAAAACATTTATTTCACTTATTAAGAGTGCCTGCTATCCAATTTTATAGTATTTCTTGTCACAGGTTATACTTTTTAATGTTTTCATCATGTCCATGGCCAATACGTATTTAGTATGTTCAGCTGAAAAGTTAGTCAAAAGTATCAGATAAGCTGCTGCTGAAATCTCTTATCTGCAGGTAGTCCCCAGACCAAGTAACCTTTTTGCAGAACCTAATTTTGCGAAACAATTCTTTTGAAAGAAAAATATGTACACATGTGATTTTTTTTAAAATTATACACACATGAGTGTGTGTGTGCATGTTAACAAATGAGAAGGGATAAAGTTAGAAAAATGCTAGAACTGGAGCACTGGCTACTATATGAGCGCTGACAATACTATTTCATGCAAAACCAAAATGGGCAGAGGTGTTAAAAATTAAAATTAAGTCATCTGGCATCTAGCTCACTGAAATGGAGGTTGAAAAGACCTGGAGACATTTCCCACTCAGCCCTTGATTTGCTATGGGGCCTACATCAAGTTGTGCTTTGCCTCTGTTATAACATCTGCAAAATGGAGATAACACTTCACACTGCCTACCTCAGAGAGCTGTTAGAAGATTAGATACCAAAAAAGAAAATCCTCAAAGCCCTTTGAGTTTCTCATAAATATAAGACATGCAATTTAATAAAATACCAGCACCCTCTACAAAACTCCTAAGAGGCTCAAGGCTATAGAAATAGGAAACAGACACCAGCAATGCAACACAGCAGATACCTCACAGGGTATAACATTTAAGATCGGGGAGGTGGTGGGCAATTCTGTCCCCAGCTTCCAGTGAAAAGGTGGAGTAAATAACTAAAATTCAGATCGACTCAGATAAAACAAAATATCCCGAGAAAGGGGGGAAAAAAAAGTCCTGTTTCAACAAACCTCCAGTAAGTCAAAAGAAGCAATCCTGACAAATAAAATGCCAAATTCTTGCTTAAAGGTCTAAGTTTACAAGAAGACAACTAAGCAACTTTCCATGGTAGTTTTTCAGTTTTAGTGAAGTCTAATATTAAAGTAAATTGGTTCCATAGAGTTGTAAATGTAATGACGTCCTCACATTGAAATTTAAGCGCAGAATACATGAGTATTTTTAATCCATTTGTAATGGAAACAAAAGCCAAAATGGACTGTACATAGCCACCTAAAGAAAACAATTACTTTGGGGTTCATAAGGAAATTGGGAGAAGAGTATTAAATATTTATACATGCTATGATATTCTAAATTATAGAAAATTTGAAATTTGAATTGATTAAACACATTTATTATATTATATAGTATTATATCAAGCACTTATTGTGGGCCATGCATCAGGTTAAAATAAAAGAGATAAATATCTTATTCCTGGCTCTCATGAACCTCAAAGTCTAGCCAGGAGGAGACTGAGACAAAATGAAGTAGAACACAATGTGGTAAGGGTTAGAACCAAGCATAAACAGAGTGCCGAGGAGAACAGAGGAAAGAAGTAATTCATCCTGCATGGAGAAAGGGAGGGAGGGAGGGAGGGGAAGGGTTCAGGAAAGTTTCAGAGAATCTGACACTTGAACAGGACCTTATAAAATGAACAATACTACACCAAATACAGAAGGGAAAAGGGCATTCTAGCTAAGCAAACAGCAGCCCCTATATCTCATGGCACGTCTAGATATGCCTTGTTAAGTGAAGAACAATGGAAACAATCTGGGAGGGCCTGAATTCCAAGGTCTTTGTGGAAGAGAGAAAGAGCATCACAGGATGGTATTTTTGTAAAAGGACTTGACTTTTTTTTTTAAGATTTTTATGAGGTGGACCATTTTTAAAGTCTTTATTGAATTTGTTACAATATTGCTTTTGTTTCGTATTTTGGTTTTTTGGCCTCGAGGTATGTGAGATCTTAGCTCCCTGACCAGGGATCAAACCCTCACCCCCTGCGTTGGAAGGCGAAGTCTTAACCACTGGACTGCCAGGGAAGTCCCCAGGACTTGATATTTTCTACAACTCAATATATAAGACTGAGGCAAGATGGACAGAAGCAGGGGAGGTGGTGCCAGCCCCTGGCATGAGAAGGACCCTGGGGAAACCAACAGCATTGTTGAGGCCAATTCTCTAGGTGGAGACGAGCTGGTTAAGAAGGCAGAGAAGCCAACGGGCTTGGCAAGCTTAACCATGACTCAGGAATGGTCAGGACCAGGGTTTCCAGGAAAAGGAGCAGGCCCAAATTAAGTGGGTAAAACACAGTGCAACAGTACGAATAATGGCCTCCAAAGGTAACAGGTCCTTATCCCTGGAACCTGTAAATGTTACCGTCTATGGCAAAGACTGCAGATGCAATTAAATTAGGGATCTTGAGATGGACAGATTATTCTGGATTATCCAGTTGAGCCCTAAATGCAATCACACGTATGCTTATAAGAGGGAGACAGAGGGACATTTGACTACAGACAGAAAAGGGAAAGGCCATGTGACCATGGAGGCAGATATTGCAGTGATGCCACCACAAGCCAAGGAATGTCAGCAGCCACCAGAAGCTGGAAAAAAACAAGAAACAGATTCCCTGCTAGGCCTCTGGCAGGGGTGTGGCCCTGTGAACACCTAAATTTGTTGTTTTAAGTCACCAAGTTTGTGGCAACTTGTTACGGTCATCAAAGGAAACTAAAACACAGTGAGCAAAGAGTCATCCCCCCAGGGGCTCTTGGGTGTCAGTCACAATCACCAGTCCTGATACAAACGATTCAGACGGAAGGCACCTCAACTATCAAGAAGTTGAGGTCCAAGCTGAAGCCTCAGAGGAAGGCTACGTTATCAACCTGAGTAACTACATGTAGTCAAAACGTAGGTAATGGGACCCTGACAAAGGCCCAGACTAGGTCAAAACAAGAAGGAAGAACTGCAGATCACGGCCACCTAGTGATGACACATGGGGGACAGAAACTGGCCATGAATAGTAGTGGGAACAGTAGGAGAGACACAGCAACTCAGAGGTCCTCCCCATGCCAAATTTCTAGTCTAGGATAGTTGCTTTATTTTAAGAACTCATTGGATATAGGAAGACGTAAGAGATGAAAAACATTTACCTGCATCGTGGATCAGTCAGGATTGACTCAGGAACTAGACCAGGACTAGACCATCAAATCAAAGACATCAGTGGATCCAGGTGTGGGAGGGTTTAGGAAATGGGATGAACAGAACATGAAATACTAACAAGTGAAATGTGCCCTTTAGTCAATAAGGGAAGTAACTCAATGTGATCTATTTCAGGAGGGTGGGAGCAGGGTGGGGTATTCACAGTAGACTATGTAGCCCAGCAAAAAGGTGCCTGAACCAGCCAAGGCTGAAGATGATAGAGGCCAGATGTAAGAATGGGAAAACGGTGATGGATTAGAAAAATATTTGGAGCACATGGTAAGTTACTTAAATAAGGCATGACTGATTGGTAGGGCAGGCGAGCAGCAGGTAAATGACAACAACAATCTTTGAAGTATAAAACTCAAAGGATAAGATCATAGCAGAACAGACAGAATGAGTTTGTCCCTGGCTATATTCAGTTTAAGGTATTGGTGGGTCAGGCCAGGGGTGTCAGACAGAAGCCAATGGAACACTGGGATCTAAAACTCAGAATGTCAAAAATATTTGAATATTTGAAACAGTTATCTGTAACGTGCTCTTTCCATCTTCTTCCTCCTGATCTATCCCTAGGAAAGAGATCCAAAAAAGGTTCCTAACATTTTACTATTCTAAAAACAACATTTTTGAACTACAGTCATACCACCCACTCACAAGAAAAACCTTGCATTGGCAGCACTTAGTAAGTTAGAAATGTTCTAAGACGTCGGGGGGTGGGGGTGGGGAATCTTACCATCAGTCATTTCCCTCTTCTGTTAGTTTTAAGGACATCCAGTGAAATGGACAGCAGAATAGCTATCCATGGGTCAGAGGCAGTTAGGGATGTTCAGTGATGACCCCAGGGATGATCTGATGATGGAAAAGAAGGCACACTTTCTTAAATTTGCAGAGAACATCGAGACAGACACTGCTAAAGCACTAAATACAAATCCTACAAAGAGAAACCAACATGTTTACTAATATGGACCACCTGGGAAAAGAGATGAGAAAAAAATTAAGACAGATTTACCTGGGGAAGAAGAACGTACACTAATCAGACACACACAAAAAGACTCATTTGTGCCCTGCAGCTATAGGTATATAGATTCCTCTTCACCAAAATGCTCAGTGTACAGTGCTCTATGGCAGAATCCAAGCAGCTCTGCCCTCCAGCCTGCAGTTCATCATGTCTGGTACCAGGTGAAAAGTGGAAATGGCTTAGAGGGGGCAGCATAGTCCGGTAAGGGTGACAATGTAGAAAGGCAGGAAGGTATAATGCAAAGATGCAAAAGACTGATTTAATCCCTGTCCTTAAGCAATTATATGTGTTCAGATAAATAAGTTTCTTTGTGCCACAGTGGAGAGCCCACAGCAATACAGAGGTTACAGTAAAACAGCAACTCTAAATTAGTCATCTTTTACAGACAAGACAGACCAACAAATATCCGTAAGTGAATAAACAAAAGATCAAGTAAAATACATGTGACTAAACAAACATGACCAAATAGGGTTTTACTTGTAAGATCTAGTATGGAAACACATCTCATTGTCTCCAATTAAACTGTGAAGGTCGTAAGAAGCCCAGGCAGAGTGTTGCTATTCCAGAATAGAAGACATCAGCAGGAAAAGCCCAAAACATGCCCAACAATCACACCACCCTGCATCTGCGTAGACTCATATAAACGCTGCTTCATAAATGTCTCACTGGATCCCCGGCACCGCTGTGCATATGTTGACTTCCCCAAGTTTTGACCATGGATTCACTCCACATTTCCTTATTTTGTGCCTACTATATCAATCACACTGAGGGGACATATAAACGTAAGTAATAATACCTGTCCTAGGAAGTTAAAAAACAACTAAATGGAAAATATAAAATACGGAAAGTAAACAATGGAAAGCATAAAATGGAAACAAAGAATGGGCAGGTAACAATTAAGTGTTCATTCAGGGCAAGAAATGAGAGAAAAAAAATACAGGTTTTAAGTGTTTGAGTGAGGGGTATGTATGAAGGAGAACGGGAAGCTCATGAGGAGGGGATGAAAGATACGCGAGTGGAGATATGGGTGAAGGCAACTCCAAAGGCTTGGACCAAAAGAAGTTAAGAATGACCCTGATGTGATAAATTACGGCACTAAGCTTAAAAAAATTCTTGCTGCAGAATAGAGACATTAAGGACAAATGACGATGGGACCCAATGAAGACGAGTTGATTGAGGGGTCTGGGCTTTACTTACCACCATGAGGTTTACATCAGGAGTGAAGCATAAAAAATGGGCTTTAATCAGAAAGCTACACAGGGAACAGGACTGAACACTTGTGTCTTAGAGGCTAGTTAGAAAGCTGTTAAAATAATCCATAGTAAACTCTAGTAACCTATAGCATATAGTGGTACAGTAAGGAAGCTGTTATGTTACAGGGGGCATGAAGCCATGAGTTCCAGAGCAGGGAGGCAGCAAGGACAAAGCTGAAAGAGGGATGGTGGGGGACAAAAGAACTAATGAAGAATTAAAAGGTTTCAGCGACTGTGTGGATAAAGAGAATAAAGAATAGGGAAAAGTTACAAATTGCTTGGGATTACACCTCAGTAACCAGAAGCCTATCACTAAAGGCCATTGAGAAGAAAGGAGGTGGACATAGTTTGACAAATGACTGTTTTGAAGACAGGATCTGAGGTGCAAATAGTATAACCCAGACAAAATATCTTCTGAAGGAATAAGAGCAAATGTGAGTGCTGTGGACTGAGGGTATAGAGTTAGAAGGGATCGCTCTGACAGGAAGTTGAAATAGTAAATACAGCCTTAGAGAAACCATTTAGAGAAAGAATTCAGGGGCTATGGGGTGAAAAGGTTTGGAAATTTCTCTAACACACACCGTATCTTCTGATTTTAGTGGCAAACTGACAGGAAACGTTCTAAATCAAAGGACTTGGAAATATTTCAGAGATGAGGTTGGACTTACACAGGGACCATATTTCTCAAACTATTTCAAAAGACAAACATCTAACAAGCAAAAGTCATCCTAAAATATCAAACTGTCAATTAAATCGAGTTCTATGGAATTTAACTCCGTAAATAAATTACAGTAAATAACTTGATTTTAAACAATTAACACCGTGACCAAAAAACCAGTGTCACCAACAGGTATGTAGGGTCTGGTATTTTTAGTGCCCTTCCCTTCTTGCCGTTGACAACACATTAACAGCCACTGACATATATATATGTTGATGGTTCCTTAGGACCCTAAACATTGTGAGCTGCAGTGTCTAAGAGCCACAGAAGACTTCTGCAACTAAGAAGGTGTACCAATTATTTTCTTGGGTTATTTTTGAGCTTCTGGTAGAGAACTTGAAGCTAGAAGTGATTTCCACAGCTGCACAGACTGTACACAGAGGGTTCTGGAACTTGTCATAAATTGGGGGTAAATGATATGGCTTCTGCATACATACAAAAACATTTAACAATCAAGTCCTATCTTCCAGTTAAAGTCCTATTTTCCACGTCTCAGTGATCATACTGCAAGCAAAAAAAAGTACACTGCCCTCCTGTCTCACCTCTTGCCCCCTCCTGCAGTAACCCACCAAAAATAAGAGGGAAACTACTTTTTCAAACAAGAAAACCAAAAAACGATGCCTAATGTTACTAATTGATTTAGTAAAGAATGGTCGATATTTACTTAACACTTAACAGAACCACTTAACACTGGCTCTGTTCTAAACTCTTAAATATCCACAAAAATCGAATATAGTAGATACTGTTACCACCAACCCCGTTTTATATAAGGAGAAACCAAGGCAGAGAGGCTAAGTTAACCAAAGGTACATCTTTAAAATGTAGCAGAGCCAGGACTTGAATCTAAGCAGGATTCCAGTGTCTCACACTAAATATCCAGGCTCTCTCTATTCTGTTTCTCAAATACACAAGCCAACACCCCATCTCCTATTTAAAAACAAAACAAAAAACAGTAAACTATTGTTTAAAGACCGTAAACACTCTCTATGGCATAAGTGTTTTTTGATTATTTCAAAAATCTCCCAGAGTACAAATACAAACAAACCAAAAGAAAATAGCAACACACATACTGACACTTGCTGAGAATACTTTAAAAACTTCCAAATGGATGTAGAGAAACTTTTGACCATTTAGGATGGCAGAAAAACAGAATGAGCTGGAAGCATCCATTCCTGAAAAAAGCAATTCTCCCTCAAGATTCATATTTATCTACTTTTTAAAGTAGAGTTTGGACTAAATACAGTTATTTCTTTAAGATGACATCAGGATTTATTTTGCACTTTAATTTTCCCCCTGTTTTCCCTGATTGCAGTCTAAATCTGAGTTTAAAAGAATTATACAAGCATCTGGCACATGATTCTTGGTAAGCATGACAACTTGCATTAAAAATTGATGTTTCAACCTGTATTTCTAAAGAACAGATTTTAATTGAAGGCCTTCACAACTAACAATCAAGCTAATTGTATTTTGATTCTCCTTACATTACTCTGGATCGAATTTTCTCATTTGGATATTTTTCACTAAGACATTTATTTGCTACCTTATTTCAAAACTTAAGAGGAGGAAATGGTCCTAATGAAACACAGAGAAGAAAGCAACCAATGATTTCTTGATGAAATACCATTTTCTATGTGATTCTATTTCAAACATGGGTAGAGAAGGAAATAATTTTTGGATTCAATCTTCCATGATCCTGTGTAATCCTGAGTTGACAACATAGAACACAAGTATTAGATATATCATATGTATCTGCTAGGCCAAATCCTCAGAACAGAGTTTTAGAAGCAGGGTGCTACAAATGGCATTAAAAGCTCTATCAACAGCTGCCAGAGAGAGTGGATATGGCCCCAGCCCCACCAGGTCCTTATCCATTACACGAGGCCCTAGGGAATCCTTCCTTCAACACCATGGTGGTGTGGACAATGTTACAGGAAACATGGGTGGTAATGTTCTCTCCCCCTGACCACATGCTTCTAATAGCACCCAATGCCCAACATAATGCTAATCTCGATGGATAAATAAGATCAACAAACAAGAAGTCTCAACCTCAGTGTCAGTAATGAGAACAGAAGCTAAAAGCTCAGCATACCAATTAAAAAAAAAAAAAAAACTAAATTTTAAAAATGCCTTGAAATGAGCTCCTATAAAGGACTTGGGGTTTCCATGAAACATTAGGACTTCTCTGTAGTTTTTAAATCTTAGCTGCTTAGATTTATGCCCGTGAGAATAAAAAATTGCAGGCAGGCTTAAGCAGTATGAAACTTTAAATCATACTTTATTATTGCCCTCTTCAGAGATGGTTCTTAATGCTTCATCGTACACAAAACAGTCTAAGCCAGTTTTTTTTTTTCTAAACAGCATAAAACAGAAAACTAGCATCCAGGGTAGCTGTTCATGGGTGTTCTGGGAAACTAAGATTCTGTGCTCCAAGTGTGAGACACGTGGCATGCTCTGAGTCTTCCTTCTTTTTGGAAAGCATAGTATATATTAGTAAATTCAATACTGAGGAGTCCACAGAATCTTTGTGAAGTGTTACCTACAAATATTTGATCATGGAATGCATTTCATGGGATATCAGGGCTGCATAAAATGCCGTTTGGTACATGTTGCTCTCAACTCCTGAGCTTATCACTCAAGACTTAAGAATCTGACCCCAAATTACCCTTAGTCATAATCAAGAACATACATTGACAACTGATGACCAATGCAGGTCTCACATCCTAGATTCCCCTACAGAAAGCCTCTCCTCCACTCAAGTTCATCTCCTCTACCTATTCTCAGTAGACATTTGCTCTACCATTTTGTTCAGACCATTCCCCAGGTTAGAATTTCTACCTTCAATCATTTTATACAATTTAATCCCTTGACACTTGAGATAAAATCCCACCCTCCTGTGTCTCCTCCACATAATGTGATTGTTCCTTTCCCCAAATAGGCCAGCCCAAATAAAATGACACTTTGTCAGGACTCACCTACTACCTGGATTATGACTCCATATTTGCTGCACCCATGTCTGGTCCCCCAACTACCCAACAACTGGCTGAGAACAGGCTCTGAGTTCCTAGTTTTTACTACAGTATCTAATACATAGTATTTTGCTCCAATAGAGCAGACGCTCTATACATATATGTTGATGAATTAGGAAACCCATGCCAGTAACCTCTCACATGGTTTTGCAATGCCATGAATGGTTTCCAGCATTAAAAAACAGATTGACCCTAGAATGACTCAAAACACTTAGCTGGGCATATTTATCGTCTCTGGAAAATCTTTTGGCCTGGTTTAGAAGTTACCAAAAGGACACAATCAACTTAGGTCTGCAAATGGACATCTCAAAGGAATTTCTTAGGAACACCTTAATGAACATGGAACACGCTTGGACCTTTAAAAAAAAGTGAGTAGCATTGGGATTTCCGTACATTTTGTGACCACAAAGTCAATTCCTTTTACTCTACTCTATATGTCAAAATTTGTAACTTCAAATATATTTATGTAGTATATACACAGGTCTTATTTTATTCCCTCTCCAGAATATTCATGTGGCTCTCTACCTTTCAGGAGACCTCAGAAGACATTAGACTATCTATCTCAACTCCATGGCAACTATATGGCACATCCATCTCTATGGAGGAAATAAGTTCCTACCTAGCCTGAAACAAGTTCATATGTATCTGGTTTTGGCAAGTCAAACCAAGAAAACTGAAGTCTGAATGTGCAGAGTATTCAACAACGAATTCTGGACTTCCAGGTAACTGGATAGGGACTTCCCCGGTGGTCCAGTGGGTAAGACACCACGTTCCCAATGTAGGGGGCCCAGGTTTGATCCCTGGTCGGGGAACTAGATCCCGCATGCATGCCGCAACTAAAGATCCCATCTGCTGCAACTAAGACCCGGTGCAGCCAAAATTAATTAATTAATTAAAAAAAAAAAAAAGTAACCCAGAGAGAATACAGTTGACCCCCTGAACGACAAAGGGGTAGGGGTGCCAACCTGCCATGCAGTCAAAAATCAGCATGTAACTTACAGTCAGCCCTACATGTCTATATGTAGTTCCTCTGTATCCACAGTTCCATATCCATGGATTCAACCAACCTCCATCATATGTAGTACTACAGTATTTACTATTGGGGGAAAAAAAAAAACTTTATAAGTGGACCCATGCAGTTCAAAGATCAACTGTGCAATACATATTCACCAGCGTAACATCTGAAAAACCGCTCAGACAGGAAAATGGCCAGTCTAATAGTCAAGTATTATGTTTTCTTAACCAGGTGAAAAGAACAATATACCATTACATATAGAATGGCGGAAACATTACAAAAGCAGTTCATTATGTAACTCCAGAATTAGAATTACTCTTCTGTGGCTTAGATAAGGGAGCATCCAAGCTTGTTCTGGGGAAGCACTAAAGAGAACTGATTAAAAGCCCTGGAGCAAATGGTCTGGGTTCAAGTCCTGGCTTTATTTCTTACTAAGTATCTGACTGCACATTTCTTCTGAGCTTCGCTGTTTCCTCATCTGACAAATGGATGCAAAATAGTATCTACTCCATTGTGCTGTTGTGACATTTCAATGTGATAATACCTATGATACTCTTACAACATTGCTTATTATTGATACAAAGAAAGCACGCAATACACGTTAATGCTGTTACGCCCCTATGATCTAAGTAAAAGACTTATCGTGAAGGCTGGTACAGCAATTACAAGACTAACACATACAAACCTCCACTGTGCTCCCTATAATGCTATTCTGTGCTGTTGTATGGATTGCTTATTTCAAGAGGCAAAGAAAAGGCTTGCTGTGGGAGTTACAATTATCTACAGTTCCTAAGTCCTACCTACCTCCTACAGGGGTGGTAAAATTACAACTTTAAGCAAACAATAATCATCACTGGGAAATCCATTAAGCAATCTAAATTACAATTCTGATATCGGCATAACTGTGGAAGTTGTATGTGTGTTACACTGCCATTCATTTGCATATACATAACCATGTTTTTACTTGCACATTGTTTTAGCATCCTGTAGAATCACTTTAAACATGAAAGATACCATTTTTCTCTTTCCTTGATCAAAGGAAAAAGTCACGAAAGAAGAACTTAGGTTTTATAGGGTTTTTTCCATTTCGTTTAACACATTAATAAACGCTTTATGGAAAAAAGGGGGGAGCACATGTTTTCATCTTATTGCTGAAAAACTCAACACATTCAGAAGTTCTTTCATTATCAAATGTTTATAAAATGAGAATAAATCAGTTTAACAAAGTCTTAACAGGCATCATCTGAAGAAGAATCTGAAACTCAAACCTATTTGATAACATTCTTTTTTGTTTGTTTTATTTATATCTCGTACTTCTTTCATGTCTAAGATATCTTTTATGTTTTCATTAGGTGACAATTTTGTTGTAGTTAATTTCACATTTATTTTCAGCACTGCTACTTTCTATAAGTCTCATTTCTCCCTCTTTCCTTCCTACCCTGCTCTTTCTTTTGAGAAGGATTGCTTTTTGGTGTTTGATGCTGACATAAAGTGGAAGTGACAAAGTGTAAGCTGCAAACTAAATCCAGCTTCAAATTTACTTGCTGAAGTCCACACTCACCATGAGAATGTGGTCTCCTCCTCCTCTGAAGATGCAAAGACTTGAATTCCACTCAAAGCAGTTTTCCCCATAACAGGGAGAAATGTGATAAACATACAAAATGAAAATAGTTTTGTATACAGCATATATTGTATTTCTCATTATACAAGCAAACCTCAGAGATATTGTAGCTCCGGTTCCAGGCCACCGCAATAAAGTGAATATTACAGTAAAGTGAATCTCACGAATTTTTTGGTTTCCCAGTGCATATAAAAGTTATGTTTACACTATACTGTAGTTTAATACATGCACAATAGCATTATGTCTAAAACATGCACATACCTTAATTAAAAATATACTTTAGTGCTAAAAATTCTATCACCTGACAACACAGTGTTGCCACAAAGTTCAACCTGGAAAAAAATGCAATAACTGCAAAGTGCAATAAAGCAAAGCACAATAAAATGAGGTACACCTGCACATGTAACATATAAAACATATAAGTTTTTCATTATATATAATGAAATATAAGTATTTATACACATATTTAGAAAAACAATTTTATATCTTCTCTAATGTAATCTAGTGGTAATTATATTATTTAAAAATAAGATTCTGAAATTTTATTTTGGTCTGATTAGCACATTTTCAGTATTATGAAAATGCCTGAGTTTTGCAGAATACGTTTACCTAGTACACTGATGTGCTAAAGACCCCAGAAATCATTAAAAAAAGAAAATGCTTTACACTGTGCTGTCTTTGTTATTTCTATGTAGCAAAATTATTTCAGAGAGAGAATCAGCAATATGTTAACTTTCCAACCTACGTTTTTTTTAAAAAAAAAAAAAAAAAAAAAAAACCTTAGCATTTCTATTTAGACTAAGGGTTATACTTCTACTAAATTAAAAGAGAGTATAATAAGGTCATTTGGCTCAGGCTCCTTTCCTGAAAATGTATGTCAACCACAGGAGAACCTGGGGACACTACTCCCTTTCTAGGAATTTGATGTAAAGCTGGTTCATCTTTTAATCCACCCAAAAGTAGCATTAGTTAATGAAGAACTAAAAAGGACATAAAAATACAGTAGTTTTACTTCAACAGCAGATTAAACACAGGAATTCAGCATTAGCAAGGAGGTTCCCCAAGTTTTTGGGGAGTGGGGGTCAGCTCTCTCTGGCCATCTGCTTGCCCCCCTGTCTGTCTGCTGCTGACTGCACATGCTCTCCTGTGCAAGCCTAAGACCCCGCATTTGGCCTATGGACCCAGCAGTAGCTAAATGGAAAGGGTCTGACACCACTTCACCTTTCTTGATGGTGGTCACTGACCTCCATTTTCATAATGAATTGCTTTCGAAATGCATTTGTTTTTGAAATAATCCAGAAGAGAGATGTTAGATTTTTCTGAGATAGCACTTCCATTATTTAATAACTCATCGAGTGCCAGCTGTAGGTCAGATTGCGAAGTCAATCAAGGTTTAGGAGGACCTTCTAAAATCCTTTTCTGGTTTCCTTGTATTCAACCAAGACACCTACACAATCATCTACCCAATCTTCTTCATCCCCAAGCATATAATCTCTCTTCTTCACCGACCCCTCCTTTCCCAAGGTTCCCCCCTCCCTATAGCACTCACCCTGTCCCGACTTTCTCTGCTACACATCAGACCAGCACTTCTTAAACCTGAGTAATCTACAATAGTTTCCTCATACTCCCAGTGTTGACCTAAATTATTAGATTTTCAAAATAGGTATACAAGCACAACGAGGAATAAACTCCTTAAGCTTGTAAGTCCTATACAAATATAAAGCCAAAATACACTTATGAGAAAAATTCAAGAAGAGCTATAAAAACACAACTTAACATTAACTGAATGTGATAGAGGAGGTTTTGCTACAACTAATTGCTCACTTGCAGCCTGACTATGGCACTGATGCCACAGCTAAGACCCTTGTGCTAAGAGTGCTTGTGTTACTCCAGGCAGCAGGGTGATTCAATTCGCCCACCCCTTTTTCTATGAACCTCTGTCAGGAAAGGATGTCATCCAGCCTCAGCCTGCTAGAAACTCATAATTTATAAATCAGGCATTAGCCAGGAACAAAGACTACCACTTAGAGGCAGGCACAAATGTAAACACAGGTGCTGAAGTTTCAGGGGATGCCCGTGTGATAACATTTTAATCATTCAGATGATTCAGAATGTGTTTGTATCAGTTTATCATTGTTACCAGATGGAAACACATTCTTTGGTGGAGAAGCAAAGCCCCTGAGAGTATATGCTCTGGACAGAAGAGTACAGAGCCCAACTAATGGACCCCTCTCCAGATATGCCTCCATCCTTACTCTCTGCCCAGCTACCATATGGGAAAGCAATATGAGTCAGTCCCTCATGTGGAATGCCTTACTTTCCAAGAATATTCATCATATGAAAATAAATTCTTGGAAAAGACAAGAACATCTTTAATCCAAAGAGTACCTTTTTAACTCTAGAATCCCAGGCATGATGGGGAGAGAGAGAAAGAGAAAGGGAGAGAAAAGGATCGGAAGAAAGATTTATTTAGGGGCAGAGTTTTTGGAGAAATTGCTTAATTCCCATTGCTCTCTAACAACAGAACGCTTCACATACACGTCTTTTGATCCCTCAATCAACAGCACTTTGACTATTAATATCATTCCCACAGCATATGCCCATTTACACATGCCTGATGTTAAGTATACACATTCACATGCACACATACCAGCCCATGTACCACTCAGGTTCACCAACTTAGGTCTAAGTAGCTCAAAAGTGCCAGCCCTCCCTCTTTCCTCATTTCCTCTGGAAAAAGTACAGACATGGCCCTAAAGGCAGAAGTAGCCCTGGAACAAGAACTCTGTCTCACTGTCTGCTGCTGCCGCTGCCGACCAATCCCCAAAGGCAGAGAACAGTATTCGTGCTGGCGGCAGAACCGTCTGTCCCCAAGAGGACACTCACAGTCTCAGCCCAAGATGTTTTAACCTCAGGCCAGCAGAAAACAGCTATGTTCTCAACAAGTCTATTGAAACTTGCCACCCTTTTCCCAAGGTCTACTATGGGAGGCTCATTCTTTGAGCCTATACTTTTCAAGAAAACTAAACTGCAATGAAATAATCATCATAAATGACAGTATTAGTAGTAACACCTAACGTGTTTTGTGCCAGGCATGTGGTACAAGTGCTTTTCCTAGATTTTCTCACTTAGCCTTACAACTTTCAGGTACATAAAATTACCACAAATAGTGCTGTCACATTTTAAATATTTATACACAGCTATTCCCGTAAGTTTAAACATTAAAACTGGAGTCCCGGAAACGCCATTAGCATGCTCCGACACAGAAGAGCAACATTTAGGCTCCAAAGGATATTCTCCATGTATTCATTTGTAATTGACATAAAATACTGGATACAAAAATATTTAAGATGTGTAAGAATAAAGATTATTTTTAATATGGACACTCTTTTAGTCCGCTAGGACTGCCATAACAAAATATCATACACTGAGCGTCATAAGTTGATTTTCTCACAGTTCTGAAGGCTGAAAGTCCAAGATCAAGGTGTCAGCAAGGTTCGTTTCTTCAGAGGCTTCTCTCCTTACCTGTAGGCAGCCGACCTCTTGCTGCCTCTTTGACAATGTTATCCCTGTGTGCTCTGGAGTCCCTGATATCTGTATTGTGCTCCAAATTTCCTCTTATAAGGATTCTGAGAGGATTAGCGCCCCACCTAAGAGCCTCATTTTAACTTAATCACCTCTCTAAAGACCTTATCTCCAAATAGGGTTACATTCTGAGGTACTAGGGATTCAACATGTGAATTTGGGGGAACACAGTTCAATCCATAACAGACACAGACACCCATATCCCACAAAAGTTAAAGAAATTGAACATTTGCATTCTCTCTGTGGGCCCCTCCCATATCACAATCCTCTTCCCTCGAGGGCAACCATACTACTGATTTTCATTTTGCAGTTCTTTATAGTTTTACCAACTACATTTGATGTTTTTAAAACCTTGAAGCTATACATTTCCCTCAAAGTGATCCTTTAGCTGCATCTCTCACAGACTCTGATATATTGGGCATGCTCTATTACCATTTCAAAATATATCATTCTTTGACCTATGGGTTATTTAGAAGTATGTTGTTCGATTTCCAAATGTGGGGAATTTTCTAAATGGCTTTCTGTTATTAGCCTCTAATTCTGCGGTTATCAGAGAACATACTTTGTATAATTTCAACTCCTTTTAAATTACAGAGACTGATGTCTCAGCATACGGTCTCACATTTGAAATTAAAATAGCATAATTTAGCTGCATTCACAGTGGCTACATTAATTCAAAATACTCTATCACTTATTAGATTGCTTAAGTACAAGCAAACTAAGAACAAATTTTATTTAATTAGGTGAAAGTGACTGCTACTTGTGGAAAATGGACAAGATATTTATTTTTAGTGATAAGTATTTTTTCTACCCAAAGCACTGACTAAAAGAGGCTGAAAACAGTATAACCGTATCTTAAGAGTTACACCATTTTAGAAACAGATCATGCGATTTCTAAACCAGATACTAATCACTTACTCTACCTCTAGGAGTCAAGTACCAGGTGACAGACCAAGAAATCTTAAAACTCACCCTAGGGAAAACTGAGCTGGACTGGAATTTGAGATTTAAGAAGTAACCACTAAAAGACTGTCCAACATCAAACTTTATATATACCAGTTATATGCAACAAAAATGTAAACGTTTTCTCCAAAGGCTTTCAAATATATTATAGGAGAAACAAGCATACAAAACTACTTTTATGTTTCTAATAAGGATGATAACTTTAAAATAATGAAAAAAAATTCTTTTAATGAAAAAACCAAACACTCAATGCTTACTGTCTTACTTCAGGGAAAACCATTTAGTTAAGTAGAGTTCCCCCAAAGCTATTTAAACACCGAGATTCAGAAGCACACCTTATTTCGATGAGTTTCTAGTCAAGGACTTGACCTCTATAATGTAAGTTATATAAATAAAAATTTGAGGCAATATCCTCGAAAGAAGGGGCTACAAGTGGTTTAAAATTTTTCAGCCTGGGGATAAACATAAACTAGAAGCATAAACGTTTCTTGAATACTTTATATCACACAGTTAAGTAGAGAGGATTTTTAATGTCTAAGTTTTAAACTTCTATAAAAATGAATTTCCATAAGTACTATGGAAATAGCATGCCCTAATTTGGGCCATAATCATGGTAACTACTCACATGTTTGCAATCACCTTTTAAAATAAGAGTCTACAGATGCAGCTTCTGGGGTTGCTGCATTCTAATATGCTATTAGTAATATTGTATGCATAGAGCTGTTGGTTTGACTGCACTCACACTGGTTCAAACATTCCTCTGGTGAGCCTGTGTTAATGAAATTTCTCCTTTCCAAAGGTTCTTTCAGACTACTCTTACAGAAACCTTGTATCAGAGCCAGTAAACAGCCTCATGAAGATCTGCAACTGTACATTTTTCAAGCATTACACTAGATTTTCTTATACAGTTCCCTATTAAAATGGCTTAAATTCCAAACCAAGCCTTGGGAAACAGAGCAGACACTATCTTGAGCCTTTCTACAGCATCTGGCAATAGGACTAGAGTGGTGAAATGAAAAAACAAACGTAGTTTTCAACTCATATGCTGGAGAGGCAAATTAATCCTTACTATGGGAACAAGGGGCAAAGCCTTTTGTTATCATTGATTGTGAAACTGTCTTAAGACAATTTTGATTTTTACAAAATTAGGTTTTGGCCTTAGCCTGCAGTATTTCCCTACAGCATTCTGGATTAATCTACCTTTATAGCTAATTTCTGTCAAAATGACAAAGGAGAATTGATTTCTTTTGGTGAGGTATCCTTATCATTGGAAACTTCTACGCATTGATTGATGGGGTGTTAGAGGAAAGAACCATTAATTGATTTGTAATAAATAAAGCAAAATCTCCACTTATGACCAACAATTGATAAAGGCAGCTCTTTTCTCATTGGTAAATTTCTTTCACCTAAAATTAAATTTTAGATGAATTTTAATGAAGCAGTCCAACTCAACAATCACTCAACTTATTACTGTAACACAGCTTTATTAAAGCAATTCCCACTGACATGGCCCAAGTTAAAGGTCCCTCAGCATGGTCATCATAATACCAAATAAGTAAGAAAATGAAAAGTCAAATGGAAAATGTCGTTTAAAGTTACATTGTGGTGTAATGGAAAAACCTGCAGCTTCTCAATCAGATGATCTAAATTCAGGTTCCAGCTTGGCACTTATTAAGCATTTTACCCAAGTTGTTTGAGTCTGTTTTCTCATCTCCAAAATTTGCAACCTTGCAGAATAATTGTACTAAATGAGTTAATACATGTAAAATGTCTGAAATATAGCATAAACATAATAGTTAATTGCTTAGTCATGTTTTATTAGTATTATTTAGAACAAAACCTTAAGAGCAAATCATTTCATCACCTGTCCATGTCCACATTAAACTAACAGGGCCAAGTAAAAAATTCATTTAACAGGCTTCTCTCAGGCTTTCTTCACTTTAAAAAAAAAATCCAGCTTTTCAACAATAAAATTGTGTTATTATAATGTCCTTAATGATACATTGGCTTTTTATGTTGTTGGTTTTGCTTTCATAAGGGAACTGAAAGCAACACTAGATTTTAAAATGCACTTATAATATTTTAGAATGCATTTCCAGGGTCTTCTAATTACATGGATTTTAACTAATCTGAATTTATAATAGCAGACACACCTCACCGCTGCTAAGGGTTTGCCACAACATTGGCAAAAATAAGATGAGCCATCAGAAAAGCAAGGTAAATGCAATCTGGACTCAAAAGTTAATTGCTCTTGAATTTTCCTTCTTGTAAATACTGGTGGAGAAACAGAATTGGTGCCAAAAGACTGGAGATGATGAAAATAAAATTCCCATAAATAAAATAAAAATAAAAGACAGGAAAGAAAAGAGAGAATCTCAATAATACACAGCACCAGTGCACTTACTGTTGATCCTGGACAAGATTATTGGAACATCATTCAAAGAATGGTTTGTGACCACTCAGAAAAAAAGCAACAATCCTGGCGCACAATGTGGGTTCAATAGGGACAAGACAGACCTCATTTCCTTCTCTGACAAGGCTGGTAGCCTGGCAGATCAGGAAAATACAGTGGACAAAATACATTTGGAATTGAAGACGGAATCTGACAAAGACTCATGACAACTTAAAGGACAAGATGTAAAAATATGGGCTGAATGCCAGGGCACTTTGTTAGACTAATAAAGCTTTGATCCAAAATGCTGTCGACGTCCAATCAGTACTTTCCTATGAAAGGTTCCTAGAGATAGGGTTTTGCCGTTGGGCCCTTTGCTGCACTTTTTTTTTTTTTAAACCAATCACCTGAATGAAGCAAAAGGAATATGTATATTTTTTTAATTTTCAATAAAAAAAATAAATTGTGTTGTACGTTATTTTTTAGCCCCAAACACTTCTACCTACACTATTACTCTTTGCCGTCACAATTATTCAATGAGGGAGTTAAAACATTATTTTCCATTTTATAAATGAGTAAACTGAGACATCCTGGTTAAGTTACTCATTTCAAATAACAAAGCTAGAAAACGGAGCTGGAAGAAAGAAAATAGAGCTGGTACTTAACCTTAAGTCTTCTGACTTCACATTCTGACCAAAACCTGGGACAGGAAACAACTATAGATGAAGGATACACACAAACAGATCTCGACAAGCAGAAGTGAGGGGAAGTAGCTGAGAAATGACATCAAATGGAGTCCCGGTGTGTGCAGATGAGTGCCATTTTGTCACATACATGTTCTGAAACATTCAGCAACATGAGATTTATGAGACAGTCAATTTGCTAATCCAGCCAAGCTGCACTCCACATCCAGAGTAAAAAGGATCACAGTCACCCTTCTCTCTGTTGGTCTCAACCCACCTACGCAAGAGCATTCAACATTTTGTGAAGACTCTAAGAGAGATAGTAGACAACCAGAGAACAGTTATCAAGACAATGAGGGGATAAGAAATCATGTCATAGGAAGGATACCTGAAGGAACTATTGGTGTTATAGTAGATTAAAAGCAATTATGGATAGGAAGAAGAGACCAATAGCTGTCTTCAAAAATATGTCATGTGTTAGACTGTGTCATGAAGGCAAAGAAATAGAACAATTTAATTGTTTATTAGTCAGAGTTTGATCAGGAAATGAGATATATATCACTATGAGTAATATATAATAAGGGATTTATTAAAGGAATTAAATCTTACGCATTGTAGGGGCTGTGTCTGTTGTTTGGTCTGGAATCGCTATAGTTCACGCAGGCAGGCAATTGAGAAGAAGGGCTGAAATGAAGTGGGGGTAAACAAGGAAAAACTGAGACCCACGTCTCTCAGCGTCTCCCACACGAATGAAGACAAGGTGGTGTCTTCGCCACAGAGATGCACACGCTGCTCACTCCCAGGAATGTGGGGAAGCCAACAGAGGAGGAGACCCAAGTGCAGCCCCATACCAGCACTGGGGGTCACAGCTGAAGGACAAGGTGCGTGAGCTGCACAGTGCCTGGCGCCCTACACCGACCTCCAGAGCGTCAAAACTGGCTGCTCCTTTATTTCCACCTCCAAAACCTTACACATTTCTCTTGTGCCCAAGTCTAACCAAGACCCACACAAGGGGATTGTGTGAGAAAGGGATTCTGGGAATTACAGTTCCAGTTTAGTAAACTGGGTACAGTACAGAGTCACCAAAAAAGGAAGCTTAGATTTCCGACAAGTGCAAGTATGTGAGGTAGACTGAACGGACTCCAGGAAGTATGGACTCTCTATGATCAGCTATACTCAACCTTGGCTCGGATAACATTTCTTCCAAATGTTATCAGTAGAAAAAGTGACTCATCCATCAGACAGGATATTTAAGAACCCATCCCACTGTGGAAGTACCATTATTGAAGTATAAGGCATATAATGCTTAAAAGAACCTATTTTGAGAGTAAATGTTCACAGTTTGGGCATGTAGCCACTATACCATTATGTAAGAAACAAATCATAGAACCTGAAATGTAGAACTCTTAAGTTTTAGAGTTCATGCAGTAGTGATTTTTAAATTTCAAAAACTTTCACAATAGCCATAAAGAACATATATTTTTTCCACTCTAGCGTGACGTGATCCAAACTCCCTAACCACATGGGTGGCACCTGTTGAAAGGTATATTGCTGCTTAGAATATAATATGGAAAACCCAACAATAACTCTGATACAAAGAGGTAGAAATGGTGACATCTTTCCAGGCTTTCAGCTTACTGGGGCTGGGCTTAAGGCCCTCTCCTTCCTTTTTTACTTCCTTCAATGAAGCTTTATCAGGTAACATCTTTTCTCTTTCTCTTACTAGTCCCCTCCGAACTAGACCTTGGAGACTGGTACAACAGGAGGAAGAGTCGTGAAGACAGCTTGCATCTCGATACTGCAAATCCTGCTAGGGATCTGCTCCTTGTTCTCATCCTGATCGAGTGCCAGTCAAGCTTGGACTTCCAAGACCCAAGGCAGGAGGTACCTCAATCCAAGGCAACCAAATGGAAGGTTATGGCAGCCTACCAAAACAACAAAAAACATGAAAAATTTTCCAAATACTGAAGGAAAAATCCATATTTGAGCATATGTACAATTTCCTTTGCCAATAAACTTCTAAACTTGTAAAACTGTGCCTGCCCTTTGGCATCTAAATGTCATATTCTTGTTTCAAATTTATACAGTTTCTCCTTTCCAAGGAATTCAGCTACTGAAGTTCTTGCCTCACAAGTTCCGAAATTTTACAAACCACTTTACATGTCAGATGCCATCTTGCTTTTTTCATTTTAAAATGTATCCCCCCTCCCCATGTTCTATTTCTGACTCTTCCCAGTAGTTTTCTTTGTCCCAGCTTCCTGTGACCAACAACCAAGGGCAACACTCATTAGGTAAACAGACTTGGTGGGATAGATGGGCAAGGGAGGAGTCGGGGGGAACTGACTTAAAAACTTAACATCAACACTACCGAAGTCTAGGAGTCAAGGGTTTGTGGTACTTTTCCACGAGATGTAGTCTAACAGGTTGCACTAGAGCAGTTCAAATACCTCCTGCTAGTGGCATTGCACCAGCTCATGCCATATGCACGGGAGTCACCAGCCAATGCATTCGATGCCAGCGAGAATCTGCAGATTAATGAAATTCCCCACCAGTGCTGCAGACATGCCCACAGCTTTATTTCTTTTAACATGATATTAATGCATTTCAGGCTCTGAGTTTAGGGCCTGTGCCGATTCTTCTGATGGCTGAGTTACGCCCACCAAGACAACATAACATCCAGACTGCAACCCCAAGGGCAAAGTGAGGAGGATTTTCTGATTATGTCATCGAACAGGAAACCTCATGGAGACTCTGGGATTAATGTATTTTCCACTGGAGCTAAAAGCAGGCAGGATGCAGTAACTGGAAGGGGGAGAGGGAGGAGGAAATGCTAAGAGGGGTGGAGGTAGTGTCTTTAATATGACATTTAAAGAAATAACTCATTTATTCACATTTAAAGCCTCCAAGCAAATAAAGATTTGGAAACTTCAGTTCATGGTGGTAATAAGCAAATTGCAGAAGCACTGGATATGAATGCACCCTACAAAGAGCTTCTCTAAACCATGGCACCATTCTTGCTCCAGATGGCATGGAAAATAATTTATAAATGACAAAAGTTCAATGGGTGTGTGGCAGCTGTTCAGTTCGAGCTCTTGGACCACCCACTTCAGTAGAACTGAGAGCTTTCCATCAACTCTTGTCTCTCAGAGGGCCTTCAAAGAGCATCAGAACATGTGTACAATATGTTCTCAGAAAGTAGCTGGCCAAATATGAAAGATCAGAAAATCAAGTTAAATAGAAATGGAAAATACAAATACATAGTGTTTTCTCCAAAATCCATAATACCAAGCAGGGACTACCAAAGGACTTAGAGTTTTCAAAACTAAATTTTGCATGACCTTCCTTTTTTCCCCTTTATATGTACTCACAGCTTCCTTTCACACAGAATGAGAAGTATCTTGCATTTTGGTGGTATTATTTTAATAGCAGTCAATATTGTGCTTGTCTCCCTTCATTCACTCCTACAAACCCGTACATTAGAAACGCATTCCAGCTTAACCATATTACAACTGCTACTTTGAACACGGCATCACCCATTTTATCTTTCTGTTCTGAGCCTCCAAACAAAGCCAACAAATTCTAAAAGACCACCAGGTTGCAAAACAAACATTTTCTGCCCATGAATTTAGGAAGGGTTGCTCAGTTGCTTTTAAGTCTAGGTAAACCATTTACAAAAACAGCAAGTTGAATAGAGATAATTCTATTAACTAAATTCTTTGGGTTACTTAAAGCCAAGGTGCATTATAAAACAAACTCAACCTGAACAATTTGCCACTTTCAAAAGGGCCATTTTCAAGCATGGCAGCCACAAAAGGTAAGGTTATAATTTAAGCAGAGAAAGCTTTTAGGACAGTAAATGTTGCGAAGCCATCTGCTGGATGGACTCTTCGGCATGCAGTCTTAATTGAGTGCAGAAGCTTTCTAAGCATTCATCTGACCAGGTTTGAACTGGATAGAATGTGGAAGGATGATAAACAGCTGACACCCTTTGCAAACTACTCAACCAACACAGGAATCTAAGACCCCATCACTGGAGGAGCCACCCACCCACTCATTCCTGCTTCAGGCCTGTCCATAAAGACATCTCTTAAATGAGGGGGCTTGCCAGGGCCCAGGAGATGAGAAACGGATCCTTCACCCTAATAATAGGCATGGGGTCTGGTGTTAAAAAACAAAAACAAAACAGAAGGACATCTTAACAAAGCAAAAAGTATCATATTAAGCTAACTGACGGCAAACAATTTTAAGTGAAACTGTTCACAATCACAAAAGATTTTAAAGAACCACCAGCAGACTTGAAAACAAGAGTGTCCTCCAAGTTCATATTCAATTTCATATAAGCCCTTGGAGTATGCTTGTCCAGTCATTTTTTATTACCATTCAGCTAATTGTGCAGCTTGTGAATTATCTTTTACACACTGTTCTACTTGTTCATCTATAAATGAGAAACCTAAGAATCAGTGAAAATTGGTCAAACAGTGTATGCCTGGAGGGAGTAAGATCAAGAGCAACATTAAAACCAATCATTTTCTGTATCTTTTTTAAAACATTTTCTACACTTCCCAGCTGTTAGGAGGGATGAAAAATCAGAAATACAGAGTTTTCTTTTCAAACAGTCCAGGCATTTGGATACCTACCCAGAGTTGGGCAGTAGATATAGCGATCTGGCAAATGTTAAAATTATTCTGAAGATACCATAAAGATTAAATTTCATACCAAAGAAATTTTATTCGCTGTGCAGAATATCTCTAGTTAAACAAATTATTCAAAACTTGGGACTGAATACATTCAATAAAGCTGTCAAAGAACAAGGATCCGTTGTCTCTTTTCTTTGCCTCAAGGAACTCGAACAGACAACCACCAGACAGTCTGCTGAACTCTCCGCGGACCTCAAGGGTGAATTTCTGTAGGACAATCTCTAGACTAAAAAATGAACTTAAACAAGTAGTCCTGTAACATAAGACTCTCTGTGTTAGGATTTTTACTAAATTAGTTTGAGTCTGTGGCTGCTTCTTACCAAGTCCACTCACCAAAGACAGAATCAATCAAAATCAGGAACACAATATAGTTCATAAGATTATAGTTCTTTTAGAATATATGTTCTGAAACAAGGTTAAATTACAGTAGCCAATGCTATTACATACACTACAGCAAACAACATAATCCACAGCTGCCTATGTGGAATTAGATGTATCTCCCCAAGTTTCCAAAGCACACTACACATACCAGAACTTCTTCCGGCAATAAGATCTGGCTATCTTTTATGCCCAGTTCAAAATGTTTTAATCCAAATAAAAAGATTATTAAAAGCAGATCACTGCTGCCTGACTTCGAGACTTACTATAGAGCTACAGTAATCAAGACAGTGTGGACCATAGAGCTACAGTAATCAAGACAGTGTGGTATTGGCAAAAAAATAGAAAATACATCAACGGAACAGAATAGAGAGTCCAGAAATAGACCCACATAAATACAATCAAATGCTGGTCTTTGCAAAGGAGCAAAGGCAACACAATGCAACAAGGATAGTATTTTCAACAAATGGTGCTAGAACTGGACATCCACATGAAAAAAAAAAAATTTACCTAGACGCATACCTTACACCCTTCACAGAAATTAACTCAAAATGGATCACAGAAGACCTAAATGTAAAACACATAACTTATCATAGAAGTTAACATGGGAGAAAACCTAGATGACCTTGGGTATGAAAATGACTTTTTAGATACAACACCAAAGGCACAATCCATGAAAGAAAGAATTTATAAAGCTTGACTTCACTCAAATTAAAAACCTCTGCTCTGTCAAAGAAAACGTCTCAAGCATGAGGACAAGCCACAGACTGGGAGAAAATATTTGCAAAAGACATCTGATAAAGGACCGTTATCGAAAATATACATAGAACCCTTAAAACTCAACAATAAGAAAACAACATGATTTAAAAACAGGCCAAAGATCTTAACAGATACCTCACCAAAGAAGTTATACAGACAAATAAGCATATGAAAAGATATTCATCATATGTCATCAAGGAAATGCAAATTAAGACAATGAGATATCACTACACAGCTATTAAAATGGCCAAAATCTGGAACACTGACAACACCAAACGCTGACAAGGATGTGAAACAACAGGAACTCTCATTCATTGCTGTTTGGAATGTAAAATAGGACAGCCACTTTCCAAGACAGTTTGACAGCTTCTTACAAAACTAAAGACTCTCTTACCATACCATCCAGCAATCATGATCCTTGGTATTTACCCAAAGGAGTTGAATACTTATGTCCACATAAAAGCCTGCACACAGATATGTGTGACAGCTTTATTCATAATTGCCAAAATTTGGAAGCAATCAAGATGTCCTTCATTAGGTGAATGGATAAAGAAGCTATGATATATTCAGACAATGGACTACTATTCAGTACTAAAAAGAAATAAGCTATCAAGCCATGAAAATACATAGAGGAAACAAATGCATATTACTAAGTGAAAGAGCCAACTGGAAAAGGATACATACTGTGTGATACCAACTCAGTAATATTCTGGAAAAGGCAAAACTAAAGAGACAGTAACAAGATCAGTGGTGGCCAGGGGTGGGGAGGAATGAATAGGTGGAAGGCAGTGAAAATACTCTGTATACCATAATGATGGATACACATTATTACACATTTGTCCAAACCCGAAAAAGATAACACCACCAAGAATGAACTGTAAACTATGGACTTGGGTCGCTTATGATGTGTCAATAGAGGTTTATCAAATGTACCACACTTGCTGGGGATGTTGATAATGAGGGAGGCTATGCATGTGTGGGGCAGGGGGTATGTGGGAAATCTCTTCATTTTGCTGTGAACCTTAAACTGCTCTAAAAATGGTCTTAAATTTTAAAATCATAAAAATAAAAGTCTTTTAAAAAATCATTAAGGTGACCCTAGATCATCCTTGTCCAGCAGAACTTTCTGCAATGCTAGAAATGGTCTACATCTATTCTTTCCAGCCTGGTAGTTCCCAGCTACTAAGCACTGAAACACGGCTACTGTAATGGAGGAACCAAATTTTCAGTTTTATTTAATGTTAATTGATTTTATTTTAAATTTAAATAGCCACATGTGGATAGTGACTACCTTATTGGACAGCATGGCTCTGGAAAGCACAATTAAATACTGTGTCATTTAATCTTTAATGAACTACACGTATTTTTCAGACATTATTAGGATCTGCAGAAAAAATAAAGCAATGAATTATTATAAAAATGGGAAACAGATTGCCCGTATTTTAGGAAGGGAAAGTATAATCAAAGCAAATACTCATTTCTTTCTATTGGT
The DNA here is from genome assembly GCF_028021215.1 of Eschrichtius robustus. Lineage (NCBI taxonomy): Eukaryota > Metazoa > Chordata > Mammalia > Artiodactyla > Eschrichtiidae > Eschrichtius > Eschrichtius robustus. Next base: position 91,193,827 of record NC_090835.1, read on the forward strand.
ATCGTTTGCCCTTAACTTTAAGAATGAGAAGATGATAGAAAAGGCCTTTGTCTAGCACTTTACAATTTGCATTCCTGTACCTTGATAGACATAACAGTGAGTTGATTTTGTCAGGTGTAAACAGTGTTTTTACACTTCCTATAGAAGTGTGCCTTCGTTATTATTCAGCATTTAATTAAGTCATAACACCAAAAAGATCTGGTAGTGAGTTTCAGTACATACGCTGTACACAGCTAACTACAGAAACCGAGCTGGAACTTGAGCCTGTAAGTAATACTTCAGGCAGAATATCTGATGTTGATAGAAATGAGCACCGGGCAGCCACCTAGTATCAGTGGGCGAGCACACTTAAGACACCACTGGATGGTCGCTCCAGCACTCTGTGGGACTGTGGGGAAGTCACGTCTCCAACACTTCAGTTTTCTTATCTGAAAAATGGGGACGGTAATACTGACTTAACATTAAGTCCCTGCTGGGTAGAATGCCCTGTGCAAACAGAATAATGTCTATTTTATGAGTCATACTATGATATAAGATTGTCTTTGGTTATTTCAAGCTACAAAAACTCTGGGACAGTTACCACCCCACTTCCAACGGACTCTTGGCCATGTCTGAACGGGTAAAAAAGAAAAATCCTGGACAATAGGAATTTAACTTCTTTATCACATAGGACCAGTCGTCCCTTGATGCTGTTCATTCCCCCCGATGTTCAAGACACTGCTGTTTTTAAACACAAAGTGAAGTAAATAACCACTTCATCCCAACAGTCTTTCCAATTCTTGTGAACATGCTGTTTCTCTTTCCTCAGACCTTGTCAGACATTAGGTTTTCTTTTGGAGGAGAGATTAATGAGGCAAGAAGTGGAACTACAGTCATAGATTGTGAAAAATTTTTAAGCTCAAGAGACCTTAAAGGCCATCTAGTCTAATCCTCTAATTTTGTTTTTTGGAACCTAGACCCTGGGAGGGTAAATTGTTTGCCCCAATTTTCTAAGAAATACTATTCCCGGGCTCTTATCGTACACCACTGCATCAAAAGTTGACATCAATATTTACTCAGAGCTCAGGGGTTCTGTGATCCCGGTATCCATTTATTAGGATTTTTTAAGTGATGACAGCAATAACTATAGCAATGATAATGTGCACATAAAAAATGAATATCAATAATTAACTATTATTAAGGTTATATAAGGTTTTTTCTTAGGATATAATCATTTAAATGAACCCATGGAAGGGTATATACATACCTTCGTAAAAAGCCCCAAAATACAGAAGGAAGTATAACCTGCTGGATATAAAAGATAAATTTAATCCCAAGTTATTTAGAAATTACAATTATGGCCCTCTCCTCTCTTATTCAATATAATCTAAAACCACATTGACTTGCTGTAAAGCTAATGTTCCTTCCACTAAACAAACTGGCTCCCAAGAGAGCCTAGAAGGAAAAAAAAAAAAAAGTCGAGAACCAATAGTGTTCTTACTTGTAAACATCACTAATGTAAAAAGTATAAAGGAGTCTTGAAAACCAATGACTAAAATACATTTCAGATATTATCAATGATATTATCTTCTCTATTTGTCAATGTTTCCCATTACCTGATTGAACTGAACTGACTGCCCGTTCATCTTCCAGTTGGGGAACGAGAATGAAAGTATTTTCACACAAAGAACTCCATGTGTGAGTTGGTCTGACCCACAGACTGAGTCTTTCCCTGTCTTTACTATTCCTTCTCTTTGGTAGCAGGTTCCAGAGTGTTCAGACCATATTAGAAATCTCACTTTCCAAATTTTCAAAAACAGACCACTTTGAACCACCAATCACTGAACAATGGAAAGGAGCACAAGCTTTAAAATCAGACAGACCTTTGAAACTACACTCCCAACTATTAGCCAAATGAATTTCAGTTTTCTCTTGTAAAATACTACAAATTTTATGTCACAGGGTAATTGAAAAATTAAATGAGGTAATACATGTAATACATTCAGCACAATATGTGAAAGATGGTGCCCCCCCAAAAATAGCAAGTATAACTGTCATCTTCAGCAATAAACAGTTCCAGAAGTTGCAACCTTTTTTTTTTTTTTTTTAAGGGAAGAAAGCCAAATCCCTTCCCTTAAGGAGCTTTTGAGACAAGATGGGGGCCCAATCTACTCACGGTGAGATGAGGGGCATTGTAAGCAGCAGCAGCTACCCGCCAAATGAGGGTAGAGCAGAAAAGAGAAGTTCGGGGAGGGGGGGTGGGCTAAGCTTTAACTGGAATAGTTGGAGACACTTCCTGGAACAACCAAGACTTGAACTGTAAACTAAAGCCCAGCTCAAACTCGAAAATGCACAAAGGAGCAGGAGGGTCATTCCTGGCAGAGATGTAGCTGCGGCAAAGCTACAATTCTGCAGTGCAGATGTATCAATATTTTTGTGGACCAGGGTAAAGCAAGGCAAAGCATTCACACTTAGATATCATGAGTGGAAACTAAATGTAGTCCAGTTTGGGCAAGCCTGGAATGCCCTCTAAGAAGTGCAAAGTCATCCTGTGATAGCTGGGGAAGCACTGAACTTTCCCCAACAGTGGAGCAAATACATCCAAAGTGTGGACTAGGAAGATGCAGAGGCAGGGAAATGTGAAGGTAGGGGTGGGTGGAGAGGTAATAGCAACCTGGAGACCAGAGTTTTCACCTCCACAGTGGGCCAAGTCAGTGTGCTGCTTTCTACTCTGGTTTAATACACTAGAAATGAAATGGGAGTGCCTCACACAGTATACAAAGCACAGGCTTATTTGTCCAGTGAATGGGAACAAGAATGACAGTGATGGTGCAAGTCTTTTTAGGGTTACACAGAACAAGGGGAAGTCGGCTAGGGAAGGGCATAGGCCAGGGGGAGGCCCACCTTTAGCAAAGTTGAACCTGTGGTCACTAAAGGAAGGGTTAAGCGGCCTGCAATAGGATTATGAATAAGGATTAAGGTCCTGGTAATAGGTGAGGCAGGTTGAGGGCTGGGCAGGGTTGGGGGCAAGGCTGAAGGAAATCCAATGCCAGGAAGGTGATGGCCGTAAGAAACTGATCCAACAATAAGAAAACTTAATTTCACAGAGTTACTCAAGTCTTTATAATTACTACCCCAGGGTGATTCTTCCATGTATAACACACAGAAGCCTATTAAGGCTGGTTCTCATGCCCTACGTGGGTCTATGTTCATCTCTAGAAGACTATTCTCCATCCTCTTCCTGCTGCAGCTGCTTTATACTCTGAATGACTTAAGGCTGAGTTACGACTCATATGCCTTAAAAAGGTATCTAAGGGCCCCTCATTCATTCTAAGCTGTAGCAGCAAAGCAGACAGACATAGCCTTTGCTTTTACAGAGCTCACAAGCTAGTGCAGAAGTAGAAAAAAGAACAGATAGCAAAAGTTAGACAAATAAATGCAAGATAATGTCAAGAAATAAAGAGATTTTTTAAAACTCCAAATATGGGCGAGGCTGCTCTGGCTTGGGGTCATCATGGAAGGTGAAATCTGAACTGAGGAAGAAAGGAGCTCTGGGGACAAACACCAAGGAGGAGCCTGTTCAAAAATTTAACAATTTGTATGGAAACACAAAAGACCCCGAATAGCCAAAGAAATCTTAGAAAGAAAAACAGAACTGGAGGAATCAGGCTCCCTGACTTCAGACTATACTACAAAGCTACAGTAATCAAGACAGTATGGTAGTGGCACAAAAACAGAAATATAGATCAATGGAACAGGATAGAAAGCCCAGAGATAAACCCACGCACCTATGGTCAACTAATCTATGACAAATGAGGCAAGGATATACAATGGAGAAAAGACAGCCTCCTCAATAAGTGGTGCTGGGAAAACTGGACAGCTACATGTAAAAGAATGAAATTAGAACACTCCCTAACACCATACACAAAAATAAACTCAAAATGGATTAAAGACCTAAATGTCAGGCCAGCCACTATCAAACTCTTAGAGGAAAACATAGGCAGAACACTCTATGACACAGATCACAGCAAGATCCTTTTTGACCCACCTCCTAGAGAAATGGAAATAAAAACAAAAATAAACAAATGGAACCTAATGAAACTTAAAAGCTTTTGCACAGCAAAGGAAACCATAAACAAGACAAAAAGACAACCCTCAGAATGGGAGAAAATATTTGCAAACGAAGCAACTGACAAAGGATTAATCTCCAAAATTTACAAGCAGCTCATGCAGCTCAATATTAAAAAAACAAACAACCCAATCCAAAAATGGGCAGAAGACCTACATAGACATTTCTCCAAAGGAGATATACACGTTGCCAACAAACACATGAAAGGATGCTCAACATCATTAATCATTAGAGAAATGCAAATCAAAACTACAATGAGATATTACTTCACAAGGGTCAGAATGGCCATCATCAAAAAATCTACAAACAATAAATGCTGGAGAGGGTGTGGAGAAAAGGGAACCCTCTTGCACTGTTGGTGGGAATGTAAATTGATACAGCCACTATGGAGAACAGTATGGAGGTTCCTTAAAATCTAAAATAGAACTACCACACGACCCAGCAATCCCACTACTGGGCATATACCCTGAGAAAACCATAATTCAAAAAGAGTCATGTACCACAATGTTCATTGCAGCACTATTTACAATAGCCAGGACATGGAAGCAACCTAAGTGTCCATCAACAGATGAATGGATAAAGAAGATGTGGCACATATATACAATGGAATATTACTCAGCCATAAAAAGAAATGAAATTGAGTTATTTGTAGTGAGGTGGTTGGAACTAGAGACTGTCATACACAGTGAAGTAGGTCAGAAAGAGAAAAACAAATACCGTATGCTAACACATATATACGGAATCTTAAAAAAAAAAAAATAGTCCTGAAGAACCTAGGAGCAGGACAGAAATAAAGACACAGATGTAGAGAATGGACTTGAGGACAAGGGGAGGGGGAAGGGTAAGCATATGTGCACTGCCAAATGTAAAATAGATAGCTAGTGGGAAGCAGCTGCATGGCACAGGGAGATCAGCTTGGTGCCTTGTGTCCACCTAGAGGAGTGGGATAGGGAGGGTGGGAGGGAGACGCAAGAGGGAGGAGAAATGGAGATAAATGTATATGTATAGCTGATTCACTTTGTTATACAGCAGAAACTAACACACCATTGTAAAGCAATTATACTCCAATAAAGATGTTAAAAAAAAAAAAAAGGAGCCTGTTCTATGACCAAGAGCTTGCAAGGTAGTTTGCTAAAAAGGCAGTGAGCAAGAGGACAGGCCTGCAGGCGTGAGATGAGACCTGCACTCCTGCACTAAGGGTTGAGCCTACAAGGCTGGGAGAGAGCGAGCTGCTAGCAGTTCAAGAAAGAGGACTCTAAAGGAGGCCTGGGTTTAAGCCAACGACAGTGAACTTGGTTTTAGATATGTTGAGCTAATGGGGGGTAAGCAAGCAGGGAACAGCTGGGTAAAGAAATCCTGACAAGTGAGTGGAAATAAACTGAAATTCCGAAGAAAGGCTGAGCCCGAAGATGTGGCTCCAGAATCACTCAGCCACATGGGAGTTCAGCAGCATTTCTATGGTTTTCTACGTGGGAGAGTAGTGTCTATATTGGCTACAAGAGCAGACTGACATCTCGCCAACCTTCAGGAAACATGCAGGAATTTTCTCTGCCACCCACCAACATGATTTGCCCCAGAAACACACACACACACTCACACTCACACACACAGAACTAAGCTTAAGTTAATGGCCCTACTACACAGATAAACTCAGAGCAAAATGACATGTTATTTAGATTTAAATGTGCCGAATAAAAATGCTGCAAAATCATGTGGGCTTTGACTTTTTAATGTTATTCAATTGATGTCATTAAAACAGAGGAATTAGTCTTGTAATTATTCCCTCATGAGTTCTGCTGTCTGTCTAAAAAAAAAGGAAGAGCTCTCATTTCTGTTCCCAAACCAACTTATGTGGGGAGAAAATTAGATGGGTTAAAAAAAACCAAGTTTCAACATGCACGGGGGAGAGGAAGAAAACGTGTGTCAATAATGAATAATGCCCCTCCAGCCCACCGAGCCGGCTGCCATTTGGATGGTGCAGCCTGGCTGATGCAGCAGTGAAGATGGAGCCCATCTCGCAGGCTTCAGGCTTCAGCATGCTCGCCATGCTCGGTACTCTAACACTTCATTAACATGCTAATGTGCGCCCATTATTTTGTGCAAGTACCACAGTCTGCGTCCTTTTTTTTGGCTGCATTGGGTCTTCATTGCTATGCGCAGCCTTTCTCTAGTTGTGGTGAGCTGGGGCTACTCTTCGTTGCGGTGCACAGGCTTCTCATTGTGGTGGCTTCTCCTGTTGTGGAGCATGGGCTCTAAGCACACGGGCTTCAGTAGTTGTGGCTCGCAGGCTCGGTAGTTGTGGCTCACGGGCTCTAGAACGTAGGTTCAGTAGTTGTGGCACACAGGCTTAGCTGCTCCGCGGCATGTGGGATTTTCCCGGACCAGGGCTCGAACCCGTGTCCCCTACGTTAGCAGGCAGATTCTTAACCACTGTGCAACCAGGGGAGTCCCTGCATCTTTTGAAGTCTCTAGCAACCACAGCTAGAATGCAAGGGACATAACCGTTGAAAATGACCCAAAAGCTAACTCACACCATTATTAATGAGAAACAATATGCTGCTCAAGAGGTGGGTCATTTTTCTATCTTAGGGCTTTGGCAGGTCAATCATTCTATCTGTGAACATCAGTGAGAAAAGAAACTTGATTTCTTCTGAAGCATAAGCAAACTGTAATATTAACTCTACCAAGTAAACATACACACACTCTTAAATGCCAAGGTATGAGAGGTACGTGGTGATTACAGGCATGCTTTGTTGGTAAAAGTAATGAACTAAGAGTCAGAAAACCTGATTTCAGTGTGAGGTTCTTCACAGTCTAACTCTGTAATCTCCAGTGAGTCATTTGACCTCACTGGGAACTCGTTTTGTTATTTATAGTATGTTGGAGTATCTGAGATTATCGTTAAGATTTCTTATTACACAAATAATCCATGATCAAAGGATATTGTTACTTGAACAACTGCTGAACCCTCAATTCCTAATTTCAACTATTTTAGAATCATTTTTATGGATTTGTTTTATTTTCCTTCATCTTCTATTGACTCCAACTGCTGACAAGAATACCTAGAGCTCTATAGAGAACAATTTAAAATGTGATAAGGTTCATAGTTTGAACTGTAATAAGGTACACAGAAGATGACGGAATAGAGAAACAGAGAAAGCTCCTAGATGGAACTTAGTAAAAAGATGTTACTACTTCTGTTGTCATTTATAAATTCAAATACATTACAGGAATTCCCTGGCGGTCCACTGGTTAGGACTCTGCACTCTCACTGCCAAGGGCCCAGGTTCAATCCCTGGTTGGGGAACTAAGATCCCACAAGCCATGAGGCATGTGCCCCCTCCCGAAAAAAATTCAAATTCATTCCTAATCAAACATTTAATTGTATTGTGAGGAACTTAATAGAATTTAAGACTCACATGGAAAAATAAAGTTCACAGATACCTAAGTCCACTCTGAAGAGAAGCAATAAAGATTTACTCTGCTAGATTTTGAAATACACAACCAAGTTATGGTAACAAAACAGCACGAACTGTGGTTAAAACACAGACCAATGGAGCACAAAGGTGGTACCAACTTGCCAAGGAAATGAGAACCATCATATGAAAATATAAAACTGGATTCCTGCCTATCACCATATATACATATAGACTGTTGAGGTGGATAAAAGACCTAAATGTGGAAGATAAAACTATACATATAATAGGTAGTATAAATTTTATGACAGAGAGATAGGGAATAATTTATTTCACAAAGCCCACACAGTAAAATCTTGATGAACTACATTACATTAAAGATTTAGATTTTTTGTTCACTAAAAGAACACAATGGACAAAGTTAATAGAAAAATGACAATCTAGGAGAATACCTGTCAAGTTTAAAACCAGCTAGGGAATATCTGGAATACACAAAGAATTTATGTAAATCAATAGGAAAAACACAACATCTTCCAATGGACAAATGTGCACTAAATTTGAAGGGGAGATTTACAGAAGAGAAAAATGCAAAAGACATCAAGTATATCAAGAGATGATCAAATTCATCTGTCAGATAATAGCAACAAAAAGATATCATTTTACACCCACTATCCAGAAATAGGGAAAATTAGAAAACTTACCAATGGTAAGTATTGGAGGGAATATGGGTACATAAGCACTCATAATGCTGGTGGCAGTGTGGAGTGGTAAATCACTCTGGAGGTAACCTGAGAGTACTCTGTGAAATTATACTGTCTTACAGTATCTGAGCTGTATACATATGCCCTATGGCCCAGCAATTCTATCAGTCTAGATGCCAAATAAGTATTTTTGGTATTTTCCAGGAGGGTCTATGTCTGAGGCTGTTCACAGTGGCCCTGTTGGTGGTAAGAGATAAGATGAAGACAGTATGAGTGTCCATTCCTGGGGGAGGATACAAGTAAACTGTGTTTTAGGCACACTGTAACATACCATGAGCGTACAATGCAACAGGTTAGGTGTACACGTAGCAGTATTTATGGAACTTAAAACAATGCTGAGTGGAGAAGATAAAACAGGATATATAACACATTTACATACATTAAAATGCAGGTACAATAAATTCAAAATATGAAACTGGATATTTGATAAACACTCATTGACAAGTACATACACTTTGAAAACTGGGTTTTTTTAATGCCAGAATTGGGGCTTCCCTGGTGGTGCAATGGTTAAGAACCCGCCTGCCAATGCAGGGGACACGGGTTCGAGACCTGGTCTGGGAAGATCCCACATGCCGCGGAGCAACAAAGCCCGCGTGCCACAACTACTAAGCCCACGCGCCTAGAGCCCGTGCTCCGCACCAAGAGAAGCCACCGCAATGAGAAGCCCTCGCACCGCAACGAAGAGCAGCTTCCGCTCGCCACAACTAGAGAAAGCCCACGCACACCAACGAAGACCCAACGCAGCCAAAAATAAATAAATTTAAATGACAGAATTGGGGATAAAGGGGGATGTCCAAATGCCAGCATGCACCAACACAAGTAGGGCCCTATGGAAATTTATGTTTACACATGTGTGTGTATATATATATTATCAAACAGAAGTTTTACAAAATAGCATTCTTATCACAAGTAATGTGCTCCCTTTATATTTTGTTTCCTATGTTTAATGCTGATCTCTATCTACTAAAAATTGATTGCATAACCTACATGGTTAAAACTTTTGATTTTAAAGCATGGATCTAGACAATAATAAGGGCATTATAGTGAGTTCCTGGAATAATAATAATAGTGCCATGCATTCATGACCAATTTAAGCACAGAAAGCGGAATTGAGAAAAAGCCTCTCTTGTGCTGCCTTGTCCCAGAGATTCACATCCACAGGGAATGACCACGAGTCTGGGCTGCTCCTTGTCATGTGATTCAGACCTAAACAGCACTTCTGGAGAGTGAACTTTTCACCCCTACTTCAGCCCTGGCTTGTCTAAGAAAAACTGAAGCAGGAAATGATATGCCACTTGCTAAAGCATAAAGAGGTATTTTAAAACATAAAAGAACACTAAAATATTCCTTAAACACATTTATATACTTATAAACAATAGTATGTAGATATAAGAAAATATGGTCCCTCTCTTGGAAGTGAAAGTTGGAAGATATGCAAAGAGTAGACGTGCTAAGGACCAGAACAATAAAACAAAAAACCTTGGAAACAGGAGTAGGTTACACAGACTTCAAGAGAGCAAGAAGCTAAGTCAGAGTAGGAGGTGAATGCTGCAGGAGACTAGGAAAGTCCATCTGTTCTTCCCAGTTGGCAGCTCAATAAAAATAAAAAGTAAACAAAAATTTCTACTCCAAATCAAGTGAAAATTACCATTTGAGGGCAGCCTTAGGTCCTCCTTATATCAGAAGGTCTTATCAGAAAACACATTTATTGGGTTAGTACCGAAAATAGTCATTTTAAAGAAGTTTAATAGGGTTAGACACTGCGGCGGTAAATGAGGTAAAAAAGAAAATAGTACAATAAAGAGCAGGGCACAGAACTTGTATCCACCTTTGCAGCTGCACCCAAGTTCAGAGATGAGACTGTGTGAAGAGGTTTAGCAACAGAACACCACACCCCTCCACAGTCACAGAGGCCACAGCACTCTGAACACCACCGCCCGTCACCCCAACAAGCACACCCTTGGAAAGCCTTCCCTGTGCAGGGATACCTGGGCTGTATCAGCTTGTGTTTGAAGTTGGCATCTACCTAGGGCTATAATCAACTACTCAGAAAACAGAATTAAGTGAGAAGAGGCATTATGAAAACAAACAAAAATCTAAAAATAACTAGTTTGCACAGAATCCATCTAACAAAAAACACCTGTAGAAGAAATATAATTTGTACAACGAGAGGAATGACTTCTGGCCTATCAGACAGACAAAAAGGTAAAGAGCCAGCTATGCAGATAAGACAGAAGGAAAGGGAAGGAAGCTACTATGCTCTAGCAGGTACCTTTAAAAGGGATGGACACAGAGGAGCCACAGGTTGTTCTAGTGTATTTACCGGTTACTGGTCCTTCACTCACAGGTATTCACAAAGTACAGAAGTACACATACGATGTTAAATATAATGACCAGCTACTTTCAATTTTGATGAAAATACAGCAAGAGAACAGCAATACTGAAACATACCATTTATTGAAAAGGCTCTTTACAATATACAATTGCTAATGCTTACAACAATTGTGCAAGGTAAATGATATCCCCTTTTACAGATGAAGAAACATCATCATAGATGCTAAAAAGAAGTCCTTTAACCTAGATGCCAAAGGATACACAGGAAGAACTAAGTTGCAGAGCCGAGATTTAACCCAAAGCATTCTTCATTCAAAATGTCTTTTCATTAAGGGTAATGACTCTAAAAATATACTTGAATGAAAATTAAGTGCCACATGAAAAAGAATTTCCTCCATTCAAAAATACTGGAATGGGTTAAACTCTGGAATTGTAAACTACCAATGTCAGTTTCCTGGTTTTAATTATTTTACTACAGTTATTGAAGATACCATAATTGAGGAAGCTGGGTGAAGGGTACATGGAAATTCTATTATTTTTGCACACTCTTGTGACCTAAATTAATTTTTATACAATTTTTTTTTTTTAAGTAATGGGAATGATCTTCTTGGAAGGTTAGCTAGCTCTTTCTCTTTGGGTATACAGTTGACCCCCTATATCCACGGGTACAAATTTGCAGATTCGAACAACTACGTATCAAAAATATTCAGAAAAAAACTCCACCAAGTTCCAAAAGGCAAAACTTGAATTTGCCACAAGCCTGGCAACTATTTACATAGGATTTACACTGTATTTACAACTATTTACATTATTACATTTACATTGTATTAAATAATCTAGAGATGATTTAAAGTACAAGGGAGGATGTTATTTGCAAATACTACACCATTTTATACACGGGAGTTGAGCACCCAGGTATTTTGATACCTGTGGTGGTCTTGGAACCAATCTCCCGTGGATACCTAGAGAATGAGAAACAACTTTGTATAGGTATCAATATATATTTATATGCAGTATATTTGAGATATAGTTCATATGTAAATATATATTTGATATATATATAGGAGATAAATATTTCTTTTGAAGATGTTTTTCAAAGCTAATTCTCAGTTGTCTGCAGTGACCAACATACCATAAGAAATAAAATATTGGATCCCTTCTACTCCCATTCAATACTGATAAAGTTTCATTAAATACTTGTGACCATACGGCACTGTACTACTTCATCTATACAAGTTTATATGCTTCCACTCCCAGGTTTTTCATGTTTGTCTATCATGTTTACATACAGAAACCAGGGAAAGAGCTACCATTCATATCTAAATTGAACATCATGAGAATCGAATGCCTAGCTGACATGAAAAAGAATGTTGGATAGGAAATTTACTCTTTGTCCCTAAGAATTACTAAGCCCCTTCTCTGTCCAGTAAATAATTTTTAAACAGCTCCCATGTATTGAGCGCCTTCTGTGTGTCGTTAAATTCATTTACCATCATAACAACTCCAAAGTAGAAATTAACACGCCCATTTTACATATATGAAAAGCAAGTCAGACTGATGTGCAGAAGTTGTGCACCTATTCAGTGGTGAAGTGGGGATTCAAACTCAGATCTATACAACTCTAAAGATGATACACCTTCCACTAACTCTGCCCCTCCACACTTTCATTTCTATGCTTAAAAAGCATAGACTCTCTTACTCATTAACCAAATCCTAATAGCAAAATATCCATTCTGAGCACATTCAGACGTTAAGAAAAAAAAAAAAAATCTTAATATTCATGCCTGGCTCCTATTTGAAGTTAAAGTTTGTTACTAAAGCTGAAGAAAATCTTAAAAGTATGAAAGAAATGCAAGTGGTATTCCAAGTAACAATATGTGTGCACTCAAGTGGGAAACATGAGAAGAGGATCTGCCAGATTCGTTTTTGGCCTCATCTGATACTATCTCACTGATCTGGGTCCAACTTACATTTGTTTCTCTCTCCCTTTCCCTCCCCCACTTCCTCTTCATTCCAGAAGCATATGAAAACCATAGCAAAGAAATTGGATAGAGTTTCCAACAACGCACAGCACTACCACATCATAGACGGGAATGGCCATCTACTCCAAGCATAACCTTATTTCAACTAAGAAAAATCTAAAAACACTAAAGCAAATCTTTATGGGATGAAAAATAATAATTGAAAACAAAATTATCTAAATATTGATTATGAAGACAAATAGATTTTTGGAGAGGAAAGCTCCAAATAGCTAATTAAATATGCCTTTTCATTTGTGCTTATGCACAGGGCATTATAATTTACTATGAGTCAACCTTGAATTGCATGTACTTTTTAATTCAAATTTTTTAAGTCTTTAATTATGTTTAATTCTACTTCCAGCTTTTGTTCCCCAGCACTGATCCCTATCTGTTCAACTCTGATGGTAATGAATCTCAGATTTCCGATATTTGTAACGAAACCCCATGAGAATTCAGCATTAGTTTTGATGGTCCACAGATTTCATGGCATTGCCCTTGACATCTATCTACATTAGGAAATTTTTTAGTGTAACATATGAAACTAAAAAGAAACAATTCTCTATCAGTTATGCTTTTAAAAAGGGTCAAGGTAAAAATGGCTAGTTGATTTATATTTTTTAAAGTCACCTCAGCGTTTTCTCCCTATGGTGATATTTTATGGTGTCTCTAGTTCTTTCCTTCCTACTTCTTGGTAAATTAAGGCACTGTATTGTATTAGTACAATAGTAAAGAAAATATAACTTTCTAGAAAACCAAACATATGGGCTTAAAAATCCTGTCTTCTCTCCCAGACAACTAAGTGTTAGCTAACAATTAATAGCAATGAATACTCCCACTCATATTCAGGTGCCCAGGTAATAATGCTACGAAGTCTAATCAGCAAGTTCCCTACCCTCCTTCACTTCTCCCCCAAAAAGGTAAGACTAAATAACTGTGTCAGACAGTGTGTTAATCCAGGGAGGTACCACAGGAAATGATATTTTAGTACCCTCCCTAACACGTACACACTCAAATGGAGGAGATAAAGTTAACAGACAATTATAATTCAGCGTGATGAGGGATGCTACAAGGATAAACACAGGGTGCTATGGAAATATATAGCAGGGAATTTTAACACAATCTGAAGAGGGAAGGAGTTAGGGGTGTTCAGAAGAGTCCCAGAGAAAATGATGTCCAGAAGAGACTACGAGATAAGGAACTACTTTACATCCCCTAGGATGGCTATAGATAAAAACACTGGCAATAACAGGTGTTGGGGAAGATGTAGAGAAATTGGAACCCTCATGCATCATATCAATACATCACCTTTGAGAATGTAAAATGGTACAGCTGCTTTGGGAAACAGTTTGACAGTTCCTCAAAATGTTAAAGAATTACTCTATGACCCAGTAATTTTCACTCCTAGATATACACCCGAGAATAGAAGACGTGTCCACACAAAAACTTGTACATGAATGTTCACAGCAATATTATTCAAAATAGCCCCAAAGTGGAAACAACCCAAATGTCTGTCAATTGATGAATGGATCAATAAAATGTGGTACATTCCAAAATGAACTATTATTCAGTCAAAAAAAAAAAAAAAAGAACAAAGTATTGATAAATGCTGGAAAACATATGAATGTGGATGAACCTTGAAAACACGATGCTAAATGAAGGAAGCCAGACATAAAAGGCCACAAATTGTATGATTCCATTTATATGAAATGTCCAAAATAAGGAAATTCCTAGAGACCAAGTAGATTAGTGGTTTCCAGGGTGGGGCGAGGAATGCGGAGGGGAAGAGGGAATGAAGAGTGACTGCTAATGAGTATGGAGTTCTATTCAATGGTGATAAAAATATTCTGGAATTAGATCATGATCATAGTCTTAGAACTTGGTGACTATACTAAAAGCTACTGAATTGACTGAACTGTACACTGCAAAATGGAAAAGTTTAAGGCATATGAATTATATCTCAAAATAGAAAAAGAGAAACAAGAAATAAGAGTGGGCAGGTATTAACAAAATTAAGGGTCAGAAAAAAAGACGACAAAGAAGAAATAAAGGGCAAGAATGGTAGATGATAAAGAGAAGGGGAGAAACTGACGTGGGTTGAGACCATGGTGAGAAGGGAACTGAGTGGGACTGAGGGAGTGGCCCACCTTCCACTGGTGGCAAAGGCGGTACAGAGGTGAGTGCAGCTTCGTTGCATGGATGTGAAGACAGAAGGTGAGGAAGGTGGCGTCCAAAGCTTCTCTTATAACCATATGGCAAGCTGGTAAGTTAGGAACTTTGAAGTGAATGGAGAAAGGTAAAAACCACCTTTATCGAGAAAAGGAAAGAGTGGGGACCAGAAAATCAGGCAGTTATTCAAAGTTTCCCACACTTGCTTTACAAACAAAAAAAAAATCAGCTTCCATGTTCAGCATTATAAAACAATTTGCTTAGACACAAAATGTTTCCGATTTCTATTCGTTAAACAGATATATACTAGTGTAATATTTTTTGAAAGGCTTCTCTATTGCAGGTTCATTTCCACATATAACCTCATTTGTTTCTTATCCCAGCACTATTTTACAGATGATAAAGATGGAGCAGCTAGTAAACAGCACAGCCAAGATTAGAACGCAGGGATTCTGGCTCTAGGTTTTGAGTTTGTCATCACCACCCAGACTGCCTGGGCATCCATCCAGACACTCTATTCCAGGAAGGACCCTAAAGCCTAGGTAGTATGAGGAATTCTAGGTAACTCATTTCGATTCAATTGCTAGTGTTCTCAAAACATATAAATGTAACCCAAAATTCAAAATACTATAGTCAGGATGATATAGAGAAAAGAGACCAAATCAAAGGGAGGGGACCTGGGTTTTGTAAGCACAACTGCAACTAATGAATTGTGTGTTGAGATGTTTCTCAAGCTCTCTTATGCCTGAGTTTGCTCAACTAGTTGAGCGCAAATGTGTTTATAGCCCTAAAATTCCTGATCAGTGACAAGAAAACATACATTCTGCGAGGCCCCTCACCACTTCCACTGCCACTGGTCCTTCATTTCCCATCCTTCCGAGCGCTGGTCAAAATCTCTCTTCTCTGTCAATTGGTCTCTCCTTTCCTTTTACAGTCTGTTAATGCTGGTCTATCCTGGATAATTTAGCACTTATTAGGGTAATATGCAATTCGATTTCTTCCTTCGAACCCTTTTAGGAAAGGAGCAGAGTATAAATAAATAAAAACGCATAATGCTTAATGCTCTCTAAGTACCGTGTGTGATACGTCATGAGCTTGACCAGCAGGCCTTTGGGGAAAGGGAGTCCTCCTTGTGGGCCCGGTGCAGGTGGCAGGCTGCTAAGTACATCACGGGCAACGCTGAGTCGCAGGACAGCGCCCCCCTTTCAGGGATATTCCATGTTTGCTATCTCCTCTGGTGCACAAATTCACTTGCATTTGCAAATATGTAAACTTGTTGAGCTTCAATATGCGAACTTGAAATAAGACCAGCAGTCATGTTATTTCCTAGGTATTTCTGCCAAAGTCAACATTTTTCTTTGGATCTTGATTCTCTGATTCTTCAATCTTGCTTTCTTTGTGTTTTGTTTTGATCCTGTCTTCATTTCTGCTATTTTTCCTGAACATTTAAAATGTGTGCCTTCCCTCTTATAAAACAGTAAAGAAATCCTAAGGTGCCTAGGGGTAGGGGCTGGCTTTGGGGATAAGAAAAGCATTGTAAAAAAATCAGTGCACAGTGTTAGCATCTAAAAATCAATGGCATTATTTTCTTTCATCAGTGTATAAGAAGGGATCAAATTTCCAACTAACAAATGGAATTTCTTTTAACCAGCTTCTCTAGTCTTTACATAAATTACAGATATTGTGGTAGTAGAAACAACGGTAGCAATAATAACAAAACACTTACATAGCATTTACTTTACGCCAAATATCCTTCTAAGCACTCTCCTAGTATTCATCACATAGTCCTCACAATAACTCCATTACATAGGTACCATTATTACCTATTTTACTGCTGATATGGAGAACAGGTTAGTTCACCCGCTTAATGTCACACACCTGGTAAGTGGTGAGGGCAGGATTTGAGCCCAGGCGGTCTGACTCCAGTACATCTATTCACAATCCCATTAATCTGAAATGCCTCACCATTATGATATCCATAGTTTTGACCGTAGGACCCTCTGAGGTTCTGATTCTTTTCTCAGTCAAACCATACCACTTGGTACACAAACCATACCACTTGCCCAGAAACGTCCTGATTTTGTAAAACTATATTCTTCTCTATACAACATTCATAAAAATCCAAAACTGAAAGTGTGATTTAATCATACGCTGTAAGATTCTTATACAAGTAAAACAAAAAATAAAACAGAATTCAGAAACTATTTTTTAAACTTCATACAATAAGGTAAAAACTTAAAACTAAGCATTCATGCACTAATTATTTCTTTTACATTTTATTTCCAAAAAATTGCAAACTTGCAGACAAGTTGTAGAAAGCGTTCAAAAAACTCCAATATACCCTTCACCCAGAGATCCCACCCATTCAAGTTTGGCCAACTTTCCCGATAATGTTCTTTATAGACACAGAATCCACTCCATGATCTGTGTAGTCATCTCTCCCCAGTCTTCAATTTGGAGCGGTACCCAGCTTTCCCTTGACCTTCATTCCCCTTACATAGTTGAAGACTGCTGCCTAATTACTTTCTAGAATGCCCCTCAATTGGGATTAGTAAGGTTCTCTCATGACAAGATTCAAAGATTACATTTTCGGGAAAAGATGCTGTGTTCTCACTGCATCCCATCAAGTGCATCCCATGTAATGTCAGTCTGTGCCGTCAGTGGTGATGGTAACTGATCACATGATTAAGGTCAAATCTTCCAAGTTCTCTAGCAGAACTTTGGGTTGCCTTTATAATGAATAAGGATTTGTGGATAGATACTTTGAGGTAATATACATATCCTGAGCCTCATTCAACTTCACTCACTGGTTTTAGCATTCACTGATGTTCCTTAGCTGTATTCTTATTAGAAAGATGCCAAATCACCATCTTTCTAATCTCGGCTTTCTTTCTATTTAACAGATAGCATTCTATTTTTAAAAAGAATTCTCTCTTGTCACTTATTCATGCATTTTTTTTTATCAGTATGGCCCCACGCGCTTCTGGTTTGTTTAGTGGGATGTCATCTGTAATATTATTTGGATGCCCAAATTGTCCCTGGTTTGATTAATGGGAATGCCTTCGAGCTGGCTGCTGTGTTCCTTTACCATCTTTCCATCATTCTCTGAGAATACATTCTCTGAGTATTTCCTGGCACAACAAGATATTCGAAGCTCATTTTGAGTCTTCCCTGCCCCAGCCCTAGAACCAGACATTTTTTTCAAAATCGTGTTGGTTTCTTTAGCAAAGACTAATATTTAGAAACTAAGATCTGAACAATAAATGTGCTCATATTCACTGGGCTGTCCCTGAATCCCAGCCCTTTTGGTGAGCAGAGTTAGAAAATGGGTGGGTGTATTGTATATTTATATACATATATGTATATATATGTACATATTCACATACATGCACATACTTTAACATTTATTTTTGTTTCTATATTTAAATTTAAATGTCACATACAAGACATTTCTACATATTGAAATCCATGACTTCGCACCAATACCTCAAATTCCAATCCATAGCACAGGGTTCATTCCAGCTTTCCCCTTTTTTCTACTTGTAACTTTCTTCTCTGACAGTAAGAAGTCTGGTTCCCATTACCTTCAATATATTTGCTTATTGGCCTCACTGGGCCTCCTTGCTCAGACCTGCCTAATGGCTTTTTAACTAAATTAAGCAAGGAAGGAAGCAAGCAAGCAAGGCTGGCAATACCAAGTTTTTGAGATTTGGTAATCTACTTATAAAAAAACACAACCTAGGCCCTAAAATGAAATATCTCAACACTGCACCTCATTCCCTAGCCACAGCAGATAAAAGTTTAAAGTTATTTTCCAATGGCTGCTCAACTGTCTTTCGATGTGTATAAGACACGTAACTGTTCATATATTTATAATAAAAAGAATTGATATAAGCATTATGTTATTGAGTAGTAAAAGTTTCAAGAACCCAGTATCAACTTTTTCCAGAGAGATACAAGAAATTCTAGTAAATCCTTAGTGAACATCCAACCCACTTAAAATGAAAATGGGGAAAGTGGGACCCAGAAAGGTCACAGGCCTGACTTGGAGTCACAAAGCTAATTTAGTAGCAAAGTACCATCCGACCCTTAGGTTCCTTACTGTCCAGATCAGTGTGCCATGCTACCTTTGAAAATGTTCTCCACGTAACTAACATACAATTTTAAAATACACGCACTGAGAAACATGCAGTGCTGCAAGCCCTCATGAGCCAACTTTATACCCACGAACGCGGCAAGCCTCCTTTAAATACCTAGAAAAGAACAGTCTCTTCCATGGGAACGTTAATAAAACACTTACTCAAATGCTGAGCTATAAACATAGCTCACATAACCAAAAAGCATTCCTTATTTTAGTAGCCTGCAATTCCTCCAAGACGTCATAATTAGTATCAGCCACCACCGTTCCACGGAGAAGAAGAAATGCACAATGGAGATGATAAGACCACCTCCCTCCTCAGCACTCTGGAAGGATTAAGATAATGCTTGGGAGAATATCTGTAAATAGAGCTGTGCCCTACAGTTCTAAATAGCTCTTTTTCCCTTGATGTAAATAGGGAGTTTCTGTCAAAAAGCTGATTAAACCAACTTTGTGCAACGTGGTATCAGCTCTAGCACCAAGCTCGCACTACGTATCACACCAAGCAGGTCATCCCAACTTTTTGTGGCCCAGTTTCCCTGATCCTCATCTGTAAACCGGAAATGACAACACCCAGTTGTAAGAGCTGGTATGCAAATTAAGTAGAAAAAAGCACTTAAAGCGCCCGAACTTGAAGCCTGGCACCCTGTGCCCAGTTAATAAATAACAGCTCCCAATGGTCACCACCCTCATCAAAGCACCACCACTACTATCTCTGTTATCAGTTATTGTTATTACGTTCAGACCTTATGCTTGCAATGCACACCACCGGCAGGGAACAAAAGCTATTTGAAATTTGAAATCTGCTATGGTCATAAATAAAAGGGAGTTCATTTTGTATTTGCAAGAGGACATGTAGGCAACTCCTAAACCATTTTCATTTTTTCTGGATTTGGCCTCATACAATCCTTCAGGATGATCCCAGTTTCTAGCTCTACCCCACCCAGGACATTAAACATGGTCAGTTAACCCAGATACCTTGGGTCCAAAGATGTCATTATCTTACGTGACGTTATACTTTGATACTTCACCATGCAGGGGCTCATTAAGGATGAAATTTCAGACTAGGATAAAAAAAATTGAGTTAATTTTATGGAAAGATGGAAAAAAACAATAAAACCCTTAAAAGATTTCAAAGAGATCAGGGACAGAAAGAGTCTTCAGGCAGGCCAAAAATGGTGGCTCTGTTAATACACGACTCCTGGCAAACTAAGCTGTATTTTATTACCTAAAGATTAGCTATTTTTTAACTGTTTTTTTTTCCCTTTTCTGGAAAAAAAATACATTTAAATCTGACGTTCAGTGAAATACCAGGTGCACCATGGCTTTCAGTCTTGTTAAAAAACAAACAAAAAAAAAAAACACTACCTATTGTCGCTCATGGGCTTCAGCCTAGCCTGTCAAGCAGGAATTAAAATCTCTTTAGAAAGCAGCTTTGCATGGTTCATGTGTCAGGCTGACATGAGCTGGATCAGCTTACAGAAGGGGCCGGAGATAAGGCATCCAAAGGAGGTTAGAAGGAAACAGCCCTCAGAAAAAAAACTCTATGATTTCTTTACTCATCTACCCCACTCTCATTCCCTCTCTCTCTCCTTTGATAAAGAATTGGAGCAAAGTGCAGATGAAAGCGATTTCTTTCCCTTGATTAATGACAGCACTACATTCTGAAATTAACCCATCAGGAACTATCTACCTCCTATTTTTAAAGATCTCCTTATTTTTCTTTAAAAATCACAGAACAAAAACCCCATCAGTTTAAAAGCCCACTATCAGGCCTCTGATTTTATTTAGTCCAAGTGTACCAAGCCTGCAGAGGAGAACAGTTTGGTTTATTTTAAAAGAATGCATCAAATATTAGCTGAAAATTGGTTGTAAATGGGGCCACTTAAACCTCCATGGAAAGGAACTGCAGGGGCTTGGGATTAAAATTGCAGGAAGCCAGAAAGAAAATTGAGGACAAGGAAATGATGACTGAGGGGCTTGGTGCTATTATCTCTGAGAAGATGAAGGACACTGAGGCTTTGAAAAAAAAAATTACATAGGTGACCTTGAGAACAAGTCCAGACTGAGTAGTCAGCTGGGTGTAGCTTCCTGTGGGGATAGAAGTACAGCAGGCAGAATTCTTCATTTCCAAATGGATGATGAAGATGTTTCAGATAAGCAGTTTTGATTCCCTTTTAGCATGCAGAGCTGCAAGCTCCATCTCCAAGAATAAATGTCATGAAGCCCTTGTAAAATGCTCCATCTTCCATAGCTGTAGTTCGAAACTCTTAAATGGTCCCGGAGGATTTCATGAGTCTGGACACAGGAGACTGGAGATTAAAAATGGACGCTGTTGACTAAATTACTGTACAGGCTTTCTGCCTGCATCCTCTGTCACTGCACACAGAATGGGGGGCCCCAAGCCATTAAGGAGACTATCTAAACTTCCTGAAACCACTTCAGAATGAGAACTAGGAACAGATCTTGGATCCCAGGGAATGTAACTCTACACTTGAACTTCCTGAAGGTGAATTTGCTAACACATTCCTTTAGATCAGTTGTTCTTAACTTGGTTAATATCAAGACCGTTTTATTAAAAATTACTGAGGAGTCAAATATTTACCATATTGCAAATTCAAACAAGTACTTAATATTTATTAATTCATTAAAACATAATCTAAAAACACATTAAGTGAGAGACTTTAAAAAGCAATAATTAGATTTTCCCCCCAAAACCTAGTGCCATTGTTTTACAGTGTTGCAAATTTTGTCATGCCTGGATTAATAGAAGACAGCTGAAGTCTCCTATCTGCTGCATTCAATCTGTTGTGACCTTCTTTTGGTTAGAGCATGTGAAGAAAACAGTCTCAGGCACGTAATTGGAATGTGGAGGAATAATGTAATAGCCTTTTCAGATAATCTTGGATATTCTTTCCCTGATACTACACCAAAACTCAACAACTGGCACTTTCCATAGGCATCTGAATCCGTATCAGTGAACTTTTCTCTGATATATTAAAATCCACTGATGGAATGAGCACTTGATCTTTACCTATGCCCAACTCTGTAACATCAATCACGGGGTATTTAGAAAATACTGATTCACTGTGTTATACAGAGGCTCCAAATGTACAGTAGAAAACATGGTACACGTGAGAGAGAAAGAAGATGAAAAGGCAAATAACATCCTAGTCTTACTATGAAAATAAGATTTGACCTTGTAGATCCACTGCAAATGTCTCAAGGACCTTGGGGGTCTGTGAACCAAACTCTGAGCACTGCTGCTTTAAGCTATCATGGCACCTCAAATAGTGACTTGAGCTGAGAATGTGACAGCAGTTGGCAAGGTCATTGAGGGATCTTTTAGGGGCCACTTAACATTTAAAAAACAAAGTGTCCCCAGTTGACTTTCAACCTGGAATTGGTCAAAAAATTCTAAATCTGAGAGTTCTATATGGTTTCTAAGCTGTACGCTAGAAACTGAAAAGGGATATGAGTCACTGGATTTGGCTTGTTTGCTACTACGAAAGTATATGAGTTTAAGTAATAGCAACCAGGTCTCAGGTTGAGATCCAGATATGAAAACAATGTTTTCTAACTAAAAAGCCAGAATCATTGATTATTGATTTTTCCCCTCTTTGTGAAGTTCTGAGGTTTACTGTTTCCTTCAAAATCATCATTTGTTAGTGGCCCAAATGCTACTAAGAGAATTTTAGATTTGTATTCATTAGACCTTGATAACCTACACTTACAAGTCAGCTCTTAGGGCAGGGACCTTAGTGGTCTTGTTCAACCCTGCATCCCCAGCTCCACCACCTAAAACAAGTGCCTGTCACCTGTTCAAAGCCCAGTAAATATTTGCGGAATGAATCCATGACTTAATCTGTATTTGAATACTGCTGAGTATTCAAACAGCAAATATGACCCTGTGTGGACCATATTGAAGAAACGAAGAAACCCAGCATCACTAATTCTGCAGAATAATGGCATTTTAATGGATGAGGAAAAATGGATGAACTGTTTATAAATCTGCTTTAATCAAAAACTTGAATTCACAAAAATATTTTTAGTCAACACCTCAAGATGTTCAGATTTCAAATTCAAACTCCAAATTTTTAATTCAATGAAATGAAGAAAGTCATTGAAGAAAAATGAATTCCTCCTGTCCACAGGCTGTTGTTGCAATGCAATCTGATCCCTTAAGGAGAAAAGTAAATTTTCTCCTAGTCCTTTAAAGATTAAAATTCTGGGGAAATGTTGTGCAAGAAACAATACTTTGACTAAAACATTCATGTGTATATATGTGTGTTTGCATGTATGTATATGAACACGTCATTTAACTTCTCCCTGATGTGTTACCGCTGTAGACATGGTTCTATTGTTCTTTAGCTCATAAGGGAAGAGCGGGGCAAGGTTGAGAGGGGAGATGCAGAAAGCTACCTTTACAAGTGCCCCAGTATTTCAGAAGTTTTGATTATTTCAATTATGTAGGTTATTTTTTTTTTTAGAGTCCTGCTTGGGGAGAGAAAGTGGGCCTCCTCGGTGAACAGAAGTGACTGTTTGTGCAATAGAATTGATTATCTGTTTAAGATGGCTTATGCTGCAGGACTATAAAAAATTGCAGGTGGCTTTGGTTACAAGAGGAGCTATCAGTCATCCTGAACTATTGACACATTTTTATGTACTGTAGTCTCAAATCACTCACTAAGGTTACCTATTCATCCATGAAATCTAAAATTCAGAGTCCTACCTAAGGGCAAACGAGGGATTTAAACTGCAAAGTCTACTCTCCCTAGTCTTAGAACACCATCACATTTTAAAGCTAGATGGAAGGGCAAGGCTAAATTCCCTTAAGCTCACCATCCCAGGGGAGCACCGGAGTCCAGCTACCACCGTTGCTCAAATGATAACTGAGAGCTACGCAGCTCAGGGAATGGGAAAAGCTACTTAAACTCTTTTCACAGCTTTGACATACAACTGGTCATGAACTAGTAAAAATTATTGTGAATATTCATTTTTCTTCAACAGTGTGCTTATCATTGGACAAATTGCAGATAAAAATCAATTCAAGTCTGGTCCCAGGAGCTTAAAAATTACTAAGCACATGCTGACCTTCCTGCATTATTAGAGATAGTCAAATACCTAAACACAGAGCTGAGAAAGAACCTCCTTCAAGAGATAGATAAAAACACTGCAGTTGGGACTTCCCTGGTGGCACAGTGGTTAAGAATCCACCTGTCAATGCAAGGGTCACGGGTTCGATCCCTGGTCTGGGAAGATCCCACATGCCAGAGAGCAACTAAGCCCGTGCGCCACAACTACTGAGCCTGCATTCTAAACCTCGCAAGCCACAGCTACCGAGCCCGCGAGCCACAACTACTGAAGCCCGTGTGCCTAGAGCCCATGCTCCGCAACAAGAGAAGCCACTGCAATGAGAAGCCCACGCAACACAATGAAGAGCAGCCCCCGCTCGCCACAACTAGAGAAAGCCCGTGCACAGCAACGAAGACCCAATGCAGCCAAAAATAAAATTAAAAAAAAAAAGCAAATGGGGCAAAAGTTTAAAAATTGAAAAACAAAGCAAACAAACACAAAACGCTGCAGTGATGGCTGTGTGGTTTCCCTACCACAAGACCAACCTGCTGGGAAGGTCTCCTGCTGGCTAATGACCCAAGGGCCATAATTTGTGAGCACATAATGCTGGATTTGAGATGAGGTGGCTAGTTGTTTTTATGGGCTTTTTGCCTAATGTAAAAATGCTCCATCTCGGTCTAAATTAACGAATTTTGTTACAGCTTTGTTCCCCATTTCCTCTTTTAAATCCTAAGCTCTGTGCAATCCCGTTTTCATCTGCTTTCCAAAGCTGGCCATCACTCCCCAGAACACCATTATAGTCAACCTCGTGAAGCAAGTGAGTCCCTCTGGAAGGTGTTTCCTCTCTTTCTCTCTCTTCTTCTACCGTACAGTAACTGGGCATTTTAGAGTTTATCAGAATCTTATCAAGCAGAAATTTGGACAAGAAGGGATAAATGCAACTGTCAAAAAAAATGGAAGTTATCATAGGAAACAGAAGAACTCATCACTAATGGTACACTAATGATACAGCATGTTTTGTTGATTTTCCTTTTCTTGGTTACTATTATCTCAAGACATATACTTTGTGGAATTGACTATTATTTTATAGAGTAGTCATAGGTGAAATATCCTAAAACCCATGTAGAACTGCTTTGTAAAGAAACAAAAAGGGGGAACACCACTTGACAAATCAATCACAGTTGACTCCATTCCATGTCGCTATGAGCTTTGTGCATTTATACCTATTTAGCACCAGCACCGGGATTTTCCATTTGTTCACTTATTCAGCATATAATACATATCAGGCATAGTGTTAGACAATAGCAATAAAATCCTAAAGAAATCAACAGTCCCTACACTCAAAAAGCTCAATGTCGTGCTAGGTATATTTGTTCAAAAGCATTTTTTTTTTTTTTTTTTTACAGAGCAACGGAGAAAGGAAAGCAGGGAGGGGGAAGAAAGGGTCACACAACTATACTCACAGTATACCTTTAACACAAAGCTGAAATGGGGGAAAAGCTCCATCGAAGGATGGGAGGCGGAAGAGGAGAGAGAAGGGGAAGGAAAGGCTTGGCTGAGAGCAGATGTTGAAGGAGTCTTGAGGAGGACTCACCTGGTGGGTTAGGAGAGTCAGAGGAGAGGAAGGACAGAAGCAGGAAAGAGCACTGAGGGCCACTTGTGTCTCCAGGCTTGAACACATCTTCATGACATTCCTCTCCTCCGCTTGTCACACATTCACAGTCCCCAGGCCCTGACCTTTCCAGCTCTGAGATCTCACAGCAGCCCCATCTTTCTCCTCCGGCTGGTTCCACGCCAGCAGAGGACTTTGTTATACAACTCGCACCACTGAAGTAGCCCCCACTCTTCTTCCCTGTCCTGGACTCTCCAACCTCCTAATCAGCCTCCCAACTGTCAGGCACTCCACACCCCCTACACCAGCCTCTGGAAGGTGCACTGTGCATGGCGAGTCATCTTCAGGTTCAAATTCTAAAGCACTCATTCAGCTCCAGGATCTTTCTAATTGGCAATGATCTCCTAATCAACTGTATGTTCCACCACTTTGCTCCGTTTGAGGCAGTGGCTTCAGCGCCTAATAAATGGATGAGGCTCTGAGATGGAACCATGATAGTAACTGTCTTGCAGGATTAAAGGTTAAATGACAATGTATATACCAACACGGCACAGTGCCTGGCACCCTGAGCCCTCACACAGGAAGGGGTGGGGGGAGGAAGAGAGGCACCTCTACTTCTAGGCTCTCCCTCCAAGACGGCCCTGCCTCCTTCTCTTTTCCTTAAAACACCCAACAACAATTTCACTCTGCCACAGGAACTCTCCCTTCTAGGAGTACAATTCAGTACTAATTTTCTCTACTCATTATTGACCCTGCCAAACCGTAATTCTCATAATATAGTTCCTTTTTTTTTTTTAAAGGGAAAATTACCATTGTCTCAGTTTATCCAAGCAAAATGACCACTCCCTCCTCATTCCACAATCAGTTGGTCACCAAGTCCTTTAAAATTCTGAACTTTTCAATTCCTCTCAAGTACTCCCCACCTTCTCTGCATCCCCATTTTCCAAAATATTCATTTCACAAACAGGAGATTAATGAATAAAGACCCAATTTATCCACTAATTACAACTGCAGATAAGTCTCCATGGAGAACTTTATTGTAATGTGTGACATCATATAGCTGTTGTGACGATTAAATGAGAAAAAAATAATAAAGAGAGTTTTTAAATTTTTATTTCAGAACTTTGCTTTAATGCATTCTCAACTGTAACAAGTGTCTAAGACATGATCTTTAGTACAGCAAGGTTTCAGAATTAATTTGAATAAGGTTTAAATCTTCAAAAAGAACATGATCAATTTTAGAGTGTTAGAAACTATCTTCAAATGCAAACATATGACATTGTGATGTTTTTATTAAGGCCAGGGGAAAATTTTTTAATGATTCAATGGCAAGTTGGCCTTTGAAGTTATTGAAACTTAGTATCAAGGTACCAAAAACATCTAGGATGAGACCACCTTGAAGTACTTCTACTTCCCCTTCAATACAATGAAGATTATTAGATCAGACCAACCTTCCCAACAGAGAACTAAATAACTACGGGGAAAAATGTCGATATAGCCTCTGTTTGAAGGCATTCAAGGACCATGAAGGCACAAAGATTTGAAGGGCCATGACCGTGATAAGAAGAGAGCCTTATGTTTGCCTCTTTAACAAACACATCTGCTGATTCTCTTGCAGAAAGTGGAAGACCTAGGAAGTTGAACAGTCTCAGATCTAAGCAGGTAAAAATTGGAGTTCATGGCCTGCTAAGGGAAAGGGGCCCTGGTAGCAACCCAGACCCTCAACTGGGATTCCTAAGGGCTCAACCAAAGGAGTACACATAATAAACCAGAAACTGAGCAGCCCTCATGAAGACTAAAGGCCACCTCTGGAACAGTTTAATCCCTGCGTGTATGAAGGTGCTCTGTCCTTACCCTGCCGGCCTCCCAGAAGACAAGTAAACACATCAGAGGAAAATATCACCCACAGCTAAATGTCATCTCTATACTTTTAAGACACAATGTTCAGCATTCATCTGATGTAATCAGGCTTACAAAAATAAGAACTAATCAAAAATCAAGAGAAAAGCAATAAACAATAGAAAAAGACCCACAGGAAATTCAGACACTGTAGTTATCAGATGACTTTAGAATAACTGATTAGTAAGTTTAATGAATTGTACAACAAAAGAATTTCAGTGTAAAGTGAATCAAAGGACATCTTATAATTTAAAATACAGCTACTGGTATGAAAATATTCAATACATGGGTTTAACAGCCTACCATGTATAGGTGAAGAGATAAAATTAACTGGATGCTACATCAGGAGGAAATATCCTGATTAAAGCATCAAGAGAAAAAGGGTAAGCAACACATGAAACCCAGGTTAATATACATGTAATTAGAACACCAGATGAGAGAAGAAAATGGGGTAAAAGCATTATCTGAAGAGAGAATGGCTGAGAATTTTCCAAAATTGATTTAAAAAAACCAAAGGAACAGATTCAAGAAGTGCTACAAATATTGAGTTAGGTAAACATAAGGATGTTCACACCTAGACCATTACAGATAAACTGCTGAAAACCAAAGAAAAAAAACAAACTCTTAAAACTGCTAAAAAAAAAAAAAAAAAAAAAAAAGTGAACATTATTAAAGCTGCAGGGGGTTGAGAAGTTTAACAGGGAGACAGTATTTTCAAATGGCAAAAATAAGACCGACAGTCTCAATAGAATCATGGTAGCCAAAAGACATGCTATTTTAATGCACTGAAAGAAAGTGATTTCCAAGAATTCTATACACAGTGAAAATATCCTTCAAAAACAGAGGCAACATAAACTCCTTTACATAAAGTCTGAGGGATCTTAACACCAGAAGACCTGAACTGAAGAAATTCTAAAGGGAGCTCATAAGGCAGAAGGAAAACAATCCCAGATGAAAGCACGTGGTACAGTTCTTCCCAATGAGTATTTTTAAGTAGATCTGAAAATACCAGATTGAAGATCTAAAGACTGAAGAGTATCTTCAAGTCTGTGTGATCTGTTCTGTTCAATATTTATTTCAATGACTTGAATGGCATAATAGAAAAATAAATACTGAAAATATGGAATTGTAAATATGCTAAATACTCAAATTTCAAAAATATGCCCCCATATACCACAAACACTAACCAATTCACTTTTACTGAAAAGCACCTTATGACCTGGAGCTGGAATACACTTGCCCTAAGAAATACCTTGCATTCCCACCTAATCATTTCCAAACAATCAAAATCTGTCCTTCCTTCAAGATCTATTTTTAAGTTCCCCTAACAAACATTTATCACCTATTACGTGCCTATTTTTGTCAACTTTGTACCAGGTGCTGTGTTAGTTTCTAGGGGGAGAAAGACAGACTGTATCCATGGTCTTCCCAATGTAGAGGTTATCTGATTATCTTTCCTGACTGTACACAACTGAATATATTCTCTCCTTCTTTTAACAGGAAAAACTCCTAGAACACCCATGATGGCCATTTGTTTTTGTTGGTTTTTTTTAACTCATCACTACACTGCAATCCGTCTGAAACTCTTGCATCAGTGACCTCTCTACATCATTTAGCACAGTTCTGCACACCAGAGCCTCTACATAAATATCCACTGAATTAAATCTTGACAACCAGCAGCAATGGGCCCCAACTCACATCACAGAGTTTAGCAGAAACAAACAGAAAATCCTTCATTTCAGATTTTAAAAAATGAACTGCATAAGCACTGGGTGGAAAAGCCCTGACTTGTAATATGAACAACATTTTAGCTAATAAAAAGCTTGACATATTGCAAATATATTCTTTAGGTCGAATCTCACTCTTAAAGGCTAGGGTGGATCTAGTACACATGAAGCCATCTTCCCATCCAAACACCTATGGAAACCGAGTTTTCCTAACCGGTCTTAAAAGTCTTCACAACAAAACACTACACCCAATGTCAATCGACATTCAATAGAAACTCTTAGCCATTCAGCATCTGAAGTATAGATCAAACTGTACCAACTCATCTTCCCCTTCATTCTGAGATTTGAAATAATGTTACTTTTGCCCAGGTTTCCGCCACTTTTGGCACAATTTTGAAGGTTCTTTATTTGTAAAGTTAAACTTTGCGCTAGTCTCCTTGCATATTTACTTAACCTTCAAGGGATAAAACTGTTTGAAAGGCAAATCTAGATTTTAACACATGGTGTTCTTAGCAAAAACGAAATTCGCTGCAAAGGTCTGGACATGTGAAGTCTCGCCTCCCTCGTCTCATTTTACTATGTTAATTTTGTAACTCAAGCTTTAAAAAACATCATACAAGAACTCCTCCATCTGACTTGGCACTCTTCGTATAGAACCAGAGTAATATCACTTCTTTCTCTTGCTCTTTTAATCTTCCCCAAATGCTGTTCTTAGTGCTTCTACCTTCAGGTAGACAGATTTTTTAATACAGGTACCTATCTCCTTAATAAATAATAGAGAGTCAATATAGGAAAGTAGAAGGAGCCTCAGGTTGAAATTCAGCCTCAGGTCTCATCCACAGTTCTACTGTTCAATGTCTATACGGTGTTGGACATGTTGCCAAGATACTTAACTTCCTCACCCTCAGTTTCCCTATCTGTGAAATAGGTCTAATAATATTGTGTTCTAAGGATGCTTTCAGAATAGAAATAATGGATATCTCTGAACATGGTATCTGATAAGATATGTATGTATTCTTCCTATCTGCTGTCTTTCCATTACCTTAACCAAGGAGTACTTCTCTATCTCAGTGCTATCTGGACAACTGTTTACCTCTCGATGTTAATATCATATTCCCTTTTTCTCCAAGCTGTAACCTGCATTCAGTTTAAGTATCTGAGTCATTAATAGTCATCTCCTTCCCCTGATATTTCTTCTAGGAATTATGGCTATGTCCTACTGTTGTGGTTATTTATAGATCATTCTTATTACCTTACCCCTTCTTATAGTTTCCTTATGGCATCCCCTCCCCCAACTACAAAACAAATGTTGGCTTAAAACCTTGAAAATCAAGTTGAGGTTCCTTTTCAACATGCATTCTTCCTGTTTCTTCCTGAGATGCATTCCACCCAGATCCATGTCTCCATTTTTAATATACAAGCCCTGGTCTAGAAAGTCATATCCTGATTTTAGTATCATTTACAAAGGCAGTTGTCCCTTTCGTACTTTTTTTTCTCTTACCAAAATTACAATATTGATTCTCTTACTACCTTGTCTCTCCAAAGTCCTCAAATGACTGCCGTAGCCCATTAAGGGAATTCACATTATTATAAGGCAAAAACAAGAAGGTCTTTTCAACTACAGAAACTTTTCTGTTGAGTGCTTTCTTTATGCCAGGTCATGTTATAAACATTTTACATGTAAGAATGCATCAGGACTTCCCTGGTGGCGCAGTGGTTAAGAATCCACCTGCCAATGCAGGGGACACGGTTCGAGCCCTGGTCCGGGAAGATCTCACATGGAGCAACTAAGCCCGTGCGTCACAGCTACTGAGCCTGCGCCCTAGAGCCAGCGAGCCACAACTACTGAAACCCACGCGCCTACAGCCCGTGCTCTGCAAGAGAAGCCACCGCAATGAGGAGCCTGTGCACCGCAACAAAGAGTAGCCCCCGCTCGCCGCAACTAGAGAAAGCCCGTGCGCAGCAACGAAGACCCAATGCAGCCAAATAATAAATAAATAAACTTATTTTTTTAAAAACAAGAATGCATCAAATCTCACAACTCCATGCAGTGCGTTACATTATCATCCCTGTGTGATAAATCAGGAAACTGAGATACAGAAATGAAGTAAAAATGACTAGAGGACACCCAAATAAGAAGTGACAGAGCAGGCACTGAGACCCAGGCACTCCAGTCTCCAGCACCACGGCGTCATAGGTGACCCCGAAGTCACCTGTGAGCTTGAAGCTCGTTAAGTCAACACCTGCAGAATGCTGGGGTGACAGGATATAAA
This sequence comes from Eschrichtius robustus, assembly GCF_028021215.1. Taxonomy (NCBI): domain Eukaryota; kingdom Metazoa; phylum Chordata; class Mammalia; order Artiodactyla; family Eschrichtiidae; genus Eschrichtius; species Eschrichtius robustus. The sequence goes on from NC_090835.1 coordinate 91,225,361, forward strand.
CTCAGCCCTCAGGTCCATACCAATGAAGAGCGCTAAGGAAGAGGGTTCCCGGTGAGGAGTGAGCCAGGAGTCAGTGTTTCTTTGAAAACACCTGAGCTGCTCCTCTGCGGCCCACCCTCCACTCTGTGTGCTCCAGCCCCTCTTGGGGATGCATGAAGGGATTATGGGGTTTATATTCCTGACACTCCACTTGCTCAAGTTCATGGGTGAGCCTGGAAGCATTATGAAAATCCTTCTTTCTCCAGAAAGCCTGCACTTTCCTCGAGTCTGGCAGAGAATCTTCTGTCTCATCCTTCTTGCTTCTGATATAGTACACATACCAATTTTCACAGTTCAGGCTCCAGGATGCAGACCTACTTCTTGACTTGTGCTGGAGTTACGTGTGTTTTCACTTTATGCCACGTGTACAGTTAAGCACTGTACATTTTTCTGTAAGTTATACTTTAATCACAATTTTTAACTCATACCCATTTAAGCCCTCAAACCACAAAACTTTATATTTAAATATTTTAATCCTTCATCTTCAACTCAAACCATCTGATAATGGTATTATAGTAACTGAGAGACAGATCTTCGAAATATTTTGATATTTAGAAATATTAACTGAGCTAGTACATAAACAGAAGCTAAGATCTTCAAAGTTCCTTAAATGGCTTTTCTGTCTCCCCCAATTCACATACCCCAAGATCCAACGTACCCTGCTACTTGCCATTGGCTGAACATACAATATTTTCTCACACCTGGAATGCCCTTCATCTGATTCACTCAACAAATATTTAGTTAAGAAACAAAGCTGAACAAAGAGGCAGTCTCTGCCTAGTGGGAAAAAAGATATTTAAATAATCATGCAAATAATGTCAAAGCACGGCTGTGATAACTGCTCTGTAGAAAAGGTACTTGAATGAGTAAGCTCTTCTCATAGAAAGGATTTGACTTAGAGAAGTCAGACTGGCCTAAGGGATTAACATGGGATCTGGAATCTAAAAGGATTGAACCTTTAGATTTAGGGAAGAGAAATGGGAGCAGCTTCCCTGGCAGAGGAAAACGAATGTGCAAAGGCCCTGGGGTTAAGAGGAGGCTGGTGAACAGGAGAAGCCAAAAGAAGGCAACACCCTTCTCTGCTTTCAAAGTTCCTCCTTTTCCATCACATGCTGCTCAAATATCACTCCCTCTGTGAAGCTGTTCCCTCCTCTCCATTTGCACTGTAAATGGATATACCCCTCCTACCATTATAGCATTCCTTCTATCCTTCTGTTAGCACTTAGCTCACTGTATTGCAATTATCTGTTTATACATCTGCCTCCCTCAATAGACAGAATTTATGGAGGACAAGAGCAAAAAAGCCTTATCTTTGTGTCTCCGCATACGTGGCTAAGCGTATTTTAAATGCTCAGTAACTGTCTTAAAAATGAAATAGGACAACAGAACCATGCTATGCACACTGACAAAAACATTTTACCTTGAAACTGTTTTACCGTCTTTGTGAGTTGGTCTAAATTTTTAGCAAAGACTCAGATGTAAAGTCGCAACTTTTAAAAAGGTCTTCCCCCCCAACCTTTATGAATCATAAGGTGTTATTTACTTAAGCATCAGAAACAGCTGCCCAGACTTTGTTAGCACAAAGTAATTCATTTTATAAATATCATACAATTATCTAATTTCTAAAAGTCTCTGCATGCTTTGAAAGGTGTTATTTTGGAAACAAGTCCTGGCCCATCCTAGGGAAATTCCCAAACCAGCACTGTCATTGCTAAGTATATCTACAAAACCTCGGAAAGACCAGAGAGGAAGCATAAATCCCCCCCTGCCCCCCGTTCCTCCGTGGACTTTCAGAGTGCTGCCAGCCTGGCGTGGGAGGGGTCTCCACACCCCGCAGTCAAGGGTGCAGTCACCTGGCCTGCCTGCACTTACAGGTAACAATTCCAGAGCATGGCTAAACCAACACTCAGCTTCCCTCTGTCAGAAAAGTACCAGCCACCCCACGGCAGCAGCTGCCTGCCCGGCTGCCTTTGTGTGATTGGGCAGCAGAAGCCATGGTAAGGATTAGGGAACAGAGGCAGGCTTGTTTTGCTGGCCTTTTTGCTGAGCCCTCCAAATGGGAATCGCAGCCTCTGAGGTTTTCCTTACATGGTGTCAGCAACCCCACTGCAGACTCTCCTCCCACCTCCAAATCCAATCCCACCCTTTTAGGGAGAGGGAAAACAATGCCATCAAGATTAGGGTATTCCTGCTGCAAGCCAATCCCCGGGCCCTCTGACCACTTGATACGGGGTTGTCAGATAGGGCTCTCCCTCTGAGGTCTATCAGTACCTGACATCTTTCCAGGATCACGGGGACGTTAGCAGCGGTAGGAGTGGTGACTGCGAACCGCGCCTCCCAGAGCCCTGTCTGAACACAAGCAGATGTGAGCTTATCGTCCCCGTGCACAGAGGCAGGCTCCCGGCGTCCTGGGACGGACCCCTGAGAACTGCACTCCCTCGGCCTCTGCTCACCACTTCCTCCCCGACTGGGCCCGCTCCGAGGGGCAGGATGTGGACTCCTGGGAAAGCAGCCCTTCGCCAGCCCAGTCACACGCTGCCCTTTGATCTCTTCCCACCAGACTGTGTTACTTTGTGGGCTGGTTTTTTTTTTTCCCCCTTAATCTGGCATCCATGGAAGTTAGTACTTAATTACAGATTTCCTGCATTTATCTCACTTAATTATAATACCTCCTGGGAAGAAGGATTCTAGGAAATGCCAGGGAAAGGAGCAGAACCCATCAAGGAGAGCCAGGCTGGGTTCTAAGGAGACTGGGGAGGCACCGCTGACTGGGTGATCTGTCGGGTTCACCGATGATGATGTTGTGTATCGGGGTTTATTTCACAATAAGGCATGACTTAATCCGTCTCGCTCTTAGGACGGGAGCTGTCTGTCTTACACACCCGGGGCCCTTGGACATGTCTCCGCTCTCAGACAGGACCGGGCCAAGGGAAAGACGGAAGTGGGTGCAGTTAGACTGGTGGGTGCGGGATTCCCCAGCAACCCTTGTGTGAGCTTCTGCCCCAGGCCCGTCCTCAGAGGCCTGTACACATGCTTTACACATACTTCTCTTCTACAGACAAGAATATCCCCAGGGATGGGTCAGAATAAAGCATCCTCCCCGCCTCAGAGAACTCTGCATGGCCCTCCGCCCCCCTCCTTTCCAAACAGGCATCGCTCCTCACCATATTCTTGTGGCCCATTGCATGCCTCATTTGGGCATATATCACCTTTTTAGGAAAGTATCTGTTAAGCTATCTGTCACTCCCAATAGAATGTAAGCCCCAAGAGGATAGGAAACTTATATAGTAAGCGCTCAAGAGATGTGAATGGCGTAAATTAGGAATTTCCGGTAATTTGGCTATAAACGTGAAGTCTCGAGTCACAAATTTTCCCTTGGTTCACTTCAAATACCAAGGAGTGTATATATTAAATAAACCAGTATTTATTCAGAAATTATTCTGTGTTAGGACTACTCATAAAGGCAAATGTGAACTCCTAAAAGCAGCCCTGCTGGATCCTAAAACTTTTATTTTCCATTTAATGTAATGTTTTCTGTGGTAGTAAACATTTACTCAGTAGCTATATGCCTCACCTTTAAACCCTTTGAAAATGGAACTGACGTGTCTACGCAACCCCATTCTGAACCCCTGAGGAAATGCCAAAGAGCCGTCTCTGGCGTTTCCTCCCCACCGTCCACTTGCCACGCTGACACTCGCAGCACTCAGCTCTGCTCGCTTTATGAAAGGTATTGCATTTAAGCTCACGACCTTGGGTCTAGCTCCCTGGATGAACGGCCAGAACTGAGACTGACCCCAGCTTTCTTCAGTGTTGCCTTCAGCACTCCTGTAGGCCGGACGCATCAGCGCTAGAGCCTCCCCGACGACAAACACAGGACAACGACCCGGGCAGGCCGTGAGCACCTACGTCTCCAAGGGCTCACACACCGCTGATGGCAGATCTAATCTCTCCTCACAGCTGAAATGCGAAGAAAGCTCAGCTCTCAGGCTCCACAGGACCAATTACTTAACAGAATAAGATGCTTTTACCAGTAGTTTTGGGTGTCCAGCTTTTAAAGCAGCCAAGATTATACATAGAAACTAAAAATCCCCCCAAAGAGTAAAATTGTGGAGTATATAGCTATCAAATTCTGCTATCTCAATAGCATGGAATCAAAGGGTTACAAATTAACAAGGCTCATTTCTCATGAGCATACTGCAAAAAAGGCAAATTAACTATTTTGTGGGAAAAAAAAGGTCACTGTGGCTCCACACAACCTTAAAAACTAGAGTTTGAGACTGAATTCTACAAGCATATCCCATAATCCAGGTGCCACCAAACTTTTTCTATTAAGGGCCAGACAGTAAATATTTTTGGTTTTATCTTTGTCTCAGCTACTCAATTGTGACCCTGCAGCCTAAAAGCAGCCATAAACAATATGTGAAGAGGTAGACATGGCTTTGTTCCAATAAAACTTTATTTACAAAACCAGCTGATGTAATTAACGGTTGAGTTCATCAGCATTACCAGTAATATTAAATCCTGGAATATCCAAGCTTCTATAACCCTGTCCCAAGCATAGTTCTGTCGGCTAGCACTGAATTTTAGCTAAAAACAACCCAACTGTGCTGAGCTAGTGTCTCATCAAAGAAGTACAGGTGACAATGATCTTGTGTCTGAAGACCATGCTTTAGGACTGTTGAATGTTTCCGGCATCCGTGGAAATCCATGTTTTCTCTTTAAAGACAACCTTGAGTTTTAGGAAACTGCATATATACATGAGCCCATCAAACAGCTGGAAGATACAAAACTGGTATAAACTCAGGAAAGGTACCTAAGTCCACGTGCAAGTCAAATCAATGATTCTAATTTGAATATAACTACCTAAGCTCATCTATTTGGTACCACCTTATTCAGTCACTTGCTGGAGCACCAAGCTAGGTCACAGGAATAAAAATACTTAATAACAAAAGTACACATCCAGAAAATATTAGCACTGAGCAAGATCTTACAGGTCATCTGAGAAAACAATCTGTACAAAGAAACTGAGGTAGAGAGAAACTGTCACGTGTCCAAGATCACAAAGCTGATTATAGAGGCAGCATGATCAAGACGCCAGTGAACTGTGGGCTCTAAGAAGTACGGACAACATGAACTATGGTTCAGCACTGTATTCCCAGCCTTGACAACAGTCCCTGGCGTAAGAACACACAAAGAATTGATGAGTAAAAGACAAAGGAGCCAGACCTTCACACTTTCGCATCACAAGTGGCGTGCACTAATAAATCCCTTGTTCCAAAAGAACGTTCTATGTCTTTCTTCCTGATGTTGAATTGTGCGTTTGGTCCTTCAGACACCACAATAAACTGCTGAGCAAGTCCAAGTAGCCTAAAGACACAGAAGCACCACTCGAGGCAGGTGACTCCATCCTGAGGAATTATTTATGCACGATGAGAACCTGTCTGGAACATCAACCATGTCTCAACCGTCCACGACTATTCACAGAGGACTCAGCCTAAGTATTCTAACACTGTCTGCCCAGGGTTTCCCAGGACGTGCCGAATGTAAGCCTGATTGCTTAGAAAGGTTATGGCTTATTTCACATTATCTACACCCACTCATCCATCACCATGTGACTTGGTGGGATACAAAGCAAGCTCTTCAAAGCAAGAGTTAGAAGGCACTCGGACTATTCCTGACTGTTTGCCATATTTTCCCTCCCTGACAACAGACAGGACAGGTGCTGCCCCAGGAGGCTTTGCTGTGGAGCGAGGTACCATCATATCTAAGTACCTTGCCCAGCTCCACACGTGAAGGTCAAGTGGAAACAACCTGCATTCCTTCCACAGGTGTTGGCCTTTTAAAAGGAATGCAGACTTCGAGCTCCATTTAAGTTTTCAAAATATTGCTTTTTCTTTGAACTTGCAATGTGTAACTTTATCCACAGACGGTGCAATTTCACATTCACCCAGACTGTATTTCTATGACATGGCTCTTCAGAAAGAGAGGAGAATGGCAGCCTTAACTAAAAGGACCAAAATATTCAACCGCCACTTCTGGCGCTCCTTCCTACGTCCGCAACAATGACAGCTAGCAGGAGGCCGTTACAGAACCAGTCGTCAGTCAGGGGAGGAAAAGGTCTTGCTCCTTCATCACTCGGGCTTTTACAGAAAAGCACTATCAAATGCGCTTGGCTAATTTACAAAAATTCTGCCAACTTTCCCAACTGTTGCAAAGCCACAAATGATATTATATCAATCACAGAATAATTAAAACATTTAAAATATATGACCTCTGGGAATAAATATTTTAGATAACACTTTCTCAGTTCTTTGTGCTTTATTGATATAACGCACTTCTGGAAATACTGATAATACCAAATGCACACCAAAAAAAATGCTGATATACTAAAAAGAAACACCCAGAGGTATTTTTCACTTCACACACACACACAATTTTCCAGGATGACACACATACACAGACACACCTTGATAGAACTGAAATGCCAGATTCAAAATAAACCCAAAACATTTACAAGATAAATTCAGACATCTGAGGGGGGTTTTCCCACAATTAAATTTGCAATGTTATCAACAAAATCGGTGTATTTTAAGATTGCCTGCCCAATATATAAATTTCCCTTTGTGTTTGAAATACTTTTATCAGATAAGATAGCTTTTGTTTAAACTACTATTTTCAGAATTTGCTTTGGGGGTTTTGAATACACACAGAGAAGTAACTTGAGATTTCCTACCCTGCTTTAAAATGTGTTTCTTCTGTCTGTTTGTATTTAGTAATTTCCTGTCAAATAACCTCACATAATTAACTTTCCTTGCTCCAACCTACTTTTTTTTTTTTTTTTTCCTATTCCTACTTCCTGAGGGCGGTAATAAAATGCTGATTACATTCGCCTGTTATCTGCCTTTTCTCCATCTCCCTCCCCCCGGCTCCCTTTGTCAGAGCCCACTCTCAGGTTTCAGCCGTTGGACTGGGAGAGACCTGGAACAGAAAGGAAGCAAATCAGACTTCGGAACTTCCTGCTCATTCACATTTATTGGGTAGCCCTGTGGCTGAGCTGGGGCCCATCAAGTAATGAGAGGCATGTTTTTTTTTTTTCCCCCCAAAATTCAGTGAAATCCAGGGACCAAATTCCCCAACCCCCCATCCCCACATACACACCAGCCGCTCCTGAGGTTCATGGAAATGTCTCCTTCTCACTCCTGACCAAAGGCTAAGACGGTTGGGAAGAGCAGTCATCTTTAGTGTCTTAGGACAGGAAGAACGCCCACCAACATTTACAGAAATAGAAATTTTTTATATACCTGGCTTTTTTCATATAGCTGAGCAGATCAGCACATGTTACTTCTTGGTAGTTAATCTCTCCTTTCATATGAATTAACACTTCATAGAATTTATACAAGTAATTTGTTAGCTTTATTACCCGGGCATTCCAAACACGCTTCCAAAGATGTCACATGAAAGGAAAAACCAAAAAATATTGTGAATCCATCGGATTTTAGCATTGGTACTTCCAGAACACAATGACCGATGGCCTTCATGTACATGAGAGTTTCTTACCCTAGTACTATGGACATATTGAACCAGAGAATTCTTTGTTATGGGAGACCATCCTATACATCGTAGGGTTGGTTGTATTCTTACCCTAGCGCTACTGAGATACCAGACCGAGGAGTTCTTTGTTGTGGGGACCTGTCTTGCTCATTGTCCTGTAGGATGTTTAGCAGCATCCAGGTCTCTAGACACTAGATTCAAGTAGTATCTTCAACCCCCTCCTGTTCATGACAGTCGAGTGTCTCCAGACATGGGCAAATGCCCTGGGGACAAAAATCACCCTCAGTTGAAAAACAAGGATATGTATTAAACTCAGAATAGTAAAGCTGCTTCTCTTCATTTCTTATGGACAAAAAAACACAATTGGTTAAAACTCTAGCTTCATCATATAAAGGATTCAACCTTAAGATTTCAAAGGGTCTCCACTCTGACCACAAAACACTTGAAGAAGTAAATGATGGTGACTTCATATCATGATGGTGCCTGAAGGTCACAAGTGACACATCCTATGGTTCCAAACTCACTGCAAAGTTAAAAGAGATGTCCCAAGTGACAAAATCATAAACATCTTCATGGACCAGAATCAGACCAAAAATGCCAACTAGCAAATGGTAAACCACAGGATGCTAGAGTTCAGAGCTATCTAAGCCAATAGTGGATGAATCTGATGCCTGACCCATCATTGGGCATAGTCCATAAACAAGCAGTTTCACTCAAAGGTTTACACCCTGGAGAAACTCTGGAATATGTGCATCAGTTGACACGCACAAGAGTGTTCCTAACATAACAGCACTGCTATTGCTAGCAAAAAATACAGAAGTTCACTAATGGGAGAATATATATATGCAGAATATAATATTCATAGCTACAACAGAAAACCTGCTGCTACAGTTAACACTGATGAATCTTTTTTTTTTTTTTTTAAATTTCTTTTGGCTGCATTGGGCCTTCATTGCTGTGCGTGGGCTTTCTCTGGTTGTGGTGAGCGGGGGCTACTCTTCGTTGCGATGCGCGGGCTTCTCATTGCGGTGGCTTGTTGTGGAGCACAGGTTCTAGGCACGGGTTCTAGGCACGTGGCCTTCAGTAGTTGTGGCACTTGGGCTCAGCAGTTGTGGTGCACAGGCTTAGTTGCTCCACAGCATGTGGGATCTTCCAGGGCTCGAACCCGTGTCCCCTGCATTAGCAGGTGGATTCTTAACCACTGCACCACCAGGGAAGTCTCTATTAAACCTAGTTTTAAAAACTATTTAAACCTATTTTTGAAAACCCAAAGTGTATGTTTTTTTTCAAAGTGTCTGTTTTTAAGGCAAAAAAAAAAAAAAAAAAAAAAAAAGACTAAATTCAGACCAATGGTTTCCTTTGGGGAGAAAGTAAGGGATTATACACAGGTAAACTGAACTGCATTAGAACACCTGTGGTGAATTACTGTGTATTCATTTAATATTATGCTTCATAACACACATATATATGTTTGTGTGTATATTCTTTGTATCAAATAAATTTTTTAAATTTCTCCTTCAGGAAAAGGGAAAAAAAGACCTCAGAAAAATGATGGCAATACAAAAATCAAAAGCAAATATTAAAGAAAGTATTGTACTTCAGTAAAATAAAAAGTAAAGCCAATGAATTTTTTAAAAAGCATGGGAATATAAGGAACAATAAGAAATTGGCAAAATATCAGTAATTTTGATTAATTAAGAAATTAATAGTCTTTTAAGTTAAATTGGGTAAAGTTAAAAATCGAGGCAACAGAAACAAGCTGAGGGGAATTGTTTAATGAATAGTTAAGGCATTTAAAAAATATTATATGTAAGTAAACTACATCAGGAATGATAAAAGGCATATAAAGACACAGCAGAGATTAAAATCAGAGGACCTAAACCATTTGTGCCAATAGAACTTTAAATTACATAGCTCTATAGTTTATCAAAGTATCACAGCTAATAACTGAGCAATTAGTACACTACTAGTTTGGAAATCCTGAAGAAATAATCCATCAGGGTAATGATTATAAATGGCTGCTGAGACCATAAAAGAGAAGTAGACATCTTGAGCCTTCTGATGGAAGAACACAACATTACCAATAATTCTTACTCCACCAAAAAAACGCTAAATCCAAACAAACCTCTATATTTATACAGAGACTTCTATAGAGAACCAAAAGTCCAAGAGTAATTAAAATTTTGAAGAACAAAAAACTGGGGGGATGTACTCCACAAGGGAACAATACCCTAGAAATTCACAGTTGTTGGGACAAGCTAATACAATGCAGGGACTGACAATTAGACCATGAGACAGAATCATGATTACCCAGTACAGACTCATGAACGTATGAAAATAAAGGACAAAACACACTCCCTGGGCAGCCTGAAATCTAGGGTTTGGGAACCCTACGCAACATGCACGCACACAAGCATTACAGAATATAGAAGCCAGGGGAGAATTCCCTGTGGAAATGTTCAGCGGGGACAGTGAATTCTGTGAGCAACGAGAAAGGCAGTGAGTACCTCCGTGTCACAGATACAGCATGAGGCTGGCCCTTCTGAATGGATGGATGGACTGCAGCACGGAGTTCTAGTGATGAGGGACACGTGAGCGACCACACAGAGAGGATTCGACTGTCTGGACAGCAGCAAGGAGGGTGCGTTGATAAATAGTGAAAACAAAGATGAGACGGTAGAAAATGAAACCAGATTTGAATTCCAGTCAATTCAGACATTTCCATCCCTACCACTGTGCTGGGCCCTGAGCAGAAACAGATTCAGGACCCAAGGTTCCAATTCAAGACTCATGACTGACGAGTGGGGTATCTCAATCCACATACATCATCACCAGCATTATTATTATGCGGCACTATTGTGAAGCAGCAAGGGCCCTGAGCTTGAAATAAAAACCATGGGTCCAAGCCCTGGTCAGAACAGCACGGTGATGTAGCCCGAGCCTGGTTTACATCTGCCTCTGCACTTAACAGGATCTTGAATACGTTACTTAGCGTCTTCATGGCTCAACATCCCATGGGTAAGACAGGGATAATACTGCATTCCCTAACAGGACTATTGTGAAGATTTAAAATTTTAACATGTTTAAAGCACTTAGGAAAGTTCTCAGGAAACAGTATGCACTCAATAAACCTTAGCTGTTATAATTACCAGCTTTCTAGTTGGATGCCATTGGGCCCAAGTCCTTAAAATCTAAACTTCTGCTTTCTTCTTTTTAAGAACATAATGTTCCTGTCCTCATAGCATCGCTGTATGGCTGTAGAAGCAAATAAAAGGAAAAAAGCCTTCGTAAATTGCCAGTTATTATACCAACAGTAGGTATAGAACTAAGTTTCACTGCATTTCAAAGCATCAAGAGCTCTTTTTTTTCTTATACAGACTGGTATTTGTTAACTACCTGGGCTGCTAAGAACTTCACACAGCAATTTCGTTTCAGAAAATTAGCCACTCTCAGCTCATAATAACTAATTAAAGGAATCTTCTCCAGAAATCTACCACATTTATCAGCTGGGTACAGCGGACGGATGTCCAACCATTAGAGATGTCTAAACAATTTAGTTAACCTTTAGCAAAAAAATGCATGCACGCTGGCAACTAGTGCAGTGTTAAAAAAGACATCTTTTTAAGTACTATGTGAAATGTTTATCCTTCCTTTTTATTGTTCCTAATTATTTTTTACATGTAGCAAACTCAGGGCAATTTTTTGATGAAGCTTTCTTTTCTGCAAGTTCATCTCAGGATATGAGAAGAAATGAAGCACTAATGTTTGCTTGTGAAAGAGGCTAGCTGAAGGTTTCCAAAAAGCAAAATAAGAGAATACAAATATATCCATGGAAAACAGACAATTTTAAAGTCAGTTTCCTAAAATAACACACCCCCCCCCCCCACCTCTTAGCACTCCTAATCCACTCTCAAAGCTGCCTCCAGATTACTTAAGAAGAGGTTAATAACTTTGTGGATTAGCCAAATCCTCTGCTCTTTTCCTCCCCGGCTCCTCACAACTATACCCACCTTTTTCACTTTTGAGAATTCTACTGATTGTAAACTGCCTTTACCAAACAATGACAGAGGTAATGGGAAGGCAAAAATCATATTAAGTTAGTCCATCTTTCTTTCAGGCAGCTCTGATGAAAAGTTTAGGAGGAAGGAGAAATAACTAACAGCTAAAACTGAGGGCTTGAAATTATTTGAGTCAATACATGCATGATAAATAATGAAAAGTAAATCACAGCATATGAGCTTTTTAGAAATGCTAAGACTACCATGTGAGTCACTTTTAGGTCAACAGAGACATACCAGAATGTCTAATTCATAAGGAACCAGGTGGAAAGGGTAACGCTGCATATTTTTGGTCTGAGATGTATGTACTGGTCTTCCAACTAAAATCTTACAATGAAAGACAACAAAGATAATCTGTGTTTGGAGCCCAGGCAGAGGGGAGGAGAAGCAATGGAGATCATCAGCCAAAGGAGAGGGCAGTCATGTGTAGCATCTCACGCTCCACCATAAGAAGAGAAAGAGCCCACATATGCAGAAGCTAATTTATGGTGAAGGTGACCCTTCAGTGCATTTGGGAAAGGATGGTATTTTAAAAAAACAGCTGGTTCAAATTTGAGATCCATCGGGGGGGAAAAAAGTGGTCCTTTATTTCACAGCATACATAAAAGTCAATTCCAGGTGGATTATAGATCTACCTGTGAAAAACAATCATGTTCACAGAATACACATAGGAGAGGATTCTCCAGGATTTGGAGACAAAAAAAAAAATCTTACACAGAACACAAATGGCATTAATCAGAGGAAACGACCGATGAATTTGAGTAAATTAATATTAATCTCTCCTGTTCATCAAAAGGCCATTATGAGAGCAAAAAGGCAAACCACAGAGTGGACAAAAATGTTTGGAACACACATAACTATCAAAGGGTTCATTTCCAAAGTATACAAAGAACTCTTAGAAGTCAAAAAAAATTCAAATAAAAATGGGCAATAAATTTGAATAAGTTCTTGAAAGAAGAGGATATGCAAATGTCCACTAAACATAATAAAAGATTATCAACTTCTTAGCCATTACAGGGAAATGCAAATTAAAACCATGAAGACATACTACTAACCCACCAGAATGGCTAAAATGAAAAGGTGTGACAATGCCAAGTGCTGACAAGGACTCAGAAAAATAAGAAATTTCATATTCTTTCAGTGGTAGTGTAAGAAGGTACAACTAGCTTCAAAATCTGTTTGGCAACTCGAATTAAAATTGAATGCACAAAAACTTCATAACCCAGCAATTTTGTTTCTAGGGTATGTGCGTCTGTGTGGATATGCATATACCTAACAAAACTGTACACATGTATGTATCAAAAGATCTGTACAAAAATGTCCATAGCATCATCATTCACAACAGCAAAAGCTGGAAACCACCTATGCCCACCTACAGTAAAGTGGATAGTCTATATCATAGAATGGAATTTATATGGTGACTAAAATAAATGTGGTAACATCATTGACTCTCTCAAACATGTTGAGTGGGAAAAAAGCCAAACTCCAAGCAAGACAATGCTATTCCATTTATACAGAGCTCAAAATCTGGCAAAACTAGTCTAAGGGACTGCAAAAGGATGGTTTCCAAGGTGCTGGCAATGATTCAGGTGCTGCCTGTGTGAGAGAATCTAAATATTCAGTGAGCTAGACATACGATTTGTGTACTTTTCTGCATGCAGGTTACACTTTAAAGAAAAAACATATAAAAAGGAAAAACAAATGCTTCATTTATTTGACCCCAGTTCTCCTTCTAGAATATTATCTTAAGGAAGTGATGACAAATATGAAACATTTTAGGCATAATACATCATGCATTTATAAATGGCAAAAAAGGAATATCCAAAAATAAGGAAATGCAAATTTCAGCATATCTAATTGGTGAAACATTACACAGCAATAAAAAGTACACTTATAGGGGCTTCCCTGGTGGCGCAGTGGTTGAGAGTCTGCCTGCCAATGCAGGGGACACGTGTTCGAGCCCTGGTCTGGGAAGATCCCACATGCCGCGGAGCAACTAGGCCCGTGAGCCACAACTACTGAGCCTGCGCATCTGGAGCCTGTGCTCCGCAACGAGAGAGGCCACGATAGTGAGAGGCCCACGCACTGCGATGAAGAGTGGCCCCCGCTTGCCGCAACTGGAGAAAGCCCTCGCACAGAAATGAAGACCCAACACAGTCAAGAATGAATAAATAAATAAATAAATAAATGTACTATTCAATTAAAAAAAAGTACACCTATAAAGATCCAATAATCTATGCAAACTAAAAACTATGAAAGAATGAAAAGCAGCCAGATCAAAATGTGCCAAAATCTCTACAGTATTTAAGTAGCCAGGCTTTATGTGACTTTTTTTGCTTTAAATTTTTTTTTAATTATTTGTTATACTTAGAAGAAAAAAAGTGGGGTTTGTTTTTTAAACAGAATGTTTCGATCTTTTTTCACTACAGCTGGAAAGGCAAATGAGAAATTCACCCTCATTTCACTAGATAGGAAATGCACAAAAACAATTCCCTGGACAGCAGATGTGTGGTATAACTTTTATACGCACTGGGAACTTTTTTAAAAATCACGATTGTGTTTATTGCAGTGTTCTGGAACCAAACCTGCAGTATCTCTGAGGCCTGCTTGTATAATGATGACCTAGCCTAGGAATCCTACGGAATATAGTCTCAAGTTTCTCAGGCTCCTGCCCCAGGAACTAAAGAGAAGGTCCCTCATTCTTTAGTTGGTGGCTCTGGAACCAACCATAGGTAATGAAGATCAATCTTTCATTTGAGGACATGCTTGGTGTTTTGGTCACAATTATATGGAAACATGACTAAATAAGCACAAGGCTCTGTGCTATGCTTTGTGTGGTTAATGAAGAACATAAAACCTATTCCTACTCTCAAGCAGCTTAGAATCTTGTTTAACAGATACATTATACAATAAAAATAAATAAAAAGATATCCGTGAACTAAATACTTATATTTATTAGTTGCATCCCTATTTTTCTAAATTGTATCCCTATCACAGGGACTTAAAACCAGTTACATTTCTCAAACTTCTTCCCACCAAGATTCTAGGTTTAGGTTCTTTAAAGGAGAGGCACTTGTATGAAATTGAGGTGGCAGAATCCATTTGTTTTTGACTCTGGCAGCAGTAGTAGAAACCGATTCGTGGACACTCTTCCAACACAGCCCCCTGCAGTGGGAGCAGCGTGGAGCCATGGTTGCCTTAGTGACTGGGTGGGCAGTGTCAGGGCAGGCGAGCACACACTCTGGCAGAAGCAGAGAATTTCCTGCAGTCCTTGACCTGGGTTTGTTTCTCCAGTCCTTTTTAACACTTGCAACCCAATTCCCTGTATTAAATCCTTCTATGCTTGAAATACATAAACAGGTTCAGTTTCCTTGACTGACCCATGACTAAGAGTTACCAAGCAGCAGAATATCCTCTTCTGATCCCTTTTGGAAATAGGTTAAGTATTACTATACAGAACAGTTTTCTAACTCTACCACCAACTCCTTCTAGCTTTTCTTTCCCAACCATTATTATGCATTTCCTCTGTTAATTATCAAGACTATGGAACACGGTCAAGTACGAAATTAAAGTTTTCATCTCAAACATTTCACAAAGATTCATACTCTTGGATTACTGATGTTTATCATGTAGAATAGGAATGACATACTAAGTACACCATGACACTGAGTTGAGGACAATTACATAATCATTGAAGGATTCATGTGACTTTAAATTAAGCTTATCAAAGTCATCATTTTGTCTGAGTAGGTGAGTGTATATGCATGCATACTCAAATATAATGTGCCTTTTAAAATTCTGTCTCCTTACCTAGATTCCCATGTTCTTATATACATGAAAATCTAACTATATTTCATAATTCACATTACCAAAAGCCATGTAGGACTCATGAACAGTATAGAAATCAATATATTCCTCACAACTTACATGCATGACTGCTTTAGTGTGACAGAAAAAAAGCCATTCACCTACGTTATTCAAAAATCAATACCAATTAGGTCAGATTTCCGGTTCTAGGCAAGAAGGTGTAAGCATACTTCACCCACCTCGACTACTGAATAAAACTATAAAACCTGGGCAGATGACACAGAGCAGCTATTTGAAATCTGAAAAGTAAATAGCAGCAGGTGAACTTCTGAAGTCCGCTGGAATCTGAAGTACAATCAAACTGGCAGTGGGTTTACCATTTATTTTCCAGCAGTATCCTCTTGCCTGAATATAGCTGGAAACATAGAAATGAGCATTGTGGTGGGGATGGATAAAGCTCCAGGATCCTCTAGGAGCCCTCTCACTCATCAATCAAAAAAGGGGACTCCTAACACTCACAGGACTGTGGAAATTCCCCAATTTTGTTCTTTGTTTCTTCCCTTGTCAGTTTTCTCCTGACCTTGCTCCTAGGCAATGCTGCGGCAGTTATCAGGAATGGAGGTTAGAAAGAGTGAAAACTCTGAGGGAGGGGAATCTTTCAATCCATTCCTGGAGGTGTCATCACAAGAGGCTGAAGCCAACTCCTGCTGCTTCTTTCACTCTCTCTGCTCCTGCTGGCTGGGCCCCAAAAAAGTCCAAATAGGGAAGCACACAGCAGAGCTGAGAGGACTAAAATGGTCAACTCTAAGGAACTGAAATATACCAGGGAGAGTGCAGAGAAGATGTTGAGGAAAGTGACCCGGTAACATCATTTATTAATTCCAGGGATCATCACCAAGTCCAGAATCTCTGGATCAGATTGTAATTAGCACAACAAAGATTCTGAGAACTGAACAAATGGACCACTACACAGATCACACACTGGCCAATGGGCTATACACACCCAGAAGAAAACCAAAGAGTATGACAATGACTTTGAAAAGTAGGTGGATATTGGAACAATAGTTCCCTGAGGTAGGTTGGAACTTGCAGCCAGAATCTAGCCAGGTCAATTAACTGGTTAAAAAAAAAATTCTTCGTAAGATTTAAACACAATCCAGAGTCTCATAATGTAATGTTCAAAATATCCAGGATAGATTCCAAAATTACTCAACATACCAAGAACCATGAGAATTTCAACTCGCACAGGAAAAGACAGTCAACAGATGCCAACGCCGACATGATGCAGATGGAGAAATTATGTGACAAAGACTTTAAGGCAGCTACTATATAAAATAATGTTTGAATGACCAATCATGAACATTCTTGAAAGAAACATTAAAATAAAAGTCTCAGCAAAGAAATAGAAAATATAAAGAACAAATGGGAATCCTAAAACTGGAAGTGACAATAACCAAAATTTAAAATTCACTGAATATAGTGTATATATGTCATTCAGTGAATTTTTAATCTTGGTTATCATCTCTTTGCTGTAGAGCAGAAACTAACAATATCGTAAAGCAACTATACTCCAAAAAAAATTAACTAAAAAAATTCACTGAATGGGCTCAAGAGCAGAGTGGAGATGGTAAGTGAATGTCAGCAGACCTGAAGATAAATCAATAGAAATTATCTAGTCTGAACAGAGAAAAAAGGTTGAGAAATAAATGAACAGAGCTTTAGCGATGTGTGATTGAATAACAGAAGACCTAACATTCATGTCAAAGTCCCTGAAAGATATAGGAAAAAAATGTGTGCTAAAAACATTTGAAGAAACAAGAGTGGAAAATTACTCAGCTCTGGAAAAAGACCAACATACAGATTCAAGTATCTGAGCAAACCCCAAACAGCATGAATTTGGGGGGAGGGGTTACCCTAAGACAAACTGCTGAAAACTAAAGACATTCCATTTGGGTGAGAAAAACTTCTGGAGTAAGAGTGGTGATGGCTGCACAACACTGTGAATGATTAATGCCACTAAACTGTATACTTTAAAATTACTAAAATGGCAAGTTTTATGTGTATTTTACCACAATTAAAAAAAGACAAAGAAATAATTTTCAAAGTAGCCAGAGTAAAATGATATGCTACATGATTACAATGATTAGAATGATTCTGGATATCTCATACAAAACATCAAGGTTAAAAAGAAATAACACAAAAATTTTAAAGAACTGTAATCTCAGATTAAAAACATCAATAATAAAAGTGAAATCAAGACATTCTCAGATGAAGGGAAATGTTAAGAATTCACAGCAGACCTACTTTAAAAGAATTAAAGAAGAACTTCAGAAAGAAGGAAAATTATACTAGAAGGAAACATGAATAAGAGGAACAAAGGAAGAACAACAGAAATGGTAAATAACTGGACCAATATAGAATATTCTCCTCCTGTGGTCTTTAAAATGTGTTTGAAGGTTGAAAGCAAAAAGTACCTGATGACCTTTTCAATGCATGTAGATTTAACACATAAGACATCAGTGACATCAAGGAAGAAGTGTAAATGCACCTATAAGGGTTCTAAATGCCAAAAGAAGTGATAGGTAGCAATCATATGTTAAAAAAAGTTAAATATGTATTTTGTCATCTATGGAACAACCACTAAAAAAGCTATATAAAGAGATATTGCCAAAAGCACAATTAACATGGAATACTAAAAATGTTCCAATAACTCAAAGCATGACAAGAAAAGTAAAAGAACAAACAAAAAAATAATGGAATGGTAGACCTAAACCCAAATATATCAGTAATTATATTAAATGTACATGGTCTAAAAACAATTAGAAGTCAGAAAATGTCATATTAGATTTTAAAAATGACAACTATATGCTATCTATGAGAAATTCACTTCAGAACTATTTATATTGGTAAGTCAAAAGTCAAAGAATGAATATATACTGTAAACCATAATTAAAATAAAGCTGGAAAGGCAAGCAGTTCATTTACATAATAGGCAAAAGTCATGAAGACACATCTCACCGAAGAGGATATGAAGACAGCAAATAAGTACATGCAAAGATCTTCTATAACAGCAGCCATCAGGGAAATCCAAATTAAAACCACAATGAGCTTATCACTACACATCTAACAGAATGGTAAAAATAAAATAGAGTGGCAACATCAAATTCTGGAAAGAATTTAGAGAAACTGGGTCATTCATACATTGCTGGTGGGAATACAAAATGATACAGCCATTCTGGAAAATGTTTAGTTTCTTATAAAATTAGACACTGGAATACTACTCAGCAATAAAACTGAACTTCTGATACATACAAGTTGGAATTATGCTGAGTGAAACACAGCCAATTTCTAAAGGTTGTACATGCTGTATGATTCCATTTATGTAACATTTTTTTTTTAATGCTATTCTTGTCTGCTTACATTCTTTTTTATGTATGTATGTATCTATGTATGTATGTATGGCTTTGTTGGGTCTTCGTTTCTGTGTGAGGGCCCTCTCTAGTTGCGGCAAGCGGGGGCCACTCTTCATCGCGGTGCGGGGGCCACTCTTCATTGCGGTGCGCGGGCCTCTCACCATCGCGGCCCCTCTCACTGCCGAGCACAGGCTCCATGTGCGCAGGCTCAGTAATTGTGGCTCACGGGCCCAGCCGCTCCGCGGCATGCGGGATCCTCCCAGACCAGGGCCCGAACCCGCGTCCCCTGCATTGGCAGGCAGATTCCCAACCACTGCGCCACCAGGGAAGCCCCCATTTATGTAACATTCTTGAAGTGACAAAATTATATAAATGGAGGACAGTCTACTGGTTGCAAAGGGCTAGTTACTGGGGGAAGGACGATGGGAGATGAGTCTGATTATAAAAGGGCAACACAAGGGGTCCTTGTGATAATGAAACTGCTCTGTATCTTGACGGTGGTTGTAAATACAAAAACCTGCACATGATAAAATTGTGTTTAACTAATATACACAATGACATGTAAAATTCCGTAAGTCTGAATAAGATAATGGACATGTGTAAAAGTCAATTTCCCGTTTGTGGTACTGTATTATAGTCTGTAAGATATTACCATCAGGGGACATTAGGTAAAGAGTTAACTCCTGCAACTGCATGTGAACGTACAATGCTCAATATAAAGTTTTTTTGTTTTTTTAAAGTAAAAAACAAAACTGGGGTGAATGGCTATATTAATAGGCAAAGTAAACTTCAGAGCAAAGAGAATTACCAGGGATAAAGAGGGGATACTGCATAATGATAAAAGAACTTAAGACCTAATAATCGTATGTATATGCACCCAACAAGAGTCCAAAATACACAAAGCAAAACTAACCAAACAAAGTAAATCCACAGTTATAGTTGGACACTTCAACACACCCCTCTCATTAATAGTTAAAACTAGTTGACAGAACATCAGCAAGGGCAGCAAAGAACTGAGTAACATAGCAATTGGATCCAGTTGACGTATATAGAATAGCCCATGCAACACCAGCAAAATACATTCTTCTCAAGAGTAAATGAAACATTGAACAAGATAAACCTTAACTTGGGCCTTTAAAAAAACTTGACTTATGTTAAAAGACTGCAGTCATACAGTGCATGTTCTCAGACCATAATGCAATTAAACTAGAAATTGTTAACAGGAAAATTTCCAAATATTTGAAATGAAAACTCAATATGTAAACTCTTAAGCTAGTTTCATCTATATGTGTTATTATAAAACTTGAAAAATTTTAGATTATATCTAATTAAGTCTATTGGGCATTAAAAAAAAAAATCAGAAGAGAGTTAAGTGTCTGGAATTAGTCATTTGTAAATCACAAGTCAGACATAGTCTATGCCCACTTGTAATACTGTCAATATTGGTATGGAACATTAAGGAACCATTTGAGCCATACTCTAGAACTGCAAGGTCACACCAAATAAGAGACTACTCCTTCATTAGCTGGTTTTAAGTCACTAAAAAAAAAACTGTATATTGTCAATATGGTCCCTTTCACCTTAGTTTTCTGCTAATCATCTTGCAATTTGTTATTAACAGCAATATTCATTTAAGGAGTCAATGCTCTAAAACATAACTACATCAAGACTGAGATTCTATATTCTTGATCTGATCCAGTTTATCTAGCCTCCTCCTACCCTTAGGTAAGTTTAGACATGCAATGATTGAAAAAAATCTCAGTTCCTGATATGTGAATGACTCAGACACTTGAGACATTTAGGAGACTTTCTCATCTAGAGGAAATAAAGTTTGACTTAATGAAAACATAGGTCAGGGTTGAGATATTCTGTCACATGTGTCAAGTGAAGGAGGAGTTGGTTATGGCATATTTTAATATTTTAAGTGTGTATTATGTCAGTGTTGCTGAATTTTCTAATTTCAAATCACACTCTCATCTCCAACAGTAGCAATGTAGTTATTTTCAAGGCAAAAGGAAAATATGCCAGAAAGTAATAGCTTGAATACAATTAATAGACATAAAATATGCATTTTTATTATGATCCACATTAAAAAAATGAAGTAACACTCATAGCCTCCATCCTCATCTTACATTCATTCAATATATTTATAGACTAGCTGTTGGGTGCCATACATGAGGCAGTCACTGCTCTCAAGAAATACCCAGTTCAGTGGGCAAACGTAAACAATTACAATTTAATATGATATTTGCTATAACAAAGGGGCCACAGATAAAGGGATATTGACAGGCTTCACAGAGAAAGACCTTTGGCTGGGCTTTTGAGTAGGTAGGACAGTCTTCAAGAGGAAGTGAAAAGAGGAGATGAACCTAGAGAAGGATGGGTCCATGCACAGACAACATGAAAGAGCATTATTCCTCAGTAACACTAGAACTCAGGGCACTTTAAACACAGGATGAGGTGGGGTAGGATGGGAAGAAGACTTCGACCATTTTGGGAAGGGTCTTACACACCCCGGAGGATTAAGGGAAAAGAAGTGATCACAAGTTTCCTCAAAAAATGAACTCCGGAGATGGGTAGCATCTACTGTTGCTGTCCAGCAAGAAATGATGAAAGACTGAACTAAAACAGTAGTCATGGAAATAGAGAGGGGAAGACAGAGTCCAAGGATGTCCAGCAGATAAAACAGAAAAGACTTAGTGACCAAATTGACTATGAGGAAGGAGTCCCACCCAGCTTCTAACACAGACACATCCTAAAAAGAGAACACAAGAGAAAAAAAAAAAAAAAATGGGTAGAAGAGAATAATAAATTATTCTTGAACATATTTGTGCTCAATGTGATGTACCTCCTAGATAACTAGATGGAGACTTGCTGCAGTTCTGTGCAAACAGGAATGTGGGTTTCAGGAGTCCAGAGGCTGGAAGCAAAGGTTTAGGAGTCAGTGATTGATGAGTTGAAGTCTCTGGGGATAGATGAAATCAAACATGGAAAATATATTCTTATCATATTATAATAAATGCTTCCTTGGCAAAGGAGCACTGATTGAAAACTGATTTAAAGTTTTACGACACATCAAGTTTCCTTTGCTTCAAAAAGTTTGTAAACCACTCTTCGAAAATGATCATCACGAAAGCCAATAATGAGGCAATGTTCTACCATCAACACTGAACTCTACTTCTGCAAGGGAATTAGAAACACGTCTGCCTCCTGCCCACTCCAGCCCGGGCAGGGTTCCAACAGCTGATGAAACAGAACCTACAGTCCAGCAGGTACTCTTCTACCAAAGTTTTAATCAAAACCCCAAAGCTAGAAGATTTCCACCCCTCACTCATAGGGAACACTTCTTTCCTCTATTCCCCACCCACAGCCTTGTCCTCTTCCTCTGCTTTTTTTTTTTTTTTTTCTGAATGTATCTGTAGGCCACAAACAGGCTATTAACTCCTTTTGGAGCAGGTGGTTTAAGGACAAAATACAGTGTATTATATCAGAAATAAACATGGTAAGGAGAAATCATACTGCTTTTGATTTCTGTGAAAAAGCAGCTGATGGGTCAGAGCTAGAAAGGGCAACAGGAATTACAAAGTCCAAGCAAAATGAAGGTTTCCATGCTTATGATTATTTGGGGGCATCTAAGTCCAACTAGCTTAACCTCTAACTGTGCAAAACCCCTGGCAGGAGGATTGAAGTAGAGGGAAAGAGTACAGGAAGACTCCCCCAAATTTTAGCTGCTCAAGAGCCAATGTGAGGTATGAGAGGCACCTGGAGAAGGCTCCAGAAAAGTATTCAAACCCGCTGTCGGAATCCAGAAGCTCCTGGAGTTACTGGAACTGGCATTAGCAATAGCCTTCTTAGCAGAAATGGTTGATAGCAAAGTATGGTACAAGACCCTGAGGGGCCAGGAAATAGGAAAGATCAAAGGGTCTGGGAGCCCCAAATACCCCAGGGTGACCTGAGCTGTGCAACTTCATTTATGCACTAAGCGAAGTGATCCGGCACGGCACCGCCGTCCTGGCAGGACTGACGTACTCAGAGAGCAAGACCACCACCTGAAGACTTTTGCTCACATCTAACATACAATTCAATAAAATGTTTTAAGATTCTGTGAGGGCTCTCATTATCAGAGAGAAATGGCTAGAAATACGGAAATATGAACTGCTGGTGTCTATCTGGTTAGGCCTGGTTCAGGGGCTCAGAAGTTGCTCTGGGGGGCTTTCCTGACTTGCCCTAAGCCTTTTCTGACTGCTCTGTGATAAAGATGATTGAAACATATATTGTGTCCAGACACTTCCTTGCAAGGAAATAAACAAGAGGACAATACCTCACTCATCAGAAACCGGCAGACATACCTACAGGGTATGCAAAGTGAGCCAGCATTCTGTTTTGCATTTTGAAAAGGAAAAACAGTTCAGTGCAGATCTACTGAGAAAAGAAAAAAGTGCCAGAAACACCCAAGATGATGTCATACCAGCTGCTAGCTTCAGGTCAACTGCAGTGTAACAGGAAGCTTGACCAGAGCCAAGTGTACCCAGTGTCCCCTCCCCTGGACCAATCGACAGACTTCTAATGCCCTGCAGAAATAACACTCTCCACTCTGGACAGTGAAGTAGTAATCTGTGTATCCAACTCTGGCATTTCAAAAGCTAAGCCCAGAATATACATGGCAATACCCATTCTGCAAATTACTGTACAGTTCAGAGGGTGCCCTAAGACATCATTTAAGCGCTTTCAAATAAAAAAAGTTAAATTCTTCTTAACCATTCGTTTCCGTCACTGCCAACCCCAATCGTACCCAGTAATAAAAACTGAAGCCAGCGATAGCTGTACCCCTGCCTGAATAGTGAGCAGCAATCAAGGTACGTGTGATCAACAGGAAAGGCAGAAATCTGTTAAAGCTGGATATTGTTTCTGCTTAATACCGACTCTTAACCCATCCAATTCACATCTACTTCTGTGCACAAAGCTTGGGTAAGATGCTGTGCGTGTGTGTTGGCGGAGGATCGGGGGTCCTACCATCACCACTATCACCACCGCAACAAAAACTATACATTTCTGCCCTCTCGCAGGCCACACAGCCATCTTTTCTTGGGAATTTTTGCTGATGTATTTACTGTTTCTCCTCTGCCCTCCTTAAACGATCCCCATGTAATAAGTATCGTTTCAATAAAAGAAGAACAAGAGGAGGTCAAGGCCGTTCAGACTTCCGAAGGCCCTGGTGATAGAAGACAGAGTGAATTTATGGCCCTGGTCAAGTGTTGTTATCTTCCCAGGGGAGAAAGATATTTGTGACTACAAGACAGATACTAGAAAGAATGCAGCCTCTCTAACTTGTTATCATTTGTAAATTCCCTGCCTCATTTGATAACAAATGTCACTTTTCCTTCAGTGCCATTGGCAAAAAAAAAAAAAAAAAAAATCACTGCGATAACAAAGGTGCCATTATTTCTGGTAGCATTTTCCTGGGTCCTGTTAATAATCACACTTGCAGTCAACTAATGCCCTAGGTTCTCACATCACTAAATAAATATTGCCTGGTGGCAAATATTAGTACCCCCAACTCTGCATTCCAAAGAAGTCATGAAACCTGTCGGAAAGGTCAGATCTCAGTGAATAAGGCCAAAGCAAAACTAAAGTTTAAAAATCTCCTACTACCACTACTTTCTAGTTTTCAACAAATTCCTGTGTCTCTGGCTCTCAGTGCAATTTCCTACCAGACACATCAGTGGACACTGTAACCCCATTATATTTGGCATTACAGAGGTGAATAGTAGAAGTTCACAAAAACAGAGTCCTAGAAGTGACTTCTGGGTCAGGGACTCTTAACATTTGTTAAATACAGGGGTGCATGAATGTACATACAGTTTTCTCAGGAAAATGTCCCTTGTTTTCTTAAATTCAAGGACTCTTACTACTCTCCCCATTTTAGAATCACTGGGAGCAAATGCGTCATTCTCAATTCTTGCTGTGCATCAGAAGAATCTCTGGGGAACTTTCATATAAAATATATATTCCTTGGGCTTCCCTGGTGGCGCAGTGATTAGGAATCCACCTGCCAATGCAGGCGACACGGGTTTGAGCCCTGGTCCGGGAAGATCCCACATGCCGCGGAGCAACTAAGCCCGTGCGCCACAATTACTGAGCCTGCGCTCTAGAGCCCGCGAGCCACAACTACTGAGCCCGCGTGCTGCAACTACTGAAGCCCACGCGCCTAGAGCCCATGCTCTGCAACAAGAGAAGCCACCAAAATGAGAAGCCCACGCACCGCAAAATGAAGAGTAGCCCCCACTCGCCGCAACTAGACAAAGCCCGCGAGCAGCAACGAAGACCCAACACAGCCAAAAATAAATAAATTTTAAAAAGTTAACTTCCATTTGCATAAAGATAAGTAAATATAACAGAAGAATCATATTTATAGGGATTAAACCATAGTGGGTAGTTGATTATCATAAATACACTGTGGAAAAAAATATAGTCAAGGTTGGCTGACCCTTTTATCAACAGGGGGAGAAGTTCCTGACTGTCAAAACTGTAGCTCACCACAATTTGTTATACTTTCCTTTCTAGCTATATTATTTTATTTTTAATTATCAAAACCAAGAACTAGAGCATGATTGCCACCATGAAGGAGTATAAACAGCCAAAGCATCTCATTTGCTTCAGGAAGGTATTTACATACCCCAAAGCAGATAGAATAGGCCAATTAATAGATTAAGGAACATACATTTATCCTAAGAGAAGGACTTTTAAAATGCAATTCAAGTTGAAGGGAAGAAAGAGAAAGAAGAAGGTGACTTTTCCTTTGTTAAATCTCACAATAAATTTACCCCCCGATTCAGCAAGTGCTTTTCAGTGGCTTCACAGTAGCTGAGATAATGATATGACTGCCCTCTTGATGTATGAGTCCCCATTGAGCAAAGTCGGCTGAATCCCAAGGACAGCATTCCAGGGCGCTGAAAAGAATTCTTTCAGTACACACCCACTGTGCGACTTGGTTCGGGCACGATTTCTCTAAAGGACACAGTGTAAAAGCAGGAGTTCACTCTGCTGACAGAAACCCAGGCAGCTACGTAAGAACTGTTAACATTCAAGCGCCATATGTCAAGAACTACTAGAAAATTTCTACACATTACCTCCTGTAAATTATGAATTCTTAAGGACTGGTCTCACCTAATGTTTAACCTCTCATAGAGCCCAGGACAATGTCTTACATATAGTGAAGAATGAATATTTGATGAAACGAAAAATTCCAGAATATCAGTTCCAAAGGATATGAGTACTCCCGGCAGTTAACAGTGCTTCACACAAATTCGTGATGCCACACTCCTGATTTGTGATCACTCTTTTCATACCTGTATCTGTGGTGGAAGCAGAATGTCCTTGTCATGGGCCCACTATACTTTATATAGATATTCATAAGTATTTATACATAAATAAATTTATATATATGTATTTACCTGTATATATGCACATATAAATATTCATAATATATATAATCTGGAAACGAATGAAGAATAAGCCATCTTCAAAGAAACTACGTTTTACATATTTATCCTTTTTCTGATTCCTCCTGTTAAAATATCAGTTCCACGAAGACAGTAAGTTGTGTCTGCTCACTGCTCTTACCCACATGCCATAGGATAATGCTTAGGAAAGAAGAGTTAGCCCATATTTACTTAATTTCTGTTGTCAAACGAATGAATTAAACGCTAAGTAAAAGCAGAGTACTGTATTAGGTCCTGGAGACAGAGGGAATATAATGCATCATCTTATCTAGTAGAAAGTGGCTCTCAGTCTCATCATTGCTGAACGTGGATATGAGTAGGGCTGAACTGAAGGCTGAACCTGTCTGCTAGAAAACAGGTCTTTTCATTTACGTAATATTAACACTTTACAGATGCCCAATCACATGTATTTGGCAATGAGCATTCTCCAATCCTGTATGCAGTAACATCTTTAGTCCCAGGCAAGAGGGGCCCCTACCCTGGCATGCCCACCTGGAGCCCCAAATACCCTTCGGGGTCACATTCCAGGTACTAGGCCCCTGACGTTCCCTTTCAAACCCAAGCACACTTATGGGACCTGTGCAGATTTTTCCCCAGATATTCTCTCAAAGGCAACCTTCAATATGCAACCCTGGGCCCAGAGGATGGGGTGTGGCTCCAGCACGGACGTGTGGACTCAGGTGTCCACAGGCATGCATGCTAGGTCCACACTTCACCTCATGCTACCTGGTCAGGTGTGGGACTCTGAAGAATTTGGAAACTCAAAATTCAAACCTAGCCTTCAAGGTTGTTACGAAGGTGTATTTGTCAGAGCAGGAGGATTTCTGAACTTATTTTGACAGTTTTTTAGTTTGATTTGTAAACTTGTAAATATTTAGATATATAGAATGTGAGGAATTCCCTGGTGGTCCAGTGGTTAGGACTTGCGCTTTTACTGCCAAGGGCCCAGGTTCGACCCCTGGTCAGGAAACTAAGATCTCTCGAGCCGCCAAAAAAAAAAAAAAAAAGAATGTGGACCCTGCCTTCGCATTCTAGCCCTGAGTCCCCACAATCAGTAAAGGAAACTGAGGCCCAGCGCCATTAGCCAACTACCTAAGGACACTAGACCTGTAACTGGAAGAGCCAGACAGAACTCAGACCCAGCTCTTCATAATCTCAGTGTCACTTCCTGAGGCAAACCCCCTCCCCTCAACTTCACCTCTTCAAAGCACCTAACCCCCCCAGGGGCTCCCAGGAGGCAAAGTGCTGGGTCCACACAGCCCATGTCTCTCCTAACATCCGGGGCTTTCTCCTCAATGCCGCAGGAGCCAAATGCAAGCCATTGTAAATCCAATGGTTGCTCTACATATGCATGCTTGTAGCTACCTGCAGTGCAGAGAGAATCTATGCTAGAGGTAAGCAAGCAGTGACACGTGCCTCAGGAACCTCACAAGGTGCAGCCTGAGGCTTTTGAATGTACATCTTTTTACAACTCTAAACCCAGAAGTGCATTAGTGTTCTTGCAAAACAGGCTGTGTGGCAGTTTAGAAAGCCCACATATAATACCTTCATAAGACCTGTACTTACGGAGATCCTTTCATCCAAGAAAATTCAAAGTACTTTACAAGCTCAGAGCCATTCATCCAAACACTCCAGGGAGGTATGCAGGTGGCCAGGGTTATACTCTTGACGAAGAAACTGAGGCAGGCTGACAGCCTTAAGTACCGTTCTTTAAAATGGTCTGTGCTTTTTGAAAATGAATGGCCTTAAACATCTATAAAAACATGCCTCCGATACGGTCAGAGAAAGATTTGCACTGTTTTTCTAAAAATTAAACTGAATGTAACAGAATTAAATACCATGTCACAGAAATCTATACCTTGCTGTAGTTCTTTCAACCAAAAGGCCCAAAAATTTATGCTTAGGCCTCTGCAAGGAGCTTATTAAATTTGAGATACTATTGCCTTTCAAAATGCAAATTCCAAATCACAAATTTTAAGACAGAAAATTCAATTCCCCCCACCCCGACCCCGGCCACACACACACCAAATAGAATCAGGCTTTTACACCTTTGGCCAAAAAGCACTTAGCAAAGGTGACTAGCATATTCCCCGTGGTCTACAATGATTTCACGCCATAGAGATTAGCTTAATTTGCTTTTTAGTGGGAGGTAAATGGCCCCAGGTAAATATGCCTAAAAGTAGTGGAGGAAGAGTCCTTTTATAAATAAGGAAGATTAGCAGTTTAAGAAGAATAAAACAGAAAGTAGCCACTGTAGTTACCTTAATAAAAAACAAAAAGTCTGTGTTGAAAACATCTCTGAAAGTTATGCTCATAACAATAACCAACAACTTAGTGAGAGTTTACTGTAATGCTAACCATTGTTCTTGGTGCTTGTACTGTAACCCATTTTATAGATGAGGAAACTGAGGCTCAGAAAAATTGATACCTATAATCTCAAAGACCTTACAGTGGAGTTAGAAAAATCATTCATTCATTAAGCTGAACTACATAGAATCTGAAATATGGAAATTTACATAAAATTTCCCCTAGGGAGTTCACCTTCTAGTGGAGGAGCACACAGGTAAAACAACTTTCACATAGGCATGTACAAGACACAAGAGCAATGCAATGCAGGCTGAACTGAGGGGCTGGGGCACGAAATAAAGACTTTGCAGATAGTATTTCAACAGGCAGATACAATAAGGAATTGTAGACTGATGTAAATGGCTTATGCAATTGTACCAAGACTTCAGAGAACTTAATCTGGGGGACATAGGTTGTCTGGCTTTGCTAGAGAATGAGGATGCATGCTGGTAAAAGGTAATCCTGGTCTGGACAGGTATGGATAGATGGGAATTGGATACTGAGTTAATTACTTTTACAACTGTGTGTACCTTATCTCTCCCAACAAGATATAAGTCTCCTTGAGGGAAGAAAACCTTTCCTGGATTCTAGCAGAGTGGTTTATGTCTCCTATTGTTTAATTTAAGGGATTGATTGCTGTTATTTCTTCATCACCGTCATCAGAGCTAATAACACTTAGACAATGGCTTACAGCCGCAACTCTTGGCCTTATATTAACTTATTTAAGCCTTAAACAAACCCAATGAGGTAAATTCCATTGCTATCACCATTTTCCAAACAGAACTGAGGCATAGTGATGTGCTAGAACAAACACCTGCTAAAAGGCACTTTATGGAATTTGTGTCTCCAAAGCATACCCCAAACAGAAGTGCAGAACTGTTACCAGGGATTTCCTTTCTAGGTAATTGCCAACACTCGTCCCTCCCCATCCCAGGCACCCTCTCCCATCGTGAGCAATTGTCACAGACTCCCCAGGAGATGACGGATAAGCTCCTGGACACTATATCTTCTCATCCATCTCACAGTATCTGCCACTCGCCTGCTCAGTCGCACCCAGTGCTATCTGTCAGTGAGAACCAGTGTCAAAGGTGCTAATGCCAAAGTACTAATTTAGCTGCTGAGACACCAATGATGTCACTTCCTAGTAGCCCAAGCCATCTAACTCCTGTGGCTGCCAACCGGATTCCCAGTGGAGTTACTGCTGTCACTTCACATACTCAACAAGGCACAAGATTTTGGTAACATCAGTTCTCTCGAGTTTCTGCTTCCACTTTTAACAGTCAAATCTCCCTAGGTTTCCAACATGATTCCGGGAAAAGTTCAACTGGAAGGTAATCCAAATGATTGCCACCATGCTTTCCTTGAAATCCTCCTTTACACTAACATATTTTTAAGTTCAGTGTACATAAACATTCCTCCATTCGATTGCAAGTTCCTTTGGACAAGTGTGAGAGGTACATAAATTTTCATAATTTAGATTAAGAAAATAGTAGGCTGGTAGGCATTTGACTGGAATGAACAAAGTATTAGTTTTCTACCTCCACCGTAAGTTTGTTGAGACTGTACATGTCTCTTCTCTGTTCACTTCTGTTCCTCATTTCCTTGTCTATAAAATGTGTTACTAGAACTAACTCCATAGGGTTTAAGCACTCAGTAACCATTAGTTATCATGAGCATTACTCTCAGATATATACACTTAATATATACTTACTGTTCTGATTGTATAAGGCATCAGCAATGGCTACCTGCCCTTAGTTGAACTGGACAAGAAATATTCAAAGTCTTCCCAAAAAACAAGATTCCTCAATGATGAAGAGAGAGTCCTGGAAACCAAAACACCAGACCTCTAGACCTACCAGGACGAGTGTGAATTTGAAAATATGAGTGAGCACAGAAGGCTAAAGCCATAATACCAGTTACAAATGAAAGTCATGTTTTCCACATGCAATCAAAATTAATCATCAAAAAAGAAAAGATACACATATGCCCATGGATATGAGAAAGTATACAAACTGACCAAAGAACCACTTCTACTCACCTGATAAATGGCTGAAACACAATCATGGCAACACGCCTTGCATTTTGGTTAACAGGGTGACATAAACCCAGCTAACATCAGACTGTGTGACCTCACCACCCTGGGATGGGAGCCAGAGGTTTCACCTGAGATCTGAGTTATGAGATCTGGAAAGTTTCTCAGTTGCTTTCTTTTAGCAGAACAAAAGGTAGCAAGGACCCAAGGAGGCAAGAAGGTAGAACCAGAAATTGTCCAGACTCCATTACCCTAAGTTACCTGATGATGAGTAAATATTCCTTGTTCCATGGTTTCAATGGAAGGTAAACTACTACTAAAAATATCCGATGTTCGTCATGCTTTTAATCTCTTCCTTTTCTCTTATATCAGAAAGAATTATTCATACTTCCTGACCAAAGGGTATCCCTTTAATATAACCGCAGACAAACCCTATTCCCTTGTTCTATCTTTATACCCTTTTTCTTTCACCCCCCCGCCCCCCGCCATCAGACCACTTCAATCCATTAACCATGGCGGAGCCCAGCACCCTATTATAAACCTCCCTCCCAGTATGCCTTAGCGGAAAAGCTGAAATTGCACTGCTTTAAAGCGTTGTCCTGACTCTTACTGGCTGAATGATCTTGGGTAAATATCTTCATCTCTCTGGGCCTCACCTTCTACATCCATAAAATGAAGTTGATCTTCTGCACCCCCATCACCACCGAAATCCTCGCAGTCTTTAGCCCACAGGTTTTCAAGTGTGCACAGGTGCAAAGAATCATGGGCGGCCAGACCCCACTCTTACCATATGAGTGAAAGAGTTCTGTGAAAACATGCTCTTAGGAGTAGGGGCCACATAGAGAAAATATTAAGGCGATTTAATAGGGGGTCAGGGAGGAACACCTCGTCTTATCCCCCAAGGGGAATTCGAAAGTGTGAGCGCTCACAGCCACAAAGGAGAAGGGCCAGCAGGGAGCCCAGTGGTGCCAACTACACCTGAAACCCTCCCTCCTCCCCCAGTACAGAGTATTTCTGTATCCGGTGTAACTGGAAAGGGAGAATTAGGCAGATGAGGTTTTTCTAAGGAACAGGACAGCTTATTAATAAGTGCTATAAAGCAGGGGACCCCAACCCCCGGGCCATGGGCCAATACCAGTCCGTGGCCTGTTAGGAATCGAGCTGCACAGCAGGAGGGGAGCGGCAGGCAAGCGAGAGAAGCTTCATCTGTATTTACAGCCACTCCCCATGGCCTGCATTACCCCCTGGGCTCCACCTCCTGTCAGATCAGCGGCGGCATTAGATTCTCACAGGAGCTTGAACCCTACTGTGAACTGCACACGTGAGGGATCTACGTTGCACGCTCCTTATGAGAATCTAACGCCTGATGATCTGAGGTGGAGCTGAGGCAGTGATGCTAGCGCTGGGGAACGGCTGCAAATACAGATTGTCATCAGCAGAGAGGTCTGACTGCACAGACACCATATAAATCAATGGCTTGCAGACTCCTATCAAAACCCTATCAGTGAGTGGCAAGTGAAAACAAGCTCAGGGCTCCCACTCATTCTGCACTATGGTGAGTTGTATAATTATTTCATTACATATTACAACGTAATAATAGAAATAAAGTGTACAATAAATGTAACGCACTTGAATCATCCTGAAACCATCCCTCTCACCCCAGTCCGCGGAAAAACTGTCTTCCACGAAACCGGTCCCTGGTGTCAAAAAGTTTGGGGACGGCTGCTATAAAGCATAGGCAGTCAGTTACATCTTATTTGCACTGAATTCAACACCTTTTTACTGGTTCTCTTTAGAAAGATCAAGCTGAAGCCAAAATGTTCCGCTCTTCTCTCTACTCCTCATTCAGTGAGCATCCCCATGTGTCAATACACAAATTTAAGATCTCCAAAAACAGAGAGGCCCTAATTATGACCACATAGCACTGATGAATTTAATCAGTTAACGTTTCAGGATCTACCCATCAAACATGGGCAGCTCACAATCAATGTAAGAAGTTACTTTGTAAATTGGATTTTTTTTTCCCCTTGAATTTGAGATCTAGAAGCCTGCCTTGCTTGATTTCCCTGGAAATTTTCCAGATTTGTACTTCAGTTTCAACTTTGTGGATTGGGCTTTGTTTCTTAAAGACAATAGTGAATGGTTTTGCTATTGGCTCTTAAATTTGCTTTTAAGAGCAGCTTAGGTATTCTTTGCAAAGAGGCTTCTGTTATTTCCATCATGTTATTTTTTTCTCAATTTTTCTTCTTTCTTCTCCGTTTTAAATCCCCTCTTCTCGGTGGTTTGCCTAAGTGCTCAGGTAATATACATACAAATGCTTCGACAGACAGATGGGTAAGTACCATCTCATGGTGCCCATACTTCTTAGTGAAAAAAGTACCCAAAACAGAGTGCAGTAATTCCAGCCCCTATGGTGCTATAATAGTCCCTGAAGAGGGTAGTTTGCAACTAAAACTATAGCACAATGGATCTATAAATTAAGGCTACTAATATTGCTTGACAATACCATAAAGAAAGTATTCTAATACGCCTCTTCCTAATACACACACTGCATAAAACTGGTAATTTTACTTTAAAACCAGTAGCAAAATAACATTCGTTAAACTGGTTTTACAGAGTGAATGTTATGTTCTCATTTTTTTTTTAATATACGATTTTCATGCTGCCAAATATACTACAGGAGTGTGAACCTCCAAATAGATTTTCTTATGCTGTAGGTCTTATCAGCTTTGTAGGCTAGTCTCTATAGGCACAAGATACCTGAAAGCTTATTAATGAGTAACATTTAAGACATCTTTACTAAAGTGCTAATCACAACTGGATAGCTCCCGTTTAATTCCATGTTACTGTTATCCCCATTTTACAGCTTAGAAAATGAAGGCTTTAAGAGAGAGGTTAAATAATTTGTCTGAGGTCACATTTCCAGTAAATGACAGAACCAGGGTTTGAACCTGAGAACTCCGGCTCCAGAGCCCAAGCATTTAGCTACTATACAATACCACCTCAGTAGTGATCCTGGGGTCCATAATTTTACAGGGAAAGAAAAACCACTCACCTACATGTTATTTGCCCTAGAAAACACTTAAGGCCAGACTAACATGGGTCCAATACAGGAAGTTCTGGCTATTG
Source organism: Eschrichtius robustus (assembly GCF_028021215.1). Taxonomy (NCBI): domain Eukaryota; kingdom Metazoa; phylum Chordata; class Mammalia; order Artiodactyla; family Eschrichtiidae; genus Eschrichtius; species Eschrichtius robustus. The sequence goes on from NC_090835.1 coordinate 91,259,238, forward strand.
AAATGCCTCGAAGACCCGAGCTTGTAGATTACTTTGCCTATGACATTCTTCCTGCACAAAATCCAGAAGCAGGGTTATGGCAAAAGGCTCCTCTGAATTACGGGGAGTAGTGAGAGCTCACGGCTGTCTAGCCCTGTCCACCGGCTTTCAGTTATCTGGAGAGAGTGCCTCCCAAGCTGTGCACATGCCAAGAAACGTCAAGGCCATCATTATTTACATCACATGAACCTGAAGGTCAGTTCAAAAGGGTACCAGCTATTTATGGCAATGTTTTAGTCACCCAAGGCAGATGAGAAAAGGAAGAACTTGGAACTGTTCCCATTTTATCTTAATGATCTCTAACATAAGAAGTCTACTGCCAACCCCTAAGACATTCCAAAGTGAAAGGTAAAGTTAGTATTTTTAACATAAAAATATCACTTGTAGTATTCAATTTTCATGAATCTAATGTCACCTACAATAGCAAATCAGAAGATCCCACCACATTAAATAGTGCCTGAAACCTCTGAATGTTAAGCAATTCCAAAGTGATGATATACCTACCTTAGTTCTAGAATGAGTTTTGTTCTAAATGCTGTATCGGGCATGTTTAAAAACCACGGAAATAAACAGAGCCTGTATCTAGGACCACTGGTGATAAAACAAGACCATATGAACATTACCAAATGCCCTGTTCAACTCCTCCTATATTTACTGGCAACTAAAAAATCGCTGGATAAAGTCCTCTCCAAGGCCAGTTCAAACCTTTTGCCCTAGACACACACAGTTGGGAAAGAAACTCTATCCTTCTACCCATCACCTCAAAACTGGAATTAAGTGCATATAAATGAAAATGAAATATTCGAAAAAACCATAGCTAAACTCCCACCAAAATGTTGAATTTGTCATTACGCTCCTAACACTGGCTAATACCTTGACCTTATAAAAAGAACCTGAGTTATATAATTAGGTCACTTAGTTTCTTTGATGTCCCAACAACATCAGAATGTCAAGAAACAAAAAGCATGGAGGAAAGATGTATAAAATTTAACCAAGTGATTTAACTGGATTGACACACTAATCTCTTTAATGGAAGTCTCCTTGAAAAAGTAAAAGACAAATTCAAGACTCTGCTGCTTGAAATAAAGAGGTATGTCCAGAGAGTATCAAAAGTTGTATTCTCCTAGTTGAAATCTCCTGAGTTTTATCTTCCTGTTTTGACAAGAGGTCTCCTGACGAAAGGCCTGCGGTGTTATAAATTATCCCCTTACTCACTCTCCTCAGCTATCCCTGCTGCAACAGGAAGAAAGTAAACCTTGGAGTCCTGCACTTATATCCCTTAATCATACACACACGTGCCCCCCCCAAAGCAGTAAATCACTGTCTTTCACTGGATCACCATGATTCACGCCTGAAACGCAGCAGAGAAGACCAGTCCTCAGAAATGCCATACCCAAGAAAGCGATCTTAATACATTATAAATCGTAATACTCAGGCACACCAGTGCTGTTTCTTCTCAAATAGACATCACACCAACAAGTATATCATTCTAATTGAGCCAACCAGCCGTGTTAAAGGCATATTTTTATAGAGCAAAGCTTTCCAAACAGAACATTTCAGGACTCAGTACCCTTTCTAAGCTCTATTAAAACCAAACATCTATATCGTGTTTATCCACCTGGGCGTGACTTTAATTAGCAGAATTGGCCCTATGGTTAGGCTGACTTTCCTCTCATAAATTTGGCAGGGCAGAAACATGACCAATCATGTTTTAAGATGCTACCTAATTATATAAAAGATCTCATTTAATTTTACATAGAAGTGGTTAAGAATCAAAATACACTTGACCCTTGAACAATGCAGTTGAAAATTTGTGTGTAACTTTACAGTCATCCCTGGGTATCCAAGGTTCCCTATCCATGGATTCAACCAACTGCAGATCATGTAATATTAATATTATAGTAGGTACTTATTGAAAAAAAAAATCCATGCATAAGTGGACCCATGCAGTTCAAACCCATGTTGTTCCAGGGTCAAATGTTTATCAATCCTGAAGAATATTTGAGGTTACCCCATTTTCTAAGAAAATGTGCCATTTACCACACCTTGAGCAGAAAGAAGAAAAGAGCTTTTTAATAGCTATAGAGCCCACTTTTATTTTGGTTACAAAAAATGCGAATTGTTTCCAGGTTTATGTGAATTGCCTGAGTTTTGGTGGGTTTTCCTACTCAATATACAACTGCATTGCTTCCATTTGTCTGTCATGTTGGGGAGAGGCAGTATCACAAGTACTGGCTCAATACTTTTAAGCACCTTAAAATCTCTCTAGCTGGGGAGGTAAGTACACGGCCTCCATCTTGCCAAGCAAAAGCCAATAGAACAAGGCCAAATGATAGGAAAATCTGCAGGATGTATTTTCTAAATTTCTTTGTTGAGTTTGCACCACTATTACCAGCTGCCCTTCACAACTGCCAGCACGTTTCATCAAATTTGCTATCAGCTCAGTATCAGTGTGGTAACAGTACAATGGTCTCCTAGCTCCTACATTTGAGATTAATGAGTGGATGTGAATGAGTGCTTTGTCTGCAAGATTTTTTTTTTTTTTTATATATATGACTCTCTGACCTTAATTTTATTTCATTCAAAAATCTGGAACTAAAACTCACACTGGGTTAAGAAATGCATTATGAACTCTTTCAGCAAGAACCAGACCAGGCTACCAGACTGTTTCTTTAACTGCTTTCCAGAAAAATGGCCTCCTCAAGGATTAGGCTCTGAAATGGCTAAGAATAGGAATTTGTAGGACAAAGAATGACACATTTTTGACAGTGGTGAATATATACATAGGATAAAAGTTTTTAAATAAAAATCACTGTGGTACCTTTAAAGAGTAATATAATTGAAAACAGATTTTTTTTTTTAAAGAATGAACTCAACGCTACCACACTTTTAAGGCTGTTTTATTTTTTATTGATTTTAAAGGGCTTTCTAATAAGATTAGATGCCCTGCATTGTAGGGCCAAAAGCTCTTTGACTGCATATAAATGAATTGTGGTCCACTCCACTTTCAACAAAGGACTCTTATCCAGACTCCATTAATGTTACATTAAAACGAAAGTATCGCCTTTGACTTTTTGGTTGCGCTGTGGAAAAACACTAAGGCCTTAGCCTGAATGTATATGTATATACAAAAACACCCTTTCCCCTTAAGCCTGTATTAACAAAAATCTGGCATCCATATCAAAGTACATGGTCACAATATGTTACTAAACAAAAGGAATCCATCTTGATGAACATTCCACCACAAAACATGAGTTCCTGTGGTTACTTCAACCTTACTGGTGCCATGTATTACTTTTGGAATGACAGATTTTTTTGAATCACACTTGTGTTATGTTTTACCTCAGCTTTAAAACCGTGCAAATGGAAGAAAACCAACCTTAGTAAACATTCCCCTATCATCAGGTTATTGCTAGACCTAAAGAACAATGCAATATAAACCACAGATGCTGGTGCCTGTCAGGAAGCATCCAAAGATTAACCCACAGCAAACTATCCCTGTATTGCATTCCAGGGCCACTTAAATACAAACGCAAGATAGGGGCCTTTTAGCTAAAAATGTAGATGTCAGGCAGCTGCATGTCAGACTTTAAAAACGATCTTCAGAAAATCTCACAGGGGCTTACGCGATCCTAAAACAGCAAATACTGACTTTAAAAAATGTAATACCAGTAAACCACATTCAAGGTCAGAAAAAGTCTACTTGGCCACCTGAATAACTCTGCCATATTTGGTATGCAAAATTAAAAGGCAGAGATTTAAAAGCAGTCGTTAAATGCTAGATTTCAACATGAAAACTTAAAACTGGGTAGGGCATAAGCCAAACTAAAGACAGCTCATTTAATGGCATTTAGTCAGCTCACTTGTTAAATATACACTTGTCACACATACAGCCAAAAAACAGGACTAAAGTTAACCAAGAATGGCTAATGTGATAATCAGACACATATATTGAGCCACTACGTATGTTTGAAACAGTCACAAAATTGTTAGGCCTGCCTCAAGTAGGCCAAGAGATAACTGAATATTGTTAAAATAGTAAAATATATGAAGAGACATGTACAGCGGGGAGTGTACTCAGCAAAACGTCACTAAATTATATCCTTAAATCCGTCTTGCCTTTAAAATGCACTCCCATCAGACACCCATTCACCCACCACACAAAACACAACCAGAAAGCAGCTCGGAGTCTGCAACCAAAATGATAGCCCAGGAGTCTGTGGGTTTTATAAATGGTGACTTGAGATTTAGGTTTTGTTTCTCTGTATAAATAAAATATCCATGGAAATGTTCTCCTGACACTATGGAATCATAGAAGATCCACAGACCCAGTGGTTTACCCATTTCTTTGATCAAAAGCAAAGGACCAACTAGGTCAGAAGTCCCTTCTACCTGCCACTGGATTATTTACAGTGAGGTACGAAGGTTTTATTGATTTACCAGAAAATGCTGCCCCTATCAAGTTCAGTACTGAATAATGAAGCATAGATATTCAATTTCAATTAGACAGCAACAATCCGCCAAAGCGTAAAAGCATCTTTCGAACGTCAACATTTTAAAGGGGAAGTTTGGGTGGAGAAGAGAAAGAAGAAAACTGTACAGATACAAAAAGGATTGGTGCTATGGAAGAGCAGAGGAGGGGCTAATTTCTTCCATTATCCTGGGGGTACCACTTAGGTTCAATTAAGCTCAGACTGCAAAACGAGTGCAAGCCTGTGTTTTGTACTCCTATCACCAATACGAACAGCATTTACTAGCTGAAGGGAACATCTTCTGAACATTAGTACGGCTTACTGATGATTACTTTCTATCCATTTCCAACATAAAAAATTTTAAGCCCACCACTGTTGTTGGTAATGACTCAAGAATTACACAGGGAAGCATAAATGTGTCTCTATATGTTTATCTGGTTAGATAACAAGAAGCTCTTGGAGCTGAAAAGTTCAAAGAGGCAACTTGTTATCCAAGAGCCCTAAATCTATAAATCTTACAGCTGACAATTCCCAACCTGGGGCAATAACAGATTAGAAGATCAGGAGGGGCATTTCTATTCTTAAGGATAGAACCAGCAGCTGCTGTTCTCATTTGGAAGACTTGGCTCACGCAAACTTGTTTATGCATTTGGTGTGTTCATGTAATTTGCCAATTTGCTAGGCTTGACACCAATATGATGGCTTAACATTTGCTGCTATTGTCCATTTGCTGACCCACACAAACTCAAGGCCTAATGCCACATAAAAAGGACCTGACCAGCTGGGAAGAGACATAAAGTACTTGATGAAAGAGAATGAAGTCTTGTCTTGATTTTTCTCTGGAAAAAGTCAAGAAGGAACTATCATTTTCAACAATTTTAATCACCCTTTTATTTATCCTTTCTTCTTATAAAAGCTAGATTTATTCCTAGCATATTTCAATAAATGGTCTCAAACACAGCTCAAAAAACAAAACAAAAAAATCAGGCACTTAAGGTAAAAACGCTTTAGGTATTTAGCCCCAAATGAACACCAGCTAAATAAACTACTGACCTGAGAACACAAACACACCGCCAATCTCACTCACTCTTGCAAGTCACTGGGCTAATAAGCTTTTCTTGCTAGTGAGAAGCACAGCTTCAGGGTTTTGTTTTGTTGTGTTTTCATCGTCTCTTACCCCAAGAAAGAGACAAATCATACACGTATTGATTCATGAAAAAGATCTTTAGAATGAGACCAATGTTGGTTTTTTCCAGTGCTAATATTTCATTAAAGTCTCTAACACTGAATAACAGAAAACTGCATTTAAAAAAATATTTGCACTACACTGTATGTATTTCATTATGTGCAGAGCCGCACGTCTGGATCACTAAGCATATACCTACAGTATTTCAGGAGTACCAAGAGGCCCAACTACTCCAAAACTCTCTTCCTGGGCTGCTTGTCAGAATACCAAAATCCCTACCATGTCTTAGTGTCTTGGGTATCAAATCTTCTTGATAAAATAGCTATTAACTCCTTAGCATAAATTTGCTTCATATAGTGATCTAGTGACCAAGAACCAAAGAACATAATCAGTTAAACAGTTAAACCATAGTACGAGTGGGGAATGGAGGAAAAGTTTTATTTCAGGAGAAAAATCTTGTAATTAGGGTGGACTGGGTCCCAGAAAGCAGGAGGAGGATTGAGGAAATAGGAGGAAGAAGTCCAGGAAATGCCTATCAGAACAGACACAATTTTAGTCCATTATGAAGTGAAAATGTCGAGACTTGGCTTCCTGTAGCAGATGGCGTCTCAAGATTTATTTTCTCATCATCGGCACCATCAGTCAGGTAAAACCAACATGCATTCGCTGGAGGAGAGAGCAAAGCCTTGCTTGCTTGTTTTGCTTGGAATTCTGCCCCCTCTCTCTCCCCATTACCCTGGGCACCTGCCAACCCTTTGCCCATAACAACTGATACTTTCTTCCTCTGTTTTCTCACTCTTTTCTCTAATTCGTTCATAAAATCCTAGAAATAAAAACTAAAATCCTCTACCTAAGTAAAAGCAGGCACCACCTTTTTAAAACTCCATCTACCAAAAATATTTACATTGAGATAAAGTGTTGCTTTGTTTACTCAGAGAGCACAGACATTGAGCAAGGAAAAAAAGCCTGGTCTATTGATTCTGAGTCTAGGCTTTATCCCCAGGACCAGTTGTTTCTCACTGTTATCATTGTGAAAAAGTCACTTCTATTTAAGTTGCAGAGCAACATTTCAAACCTTACCAAAACATTAATATCATATAGTATCGCATGAACTTATTTGCAAAGCAGAAATAGAGACAAAGGCGTAGAGAACTAATGTATGGATACCGACGGGGGAAGGGGAGGGTGGGATGAACTGGGAGATTGGGAGTGACATATATGCACTACTATGTACAAAATAGATAACTAATGAGAACCTACTGTATAGCACAGGGAACTCTACTCAGTGCTCTGTGGTGACCTAAATGGGAAGGAAATCCAAAAAAGAGGGGAGTATACGTATAGCTGATTCACTTTGCTGTACAGCAGAAACTAACACAACATTGTAACGCAACTACACTCCAATAAAAATTAATTTTAAAAAATAAAAAAAAGTTAACTGCTTGATGATATCAAATCAGAACTAGAAGATCAGGTTGAGCATACCTTCAACCAGACCCCGATCATAGCGCACGTCCAAATAGCATGTAACCTTTCGATATTAGAATTACAAAAGCCTGGGCAACAGATCAGCAGACTCCTGCCCGATTTCAAATGAGAAGCCTAAGCAATGACATGAAGTCTATGCTTCTGTGTCCAGTGGTCAAGCAAGCTCTCTTAAGAGGAGTTGCCAATTCTCACGGAGCAGAGAGCCCCGTTTCCTCCAAGAATGTGACAAAGGCTCTGAAGAGGCTGGGCTCTGGCACAGTTGGAGCAGAAATGCGCGACATCCTTTACCTAGTTCAGCAGACTGCCCTTCTTTACACATTGAATGCTACATCTAAAGGAAGTGGGGACCAGGTAAAACTTCAGAGAAATTGGGATGTGGCACAGGGCCGAAGACAACCAGGCACAGGGATCTGCAGGTGTGGCAGGAGACCCTCAGAAACCAGGGTGGAAGCAAGAGAGCGGGGGGCTGTTCCACACGTTTAAATGGGGGCTGGTGGGAGGTGCAGGTCACACACAGCCAGCACTTAGTCAGGTGGAAGGAACATCCAGCATAGCCACTCAACAGGCCACAGACAAAGCTTAAATGTTTCTACTTTCTCTTTTTCTTCCGTTTTACCCCTAAAGGCCAGTTGCAATCTACTTTGTTCACAGCCCCGCATTAGCTTATTCAACATCTAGCTACTTAGGAGCAACCTAAGATTATTTGCTCATAAAACCTTGACAAAGTTGAAGAGTAAACTTTGACATTCCATACTCTTTGGGATCACCGGCTCCCTACTAGATGAGCTATGTTCAGGCCTGGAGCACCTCCTGAAACATCCACTCTCGAATAGGAGCCCCGTTTTGATCAGGTAAAGGGTTCCCTTCTCTGGAGATTTTCAGGATAACCTAAGGTTTCTTTTCCTACAGATTTAAAACAGCCCCATTTTTTAAAACTTCAGTAAAGACAAACACAAACACGGCATCAATTTTTTGCTCTTCTTATGTCATTTCTCAGGGGGAAATGGAGTAAGACTTACATAGGATAGAGGCTCAAGACCACCTGGAAGTGAGCAGGCAACCGTGGAGGTTGGGAATCCCAATCCCAGCCGGTGGAGGAACATAAGCTTTGCAGTTAACTCACAGCAGGACTACTCACTTGCCCTCTTCGCCTGTCTAGAAGGTTCACCTATCTAGAAGGTTCCTTATTATCACTGTTCTTCATAACAAGAAAAAATAAATTGTACAGTAAAGGAATATGTTTTAACATCCCCAAACAATGTGATACACACCTGAGGTTCTCAAGCAACTAAAGCTTAAAAAAGGAATTGAAGATGGGCCCTTTCCTTCTCTGCTGGAAAATACAACACTCTTTGGAACTGTACTTAAGTTCTAAAGGAAAAATGCCTTTCTGTCTCTGAGCTCTGCTTCCTTCCATCAGTGGTCTTCTGGATGGAGTGACAATCACTCCATCGCCCCTGAATGATCCATTCCTGCACGTGGCCTTGGACTAGCCATGACTCATAACACAGAGCAGAAATGAAGAGTGACCATCACTTGTTTAAAAAATATATATCTGGGGCTTCCCTGGTGGCGCAGTGGTTGAGAATCTGCCTGCCAATGCAGGGGACATGGGTTCGAGCCCTGGTCTGGGAAGATCCCACATGCCGCGGAGCAACTGGGCCCGTGAGCCACGACTACTGAGCCTGCGCATCTGGAGCCTGTGCTCCGCAACAAGAGAGGCCGCGATAGTGAGAGGCCCGCGCACCGTGATGAAGAGTGGCCCCCGCTTGCCACAACTAGAGAAAGCCCTCGCACAGAAACGAAGACCCAACACAGCCATAAAATAAAAAATAAATAAATAAAAAAATATATCTGGACACCCATGCTCACAGCAGCATTCTTCATCATCAGATGAACGGATAAATGAAACCTGGCATACCCATACAATGGAATATTATCCTGCCCTCAAAAGGATTTTCCTTTCCTTTTGAGAGCTGCATAATGTTCACGCTACAACATGGATGAAACTTGAGGACACCGTATGTTAAGTGAAATAAGCCAGGCACAAAAAGACAAATGCTGTATGATTCCACTCATGTGGGGTAACTGGAGTAGTCAAACCCTTATGAGCAGAAAAACAGAATGGTGGTTGCCAGAACCTGGGGGAAAGTGGAAAATGAGGAGTTACTGTTTAATGGGAAAGGAGTTTCAGTTTTGCAAGTTGAGAAAGTTCTGGAGATTGGTTTCACAACAATGTGAATATACCTAATGCTGTTGAACTGTGCACTTAGAAATAGTTAACATAGTAAACTTTGTTTTTCCCATGATTGAAAATAAAGAGAAACATATCTAGCCCATAATCTGAAGGAACTGCTCCCTCCTCTAAATTACTATTGCATTTTCACTGTCTCTCTCTTAAGATATTGATCCAATAGAAATTTACTTACTATAATGCTCTTAACTCATTTGATTCTCTGAAGTAGCAGCCACTAGTATTAGTCCTTGTTTTACAGACAAGGAAATTGAGGCCCAAAGTGATTAAATGACTTGTCCAAGATCATAACCACAAATTGATGGCACTGATAGCATCTAATTCATATGTCACCTCCTTTCCCTCTCGCACACACCCTCCTTCTCTTTCAGAAGAATCTTATAAGCCGCTGCCTCTACTCTCTAACTTCTCTCATCAACCTCTGCAAGCAGGCCTCCCCCACACCACACCCACGCCACAGATCTCCCAAAGGTCACCCATCACCTCCACACCTCTGCTATTCAGCTTTGGGAGCTTATCTCACTTAGATTCTATGTAGCAAGGGATGTGTCTGACCCACCCTCTTCCTTCTGGAAATTATCTCTTCCCTCAGTGTTCTGGACACCATCTTCTCCTAGCCACCCTCCTCCTCCTTGTCTGACCACTCCTTCCTTATCATGTTCTTAATAGATTTTCTTTCCCAATTTCCATCAAACAATGGTTAATGGATGACAAAATCGATTTACTCTAAACTGATTTAACACATCCACAGTGTTCTTTTGAGGCTTCTGTAATAGGTTCTACAGGCTCCAGGATGCAGGTCCTCCGGAGCCGTCACTTGAAGATGAGGGTTCTATTTCATGTACCTCACACCTCTGGTTGTCTGGCACACTATTTGACACATAATAAACCTTAATAGAGACTTGTTCCTCACTTTCAAATCTGCTTTCCCTAGCATACTCCACTCGTTTTTTACTGAGAAAAGTTCCCAAACTATTCAACTGTCCCCTTCATTCCAAGGCCAGTTAAGGGTACAACTTGGGCTCCAGACCACAACTAAAGCAGAGGCAGAATATCTCCACTGTCCCTTACTGTGTAGTTCTCAGAGCCCTGCCAGGTCTGTATCGCAGCGACCCCGAGCTATTTTATAGGAATTTCCACAGGATGCTGCCATGCCCCGACTGCTGTGTCTCACCTGCCCTTTCTGCCCTCAGAGGGTCTCCCCCCAATATAATAGCATTAAATGAGATTAGAACATTCAAGTAATTTTCCTGCATTTTCTAATTCAATTAAATGAGTTAAATACTTGAAACTCTAGTAAGAGAAAATTAGAGGAAGCTCCAAAGGTGTGTGGACGTCCAAGTCAGCTCAATTTTGGGGAAGAGTAAATAAGGTTAGCAATAGGCAAAATGTGCCATAATATTCCACTGATAGAAGGCTGCACAATGGCACCGTTTTGTTCTTTGTTACCCTCGTTCAAAGTCTTTGCTTTACCCACTGGCCTCCATAAATGGTTTACATTTCATCCTTTTTTGAATTAGTACATTCTAAAGTCTACTTCTGATCTGACCTCATAGATGTTCTCCTATTAGTCCTATGCTCAGCATAATGGAATGTTAATAGGCTGTTATGATTTACTCTCCAAAAATCAATTGTATAGATGCTGCCGGGTAAATAAGCTACTTCGGTGGGTATGTCTACCCACACAGTATTAGGTACCGCTTGAAAAGTGACTGCCTCAAGGGATGAAAATCCATCCTAGGGAATTCAGAGCTTTCTTAAATTGATTTTTTGTTTGTTACAGATATGGAGAAAGATGTCCCACCTCATTCCACGTACCTGAAAAACAGTGAGGTAACTGATCCTCATTAGCCTGTCACATGGACAACACCCGAAATATAGCAAAATATTAAGATAAAAATTCAACAGCAAATGATGACCACTCAATTGTAAATTTTGGAAGGCAGCTGTCTGGTGCAAGAGACGGGTTAATTTTTTTTAAGTCTAGAAAAAGATACCTAACGTATAACCATAACCGACCAGTGTATCACAATAGGACATTCAAAATGAAAATGGTAGTTTTCATAAAAAATTTTTGAATTCTATGTTTCAACAAATGAAAGGTCATTCTTTGATAAAAGAAGTGCGATGGGACATGAAGCTGACCCAAGAAAGTATCAATTTTTAAGACTGAGCAGATTTTTTAAGAGATCACATTGCTTTGAAAGAATGGGGAAAGAAAAGCCTTTCTAGACTTCTGAGTGTTACAGAAAACATATTCCTTCTACCATAGTTGTCTTGAATTGTGTGTGTATTCAGAGTTAAAGCTTTAATCAGTATTTGGTTTTTTATAGACTACATGTAAAATTATCACTACCAAGCCCAAAGGCTCTACTCTAGAAGACAACAGTCTCTGAAGCTCAGATATCTCAAAGGCACCAACTCCTCCCAGACAAACAGGCGCACTAAGGGGCGAGTGAGATGTGTGGGGAGCAGGCCTTGTAGCTGCCCCGGAGGAGTATTTTTAATCAGTGTCTTACTTTAGAATTGCTCCCTGCAGAGGAATAAAATAACAGACCAACTTTTAGCCAGTTTGATTATTTTAAATTCTCTACAGACGATGAACGCTTTTACTGCCTATACAGGGAGCGAAGCATGCCCACTGGCCCCCACTATTAAACACTCTGTGGAATGTAATGATCACCACCACCTCCGTGAAGCCTTCCCCCAACTCCTCTATTGGAGCACATGTTATGAATTATGATTTTCTGTTTATTTTTCTTTCTCCCTGTTGGATGATGAGGTTGTGGACTCTAGATTTACCTCCCCAATATTTCCAAATGCCTTGCAGAGTACCTCAAACACAACCAGCACTCCACAGCGTCCGTAATTTAAGGAAAGTCCATTGAGTATCTGTTATTGACGAGGCCCTGCCCTAGGCGCTGGGTTCCAGCAGTGAACCAAACATCGGAAAATGCCAGCCTTCACTGAGCTTACATTCAAGTGATGTTGGGATGGATAATGGATGAACATTAGAGAAACAACAATATTTCTTCTTGATCTCTTGGAAATTTACTTATGTAAACAAAAGGAAACACGAATATGGCCTGCTTTTACATCATTCTTTGCAATTGTGAAGGCCCAAACCTGACTGCAAATGAAATTTAGAGGCCTGGAACTATCGTTAACTTCCTTTTATTAATGATCAAAGGCATGAGACAGGGCCCTCACATTTCCTGCATTCTACTATTAAGCCTACAAACTGTAACATATCCCTTGCATGCAGCCACAATTATCTTCAAAAACTGAAAACCCACGTTGGGAAGGGGTGTTTAATGAGGATCAATCCACCACCACCAATCAATACTAACAACTAATACACACAGAACACAATTTTCAAACTCCTTTTGTTTTACATATAGTCTCTTTTGAACCCTCAAGTAGCACACGAAGTGGATAGTTCAGAACTTCTTACTGTACTGTCTTTCCTCTACAGATGTATAAGTGGAGGCACAAGGAGTTTGTTATTTGCCTAATTTCACACAGCTGGTAAATTCCAAAGTCAAACTTAAAACCAGGACTGTGAACTCCAGCATCAATAGTTATGCTCTAAGTAGTACTAGAGCCCCATAGGCAAATCCACCACTTAAGAGTGATAAAGAGTACTCTCTCTGCAGTAGCAGATATTAAACCTTCCAATTTACTCCTAAGTAATCAATATAATTATGTCACTCATTTCTGGATCACTGAAGATGATCTTTGCATCTTACTGAGTATATATATACATATGGTCGAAGATAGTAAAGCCCATCTGTAAGCTCCTAGTGGACCAGGACTATATGTCCCCATTCCCTCTTGATCCCCAGCCCTCAGCACACCTCCTGATAAGCAGCAAAGCGCTCAACGGATAATGAATGGATGGTGATACTACTACACTAGCCACTGTGAAAACTGGTTTAAGAACTTTGGTTATATTTTTCTGCTTTTTCTTCCCAGTCTCCTATTACATTTTGAGCCACTTAAAGGCAGAGATGCTCTGTCTTCCTGTATAAATCATGTACAGAACCCCAGATGGTGTCATGCTCATGTGGCATGTGTGTTGCATCAATATTTGCTCATTGATTTGTTGCTCAAATACTACTACTGAGTCGTGTTTGCCTGGCAAATCATGCAATTTTAATAATTAGTGTCTGAGGTGGAAAAGTGCCTTTTATAAAAAATCAGGGGTGAATGTGAAGTATTGAGTTTGATACTGGTCTACTTGGAAGTAGGCTGGATGGAAATGCATTTCCCTAGCAAAAAAATAAAATAAAAATAATGCATAAAATCTCAGAGTAACACCACCTTTGTTTTTACACACACAAACACACACACACACACACACACATGTGTCGAGTAATACAAATACCTTCAACACCTCTGCAAGTCTGAAAATTCACTCTGTTTACTTGAAATGCAGAAGCATCAACGATTGCTCCAGGAAATAAAGACTCATTCTCATGTCTATAGTCACTAAATGTTAAAGATTCTTCTGACCAAAAGTACATACACTCAATGTGTTATTAGGCTCCCAGAGGTCGAATCAGGTGTTTTAATAAACTGCATTTCTGATTTACTAAAGATTAACCAGAAAACTGTTTATGGTTCAAGCCTTCTGATTGGAGAAAAAAAGTTAGCAGGGACAGTACAGATGATCCAATTAAATCTCACCCAATAAAAGGAAGCCTTTCTATACTTATCACTGAGACTTTTTAGGAATGAATGTATTAGTCCACGTTTTCATGTAATGAACATAATCTTTTATGATAAAGAATTTTCAAGTAGTGCAAGATTACGTTTTTGAATCAGAATTTTTCATGTGGTGAACTGTGATGATATTATCATAGAATACTGGGCCAAATGTACACAGATCCTAGGATATGCCTGGGAAAGGACACTTAAAAAAATTAAAATCCTTGAAATGTTTTACTGTCATCTATCTCTTTCTCCTAAGAGAGATGCTCAAAAAGAGCATATGTTGATTAAAAAACTGGAATTTTTGAGTTCTGGTTATCTGAGGTTTAATTTTATCTTCATTGAGAAAAATAATTTGATATTATGAGCTCAAGCAGTCAGATCACAGCCAAAGGCAATGATTTGTTAATGCTTAGTTGAAAATGCTTCTGAATTATTAATGATACTAGCATCATGTCTGCCTTCAGATAAACACATATTTATTTCAATTAAAGCTTGTCCAAGGTAAGATTATATTGCAATGACAAACTACTACACTCTTCAAAGGTATAATAGGTTAACATTATTTTACACAATAAATATAGTCCTAAAACCTAAGGTATATGGAAAGTCTTTTGTAAATCTCATTACATGAGAAATGTTCTAGGTAAATTCACCTATCTAAAAGGAGTCCTGCAGTAATCAAACTATGGTATCAACTACCACCAAATTATATTTCAATTGCACTTCTAAATCTTTGAATGTTCACTTTTCCAGAAAAAGAGCACAACTTTAAGGATATCTTCTCCAAGAACAACTTTCAAAACACTTGAAGATACCCAAGTGAAAACACACCGGTGGTAAGCAGTTCCTACCCTCACAGAGCTTACGCTCCCATGAGACAGGCAAAAACCAACTCAGTGTATATCATGTTATAGGGATGTACTGACAATGTACTGACAGCAAAATGAGCAAAGAAATCAGCAGTGAATGAGGACACAGCGGTGGTACGAATAAGTACTCAGACCACACAGCGCCCCACAGGCCACGTGCAGTGGATGCTCTTAGCTACCACCCAGATGCTCCTGCGGGACCAAGACCCTTCTTCCTCCAGCTGCTATAGATGTTGCTTGCCGATGGCTCACAGCTGAGTCCTCCTCCAAGCGCCACATGACAGAGGAAACTCCCTCCTTGGGTAGATTCAGTGACCAGTCAATGAAGGGTAACAGGGATATGCCTGAAGGGTCATCCCAGCTTCAGCATCCCTGTAAGATCAGCTCAGCCTCCTCCTGCAACTGCATCACAGCTCTACCTCTCCCTCCACCTGGTCCTGCTTCCCTCACCTCGCATAGGGTGTTCCCTAGAGCCCTCCTCAGTAAGCCTCCTGCAGGCAAATCTCAGACTCTGAGACCGTATCCTGGAAAAACCGTCCAACAGCTGTTTTTTGTTTCTTTGTTTTGTTAACTTTCAGTGAAATAAGAAGTCTCTGAAGCAGAGACTTAATTGAAGCAGAGGGCAGCAAAATCTTATTTCTGTTATAGAAGGGCCACCGTAGCTGTTTTGTTGGGAGCAGACTACCAAGGGAGCAAGCAGGCTACACTGTAGAGTGGTAGCAGTAGAGACTGTAAGGAATCAAACTGAATACATCACAAAGATAGACCAGACAGGCTTTATAGCGGGTTAGATGTGGAACGTCCTCAAAATCATGACAATAGGGCAGTTCCAATTCTCCTAAACTCCTGTCTCTAGACATAGAGGCCCAATACATACAGTAATTCTTACAGTCGCAAGTTTTCAAATATCACTACTACCAGGTTTGAATATTCACATGAAGTAAAGCACTTTAAGAGTTGAAGAAATATTTAAGAAGTATGTTAATGATACAAATTCACGATTGGTATCTCACCTAACTGTTCTTCCTCTTTTGCTCCCAATTCCAGCAGGTGATATCTACTCAACCATCTCAGCTGGAGACGAGGGCCCACCCCTCACCTGCTATCACTCCCGACACACACCACACCACAACCACCACATAACAAAGTCCCACCTACTTCATCTCCAACTATTTCTCACATCCATCTCCTCCTGACTATCCTCAACGTCCTGCTTCAATTCATTCCTTTGTCCCCCTTTGCATTAACCACCCAACTGGATTCCCATTTCCCAATTCCACCCAGTCTCTGCACCACTGGAAGAGTAATCTACTATCATACACACATCATCAACTATAGATATGACCCCTGGTTCAAAACCTGACCTTGGCTGTGCTCTTGAGTCCCACCTCCCCCGCCTCTACTCTACCCTCCCAACATGGCCTCCAGTCTTAGAACTGGCCAGTACTGAAGTATTGCAGTTATCTGCCTATCCCATGATGTTTAAAACTCAGATCACTCCTATTAGAAAACACGCCATTCTTCCTAGATTAACTCCACCTCATTCTTTACAATCCAGTTAGAGCATTTTCCAAAAGTGCCCCCTGATTCCGGCTCCCAAGAATGGACTAAACTCCCATGGACCATTCCAAACTGTACTAAAAGCATCTACTTATGTTCGCACCCACCATCACTAGACCCTAAGCTCCTTGAGGACAGAAATCATTTCTTACTCATCTTTGAGCTCCAGAAGGTAGCATGGTACCTAGCACATGATAGGCAGGAAAAAAGGCTAAACTTAACTTTGATCATTACCTATTATTTATATATAGGAGGTTATGGATCAGTTGTTTTTTTTTTTTTTTTTGAAAGATACTGACTGGGGCAAAAAGAAAACAAATGTATGAACAGAATGGAGTTCTGAAACAAAAATTTCAACAAATGCCAGAAGTATTTCCAACTGCAAATATTTAAGATACCCTAGTCTCAACGTACTCTGTGTCCCCTTCTAAAGGATCATATCAACATAGTAACAGAGGGACAAATGCATTATTAACTAGTGCTTATGATTATCTTCTCCCAGAAAGCAACACAGGCAAAACCCCAGTTATGGATGAAAATCAGAGTCTCTTGGATATTTCTATGGGACTATATAGAAATAGTGGAAGCATATATAAAGTACAGAATTTTTTTCGGGATTCACTTCCCTAAAGTTTGAGTACACTTCCTTCCTATGTCATTCCCAGAATTAGAATACTGAAAACAGATTTGGTGGCAAATGTGGATGTAAAAGGCATTTCTATTCAAAATAACATTATTAATCCGAAGCAAGTGCCAGTGTTAATGAGCCCTCACCATTAGTTGTAAGCCTTGCTTTGAAATTTTTATTGATTTTAGACAGTTACATATTATTTATGCCAAAAGCACCGAGGGAAAAAGCAAGGGGGACGGAGGGAGAGAGAAATAGAAAAAGACAAGGCTTTGGTCAAGTCCACGTGTGCCAGTCTAGCCATGCAGGCATGTGGTTTCTGCAGGGCTCTTCTAGAAGGGCATGTCCTCACAAACCGTCTATGAGGGCAGGAGCTGTGTCAAACAGCAGGGCCAGGACAGCTCTCGTGGAGTCAGCAGGCACAGCACAGAGCACAGACACAGCAAAGATTCCACAGGAAAAAACCACCAAGGGCAGAAGTGGCCCAAGTTCTGGGAGACCTGGTAGTTAGAGGAAAGGCTTTTTTAAACTCAGTGGAAAAGGCGCACACACAGCAGGCACCAGTGTAATTACAGAAGCCACTAGGTCTGTCTGCCAAGTGGGGCTGATGTGGCCTCTTGACCAGGTTTTATTCTTGGTTTCTGCTGCCCTCTTGTCCCTCCATTCTTCCTGCTCCCGCTACTCGATAAACTAGCAGATGCTTGTTTCCTGTCCTACAGACTCTCAGCTCTCTGTCCTCTGGTGTGTTTTGGCATCTACTTCAAATGGGAGAGTGTCTGTGAAATGGACCAAAGCTTCCAAAATCGTACTTTAGGATTATTTTCAAGAATTTATTTCTACATATCCAAAGACTACTATGAATTTTCCTATCAACTAGACATCAAGCACGATCCTGACACAAACAGACACTAAGCAATTTTTGTTATTCGTCTTCTCTAGGCAAATACACACATTATTGTTCAAATCCCAGAGTAGGAGGGGATGGTAGTTTGCTTCGCATTCTGTCCTGAATTGTATTCACTCCCATCTCTCTTAGGTCTCTACCCAATCTCATGCACTCCTGTGGCTTCATTATGGGCTATGTGTCAACAACTCCCAAATTTCTCCGTCTACGCCAGACTGCTCGGCTTAAATCCTGACCCAGATATCCAAGGACCGAATGGACATTTCAAGTACAAACTGCTTAGGATTGCACTCATCTTCCCCTTGCCAGTGCACTGTATCACCCACCAGCTTCCCCCCTCACACTTGGGAGTCATCCTTGACTTCTCTCTCTTCTTCCGCCTCACATCTAGTCAATAAAGCTATCCTGGCCTGAGCTACGCTCTATTAACCAAGAAGAGCTAGACTTCTGTCAGATTTAAGTATGCTGAGTATCTCTCTTCCAGACTCCAGCAAGCCACGCTGTACTGCAGTGTGCGCCCACCATGTGAGGTTAGCCAGTGCCCTTTTCATTCTTTCTGAGCTCCCTCTAGGCCATGCCCCTATGTCCCCATTTCAAAGGCACCAGCAGGCACTGCACAGGATCCGTTTCCTTACATCTTTGGGAAGAAAAAATAATCCCCTTTATGAAGCCTCTGTAAACTTTTCTGAAGCAAGAGCTTAAAAAAGGCAGTTCACATTTCCCAACAGTGGCATCTCCAAGGAAAATTCTTCAAGAATGAAACAACAACGTAGTTCATAAAACAAACCCAAAAGGAATCCAACCAGTCAGTTAAACAGTAATAAGTTGCAAAGCCAGAACTAACTGGGATGGAGACTTAAACTTGTGACAGGAAGAATACAAAATCAAAATACAAATGGCGAAAGTCCACTGAGTGACCGAGTGACCCTCTGCCATTGTAGACACCTGCACATCTTCTGTTCAACATTAGTGTTTTTTTGGCCTGTCCTCAACCTGCTGAAATTCAGCTCAGATGCTGGTATCTTGGGAGGCTACACTTTAACACTGGACTATCAATGCAACGTCAAGCAGAAACCTGCAAGGGTACAATGTCTAATTCGGAAGAGCAGACTTACAGATTCAGCTCAGTTCAACTTCGTGTAGAGACTGTTTCAGTCGATGGCTACATGTTAATGAGGGTCTTTTCCTTGCTATCTTTGGGCAGAGTCACCATTTCTAAGACTGACCCCACCCAAGGAGTGTTAATTATCAAGTGTCAGGGTACCACCTGACAACCCAGACACTGGCGGCAGCTGCAAGGACAGAGGTCATGCATGCTGCTTTCTGTAATAAAATTCTCCTTACCCCTAAGCTGATTACTCCAACTCTAAAGACTCCTCCTCCACCCATTCCAGACTACTCGCATTTTCCTTAGGCTGACTGACTCTAGGAAAACAAGTATTGCATTATGCTTGACTCCTTGGAATGAGATCAGTTATAGTTTCGAATTCCCTTTCAGAACAACCCCAAGGCCACAGACCCTGTTAGCAATCCCAGCTGCTCAGTGGCGCAGGATGGCCCAAGCTACGACAAGGAAGCATTGCTTAAGTCACGATCAGCAAACGCATCCTAAACCCAGACTGGCGTCCTCACAGGTCTATTCCGACACGCTGGGCACGGACACGTCTGTAAACAGCCCAGTCTCGGCTCCTCCTCCCAAGGCTGCTTGGCCAAGGTGAGGCTGCAGTGCAACGTTCAGCAGTGATTTTCTCCAGCTGGCACCATCTGTGCATGCCCTGCCAGACGTGCTGACAGAGCAGACTGCGTAGACCATTACTAATCTACCAGGGTCAGCGGGGTCAGGCCTGCAACGTGATGCCTATAGATTTCAAAGGCCGGCCTTCCCTCCATGCCAGCTAATCAATCTATGTTGAAAAGCAAGCACATTTTTATTCCACTTTCTTTTAAATTTCAAAGAAAAATCTCATTTTTAAAGCTCTTAGTGTAGGGATTGCTTGCATATAATCAGTGTCCTGATACCAGTTAAATTGTACAAGATCTTTGGGGCCTGAGGATCGCCCGTTGATCCTTTGCCAAAATTGGGTAAAGAGACCAGGAGGACAACTCGCCTCAGATGACGAAAAGCCTTAAAGCAGCGACACAGAAGGACAACATGGATCAAGATTCAGACTCCCCTGCAAAGCCCCCCTGAGTGAGTCTACAAAAGCATAGTAAGTACCAGATGCTGTCCTCCCAGGATCACACTGTGTGAGCCCAGGCAGTGTAAAGCTGGGCTGGAAAATTAAAAAGTAGCCTCAACCCACCATCTACTTCAGAATTCTGCCACGAGTGATGCCCCCTATTATCAGCTGCCTTCCAAGTGTTGGCTAAACGCGTACTATGTGCCAAGAGCTTTATGTTCCCTTGCATTTCTATTGTTTCTTTCACTAAGGAACGGGGATCACTGTGAGTTTAGTACTCAGCCTCATACTGGCCAGAAGAGTCCCAGAGCCCAATGAAAACAGGAGGATGGCAATCCTGTCTTCCAAGTGCCACTGGGTAGCACAGACTTGCTGCGGTAACTAAATAAAGCACCTTGTAGATAATCTTATTAATTAATACAAATTTTTGTGTGTCAAGACCAACTACTGTAATCATTTCTTCGTAGTAGATGGTATGTTATTCTAGATCTTCCAGTCAGGCGACGACTCAATCCGATAAGAGTCAAAAAAACACCAACAGCCACAAAACTAAGACATCACCATGAGCTCCAAAGAAACGAGATCTTTTGTTTACAATAATTAAAGGTTTAAAGAAATTTCAAGATAAGTGACTTCATCCTCTTACTTGTGCTTAGACAGGAGTTTTTCCACTTACCAGAGTTGTAAGTTGGGCTGAAGAAGTAGGAGTAATGAGGAATTGTGGGCTAAAATATAGTGAGTAATTCCTCTAACCCAGATCACTTTCTTTGTAAAGCCAGCTGGGCGGGTCACAGATCTGACATGGCTGCTTCGGCATAATTTGAGGAGCAGTTTTGCCTGAGTTCCCATGAAGTAATTTCTTCTTCCAGTTTCTCCAAGCTTCAAGCAACTATAGAAAACTCAAGGCTAAGCTGGCTCCCAACACACCTACTCTTCCCGCTCACAAGGGTGGCTCTGTATTGTCTAAAAATAAGTCACAGAGTCACTTAGATCCCCTTCAACTATCCCATACAAAGAAACACTGCTGTCTTAACAGACCCCTTCTCAGCCTTTAGACTTATCTGGATGTTATAAAACAAACCGAACACACAAAACAAATGGGAACATTTAAAAAGAGATCACGTTTCAGATTTATTCTATTTTACTACCCCATCCTGGGACCTCAGGTATATGGGAGAAGATTTCATTCTATTTATAAAATGAACATCTTCACATTCCTGGATGGTCTGTTTCGGTCTTTCAGAAATAGTGAGATTTTACTAGGCCTTAACTTCACACACTGGGCTTTTAACATGGAGCTTTATGACATCTTTCCCCCACCTCCAAGCCCTGCTCTGTTTCAGTGGCTTGAGTTGTTCTAAACACCAGCATCTTCTTTTTTAAACAAAGGCTGCCCGACATTCAACTTCATTTCTGTCCGACTCTGCTGGAGCAAAAGATAAGAATCTAGACAGAGGCTTTCATAGTGTTTTACCTATAACTGGTCTAAACCAACAACTGACAAACACAGGTTCTGCCCAATGTACTCAAGGCATCAACACAGCTGCACAGACCTGTACCCCTAACATCAGTTCCAGTACAAAAGCAGCCAGTGGAATGATCAGACGGCAGGATGCCTAGATGGTAGAATGATAAATCTTTGAGGATCCTAAAGATAAAGTCAAGCAAGGAGGTGGCAAAAACATGGCCATAGATTTCTCAGTAAACTAAAAATAGAACTACCACATGACCCAGCAATTCCACTCTTGGTATTTATCCAAAAGAAACAAAAACACTAATTCAGAAAGATACATGTACCCCAATGTTTATAGCAGCATTATTTACAATTGCCAAGATATGGAAGTAACCTAAGTGTCCATCAACAGATAAATGGATAAAGATGTGGTATACACACACACACACACACACACACACACAATGGAATACTACCTATTCCTTGTGAAGGAATAAAATTCTGCCATTTGAAACAACATGAATGGACTTGGAGGATATTATGTTAAGCGAAGTAAGTCAGACAGAGAAAGTCAAATACTGTATGATATTACTTACATGTGGAATCTCAAAAAGTACAACAAACTAGTGACTGTAACAAAGAAGAGACTCACAGATATAGAGAACTAACTAGTGGTTACCAGCAGGGAGAGAAAACAGGGGGGAGAAGCAATATAGGAGGTAGGGGATTAAGAGGTACAAACTATTTTGTATAAAATAAGCTACAAGGATATATTGTACAAGATAGGGAATACAGTCTATATTTTATAATAACTATAAATGGAGTACAACCTTTAAAAATTGTGAATCACTATTTTATACACCTGTAACATGTAATATTGTATATCAACTACACATCAATAAAAATTATGACCATAAAACTCATAGAACAAGACCTACACAACCAAGTTCTAAGTGAAGATGGTAACAGAGCCATGTTTCTTAACAGCCCAATCATATCCAAAAAGGCAGGATAGATATGGCCGGACTCTGTCCCACTCTAAATAACTTATGATCCTAAAAAGTCACCAAAAACATCTTGAATTTTGTCTCCTTGCTTTCTAAGGATTTAATCATAATTCTTTAGCCTATGACTGAAAGGAAGGGTTTGTGGGGGTTTTTTTTAATTCTCTCATCAACTCTATGCTTAATATTCACATTTAGTAATCAACTTGAACACTCTTCAAATGTAGAGTTAAAAACTACATGATTACACTTATAAGGGGGAAGAAAAACCCTCATTTCTGAAGATATAACAGAAGGACCAACAGAGACAAGGTCCCCATTGCATTCTCTGCCTTCCCTGACCAATTAGATTTTATCTAGTTTATAAAGATTTCAAAGGCAGATTCCCGCAGGGTCCTCAAAAACCCAATCCAATAAGAAGCCAAACAACAGGAAGTCCCCACTCTGCTCCAAGCATTGAGTAGGGTCCTGCAACACTAACAAGATATCATCTCTGCCCTCTCTCATCATGCCAGAACAAAAGGAAATAAACACTTGGAAGTCTTTACCACTATAGTTTTTAAGAAAGAGTTGCTTACATGAGATACTGACAAAACAGCCATCTTTCATTCTAGGTTCAGAGAAGGGGGCAAAACGATGTCCAGAGTTAGAGTACTGAGAAATGCTTTGGTTTCTGTTACCATGTTGATGTAATATTAAAAACCAGTTAAGAGTGATTAAATGAACCTAAATGAAACACTGTGGTCACTCTTCCTTCATAAGCCGTTAGCATTTGCCCAAAGGCTGCCTCTGTGACATATCAAAATGGCCTGCCCCAGGCTCTGCTCTGCTTGTAGGAACCAGATTTAAATAACAACCCATGTCTGATCTTGAGAATTTTTTTTTTTAACATTTAACATATTTCTTCTCCATATAACCAGCCCCTCTACAATGGTTTTACATCTAATCTCCAATTCTTACTCAAGGAAACCAGTTAAGAACCCTTAATGGAAGTAACTTAGGACAACTAATTACCCCAAAGAAACTCTTACTGTCATGCTGGAAATGGATCACAGGAGGGAAAGCCAAGACAACCACAAAAAGATATGGAAAAGAAAAAGGGAAAGGACTTCTTTCTGTACTGGGGAGTTACATAACCTGTGTAAGTAAGAGATTCACTCTAGAAGCTCTGATTTCTAACCCACAATCCAGAAACCACCAAAACACCATTTGGCCAAATCCAGAATGACTCCAATGGGGCTGATTCACGTGGTTGGCACTGCATTTAATGGCAGTATCACCACACTTTGTTGTAATGCAACATATTTAAGGTGCTGAGGCATAGTCCCTGACTTCAAATATTTTTTTTAACACTTTTTCCAGGTGTCCCATCTATTTTCCCAACCATATGCACAGTTCAATAAACAGGGCAATAAATGACTTTTTAAAGAAGGCTCTGGATTATATGTTATTTTTAGACCTTTACTGATTATTCCACAACTCGCCATCTCTTCCCTTCTACTGTGGAGTCAACAGTATACCTTCTGCTTCATATGATTCCTTTTAAATTCACAGAATTACAGAATCCTAGCATTTCAGAAGTGAGAGAGCCCGGGAACCAACTAGCACATATTCCCTGTCACAAATGAGACTAAAGCTCAAGCAGTTAAGCAACTTAAAGTCACACAGTTGGAAACCAGTCAATCGGGTTATATCGGACAAATGGAAATACAGAGAAACTAAGCACCTATTCGTGCAAAAATTTGCCTCTTCGGTTATTTTGTATTTCAATAAATTGTAAATAATCCAAGGTTTATTTTTAAAGATATCTGAATTAATACATTTTAAAATAAAAAAACTATTGCAATCATTTTATGGTTTGGTTAACTCTAGTGTTTTTATAACCACCTTTCAAAGCTAAGCACATGTTGAAACTAACTGGACCACCCAAGTCAAAATTCTAGCTATGCTATTTAATGTTTATTTGGTTTGTTTCTAAATGTGTGTTTAAGTGGCAGAGTCATAAAAGGAAGAACTAATGATAATCGATACCAGATCTGCAGCCATGGAGCACTTCTTAAGTTTAGAGAATTTAGTGAAGTCAGCCAAGGGAAAAAAAAAATATTCCAAAATGAGAAAACTCTGTGTAGTTTCAAAGCAAGTCCCAGCTATATGCTGTATTCTGAAAGCAGAATTATCCAAGGACCAAAACATGATCCTCTGAAAGATATTCAACAAAAGGAAAACGTGAAGATCTCAGCAGCATGTGGAAGTAGCCAATGAGATTTAATGCCAGCAAAGAATATGCTCCTTGCCCTCCTGTTATCTTCAAAACTATCACAACTCTAGAGTCTAAAAGGAAGTGCAAACTTAAAAACCCAGAAACAAAAGATACATTTACTTACATGCACATGGTTCATGTTCCTAAGGAATGTGGTAATTTATTTGGTACTCAGAATACAGCTTCCTCATAGAAAGAAATATCAAAGTCATTAGATTTCCAGACAGGCCTACAGAAACTTGTTTTTCATTCCAATGTATACCTGAGGTGATAACTGCCAGTAATTTATAGAACCTAGGCAGGAAAGCAGACCTAAGGGCCTGAGGCAGTGGCGGGGAGGAAAGGGCTTTTGTGGGGACAGAGAGGAAGCCTGCTTTTATTAACCCTTTTCCTAGTGCTCCTTCACTTCCCGCCACATTAATGCGCAATCACCACACCAGCCCCCCTTGGCCTCCACTCTCTTCCTCCTGTTGGACAGCTCTCTGCCTGCCCATCCTCCTCTTTAATACCCGCTCTCCAGGGGAAGAAGGAGGAACCAGAGGCAAAAGCGTGGTAATTCCCACCTGCCCATGCCTCTAATAGGCAGTAAAGTGAAAGGAGCAAGCAGTACCTGGGACCCAGGGAGCACAGGAGGAAATGAGGAGCCCCAGAGGCTGGACAGGAAAAGTCACACAGCGCCAAAACCTGAAGCTAAAATGCCTTGGGCAGCCAAACTGGGTGGGTTGTTCTTGTGAAAAGGGCTTTGAGAAATCAGGCATACAGAGAAAAACCACCATGAAAGCAAACTTTGGTTGGCCCCTTGAAAAAGTTAGGAAATGGAACATTTCTAAGAATGAGTGTCAAGGCACAAACTGAGTATGGGCTGTGATTGAGGCTAGCGTAACTCCAGGGATGGGGCCAGTGCACTTCATGCAAAAATAAGTAATTTTCCATAGCTGCTATTTGGATCCTTAAGTCCACTGAATTATCCTGACACATTTTGCATTGCGTATTAGAGCAAGAGCACGGGCAGGGTGATCCCTCACCACAAGTGAAGCACTCCAAATCCAGCAGAGCCCGGGACCTATTTGATGGTAGTCCTGGCCTACACTGGTCAAAGTCCCCTGAGAAATCACCTTATATAATTGCAAGATTTAAATTCAATTCCTTATCAATAAAACCCATTGCACAAAATCTGCCAACCAGTAAGGTAAGAGATATCATGAGTTTGGCAAGGCAAAACCAGTCTGAAGAGAAGTTCTAGCCTGGAAAAACCATAAGGGAGTCCTCATCACCAGAGGCTGGGGTAATACTCCTCTCATCCTCAGTCTCAGAGGATGTCAAACAAGTATTCTTAAAACAGAAGTAAGTCCAACTTAAAACTACGCCCTAGATTTTCAAAAATATATTGAGTCAAAATTAATACCACTCCATGGGCTCAAATTCGGCTCAGCTTGGGGCTACATGCCTTTACATGTGCACCGCTGGGTTCCACCCCTTCCGTCCCTGCCTCCAAAAGGAAAAGCCTTCGGACAAGCAGAGGCAGAGGAGAGCACACCAAGGCTGCAGCATCAAGAACCACCCCGGTGAGGCTGCTGTCCCTCTAGGCGCCCAATTCTCAGACCACAGGAGTCACGATTTACCTCGTGTTGCAGAAATGGGCTCAGGATCAGACCAATATGAGTTAATTCAGCTGCAGCACTAAAATCCACATACGCACAAGCATTATGTAGTCCTGCGGCTCCAGCAAATCTCAAGATAATGAGGGAAACGGTGCGGCATACAGGGAAAGGCACTGGGCTGAATCCGAAGACCTAGATTTTTGTACTGACTCTGCCGGCTAATCTCAGGGGAAGGGGCAAATTGCTCCCTCTCTGGGACTCAATTTCCTCATCTGTAAAATAAAGAGCAGATGTGCTCTTCTAGCTCAGAATTCTAAGGGAGGTGGAAACCGACATGGAAACATACGTCCCCCTGGCACAAGAAGCCTCCAGGACTTTTTAGCCAGCACATTCAGGAGCTTCTAAGAAGATTTAATACAGTGGTATTTATTACCAATGCACCTGCTGAAGCACTCTTCGGATCCCAGCAAAATCTCTCTTAAAAAATCTCACTAAAACACATGGAGAATGAGAGCCACTAGCTCTCTCCTCCTCTACGTCAAAATCAAGACCTCCTCAAAGGGTAATACTACAAGCACGACCCCATGGCGTTGCTACTGATGCGCTGCGGTCACAGGGAATTTCAAGTTCTCCTCAGCTGGGCTAACCCTCTGGCAGAGGACTTGCAGCAAGATAACTTCATTCTGCCCGGCAGGCCACTTAACTGAAAGAGAGCAACACTTCGTTTGTGGTGTAGGGACCTGTGTACATGTTACGTGTCCTTCCTGACTAGGCTCCCAGTAGCTTTGGGGCAAGGAAGAACTCCATCCTTGTTAAGGGATGACACTTAATAAGCTGACTCAATGCCTGTGAAGCAATAAAAACAGTCTGCACAGAGCCTGGGGTAGGGCCACTGAGGTGATGCTGTTTTTCCATGGAATCCTTTCATCTCCTGAGTGGGTGAAGACTGTCCTGGAACGCCCTCCCTAGAAGAACTCCCCAGTCCTCTTTCCACTCTTGCTCATGCTCTCTTTCATATGTCTCATTCTGTGAATGTCTAGAGGCAAACTTCCCACTCAGGAAAGCACAGGTGGGGCAGCTCTGTCCTTCCTCTCTACCCTCACATCTGATACGTTCGCGTCTATGTATAACTCATTCTCATTTACCCACTAGACACAAGACCTGTACTAATGTGAATCAGAGGAAGAAAAAGAGCCACTGCAGATTTTCTTCCAAGCCCTAAATCTGCACAATCTGATTGGAATTAAACAATTCCTTTCAGACCCAAAGGAAACGGGCAGCTGGCCAAGATGACAGCACAGCCCTAGCAATCAGGGCACAAAGAGATGCACACTCCACAAGAGGGTACCCAGGCTTTGTCAAAACTCAGAAGATGCACTCAATGGAAAATTGAACTCGATCTGGAGAAGCACTTGGCCCTGCTGAAGAACTATTACAGCACGAGTCTGCACAAGACCCTCACCTCCTCACACCCTGTTTTCTAAACCAGAAGCAAATTCCCCCTTCATGTTCACCAACCTATTATCCTCCCTCGGCTTCAAAAGCTAACTGTCCAAAAGCTACATTTTCTCCATGAAGCCAATTCCTAATAGCATTCCCTAGGACTGCTCTGCTTCCAAAACTTAAAAGCAGCTAAGAAATCTCAAGCCCCTGAGATTTAACAACTTTGTGTGGTGCGCCTGAATTGCCTGCTCTCTAACTCAAACCATAATCCCTCTGAAATCTCGACAGCAACGGGAAGAAAAAAAAAAAGGATTATATAAATGATAAAATCTATGGTGCTGATCCATGAAATCCTGGATCCACTTCTCAGTTCACTCTCTGACTTTCTGGGAAACATTAGGAAGGACATGTTGTATCCGTTTCTCCCTTTATGAGGGTGTGTTGACATACTGTCATATAATGCTTAGTCTTCTTAAGCAAATAAGGAACTCGGAGGCTCCTTCAATGCAACAGTTATGTATCAATACATTTCTCTATTTTATCTAGTATGTATCCTTTATATGTCTCAGGGATCTGCCCTACACACTATTGACAACAGACCCCCAGTTTTTAAAATGAAGACATTTCCAATCACATACAAAGAGGGCACAGAATGATCACAAGTAATTCACTTAAGCAAACATCTCGTGCCGAGTCATCTTTTTATCTTCATACACACTTCACACCATACACAGCATGAAGAAGGGCTACAAGCTTAAGAGTAAAACTCCTCAAGGCTAATCACTTCATACCAACAATCCTAGGATGAATTTGGATATTAGAACGAGTATTTGATATCATAATGACATCAAGAAGGAGAATTTGTGAAACTGGGTTTATTGAGTGTTACCATCTCAGTGGGCAATTAACAGGAAATGGCTTTACTCACATCAGAGCTACCAATCGCTATTTTTAAACTTCTTTCCCATTTTTAATAGCATCTTGGGCAGATCTCACCATTTGGGGTAACTTTTGGTTCTTAAAACTCAAGGCCTATTTAAATTTTTATTCTCAAGTTCGATTGTGGTTTTACACCAGTCCCCACTCTGACCCCAGGCCAAGCTGAGACCTGAACTGTGAACAGGGAAGGCTGGGATCTGCTTTCACTCATTCCCTCCTCTGGGCTGTTCCTCCCCCTCCTGCAAGCAACCGGTAAGGAGGGAAAGGGAAATGTCTCCCGACATGACTGGCCATGATGACTTCCCGAGCTCATGCTGGTTGGTGTGGGAATTCTCCCAAGGGCCCCGCAGGACCTCCTCACAACACAGCTTATCTGATGTAGATCTGACCCTAGCCCTGGCTCAACCTCTATCACCCACCTTTTGGCCCCCATTAACCAGAAGCCAGCCACTTAGGGACAGACAGTCTCGCAAGATGGCTCAAGAGCAACTACCATTCTCAGCGTGCACCCTGAAGAATTCCCATATCCTTGCCAAACTAAACAGGAGGTATGTTAAGCTGCTCCAGTGGCAGCCCCTCCTCCCGCCCTGCCTCACCAGTTCTCCCCTTTCCAATCCAGATAAGCACAGGGGCAAGGAGGCAGGTCTGCCTGAGTGGACGTCCAGCCAGAAAATCCAATGCCAGTCTTACATTCTTGCAATCACCCCCAACCTCTATGGGTGAGTCTCTTGGAATTTGCCCTCTCACTTTTGGTATAAAACTAATGAGCCTCTCTCTTCTCCCTCCCCAATGATCTACGCAGACTAGAAAATATTGGGAGTAAGGGTAGGGGGTGGTAACTGGTGGCAGAAGGGCCAGTTTTTCTTTCTCTTGGTAAGCTCCTTGGGGAGGTGTCTGGCCTCAAATGGTCGTGGTTCTCATCAGACTGTGAGGTCTTCAAATCCTCCTGTTTTAGGTGGAGCCTAAAGCATCTATTCTAAGACAGCAGAAAAGTCTAATTATTACCAAAAAAAAAACTTAATGGTATATAGAATCACCAAATTATCCTGACACTTAAAAATAGTAGAAGTAATGATATGAACTCTTGGAAATAGGTCTTGTGCATGTAAAAAGGTCTGTTCTCAGTGGGGTACAAAATACATTACATCCCTTAATTCATCTTAATTACAGTGATCGAATCCTTAGCTCCCTTATTTCGTATCCGTCCATTTGACTTGTCAGACATTGATGGGTATTCGACTACTCCTTGAAATTGTACTTTTGACTTTTTTTTTTGCTTGATACAGAATAAACTTCCCTGTTATACTATACGTGAAGCTTCGGTATTAAAACTAGTGTCTTTGTTATTTAGAGAGATTACTTCAACTGCATTTCATATTATAGTGAACTATGAAATTCAAGGCCACCATGATGAAACATCTTGAAAGTGAGCTAATTTTAAAATGAGCAATCCCAACTCATTTTTGTTTTCTGTTTTGTTTTCTTCAGTACCTGTTATTCTGTCCAAGGTACCTTTAGACAAAAGCTTAATGTCTCGTTCAAAATATTCAAATGATGGCAATAGTATATTTGTTAGCTTTCAAGTTTCCAAAATCTATCCTTGAATGATCTCACATTGCCTTTAGAACAATCCCACCTAGTAAGACAAATATTTTTAATCTATTTTAAAGATGCGAACATTAAGATACCAAAGCGTTTAAAAGTTCTAACAGGCATCCACTTAGGTTTTCAGAATATGAGAAAGGATGAAATAGGAAACTTCTCCTTTATCTCAAGACCCTAAAAAAATAAAAATGTGCTTAATTAATTGAGAACTATTATCTATGTGGAAGCTAAGGAAGCTTGGCTGGTGTCCTTCTGTTAACTTCTAAATTCCAAAATAGGCCCCTTTATGTTAATTGCAGCCTTGATCACAAGAAATGCTCCCTAGTTTCCCAGGATTCCACAATATGCTTTTTTTTAGACACAGCCAAAAATTATTTCTTTGAATCACTAGACAATTTTGGAGGATAATGAAACAGCTAACATTTGCACCACACCTGGCCATTTGATACATAACACATCACAATATCACATTATTTCTTCTAACTGATGAAAGTGAACATCTAAGAAGCTAAATAATTTAACAAAGGTCACACAGCTACTAAGTGCACATTTGGGACTCAGCCCCAGGTCTTCTCCCTTTAAATCTTTTTTTTTTTTTTTTTTTTGGCTCTTCTAGGTAGACTACCTCTCCCACGGCACTTAGCATATTGCCTGGGACAGGTTAGTTATCTCATTTTACAACTTGAAAGTTCTTCATATACTTTATCTCATTTGATTTTCCTGGTGGCTCCATTGAGAAGATCAGATACTTTGTCTATTTTAAAGATGAAGAAATCAAAGCTTAACTTACTTGGCAAAAGCCTTCCAACTAGAAAATAGCAGAAAATGCCTGAAGCAAGTCTTCTGACTTCTACTCTAGCAAACATTAACCCTTACAGTTCAAGAGATTTCTCATTTACAGTTTGAGTTCTTACCCTGTTGCACAAGAACACAAGGAAATCAAGAGGAAAGAAGAGTCAGTCAGTTTACTCTTGACTCCTAAGGGTCCATGAACCTGACAAGCCACATAACAGCACCAACCTTTCCTGCTACCTGCCCAGGGACCCCGAGGGAAGGGAACTGGAGAAGAGAAGAGAAAGAGGATAGAACATAATCTGAGTTGTCTAAACACAGAACAAGGCACCACAGAAAAAGAGAAACCACTGGAACGCCAGACCAAGTGAGATTACACATCTCTGAGGACAAAAGAAAGATGAAATGAGTTGGCCAGCGGCAAAAAGAGACCTGAAACAAAATGAGACAGGGAGTGGGAGGCTGCAGGAGAAGTTCTCAGACTCCTCCAAAGATCTCAAAGGGAGCCCTCCTACACGAGGTAAGCCCTGGCAGTGTGAAGACCCTGGCACTGTCGCCAGGCAGAGGATGAAGCCAAGGCAAGGCCACACACATAACACCAGGCAGAAGGACAGGGCCTGTCTGGAACAAAGGATGGAAACTAAAATCTACACACTGACACTTCACTGCTGCAGCAGCCTTGACCGCAAAGACACTGCCAAGCCATTGCTGGCAGCCAGCAACCACATTTCAGATGTATCTTTCATTTAAAGGAAAAAGGAACATGGTGATCTACTTGTTGACTGCACTATGTGAGGCTTCACACCTCAGGCAACAGCCAAGAGAGGCAGAGGACACCACTCACCCCCTTGCTGAGATGGAAGAGGTGCCCAACGAGAAACATCTGGAGTGTGCTTCTCCAGCCCAAGGCCTGCAGGCTCCCATGCCTTTGCTGAGCCCCTCCTTGAGTCTGTTCTGTACGACTGGCCCCAAACAATTCTTGGAAATATTAGCAGGAAGATCATGGAATGGAAATACTACTTAAATGTATGTTCTGGGAGAGTCACTGCTGTAAGTTATACACTTAAAACCATTATATAAAATATTATCTGGCATCATTTTTTGTTGTTATGCACAAGAGACTACGTTAATGTGGTTAAAATAATGTTTTCTATTTAAAAAGCAAACCTGGAACAAGAGCCAACTCTTACGTGTTGCCCACTCAGGACCTGGCTTTGTGTCAGGTGCTTGGCAATTAGTTTCACAATTCAGTTAACCACAAGACACTGTGAAGCAGCTATCATCATAACCATTTCCCACATAAGGAAACTGAAGCCCCCCAAAGAGAACAGATCAAGAGTTGAAGAAACCAGTATTCAAAGAACTCAGGTGAAATCCCAGTTCCACTAAAACAATAAATGGCTCAGGAAGGAAGCAGCCCCAACGGTCAGGAAGGTCCTAGGTACTTTCCCCATCAAAGGACACTTCACAGGGCCCAAACCCCTGAAGATGGTATATTGGTTCAATGTTGCCGCTCGGCAGGACAGAGCTGTGGTTTTAAAACTTGTGAATTTTGTAATGCGGAAAGTTAGGCAACTGTAAATTAAAATCAGCCGCCATCTATTTACAACGCATCACCAGAAATTCTGCACAGAGGTAAGTACATAAGAACTTTAACACCAAAACACTCACTGATCTCTGGTCCCCTCAATTTTATAAAGCATACATACGAAGAAGGAGGAAACGGCAGCTAGGTTATAAATGCTTGATAAAATTGTTAAAATAACTGAAGCTTAATTTGCATAAAGCTTAACTGTTTGTGAAGTGCTTACCAAACTGCTACTCGGAAGGATTTTTACTGTAACCCTCCCAAGCACAGAACGCTGGGGTGGTTTTCACTAGGGTGGAATGGCAGCATTGGTTCATGAGTGTCATGGTGTGTTTTCACAGTTACAGCATCCTCAAGACTGTGGCTGACCAGGAAAATCCCAAGGTTTTGGACCCTGAACCACTGTCGGAAAATGTCTCATCTACTGACGGTGAAGAATGGACAAGAAAGAAAAACTAGACTACTATGCCCAGAGTACCACTGCTTTTGCACTCTCCGGCATCTGCCTGTGTGGGAGCCATGAGTTCCTCTCCCCTCCCCCCATCCTCTGCTATTGTTTAAAAGTGACAGAGGAGATGATAGCTCCACAAAAGTTATTTTCACAAGTCAAATGTCAAATGAGGACTGGCAAGGCTGGGACAAACTTAAAAGCGATGGACGGGGAAACACCTCACACCACAGATCTGCTCTGAGGGAGGGGATGCCCTTTGGGTAGATGGAAGGGCTCCATTAATGTCTGATGGAGCCACGAACCAGGCAACTCAGGCATGGTCACCGCTGGTCTTTTCATCATGTGTTTTAAAGTATGTAGGAGAGCAACTCAGAAGCTGTTTTTAAGTACAGCCAATGGAAGCAACTTTGTTTTCCATACTTGGTTTCCACACTGCATCTAGGCAGAGGTCGGAAAAGCAGGCCTTTTCCCCCTTTCTCACGACTGAGAGATCCTTCCTCACTCTTCCTCGTGGCTGAGCTATTGGGGTTTCTCCCCCCCCCCCCGCTTAAGGTCCTATTTTCAAAAACCAGCAGCTAGTTGATAGCAGGAAAAGAAACTCCATGTGTTGGGGGGAAAGTCACCATGATGGGCATTTTCCCTTTGAAGTATCATATTCCCAAACACTGCATAACTCAAGTATCCTTGATTTTCCGCAGATTTTTAGTTTACAATGTGAATAAGATCCTGAAGCTCACGGAAGAATCACCTCGTAGGAGAAAGACTACCACTCAGAGAGCTCCACGTAACCACTTCCTTTACAACTTCAGCACTTAGACACACAGCCATGGATCTGCACGTGACTAAGTTCAAGGCACCTGGTTCATGCCTGATGATGCATCAGAAAGAACTATATGCTCACCCCCTAAAGACTGCAGAAACACACTAAGAATGAATTCTGATGAGCAGGTGTTCCAGACAAAGGAATACTTCTAGTTAGAATCACCCTAGGTTTCAAAAATAGAATTTAAAGGTAAATTTCTAGTTATTTATTTCAAACATATAAAATCGGGATCTCTGGATTTTAAGGATATGAAAACTGTTCATGGGCATTAGTTTTGTTAGAGACAGAGCAGGCCTTAGACATTACTTTTTCCAAGTAATATATTTTGATGTAGCTTTTTGGTACAGAAATTGCTGTTTTGACATGGGAACTTTTTTTTTTTTTTACTGGTCCTAAAAAAAACCACCCCAGGAAAAAAACAAACTCAGAAAATTTTCTGCTGCTTTTTAAAAAATTATCCAGAAAATAATGTGACAGACACCCCTCATTCTATACCTAATAGGCCAGGGCTAAGCTGGATTTAGGGAAATTATGGAAATGAGTGCACTGCTTGGTAAATAAACCAGTGGTAGCACTGTGCTGAGATGTCTGCTGGTCAACCTCTTGGTTTTATAGATAAGACCCAGAGAAGTGAGTGCCTTGCCTCAGCTAGGAAGTAAGGGAGCCCCAACTTGCTCAAGTCTCCTCTCTCCAAATCTAAGTTCTTTCTACTGTTTGACACTCCCTATGGGTCAAGGGACACTTTATTTCCATTATATTTAAGATGGTTGGACTTTCTTTGTCCAGCTGTATATAAGCAGCATTAGCTTGTTTTCACTGCTGCGACTTGTACCTGCCTTTGAAGGCATTTGCCCACTAACATGGTGTATTAGTTTTCTATTCCTATGTAACCTACGACCACAAACTTAGTGGCTCAAACAAGTAGCATTTATTAGCTTACAGGTCTTTAGGTCAGAAGTTCAGCACATCATGGCTGTGTTCTCTGTTCAGTGTATCAAAAGGCTGAGATCTCGTCATTGGTAGAATTCAGTTCCCTGCAGTTATAGGACTGAGGTCCCATTCCCTTGCTGGCAGGCATCTTCTAGTATGTCTGCACTCCCTGCCACATGGCCCCCTCCATCGTCAAGCCAGCAAGGGTGCACTGACTTCATCTTTCTTATGCTCCCCTTCAGTCAGCCAGACAAAACTCTGCTTTTGAAGAGCGCATGTGATTAGGTCAGGCTCACCTGTATCATCTCCCTAAGGTCAAATATTCCATGTAACAATTTAAAATCCATCGTATTCACAGTGCCCGGGATTATTCAAGGTGCATATGCAGTAGGGGGTGAGACAGGCGATTTCAAGGGCCCTATCAGAATTCTGCCTTCCACACAATATGCTGTAAGGCCACATCTGTCCACACTCCCTCCAAACACTGCCTAATTATAAAAATAATTGTTGACATGAAGTGGTATGGATGCAATTTAAAAAAACCTTTCACAGAAACAAGCATGTTCTACTGCTTGAAACTAAGGAGAGAGTGATTCTTTCCACTTTAATCATTTTACCAATAGGAGTGGAAAACAAAACACAGACGGGTAACCTGGGGAGACATCTGAAGTTGACAGAGTGGCACAGTGATATAGTTGGCTCTGAAGAAGAATTTTAGTCACCTACCATATAAGACAGACTTCAGGGACATGCCTGGTCAAGAACGTCACCTAAGCTCCTTTCCCTCCATCTTCCAGCTAAGGCATATGTGACCTGTTTCCTTAAGGCAGGAGCCACGTCTATCAGCTCCAAAGACAAGCGTAATACCCAGCACATACTCAGTGCTCAATAAATTTTTATTCAAATGAACGTTAGGTACAAGGGGAAATGCTGATATATGCTGATGATCTGCCAACGATGAACACATAGCCACAAATAATGAAAAGGGGATTGGTAACTTCCTGTTAAATATAAACACTACCTCACTTCCTCTCATTTAAAAAACCCACTGAAATGAAACAGAAGGAGTTTAGAATGCAGAAATCCGCAAGGACAAGACAACCGAGATGATGACAGCCTCGCTACTATGAAAGCTAAAAAGCAGAATGAGGAGAAATAAGTGACTAGCAAGCCTTCCGAGGGATCCTAAATTAACCCTGAGGAAAGCAGAAACATTCAAAGTACCTCTGCAGGTGGAGTTGGTTAGAAATGCAGAATCTCAGGTCCCAACCCAGACAGAAGAAAGCAGAACCATTCAAAGCAGAAACATTCAAAGGAAAGCAGAAACATTCAAAGTACCTCTGCAGGTGGAGTTGGTTAGAAATGCAGAATCTCAGGTCCCAACCCAGACAGAAGAAAGCAGAACCATTCAAAGCACCTCTGCAGGTGGAGTTGGTTAGAAATGCAGAATCTCAGGTCCCAACCCAGACAGAAGAAAGCAGAACCATTCAAAGTACCTCTGCAGGTGGAGTTGGTTAGAAATGCACAATCTCAGGTCCCAACCCAGACCCACTCAATCAAAATGTGGATGTTAAATCCCCAGGAGCTTCAGACTCGTATTAACTGAGAAAAACTCAGTTCCATCTATTTTGTTTTTGGACACGTATCAATGTTCATGTGCTCTGGGAATTCCTAATTCAAAAAAAGAAAATGATTTTACTTTTCTTATGATGGGAATCCAAATTTTAAAAGTGTCTATACAGGAGACACAAATACCACAAATGACAAAATCCTAATTTGACTTGTTTTTTTTTAGATTAAGCCCAATTATTTGTCACAAAGACATCGTACACCTTTGGGTTTTTTTAGATGGTGTTGTAACTTTAAACATCTTTGCAATTTATATTGCTTGTATAAACATTAAAATTAGCTAAAGCGACAAATTTGTTTTACGTTAACTTGTAAGTTTTTAAAACTAACATTAGTTTTTTTTTTCCTTTTCTTGTTGTTTTCTTAAACTTTAATTGTGGTAAAATATTTAACAAAATTGACCATGGGAGTCATTCTTAAGCATACACACCACTCTCTAGCTTTAGGTACATTCACGCTGTTGTGCTACTACCATCACCACCCGCCACACAACTCTTCATCTCACGAAACAAACTCTGCACCCAACTCCTAACTCCCCACTCCTCCACCCTATCTCCCAGCAGCCACCATGCTACTGTGTCTCTAAGAATTTGACTATTCCAGGTACCACATATAAGTGGAATCATACAATATTTGTTCTTTTGTATCTGGCTTATTTCACTGAGCCTAATGTCCTCAGGGTTCATCCATGTGGTAGCATGTGTCAGAAGGTCCTTCCTTTTAAAGGCTGAACAGCAGTCTACTGCAGGTATGCAACAGATTTTGTTGATGGACACTTGGGTTGCTTCCACCTTTCTGGCTATGGTGTGAATATGTCTTTAAACTTTTTTCCCCCATTCTTAAAATATCTGTCTTATTGAGGTAATGGAAACTTTTATTTTGGTTTTAGAAAAATACATATCCTTTCTGGAAACACAGGGAGAGAGAATGACTGCTGGAACTGAGAGGGAGAGGATTACCTACATGTCTTTAAAACTGCTGGCCTTTGAGGACCAAGGCACTAAAAACAATCACATTCACCTTCCAAGATCATCCATACCTTCTCCTCCCTAGTATGGCCAGACCACCCTCATTTTATCAGAGGTATTTTAAAAAGTAATTCCTCTCATTACCTACTTGGGAAAGAAGTGGAGGGAAAGCTCATTTGAATTAGTGAAAGTCCTGAAGTACAGATGTTTTAAAGCAAAGCAATTTTATTACTTTCAACCTGTGGGAAGCTAACAAATTGTCTGCAGAGCCTCAGGCTCATATTTTAATGAACATAGGAGAATCGTATATAATTATCATATCCAGTGCTGCTATGCAAATGGAGACTTCCAGTACTTGAGGACACTTGAAAGTAGTTTACAATCCAGGATTCTTCAACACCCACCACCACAATATCTACCACAGTATCATTTAGCTGTTAATGCGAAGCATTGATAAAGGTTTACCAAGCAAGGATAACCTAAAATACTGGGCTAAAGCTTAACAGGTTTTATTACATTTTAATTTACAATTAAAGTTCTTTACTATGAACAAACTTAAAAAGAAAACTGAAAACATTTGAAGGAAAAACAAAAGCAGATTTACAACTGACTGGTATATTTATCTAAGGTCTAGACAGATAATTTTTTTTCTTGCAACCAACAAAATTAGTAAGAGAAAGGCAAAAGGAGAGAAAGAATTCCCATCATACCATACATGTTTAGAAAAGAAAGGAAAGCAACAACATGACCACACTTCTGTCAGAGGAATAAGTGATCAAAGATAAGCGCAAACTAGAAAACAATGAAATACCAAAAAACCCAATAAAAACCCCTCAAGCTTGATAGTGTTTCATGTTGGAAGGTTGTCAATTATCCAGTTCCAATCCTTAACTTCAAAAGTATAGGAAGACAAAAATGTCTGCAGCTTTGAATCACTGAATGATAGCATATAAACAAATCCATCCTCTCTTTCATTTGTTTTCCCTGAACATTTTCAAATTGACAAGTGCTAGAATTTATCAAGATCATTACTCCCTACCTGTACTTGGCATCCTTAAAGGAGGAAAAAAAAACATTCCTCTTCTATCTCATGAATATTCTGCAGAGATACAAACCTGCAGTAAAAATAAGCACAAAAACAAGCTCTTGGAAACAGCACCTCTGGCCTATGGATATGGGCCATTTTACATCTTAAGGCACCTGTGAAGGCCTCTCAGCATTAAAGATGGAGGTGCATGGATGACAAAGGTTTAAAATCCCTCTATTCCCACATCCTTATGGCTCCATCGTGGGAGCTGTGCGAAGAAAAACAGGGTAGTCCTAAGCCCTCTTGCTTCTGTGGGCTACACTCACTTTCACATTATCAGAAGAGGCAGGTGTCAAGGGAGAAAGTCAGCCAACAGTGAGATATGAAGAGAATGGAAGAATTATCAAGGGAAAAACATGGAGAGCTAGCAGATTGCCCTTAATTATTTTTTATCCCCCTAATTTATTTTTGCCGTTATTAAAAGGAGAAAAGTAAGGCACACAGCATTCTCAGAGAAAGTGATCATTCTGCTTAATGAGACACATATTAAACGTCTTTTAATTAGCCAAAGAGTCATTATTAACACCTACTGCATGCTGCCAGAATGAGAATAATCTCTGGAAGGTAAGCTTCCCCACCCTCAGAAGGCTTACCTTCTGCAGGAGGCAACACCCACCCTTCTTTCCCTCTCCTTCCGGAGGCGGGGAAAGGTGTCCTTTCATGTATCAAGCCCAAAGGCTTTAGACTAACAAAGGTATTGACAGCTCCGGTCATGCTTTGTTTTCTCGACCACTCCCCAAACACAACATGCTCTTTCTTACTTCCTGGTCTCTGTGCATGCTTTAATCTTTCACCTTCCTAACCTCCCCTTTGGCCTTCCTACTCCTGGAAAAATTCTACTCCTCCTTCAGCATGCCAGTTTAAATATCACCTCCCTGTGAAGACTTCTTCAAATCCAGGTGTTAGTAATACCTCCTCTAGGTTCCTATAGTAACTGTTCTCAGAGGTCCATAAACACAAGAAGTGTGAGATTCTGTCCAAGACAAATCTGTCTGTGAGCCCATTAGCAGCAGTAAGTTTCGTTTTGTGTACTTCTATCACAACACATGATGCAATGTGTTACGCTCCATAAATGTGTGCCAAGTCAATTTTAAAACAAACCAAAAAGACGGTGTAACTCTTTTGCTCTGTGTTGGCAGAGTCTTGCCATTTCTCTACTTTACACTTTCCCTGAATCACCTCCATCCACAGATCCCTTACTCATCCCCAGCCTTTCTGATCTATGGACAAAGGCAGTGGGGTTCCTTGTCTACACATGAGATTCTGAAGGTTAGGTCTGGGAATAGGTGGTTTTAGTAGACTTGCTTGTCTTTGCTTAAGAGCTCACAAGATGAGAGACCTTCAAGATGGCAGAGGAGTAAGACGTGGAGATCACCCTCCTCCCCACAAAAACATCAGAAATACATCTACATACAAATACATGTGGAAAAACTGCTATAGAACACCTACTGAACACTGGCAAAACACCTCAGACTTCCCAAAAGATATATTTTTTTTCCTTTTTCTCTTTTTGTCAGTGTGTATGTGTATGCTTGTGTGATTTTGTCTGTATAGCTTTGCTTTTACCATTTATCCTAGAGTTCTCTCTGTCCCTTTTTTTTTTCTTGTTTTTTTTTTTTTTTTTGGTAAAGTTTATAGCACTTGTTATCATTGGTGGATTTGTTTTTTGGTTTGCTTGCTCTTTTTTTTTCCTTTTATTACTTTTGTTTATTTTTAATAATTTTTTTAGTTTTTTATTTTAATAACTATTTTATTTTTTTCTTTTTCATTTTTTTCGCCCTTTTCTTCTGAGCCATGTGGCTGACAGGGTCTTGGTGCTCCGGCCAGATGTCAGGCCTGTGCCTCTGAGCTGGGAGAGCCGAGTTCAGGACACTGGTCCACCAGACACCTCCTGGTTCCACATAATATCAAACAGCAAAACCTCTCCCAGAGATCTCCATCTCAACGCTAAAACCCAGCTCCACTCAACGACCAGCAAGCTATAGGGCTGGACACCCTATGCCAAACAACTAGCAAGACAGGAATACAACCCCACTCATTAGCAGAGAGGCTACCTAAAATCATAATAAGGTCACAGACACAGCAGAACACACCACTGGATGCGGTCCTGCCCAAAAGAAAGACAAGATCCAGCCTCATCCACAAGAATATAGGCACCAGTCCCCTCCACCAGGAAGCCTACACAACCCACTGAACCAACCTTAGCCACTGGGGGCAGACACCAAAAAAAATGGGAACTATGAACCTGCAGCCTGCAAAAAGGAGACCCCAAACACAAGAAGTTGAGCAAAATGAGAAGACAGAGAAACACACAACAGATGAAGGAGCAAGGTAAAAACCCACCAGACCAAACAAATAAAGAGGAAATTGGCAGTCTACCTGAAAAAAAATTCAGAGTAATGATAGTAAAGATGATCCAAAATCTTGGAAATAGAATGGAGAAAATACAACAAACATTTAACAAGGATCTAGAAGAACTAAAGAGCAAACAAACAGTGATGAACAACACAATAAATGAAATTAAAAATTCTCTAGAAGGAAACAATAGCAGAATAACTGCAGCAGAAAACGGATACGTGACCTGGAATACAGAATAGTGGAAAAAACTACCACAGAGCAGAATAAAGAAAAAAGAATGAAAAGGATTGGGCACAGTCTCAGAGACCTCTGGGACAACATTAAACACATCGATATCCGAACTGTAGGGGTCCCAGAAGAAGGAGAGAAAGAAACAGGGACTGAGAAAATAATTGAAGAGATTATAGTGGAAAACTTCCCTAATATGGGAAACGAAATAGGCAATCAAGTCCAGGAAGCACAGAGAGTCCCATACGGGATAAATCCAAGGAGAAGCATGGCAAGACACATATTAATCAAGCAATCAAAAATTAAATACAAAGAAAAAATATTAAAAGCAGCGAGGGAAAAACAACAAATAACTTACAAAGGAATCCCCATAAGGTTAACAGCTGACCTTTCAGCAGAAACTCTGCAAGCCAGAAGGGAGTGGCAGGACATAAAGTGAAGGGGAAATACCTACAACCAAGATTACTCTAGTCAGCAAGGATCTCATTCAGATTCAATGGAGAAATTAAAACCTTTACAGACAAGCAAAAGCTAAGAGAATTCAGCACCACCAAACCAGCTTTCCAACAAATGCTAAAGGAACTTCTCTAGGCAGGAAACACAAGAGAAGGAAAAGACCGGCAATAACAAACCCAAAACAATTAAGAAAATGGTAATAGGAACATACATATCAATAATTACCTTAAATCTAAATGGATTAAATGCTCCCACCAAAAGACACAGACTGGCTGAATGCATTCAAAAACAAGACCAGTATATATGCTGTCTACAAGAGACCCACTTCAGACCTAAGGACACCTATAGGCTGAAAGTGAGGGGATGGAAAAAGATATTCCATGAAAATGGAAATGAAAAGAAAGCTGGAGTAGCAATTCTCATATCAGACAATAGACTTTAATAAAGACTGTTATAAAACACAAAGAAGGACAATACATAATAATCAAGGGATCAATCCAAGAAGAAGATATAACAATTGTAAATATTTATGCACCCAACAGAGGAGCACCTCAATACATAAGGCAAATGCTAACAGCCATAAAAGGGGAAATCGACAGTAACACAATCATAGTAGGGGACTTTAACATCCCACTTTCACCAATGGACAGATCATCCAAAATGAAAATAAATAAGGAAACACAAGATTTAAATGACACATTAAACAAGATGGACTTAATTGATATTTATAGGACATTCCATCCCAAAACAACAGAACATACTTTCTTCTCAAGTGCTCATGGAACATTCTCCAGGATAGATCATAGCCTGGGTCACAAATCAAGCCTTGATAAATTTAAGAAAACTGAAATCATATCAAGTATCTTTT
Source organism: Eschrichtius robustus (assembly GCF_028021215.1). Classification (NCBI taxonomy): domain Eukaryota; kingdom Metazoa; phylum Chordata; class Mammalia; order Artiodactyla; family Eschrichtiidae; genus Eschrichtius; species Eschrichtius robustus. The sequence continues at coordinate 91,302,017 of NC_090835.1, forward strand.
CCAACCACAACACTATTAAACTAGATATCAATCACAGGAAACAATCTGTACAAAATACAAACAGATGGAGGCTAAACAATACACTACTAAATAACCAAGAGATTACTGAAGAATCAAAGAGGAAATCAAAAAATACCTAGAAACAAATGACAATGAAAACACAACGACCCAGAACCTATGGGATGCAGCAAAAGCAGTTCTAAGAGGGAAGTTTACAGCAATACAATCCTACCTCAAGAAACAAGAAACATCTTAAATAAAAAACCTAGCCTTACACCTAAAGCAATTAGAGAAAGAAGAACAAAAAACCCCCAAAGTTAGCAGAAGGAAAGAAATCATAAAGACCCAATCAGAAATAAATGAAAAAGAAATGAAGGAAACAACAGCAGAGATCAATAAAACTAAAATCTGGTTCTTTGAGAAGATAAACAAAATTGATAAACCATTAGCCAAACTCAAAGAAAAAAAAAGAAGACTCAAATCAACAGTTAGAAATGAAAAAGGAGAAGTGAAAACTGACATTGCAGAAATACAAAGGATCATGAGCGATTACTACAAACAACTATATGCCAATAAAATGGACAACCTGGGAGAAATGGACAAATTCTTAGAAAAGCACAACCTTCCAAAACTGAACCAGGAAGAAACAGAAAATATGAACAGACCAATCACAAGCACTGAAATTGCGACTGTGATTACAAATCTTCCAACAAACAAAAGCCTAGGACCAGATGGCTTCACAGGTGAATTCTATCAAACATTTAGGGACGCACTAACACCCATCCTTCTCAAACTCTTCCAAAATGCAGCAGAGGGAGGAACACTCCCAAACTCATTTTAGGAGGCCACCATCACCCTGATACCAAAGCCAGACAAAGATGTCACAAGGAAAGAAAACTACAGGCCAATATCACTGATGAACACAGATGCAAAAATTCTCAACAAGATACTAGCAAACAGAATCCAACAGCACATGAAAAGGATCATACACCATGACCAAGTGGAGTGTATCCCAGGAATGCAAGGATTCTTCAATATTCACAAATCAATCAATGTGACAAACCAAATTAACAAATTGAAGGAGAAAAACCATATGATCTCAATAGATGCAGAAAAAGCTTTTGACAAAATTCAACACCCATTTATGATAAAACCTCTCCAGAAAGCAGACATAAAGGGAACTTACCTCAACATGATAAAGGCCATATGTGACAAACCCACAGCCAACATCGTTCTCAATGGTGAAAAACTGAAACCATTTCCACTAAGATCAGGAACAAGACAAGGTTGTCCACTCTCACCACTATTATTCAACATAGTTTTGGAAGTGTTAGCCACAGCAATCAGAAGAAAAAGAAATAAAAGGAATCCAAATCGGAAAAGAAGTAAAGCTGTCACTGTTTGCAGATGACATGATACTATACATAGAGAATCCTAAAGATGCTACCAGAAAACTAGTAGAGCTAATCAATGAATTTGGTAAAGTAGCAAGATACAAAATTAATGCACAGAAATCTCTTGCATTCCTATACACTAGTGATGAAAAATCTGAAAGAGAAATTAAGGAAACACTCCCATTTACCATTGCAACAAAAAGAATAAAATACCTAGGAATAAACCTACCAAAGGAGACAAAAGACCTGTATGCAGAAAACTATAAGACACTGAGGAAAGAAATTAAAGATGATACAAACAGATGGAGACATATACCATGTTCTTGGATTGGAAGAATCAACATTGTGAAAATGACTATACTACCCAAAGCAATCTACAGATTCAATGCAATCCCTATCAAACTACCATTGGCAGTTTTCACAGAACTAGAACAAAAAGTTTCACAATTTGTATGGAAATACAAAAGACCTCACATAGCCAAAGCAGTCTTGAGAAAGAAAAACGGAGTTCGAGGAATCATGCTCCTGGACTTCAGACTATACTACAAAGCTACAGTAATCAAAGACAGTACGGTAATGGCACAAAAACAGAAATACAGATCAATGGAATAGGATAGAAAGCCCAGAGATAAGGTGACCGTATGTGCAAGGGTTTATTTTTGACAAAGGAGGCAAGAATATACAACGGAGAAAAGACGGCCTCTTCAGTAAGTGGTGCTGCGAAAACTGGACAGGTACATGTAAAAGAATGAAATTAGAACACTCCCAAAACCATACACAAAGATAAACTCAAAATGGATTAAAGACCTAAATGTAAGGCTAGACACTATAAAACTCTGAGAGGAAAACATAGGCAGAACACTCTATGACATAAATCACAGCAAGATCCTTTTTGACCCACCTCCTAGAGAAATGGAAATAAAAACAAAATCAAACAAATGGGACCTAATGAAACTTAAAAGCTTTTGCACAGCAAAGGAAACCATAAACAAGACAAAAAGACCACCCTCAGAATGGGAGAAAATATTTGCAAATGAAGCAACTGACAAAGGCTTAATCTCCAAAATTTACAAGCAGTTCATGCAACTTAATACCAAAAAAACAACCCAATCCAAAAATGGGCAGAAGACATAAATAGATTATTTTTCCAAAGAAGATATACAGATTGCCAACAAACACATGAAAGGATGCTTAACATCACTAATCATTAGAGAAATGCAAGTCAAAACTACAATGAGGTATCACCTCACACCAGTCAGAATGGCCATCATCAAAAAATCTACAAATAATAAATGCTGGAGAGGGTGTGGAAAAAAGGGAACCCTCTTGCACTGTTGGTGGGAATGTAAATTGATACAGCCACTATGGAGAACAGTATGGAGGTTCCTTAAAATCTAAAATAGAACTACCACACGACCCAGCAATCCCACTACTGGGCATATACCCTGAGAAAACCATCATTCAAAAAGAGTCATGTACCACAATGTTCATTGCAGCTCTATTTACAACAGCCAGGACATGGAAGCAACCTAAGTGTCCATCAACAGATGAATGCATAAAGAAAATGTGGTACATATATAAAATGGACTATTACTCACCCATAAAAAGGAAGGAAATTGATTTATTTGTAGTGAGGTGGATGGACCTAGAGTCTGTCATACAGAGTGAAGTAAGTCAGAAAGAGAAAAACAAATACCGTATGCTAACACACATATGTGGAATCTTAAAAAAAAAAAAAAAAAAAAAAAAAAACGGTTCTGAAGAACCTAGGGGCAGGACAGGAATAAAGACGCAGACGTAGAGAATGGACTTGAGGACATGGGGAGGGGGAAGGGTAAGCTGGGACAAAGTGAGAGAGTGGCATGGACATACATACACTACCGAATGTAAAATAGATAGCTAGTGGGAAGCAGCCACATAGCACTGGGAGATCAGCTCGGTGCTTTGTGACCACCTAGAGGGGTGGGATAGGGAGGGTGGGAGAGAGACGCAGGAGAGAGGGGATATGGGGATATATGTATACATATAGCTGATTCACTTTGTTATAAAGCAGAAATTAACACACCATTGTAAAGCAATTATACTCCAATAAAGATGTTAAAAATAAAAAGGGCTCACAAGATGACTGATGAACAGCCAGGTTTTCAAACCACTGGACTTGCCATAGTTTCTATTTTTACCAGTTCTCGTAGCCTAGCACACCATTTACTGCTTCTAGATATTGTATGCCCATGTTGCGATGGGTGTTTACTTCTAAGATGATTCCAGAGCTTCTGGACTCACCATTTCACTTTCTGATTAAGCAACGAGAGGTGTTAATTCTTGCTGGTTATGCTACTGGTTCAACAAGTATTTACTTAGCTTCGTCCAAGGGCCAAGTGACTCTTTGCTTCATATTTGGGATTGCCTACTAACTTGATCTTGAACCCTTTCCACAAAGCAAGATTTTTTAAAGCATAGAGCAATCATGTATGATTCCAATTTGGGAGAAAGTGGGCGGTAACTTACATTTTTAGCTCTTAAGTGGGTGCCCATGGCCATATGCATCTCATGAGTGGAGATTGAACACTAAATATAGAACAAAGCTCATCTATACAGTATAATTGTGGATTTCTAAGTTTTAGTCGCCAAGCCACAAGAAATGAGGGAGCTATTCAGAGAACTGGATTAGTTTAGCAAATACTCTATACTCTTTCCAACTGAGAAAATGTTACTCTTATCCCTACAAGTTGATACATTTGATACTTTCTACAGCCCCTATTATTTGGGTTTTTTGGTACCCACCCCCCAACCCCCAGAAAGGATGACTGCCGATCCTCTTTTACGATTGTTACAGTTTTCCGAGTGCGCAAGCCTTTAGGTGTGACACGTTTCTGCACCAGGAATCTCCATTAGTTCCAAGCAATGTAACTAGAAAAGCAGCCATTAGTAATGGATATGACATAAAATGGCAGAGGGACACTTTTTTTTTAGTTGAGGTATAGTTGATTTACAATATCATATTAGTTTCAGATGTACAACATAGTGATTCAAAATTTTTTTGTAGATTATACTCCATTTATAGTTATAATATATTGGCTTTATTCCCTGTGCTGTACAATATATCCTTGTAGCTTATTTATTTTATGTACAGTGGTTTGTACCTCAATCCCCCTACCCTTATCTTGCTCCTTTCCCCATTCCCTCTCCTCACTGTTAGCCACTAGTTTGTTCTCTGTATCTGTGAGTCTGTTTTGTTTTATTCACTAATTTTTTGAGATTCCACATATTAAGTGGTTATCGTACAGTGTTTGTGTTTCTCTGACTTAGTTCACTAAGCAGCGTCCTCCAAGTCCATCCATGTTGTTGCAAATGGCAGAATGTCATTCTTTTTTACGGCCGAGCAGTACTGGCAGAGGGACACTGTTAAAGAGTGAAAACAACAGCTGTATGAAAATAAGGAGCCGTAACACCAGACAGGATCACGTTTGGTCTGCAGAGGAAAGTGTGGTGTGTCAACTCCAGACGTATCTAACGCAGAGCACTTGTTCAGAAGCTCTAGTACGACATCCGGCTTTTGTTCACATCCATAAGCGTCTTTTAGGGAAAAAAAAAAAAAAGACAACCCAAAGCACATACAGAGGAAGCTGCTCAAACACTGACTTCTAATTAGATCACTAACATCACTGGAGGAAACAGGGAAATGCATCTGTCTACTGTTTCCTTAAAATCCCCTACTGCTTTATCTGAAGCCTATAAAACAAACATCCTAAATGCTGCACTGTACTTGAGTTCAAAAGTTCAGCGGTATCTGGAGAAATGGTAGCACCACCCGGAGGAGGGGACGGTCTGGGAGCCGCAGTGGGAGAAGGACCCTTGGATCTCACTCCTCCCACTCAGACCATCTGCAAAAGCTTAGGTCTCGCAACCATGATGACCTCCGGGCCCAGAGTCGTTACTCAAACTGTTCCTGCCCAAGATTAAGTTTCCTGCTAGTGAATGATGGTTTCTTTCCTTTAGTCTGCAAACAGCTGTCACGTGATCGAGAGGCAAGCGAGTAGAGGGAGCCGGCCCTTGTAACAGGCTGAGCAGGACACCGACTTGGGCGATTCATCTTCAAAAATCCGTTCCTGAAAGGCTTTTGCGTGTTTCTATCACTTCTTGTTTCAGCTCACAGATAATTAAAGGCCGTCAGGGAAAGAGCTCTAACCTGGAAAACAGACTATCTCTATGACTCATTAGAGCGCGTAAGAATGAATGGGACTCTTTGTCCTTCTCTTTTCCCTTTGACTCCAAAGGCCACTAAGTCCGGTTTCTAACCTTGCTAAAATGAGGGAAAACTTTGAAAAGTAGCGCAGCCTCTCCCTGTAAGGAGAGCTACAACTGCATGGCGGAAATAAATTACACCTGCTTGTTATGCATTTTGCTAATCCGAATCATGCCTCCACAGCATTCATAAAATAACCTTGGACGGCCATTTCATCAGTGATGAAGTAAGCTCTTAGGTTCACTTTCACTGTATGACACAGCTTTCAGGGAAGGGGAGTGAATTTATATAACACTTGTACATGATACTAGGAGATTCTTCCTAAGAGTACATTGACTAAGGAATACATTATTAAATGGTTCTTCATAAGCAAAGTTAATTACAATAAGGGTAAGATAATTCTAGACAAAATTTCTGACGATAAAGAACATGGCTTTCCCTCAAAAGAGCAGTTCTAGATTTCTTTTTTTTAAAAGCACATAGAGCTGTATTTATACAAAATGCTTCCCAGTAGTTAATGGAAACAGGATGCCTCCTTCGAACAGAGTGAACCAGTAGGGATGGAGGATTGTCACACCTTCCCAGACCTGCAGGGGTCATAAATCAATGCAGGGGTCAAAGAGATGCTGGAACAGTGGCTTTCCTCCTGAGAATTCCACTCCTGCATAGCAAGAACGCTACTGGATTTTACACACACACACACACACGGTCTGGACATGCCACAAGTGTGATGCCCCGGGTGAAACACCATCATGCAATTAGATGCATTAAGGGGAAAAGCAGGCCAGATTAGATTTAACTGCAGGGTTATCAGAGATGGAGAAATAAAATAAGGATTTAAGAAAATTTTTTAAAGTACTTTTCATTACCCATCCAAATCCCTCCCATACCCTGGCTCTGAGCAGCCTAAGACATTTAAAGGAAAACATTCCCATCTACTGCATTAGCCTTAATGTGGGCAAATGTCAACTGTTGGTGCCCAGGTGTTGAAAAGCACCTGCCTTACTTTCAAGCAATAAGACAAGACAGGCTGAATACTTGTGGTTGATTATTGCAGCTCTAAAGTGAAGGCCAAATGACTCTGAACACATGAGAAATGTTAATATTCTTTCAAAACACTCTGACTGAAGTGCCTCATTTTAGATTACAAAATGGATTTTATACGTTTCAGCTTTTAAAAAAAAGAGGGAAAGAAAGAAAACAGGCGGATCAGTTTATTTTCTGAGCACAGTATTAATGACAAGATGACATCACCAACAGCCAATCAGAAAGCTCTCTGGTGTCGGGTGTTCTAACACCATTTCATATTTATGGGTAAGCACCAGAAGGGTGTCAACCCTAAGCTGCATTTCCCTCCCTACTCACTTCTAAATAAAGTGCCTGCTTTCATTCAGCAGCCAAACTGGAGAGAGAAAAAAAAAACAAAAAAAAAAAACCCTCAATCTCTCTTCTTCCTCATCCCAGCCTGTTTTCTGACAATCCCAAAACAATAAGTGGAAAGTGGGGGAGAGTGCCTGGGACCTTGTGTCACTGCTCCCTGCGAAGCTGCTGCTGAACGCGCTCTGGAGCTTCACAACAGTCCTTCACTGACAAACCAAAGCCAAGGCTTCATCTGCAAAACCCCTAAGAGCAGAAAGAGAGACTGCTTGCAGAAGACAGGGTCAAGGCTCCCTGTACTCAAGAAATGAATGCAATCTTTTTTCCCCCCTCCTATTTTTTTAAACTATTCTCTACTCTCACCTCTCCCTCCCCCTCTAAAGCAGTGTTGAAGGAGAGAGAAAAGTTAACCCTGCAATAGTTAATCCTAGGCCAGTGCAGACAGAACCATTCAGGAGTTCAGTTCCACACTCCCCCAGACTGATGGAGGCCAAGCGTCATCAAGGGACCCCAGGAACGGGGCAATGGGACGAAACCAGCACGTGTGTGATGTTGACATTGCTCTCAAGGCCGGTACTAACTACCAAACTGCTTGGAAAATGCTGTGGCCAGAACAAGAGCATGGCCCAAATTTGTCTTCAGTCTAAAACCAACCTGTATGAGCAGAAATTGATAATGCAATTCAAATTCGAGATCACACAGACAAGATGTTTATGGTATCCGTGAAAAAATCCCTGCTCTAGACAAGTGCTACATGCACCCTGCTCTCACACTTCTCCCAAAACCTCACTGGGAGATGAATATAGCCCTTTTCCTTTTCCACACCCGTAACCACCTGACGTTGTTATCAGGATTGCTGGATCCAGCCCAATACCAGAATGTAACATGTAATAAAGATGCTTGGCCATGCCGCAAAGATGACAGAATTTGGCATGCTGGCCTGGAGCCAGAATAACAGATCTTGAGCTGGTGTTTCTTTCCAACAGATTTAATAATGTACAAGGAGAAAAAAAAATTAATAATCTGCTCAGAGCAAATTCAGCGTCTACAAGCGTCTTTCAGTTTGGTTCTGACATGCCCCCCCCAACCCACTCCGTACTCTTCTACATGCCAAAAACATGCAAAGACAGTGACTGTAGCCTGTCCCTTTCCACAGTTAACTTGGGTTCAAAGCAAACTAATTAGATTCAGAGGGAGAAGAGAAATTGGGGTCCTCACTATTTAGGGGCTATGTAATCAAAGTCATCTAATTTCTTACATGCCCCCACCTAAACCAAAGCATAAAGATTCTCCCTGCCACATCTTAAAGCTTATGTATTTTATAACAACCCACATACACTCTTCTCCTCGCAGAATCCCCATACAAATCACAAGGATCACAATGAGGAAAAGACAGTTGTGTGTGAAGCAAAGAAGGAAGGAATCTGACCTAGGACCTCCTAATCTTTAGGTCACCCTCAGCTTAGGAGAATGGGGAGGAAAAAAATGAAGTTTTAGATGCCTTCTTAAAACACACACACACACACACACACACACACACACACGAGGGAAAAAAGAGTTCCTTTTGTCCCATATGCTAAGCAATGGGTGTTGTCATTTTCAAAGCTATAAAAATTCACCAAGACAAAAATCAAAAGCAAGACAGGAAAAGCTGAGCACTCAACAATCAAGGAACAAATTAGAAGGCAATATGCTGGTATCATAAATCCAAAAGTAAACATTTAAGTGTTTCTAAGGGGCATTCTTCCCAATGCCCTTTCCTAAGGCAAAGGGAATCCTTTCCAAAACCTACCTATTTGTTTCTCTCTCATCTTGAGGCTCCAAAGTAGTTGGCAGAAGGCGAAACTAATTTGGATCATCCAAAAATCATTTACATTTGGTTATATGAGGGTGAGTTGGCAACAAATTTCCCTCCCTAATTAAGTTCAGTTTAGAGTGATTTTAAATTTTATATTCCCTCAGCACAAGCCAGCTAACAACTGCAGACAGTGGCCGGCTGGCAACAGAAAAAAGCCAATTGTGGCTTTTTTAATTGTCATAGATAAGTTATCCACATGTAGCTAATCACGGTGATGGAATTTCGCCTTGGCTCAGGGTGCAAGAGCTGGTAGGCATCCTGAGGCCTAGGTTTGCCAGTGATATCATGGGTGTACAAGCAAAGGTGGGGACAGATGTGGCCAGGTGTGAGAGGCAGTGAGACATCAAAAATATGTATCTTAGTCATGATAATCACACCCCCTTACCCAGTGTTCCACGCTCATAACCTGATCCTTCCCCCAGTTCTTCAAAGGTAAGGCCGTTGCTCGTATCTTGGGATCTCTAACTCCAATCCAACATACACATTCCCAAAATCCACACCCTTATTAAACTCAGAAATGGCATGTTGAATTTGGACCCCAATTGTGATTCCAGAGGCTCTACAGTTAGACTACATTGTAAGTCAGAAGAACATTGGATAATAATTGCCCAATAATCTGATCCAGTAGACACAGGTGAACCCAGGCCTTCATGTACAGAAGAACCTTCATGTATGTTTATGTATCACAGTATCTACTTCCTTCGCTATCTTTATTGTGAATTATTTCCTCAATATTACCAAGCAGTTGGTATGTAAGCTATCTCATGAGGTACTATTTGTACTCATCTTACCGTAAGCTGTTCTCTCTTCATTCAAATCCAATTTTATTTTTTTTATGTGATCTCTTTGTGGAATGAAGAAGCATCATGTCTGCTTCTGAGTTCATGAGAAAAAGTTTAAGAAATGTGGAAGGGGTATTCCCAAAATATGAGAACACCACCATGAAGAGCAATCATCTTTCTTTTCTTCCCCTCCCCAACCCCAAGTACGATTTCCTATAGTCCCCATTGATTTGTTTGGGACAAATCAATGGTCAAATCAAATATGGGTGTTATTTTCAATGTGCATTTGAAGTACAACAGAAATGAAGATAGGTTTGAAATTTTAGGAAAGGAATTTTAAATCCCACGTAAGACTCATTTTTTAGACGCCTTGGCAATTTGGGGAGGGGGTGTAAGGGAGATGTACATTTAAGGTGCTATGAATCACTTCTTATACACATGAGCTGGCTGTCATTTTTACATTTAGAAAAGACAAACTGAAGTTTATAATCTTACAAAAGAGTAAAGCCAAGGTTACAGAATAGATCTTGTCACAAGATTTTATAGATAAACCACCACTAAAGAACAGCTTTCTGTTTCTAAGAAGATCATTCTAGTTTAACAAGGGGCAAATCTCTACTCCCTCTTCCTTGGATAAGCAATGGAAACTCCATCCACTTGCAAAGCTAGTGGATATATATGGGCCTTAACTAGTTATTCAGTGTCCTGTCCCCCAACACAGGAAGTGAGTCATAGCTAAGGGACTACCCATCATTTTCAAAGGAAAAAGACAACTCCAGAGTTAACTTTTTATTCTGAAACAATATATTCCAAGATAGCCAAATCATTCATTATGTTTATAATAGCCTAAGTCGGTTCTTACAGACATTTCATCTGAACGGTTTGCATCTCACTTCACATGATTTGGTTTCCATATAAAAATAAGGTCTCATATTGGGAGCAGCAGATTCATAGTCACATTCTCTTACACTCTCAATTAACAGGCTGGGTCAGCATAGTGTTTATAACATCAATACTGTAGAGTTGAGATTAAAGGAGGATGTGGTTTAAGCAGCATCATGGGTCATGTTCACCACACAGAGGAGAAAGAAAATTGATGGGTATGGAAAAGGACAAGGCATGGTGAAGGCAGGATTAATAAGCCCATTTTTAAACACCCATACAGGAGGTCCACAATAAATTCAGTATCTTCAGCAGTCCTGGTTTCCCTATATACTGGGTTTAGTTCTTAACTTCCCTAATTATAGTTAAGTCACTGGATTTGGAGAGAAGGTTAGGATATGAGTTACATAAAAACAGAACAATTACTAAGATACTTATTTATCCAGGCATATAATTCCAGTTGACAACCATCACACTTTAGGAATAGAAGGGGCCTACCCCAGGCACTCATAGAACTTGGTATAAAACACAGTGTCTATGCTTGAAACTTATCTTCTAAATTATTGAGGGTGAAAAAACAATGATCACAGGTCATACTCAGAGGCCTGGCTAACACTTGCCTGAAAGTCACACTATAATATGAATAGCCAGATATCAGCACAAATAATTCCTCAGATCATTTGCCTCTTCCAGACATCTGAAAATTAAGATACACTCCGATACAGATAAATCAAAGAATTTTGCATTATATTAAAAATATTTTGTTATCTCTTGAGTATTTGTGACCCTTTTCTTAAAATTGGGGTCACAGTGAGTAATAGAGAAAAACACATTGGAAAGAGGCTTGATGCTAATTAATGATATTCTCAGGGTCACCCCAGAGGGCTGTACAAGCTCTGCCCTACACAACGATGGTCTAAGCAAAGGGATTAGCGGGACACACAGCCAGCCCTCACCTACTCGCCAACCACATGCCCTGGTGCCAGAAAGGACTTTTTCTAATTCATTAAAATTTTCTGCAAACCTGTAACCTGAACAGCATAACTGGGTACATTTTTTAGCTGCAGAAATATCCGAAGTCAGATTACAAACACACCTACTGTTAAAAAAAAAAAAAAAAAAAAAAGGCCCAAAATGGAGTCACTTATGCTAAGCCCCACATCACCAAAATGAGGCTTAACTTAGCGTTTCAGTTCTCCCAGAAACGGCATCTTAAACTATTCAATCAGGAATCACCTGATCAGCACGAGTGAGATCATCTGCCTGATGGACCCCTGCCATCCCCCAGAGGAAAGTAACCTTACAATAACCCACTTTTTTGCCTAGTGTAACTTCCTTGTTCCTGCTCCCTTCTAACTATAAAAGTCTTCCATTTTGTACAGCTCCTCTCTGCCTCCTAGATTGGATGCTGCCCAATTCGAATCAATTTTTGCTCAAATAAACTATTTTAATATGCTTGTTCATTTGTTAACAATACATATATGTATATATAAATATATGTATGTGTAGATATACGTATGTATATCATTTCACTGTCAATAAATTTGAATCCACCCACTTAAATTTTGGAATGAATGTGGAAACATGAACTCATCACCTAGTATCGATATTTAGCAGGATCTCTACAAATAGTTCCCAGGCCTAAATTGTTTGGAGTAAGGAAGAGCGAAGAGAAGATCCACCAAGAAGAGATGAATATGAAGAAAAGAAGAAGAAGAGTCAATACAAGGTAAATAGAAAAGTGGAATGAATATCTATAGACAACAAAGTGGAGGGAGGACAAGATTGGCAGGACTTGACCCACACAAGGTTATCTTTAGCTTTCATTCCATCAACCCGGGGCTAAGCAATTTAGGTGATTTAAACACGGGAGTGTTAGAGGGGCCAGAGTCATGGGTCCATCCATATGTGAGTCACACTTTCTGTTCCAGGGCCATAGATTTTGTGCTTAACTCAAATTAGCATCTTGCATATTCTTCCAACTAGTCACAACAGAGGCCAGAGCACAGGGGTGTATCCACAGAAATCCATCATCATTACTGCACACAAATATATCTCTCAAGGTATCTGCTCTCTCTACAACAGTCCTTCAGGATCAAGTTTACCTAGAATTGAAAGCACATTATTGAATCAAGATAGCCCCAACTCTACAGCAGCCCTGGGCTGCACAGCACCCTCATCAATACGCTTCATGGCTCTTGCCCCTAGCATGGGGGAAAAGGGCTTTGCCTGAGGTCCTCAGCATTTGTATATTTCTATTGACTTTATTATCACGAGTCCCAAGCACTTTTGTTGCCCCACGGGATAGTTAAACAAGCCCTGAAAATTATACTAAAATTGAGAAGAAAATGTTTTCAATTGTTCAGACACCCTTCAAAATTGAATATTCACATTCATTGTCTTTTTCCCAAACTCCTGGAGTGATTGGTTTATGTTACAGACTAATGTCCCTTCAGCATTAAGTAAACCAAGCAGTTCGGGTACTGTAACAACAATAATCACTAGCTTTGCTTCTTTATTAGTGGTTTTATAGAGAAACTGCATTTTTCTTTTTTTTTTTTCATGAAAGTTTGCTTCAGGCTCTACTCTTACATACCAAGCTTCAGTTTGTGGTGAAACTTAACAGTCTGGTTATGAACCCTCGAATGTTGGGAATTACGATGGAAATGCTGACACAACATTAGCCCCAGCTGGCACTGCAAAAAGGCTTTAAATATGTTGACTCTCCCCTATGAAGTCAGTCTCCAGAGCCTATGACTTTGTGATTTTAAACTGTAAAAGTGAAACTCGCTAGCAATGAAAGCCACAGTAAGGGCTGGAGACCTTGGATTTCTAAATGAAGGCACTGAGTATTGACTAAGAAAGACTTTAAAAAGCACTTGCCCAATTTGTTACTAAATTATCAGAGGAAGGAGAGAAATACGCAGATTTCGCTTCAGGAATAACTGTACACTGCCACTTCTCATAACAGCAGAGATAAAGGAGGACAAAACAGAAAGTTGTGATTTTTGACATGCAGAGGTCAACAGGTAAACAGAGTCAGTCTATTTGTTTAATTTTGCAAGTTCAAATGTGAATGAATGAACGGAAGGAATTGCATGAGAAGTGACTTAGCTAACAAAGCTAGAATCTCCTTACTACTGCCTCAACCCAAAGGATAATCTTTTCAAAGGCTAGAGTATGGGTACTCTTTAGAGAAAAGAAAACGCAAAAACAAGTAAAAATCTTTTAAACCAACTGGTTTGGTGGTCTTAATGATCAATAAGCCTCATAGATGCCATTTCTATAAACTGCACTGATTTTGTCCACTGGCAGCTGTCTTCAGTATAACGTTCCTTCCTATGTCATAAACCACGTCATCAGCCTTTTTCAGGCACATCTTTGGTCCCAAGGCTGGACTGAGCAGCAAAACCAGAGGCATGTTGTGTATCAGGTTTATGGGTCTCCCACGCTACACCCCAACTAAGCTTATTCAGCAAAGATGTAACTACATTCCTTTTACCTGATTTTTCAACTCATGTTGTCTTCAATAATCAAAACCACCATGCCTAAAAGGAGTCTTGAATATTCAGGGAGTAAGGTTTGCTTAGAAACAGGAAAACAAAACAAGCTCACATATGTTTACTTTAATGAAAGTTCTGTACACCCCCCGGGGGACAATCTCTACCACTTGAACGGCTTCTGCTTCCACCTTATATGAATGATTCCCTCATGCTAATCTCTGGACGACTGCTCTCCTAAACCACATCACATATGTTTATATTCACATCTCCACTTACAGGTAGACAGGAATCTAACCATTGGCATGCCCAAACTAGAACTCACAGCCTAGCCATCCACCCTCCTCAATTCCTCAGCTTGATCAATGATCCTACCATCCTACCACAGCCGGAAACCATCTCTAATCACCGTTTATCCCTCTTTTATCCTCCATGTGCAATCACCACATTGAATCATTTTACTTTTTAACAACTTTTCTCTTCCAGGTCTACCACTGCTATGTTGCATCAAAATTTTTCATCTAGAGCATTATAATAGAAACCTCACTGGTTCACAGCCTGAAGTCCCAAGCTCCATCCACCTGTCTTCTCAAGTCCCATCAGAATATTATTTTTAACCCCAAAACCAGCTTCTGTCCCTCTTTCTCTCAATCCTTAAACAATTGCCCCTGTCTACAGGAAAGAATTTTCAAATGTTAGTGGAGTTAAGAATCATGTCTAGGGACTTCCCTGGTGGTGCAGTGGTTGGGAATCCGCCTGCCAATGCAGGGGACACAGGTTCGTGCCCCGGTCCGGGAAGATCCCACACGCAGCAGAGCGGCTAGGCCCGTGAGCCACAACTACTGAGCCTGCGTGTCCGGAGCCTGTGCTCCACAACAAGAGAGGCCGCGATGGTGAGAGGCCCGCGCACCGCGATGAAGAGTGCCCCCGCTTGCCACAACTGGAGAAAGCCCTCGCACAGCCTCCCAACACAGCCAAAAATAAATTAATTAATTAATTAATTTAAAAAAAAAAAAAAAAAAAGAATCATGTCTAGGGACTTCCCTGGTAGTGCAGTGCTTAAGAATCCGCCTGCCAATGCAGTGGACACAGGTTCGATCCCTGGTCCAGGAAGATCCCACATGTGGCGGAGCAACTAAGCCCGTGCACCACAACTGCTGAGCCTGCGGTCTGGAGCCCACGTGCCACAACTACTGAAGCCCGCACACCTAGAGCCCGTGCTCTGCAACAAGAGAAGCCACCGCAATGAGAAGCCTGCACACGGCAACGAAGAGTAGCCCCCGCTCGCCGCAACTAGAGAAAGCTCGCGCACAGTGACAAAGACCCCAACGCAGCCAAGAGAGAAAGAGAAAGAAAAGGTGATCATATAAATAAATAAATGAAAAAAAAAAATCATGTCTACATTGGGGAAGGGAGACTTATAATACAGATTCCTGGGTTTCCCTGCAAGGAAGTCAGTAGTTTCAGAGTGGGACCCAAAAACCTACTTTTTATATGCCCTCCAGGTGATTCTGATTAGGTTGAGGCTCAACCTATAAGGAACAACAGACTACAAGATACACAGCTCGTTTCAATGGTATATGAAGTGCTTCCAGATCAAGCCAGCATTTGATAGCCTTGAAAATCTTAAGTCCCCTTTGCATAACACTTTGTCCCGAAATAAAAATTATGGTAACCTACCCGCATAATGTCCTTAGTATGGTGGAAGAAAAAAAAGTGTACTTTACACTAAATTTCTTATTCATGTACTTACACAAAACCATACTAGGGAATATTATGAAGTGGACAGATGCTCACATTTATACATAGAATCACCGTGAACGCAACAATAAGAAACACACATCAGCAGTATTTCTACTGGTAAGTGGGTAATTTAGTAAAGGTTCACATGAAAAGATGTACAATCTTTCTCCAATCTAAAAAATGTTTTATTCCTGGAAAATCCAGTGTGTATATTAAAACCTAATCACAAATACTCGGGCTTCCCTGGTGGCGCAGTGGTTGAGAATCTGCCTGCCAATGCAGTGGACACGGGTTCGAGCCCTGGTCTGGGAAGATCCCATATGCCGCGGAGCAACTGGGCCCGTGCGCCACAGCTACTGAGCCTGCGCGTCTGGAGCTTGTGCTCCGCAACAAGAGAGGCCGCGATAGTGAGAGGCCCGCGCACCACGATGAAGAGTGGCCCCCACTTGCCGCAACTGGAGAAAGCCCTCGCACAGAAACGAAGACCCAACACAGCCATAAATAAATAAATAAATAAATAAATAAAATTTTAAAAAAACAAACAAACAAATACTCGTGCCTGTATGTAAAGCGGAGTTAGGTTCCAGCTCAAACACCTGAAACAGGTTTTGTTTCTAACCTTACATAAAGGTCTGGTAAGACCTTTGAGGATCATGTTAAGCGCAGGTCGATTCTTCTTGTGCAGGACTAGCCAGTGTGTCGTAAGGTACTGGCACCCTGGGCTTTGCTCACTAAATGCCAGCAGTGCTTCTCCAATCAATTATGACGAAAAAAAAGCAGCACACAAATTTCCCAAACACCCCCCAGAGTGAACAGCCTCCTCTCCCCAACAATCTAGATTCCACCCCCATCATTCCATATGAATAACTCTAAAATGACCGTGATCTTTACACCTCTACATCCAGTAGACGTTCGGCTTTTCTCATCTTCTGTCTGCAGTTGGTCTCTTCTTCTTTAATACTCTCTTCCCTTGACTTTTATAGTAACACACTCTTCCGATTTTCTTACCTTCCTTTCATTCCCGATTCTTAGTACCCTTTAGGCGTTCATCCCCTCCTACCTGGCCATGAAATGTTGCAGTTCAGTGACACTGGCCCGGAGGTCTTTTTCCTTCCTTAGTCTCTGCT
Source organism: Eschrichtius robustus (assembly GCF_028021215.1). Lineage (NCBI taxonomy): Eukaryota > Metazoa > Chordata > Mammalia > Artiodactyla > Eschrichtiidae > Eschrichtius > Eschrichtius robustus. The sequence continues at coordinate 91,318,926 of NC_090835.1, forward strand.
CTTCCCCTAGTCAGTCTCATCCATTGTTTCAATTACCATCTATACACCTGTAACCGCCTCAAATTCGTATCCCCCACCCAGACCTCTGCTCGGAACTCCAAAGCTGTAAATCCAACCACCCACTTAACATCTCCCTGAGATACAAAGGAGCTTATGTAAATTGCTTCATCATCTGTCACCCATACCATGGCCACGCCTGCTCCCCCTCGATACTTGGTCCTCTCCTCCTCGCTCAGTAAATGGACCACGATCAACCTAGGTGTCCATGTTACATACCTTGAGACCTCCCCTCCCAAAGGCCATCCATCACAAGATTCTATTGACTCTCTCAGCTTATTCACCAGTAAAACTCCTGGTACCTAGCCCAGCACTTGGTACAAATACATGCACAATAAATCCATATTAAATGAACAAGTGAATGTCTTATGGAAATTGTGAACTACTTGTGGACAGATCGCTTCATTCCCCCATACCATCTTCCATGATATTCCTTCCACACAAACACCCTACTTTCACTTCAAAACCTTGCAAACATCTACTCTAATTCTCAGCCAAAAAGGCCACTTTTTCAGGACAGTCTCCCTCGGCCTCCCCAGGACACACACTGGGCTCTTCTCCCTCTGTTATCATGGTACTGTATACACAACCCCACAGCAACACCACCACTGCCTTGCAATGACTTGGCATGACAATATCCTTCCTTCCTTTGCATCTGAACACATGACAGATGGGTAGCATCAACTATTTTTGAATGATTTTATTACTAGTTTAAACTGTCTCCATCTATCCCACCTCTTCTCCCCAGGCAGGGGAGGGCAGAGCGAAACACATTCAAGGGGAATGGCCAATCCTGACGTGTTCTCATGGCTACACGAGACCAGACAGCACTTTTTTCCCCATTCTTCTATTAATGATAGCTGCTTTATTCCTTCCATTCCCCAAATATGGTGAAGGGCAAGTGGGGGACCAGAGGGAGAGGCATGTACACCAGTCAGCCACTTTCTGCGAGACAGTGGCCAAAGCCTTTCAGGTAAGGATCAGCACCGCGGAGGTACGTTTTCCTGACTGTGGGAAAAGTTGTGAGCAAAAGACTATATACACAAAGCTATTCAACCACAAGGCTGGAAGAGAATCAAAATAAGCCAAAGCTTAATTAGAGTTGAAGATTTCCTGTCTGGGAACCATGTTAGGGACTGAGCTTCAAAAGCCATCACCAAGGAGGCAATTCCATCTCCAGTAGGACAGGCCTCTGAGAATACCATAGGCAGAGCTGGGTTTTGGGGTTTTTTTGTTTGTTTTTTTTTTCACATAATCCAGCATTCACAGCTTTTGCGCATGTTTTTTCCTAACCTCCACTCCAGGTACCCCCCAGCTCTCTGCTCCCTAACTCCTCTCCCCTTCCATAAATTAAGTTAATGAGGAGTTTTCTAAAAGAGGACATTCTCTTAAAGGGTCTGTTATTCTGAAGTTAATGGCTCTGACATGTCGCCAAGCCAGTCACAAGCAGCAATAACTCCTGCAACAGCTCCAAAACAGCCTCAAATGTCACCGAGCCTTCCCCTGATCTTTCCTCCCCTTTGATTATCACTGGTTGCCTGCCTTCCTCCCCTAACATTTTATAGCAAACTCAAATGCATCAAAGAAACCAGTTAAGGATGTGAAGATTGAGAAACACATTCAATCTTCATGTTATGATCTTGTCTTTCCCTTCCCACTGCTTGTCTCTAAGAGAAAAGGACAAGTGTAAATTTGATGTCACACAGAACAACAAAACACATCTAAGGAAACAAGGGGGATGGGCATTTCTAAATGCCAGCGTGCTCATCTAATACTTAGTACACACTTACTGCAAGGATTAGGTCACATCGGTGACAGGTTAATGATTTTTACATGAGAAATGAGTGGGCATGTATGTAATGAAGCAATCAAGCAAAGAAGCAATTGCTTCAAATCACCTTCCTAACGAACAACCAGTGAGGTGACGATCAAAATAAAAGAATGCAAACCAAATTGCAGGAGAACCCAATTTCAACACACATAACAGGTACAAGATCAGAATAAACCTGGTGAAATTTATTCAAGTTTTTAAGCCTTAAATGCAAAAGACTAACACATGCTGATAAATCAGCTCATCCTGAAAATAAAAAAACAACATTCTCTGGATAATATGGGTCCAAATTCCTGTATCCATAATTTGATCTAGAAATTTGTGCTGATACACCAAAATTTCAGTACTTATGTTCCAAAAACTTGGGTAAAGGAATGGAGGAAACAAGTGAGAACCATAAAAGAAAAAGTTGTATTTACTTTTTCTAACTGACCATGGCTTATTGAACCAGCAATAATTTTCAAACAATTGATCGATGTACTCCAAACAGTCTGTCACCTAATAAGCACAGATTCCAAAGTAATAGACGTCGTGATAAGACAGGTGAAAGGAGACTAACATGAAGGGCAGATACCTAGAGAAGGAAACTTTTCTTACCAAGTACGTGTGAGATAAAGGATTAGACCTTGAAAAAGCAGCACATATGCTATTCTGCTTAGTCTGGGCTGCCTTTCTCTATGCATAATTGTAGAACCCTATTTATAAAGAGTTTTACAGCTTCCAAGCCATTTTAACATATACTTACCTCATTTGATCCCACAGCAATCCATCAAGTAGGCACACCCACTTCACAGGTAAGAACACTGAGGTTCAGGAAAGTGACTTTCCCAAAACAATACAAATAACAAGTGCCCAGAGAACCACAACACATATCTTCTGATTCCTGAGTAACAGGTTCCATTTTTATCATTAACTTTCAGTTTATAATAAGGGGAATAAAAGCTGCAGGAAAATGAACACCTAGTGAATTTGCAGCTATCCAAGTCAGGAATATCACAGACAAAGTTACATACAAGTAGGTAGTGAGCTTGGTTCATGATTAATAAGTGAAAATCTCCATCTTTTGAGTCTATTTCCATAACTTATTGCATTTCCTAACATCAAATATTTGTCTATTTGGAAGAGAGTTTATTCTGACCCTGAATTTGTGATGTTACTGGCTGTTATTTCAACTGAAAACATACTTACCGGAGGACACTGTGTTCCTTACCAGTTCGTCTTGCCATGAGGTGAAAATGCCCCGGCACTCAATGAAAAGAATGGTCTGGTAATACTTAATATGAACACAGACATTTCTCTTCCAGGGCAATTCATTGTGCACACATCATTAAGGATCAAAGCACAGGCAAACCAAAGAATGGAAAAGGAATTCAAAAACATCAAAGTTAATTATATTTGGTTGTCCCAATAGCTGTTATTCGTTCAATTAAGATGCTGCTTTGGCTAATCTTAAATCAAGCTGTGCCTCTCAAAAAGTCCAAGCAGCAAAAGTCAAAACATCTGAAGCTCCCCCCCCCCACCACCACCAATGAGTTCTCTGCATTTAGTAGAGCCTCCACAGCTCCTGTCAATGTGCAACTGTCTATTCATTCTTCACCACCCCAGCAAGCAGGGCTAGCTCTCCAACACCCAGCCCCAGGCAGATCTTCAAATAGGTGTTCCATGAAGCCTCTATAGCCTGGTTCTTCAGCCATCCTATGCTCAAAAAAAAAAAGAAAGAAAGAAAACCCACACAGAGGAAGGGGATCAAGACAAAACCATAAGCCCGCTCTGTTGAAATATCTGAGATTATAGGTGGCTTCTTGATTCTTGGTTTACTGGGGATAAAAAAAACCTCACTTCTCAATCCAGCTTTCTCTTACCGTGTCCCAGGCACAAGCACAGAGTTCTGTCACTGAGACAGTGTTTTCTGCCCCCTTATCCCCACTTCCAAACTCCAATGGCAAAAATATTTATAGATGAATCCACTCAGTGGTACCATCTAAGGGGTAAAGAATCCCCGAGGTGCAGACGAGGAAACCAAGCTCTCCCACACAATTGCGTGTAGTGTGAAAAGGAAAGAGGACACTTAGGGGTTGTCTCCAGTAAAAACTGGTAGAAGGAAAAATGTTCAAAGGCCATTGGCAGCAACAATGCTTTAGCATTTCTGGAATAACTCCTTTTCCTCCTTTGTACATGTTTTCATGGAGTGGAACCACATTTTGCCAAGCACTCATTGTGCACCAGAAACTGGATGGAGGCTTTATAAATATTGTCCGAGTTAATCCTTCCCACAAGCCTGCAAAATAGGGGCAGAATCTAAATTTTGTGCTGGGACTCAACAAGGGTCTAACTCCAAAGGCAGCAGCAGGAATTTCAGTCAGGACTGGTTCTCAAGATGACCTGTGAATCTCTCCTGAAAATGCAACTTCCCTTAATCCACATGTCTTGGATAAGTTCCACCAGCTTCCAGATGCCCAACATGCCAGCCCCATTTGTATGCACAATTCTTCCAATAGCCCAGCTCCTCCTTCGCCCTACAGTTTTAAGTTCTTATGTCTTGTCACATCAGTGCCAAGAGCATACCTCGTCTCTTCCCTGGGTCTCTTCAAGCCCATCAATTCAATTTAAAAACACACAATACTTGACCCGATGTAGCAGTTTCTTAAAGCATTTCAACCAATTCTCATGACCTAGCCATCTGTCTATATCAAAATAAATTAATTCTCCATACCAGGCTTCAACGTCTCAATCTCCCCCAAATGGGCAAGGGTGAAGGGCAAGAACAGAAAGTTCAGCGCCTTAGTCACTCTCTCCATCACATCATGCAGGGAGCCTGACTTGAAAAGTTCCCACATGAACTCTCTTTATGAATGATGTAATGGAAGCTGGGCACACCAACTTTCTTTTTTGACTTAAATAAACTGAGGAAGCTGCTTTTTCTCTTTCATTGCAGGTGCCCAATGTAAGACAAGGAAACTCAGTTTTTCCGTGATTAGTCAAAACCTCTCCAATTCCTTACTGATGGGTTTTTCAGCCTGTTCCCCTGCTCAAAGTCTCAGGGAGACTGGATTCCTACATTAGACGGGCTGTCGTTCACACATTAGGAAACCGAGACCCTTACAGAAACTCCTTATTGAACAACTATCACAAAGGGTGCAACCACATTATGTCCCGTTTTAGGACCTCTAGCATTATTTCTATTGTGAACCCTCTCCCCAAGAAAAGACTGTACACCAATCTCATTGTAAAAAGCCCTCAATGTCACCCAGAGCTGAAATGTCAGCCCCAACCCACCCTGCATACTCAATGCATCTGGCTTGGTTACCCAGACATCATCCTCATCAAAGTGGTTATATGCACCAGTGGGTATGGTCTTGCGGAGCTCATAGTTTCTCCTTCCTATCTGCAGAGGTTTTCCTAGTGAATACACACCAACATGTTAGTCTGGTAGTTACAGGGCATCCCACTAGAGAGCAGGCCCACAGAGGAAACGAGTGCATGACTTCTCCATCTACAACCTTTATTAAGAAACTGGACCCAGAAGAAAAAAATAGGTCTTTCTTCATATCTTGGTTTTCTCCCCCTCCATTCACAGCCTAGCGTGGTCCTAGAAGAAGCTATAAAAAATCAACTGCTACCTTAAGACAAGGGACAGCACTAAACTAGAAGCACTAAACCAGTGCTTCTCAAATTGGAATGTGCCTGAGAATCACCTGAGTGGTGCTTGTTAAAAATGATTTCAAAAATTTTCCCCCGTGGTTTCTGACTCAGTAGGTCTACAGGTAAAGCCTGAACTAGCACTTTTATCAAGGGCCCCAAGTGATTGGATGCCCGTGGTCCCAGGACCACCCCTCGAGAAACCCCAGCAAGAGGGGCGAGTACAGAGAATGAGAGAAGGAGTTGAGTCAGGCCTCTGGAATTCTAAAGTGGTTTTAGCTTTGTTTATAGTCTGTTCCACTGCTCCAATTCAAAGCCTGCTCAGTTAAAAATTCACCAAACACACCACAGACAGAAGTCTGACATGAAAGCCCTGATAACACTAATGGTGGTAATGGGGATTTCTTTAAATAGGGCACCTTGTTTGTGCCTAGTTGCCTTCTTTCAAGATTTATCGAGGTCCAGCCTCTTTGCTTTCTTTGGAGAAGAAAGCTCTCATCTTTGGTTACTTTCATGGGGAATGCCATTCCCCAGTGCCATCAAGATTTGTCTAGTTCGTCTTTTTTTGTTGTTCTTACTTTTGTAAGATTTGCTACAATAAACACAGTTATACTACTTTATATTTTAAGTACCATGTTCATTTTTTTTTTTTTTTTAGGTGAACCTTATACAAGAGGTAGAGGGCTTCCCTGGTGGCGCAGTGGTTGAGAGTCTGCCTGCCAATGCAGGGGACACGGGTTCGAGCCTTGGTCTGGGAAGATCCCACATGCCGCGAAGCAACTAGGCCCGTGAGCCACAACTACTGAGCCTGCGCGTCTGGAGCCTGTGCTCCGCAACAACAGAGGCCGCGATAGTGAGAGGCCCGCGCACCGCGATGAAGAGTGGCCCCCGCTTGCCGCAACTGGAGAAAGCCCTCGCACAGAAACAAAGACCCAACACAGCCAAAAAATTAATAAAAAAAAAAAAAAAGAGGTAGAAAAATACTCATGAGGCACTGATAAGATAGAATCAAACTCCCCACAAATACACACACACATGCACTGAAGTGAGTACCTCAATGGGTTTAAAAAAGAACCTGAAGAAAAGACAAACAAAACATCAATAAAGCGGAGCAACTGGAGCACAAAAGTCTAAGTGATATAAAAGTATTATTTTTAAAAAGGATTAGCTCTGCCTATTAAGCATTTATTCAACAGACATTTTGTGAAGTGCTGTCAAAAGCAGGAATGGAAATAGAACCCAGGACTCCAAAATTTCCAGCTCTTGTCAATAAATCAAGCAATTTCCCTCCACAATCCAAAAGAGCTGCAATGCTCTGGTTATTTTCTAACATATGGCTCAAATATTTATATTTTAAGTGCTTTCAGCTTATACTCCACATTATAAACATTCATTAACATTTATGCAACTTCTTAAGTAACTCTAACTCTAAGGTCAGACCAAACATACATTTGAACAAAATAAACATTCCCAATCATAGGCAAAAATGGTTCCAGTGTTTACTTGATAACCTGACACCCACACTCAGATGCCTTCCTTCCTCCCAAAATGTTCTTTAGCAGTTTCCCCTCGCACAACACAACGACAGTGTTAGAAGCCAGAAAGAGAAAAGCATGGTTCCAAAGATACCAAGCTTGGAACCTGAAATTTAAATATTAGGCGAATCTATCTCATTGTTGGTTGTGTTTCACAGAAGCACATTAACTGACTGATTCAACAAACCCTTGTGTACTCCCCCGCACGGTTCCAGTCCAAACGGACAGGCTCCAAGTCCCTGTCATATAGTGCTTACATCCTAGCAGACTGACAATAAAACCAGTCAAATATTTAATATAACGTCAAATAATTTTAAGTGCCAAGAAGGAAAACAAGATGGAATAAGGCGGATGGAAAGTGACAAAGGGTTAGGCAAAGAATTTTGCTATTTTAAGTAGAGGAGACAGAAAGAGAATTTAAATCATATTGACTAAATCCAACAATAATAATATTAACTCCACTCTCCAGAGCCACAATCATGGGTCAGTATGAGAAGTGGAAGGCTGCTTACAAGCACGTGAATTAATGAGTATCTAGGAATTTTAGAGAAGGAAAGAAAGGTGTGAGGCTAGATTCTTCTATTTGCTTGGTTGACTCCGAAGCAAAGAAACAGAGGCATGCCCCTCCTCTGGCCCTCCTCACGTGAGCTGACCAAGATCCTTCGCAAGGCTGACTCACATGTAAAGGGCTGCACAAAAAGAAAACTGAGGAATCCAAGGAAAGCTATTGTTGAATTCCTTGGGGTTCTCTTTTTCAGGGCAATAACTGAGTGTAGTAACTTATACCATCAGATGCAAGTAGCCTAAGTAATAAGATTTTACAAAGATTATATGATGGCAATTATGATCAGATATATATTTTTTATTATTAATAAAGGAGGGACAAGCTTCAAACAAATTCCTAGTGTAATTCTTTTTCAAATACCAATATCCTATATTAAAAGGCAGGATGCAACTGCCTTAGAAGTTTGAAAGAGTGAAATAAACCCTTGTATTTGAGAGAAAATAAATAGTGGAGGAATCTGACAGTACAGAAAGCCATAATCTATTTCAGATTTTTTTTTAAATTTTTTTTTACATTTTTATTGGAGTATAATTGCTTTACAATGTTGTGTTAGTTTCTGCTGTATAGCAAAGTGAATCAGCTATATGTATAAGAACATATAAAGAGTCATCTTTCTAGTAACTGGAATTAGACTTTGGTTAGAGCTTCCATCATTCATGTTTTTTAATCTGAAATTGGTCCTTAAAAGCTGTAATGAATTAAACAATATACCACCCACAGAATCAACTGTAAAAATATACTGTAACTAAAAGCATAATGACTCATTTCACTTCCTTCCTCATTTTTCCATAATGAATTTGACCCCCCTCCTGTCACCTAATCTAATCATTGGCTGGGTTTCCATTAAATCAAGATTCTCCCCGTTGTGCTCTCAAGTCATTGCACTGGTTCTCCCAAATTTCATGGATAATTTTATAAACGTCACCTACTACAACTGAATTATTCAAAACGTAGACAGAGATTCAGTTCATGGCTGTGTGTTCCAAGGGGGGGTGGTGATATACATGACATTTAAAGAATGAAAGTTTAAATTTTTTTTCCAACGCGATCCAATAACTGGACATATTCTTAGACAAGTCATCAAACTTGATGAACACATATTCTCACAGCACTACTTCTATTACTACTACCTCCTTAACCATCACCTCTAAAACTGAAAGTCTGCATAGCACATAAAAATTCCCAAAGCATTTTCACATACATTTACCTCATCTGATCCTCACAACAGCCTTGAGCCCTTTTAATCTTCCCTAAATCACAAAAATAAATTGTCTAAACTAAGATCTGGGGGTAAAGAATTGCGCACTGGCTTTTGGCTTCATCAAATCTTAGGCTGCTTGTTACCAATAACATTTTAGAAGAAAGTATTTTTGCTGCTAAGCAGACCCTCACTGACCTTTTCTCTACACTTCTCAATTTATAGATAGGGGTACCAGCTACCCTGTGTCTACTGTGTACAGCATTATTCAAAGTTACTATTTAAAGGCAGATATTCAGACAGTTTACCACCTACACCAATTAGCAATTTCATTTGGATCTGTATTACAGATAGAGAGACCGACCCACTCTTTCGTCCAAGGTCACACACAGTTAATAACATTCCTTGTGCAAACCTAGGTCTGTCTGGCTTCTTTATAAGGCTAATGTAGTTGACGATTAAAGACAACAGTGGGGGGAAACATGACTTCAGGTAACGCTTCAACTGGCAAGTAGATTCATAATCCATCTTTAAAACTAGAATTTAAATGAGTAAGATCAGGAAACTCCTAAAGCAACTCAATTTTAACTTTTAGTAGCTTTCCTTAGTGGCCATAAATGAAGTGCAATTATTGCTGGTTGATTAATTTTTAGCAGTTTCTTGCCTACCAAACAAAATTAAAATCACATGTAAGAAAACAACGTGTAGCGGTTCCCCCCACCCTTAGGAAACAGTGATCATTTGACCTCATTCTGTGCAAATGACTGTTTCTCTTTCAGGTTTTATGTGTTTGCTTTAGATGTGGGAAGGAGAAGTATAACTATTATAAGTGTAATAGCAGCTTACATTTGTATAGTGCTTTACCACTTACAAATGCATTACATTATTCTTTTTGATCCTTATAAACTCATTGTAATAGTATGGGAATTATTACCCATTTTCACAAATAATTAAGTGGAGGCTCAGAGAGGTTACGTAATTTGCCCAATGTCACTAAGTTAATAAGGGCAGAACAACGTCACAAACCCAGGTCCTTTTGTAAGTCTTAGGCTCTTATTATTTGGTCAGAAAAGCATCATCTAAGAAACATTCCGATGACTCCTATGTCACTCTACAGTAATTCATTACCAAGTATACGCGAAAGGTTCTCTGTCTCTAGACTGCTTCTTTCTTATCCTTCCATCAAGATAACTGACACACTGTCTTACAGTGATAGAAGCAAACACTACAGAACTGTGCAAAGAAAGATTATCTCAAATGTCCAAGTTCTACAAAAAAAATATTGGTCCACAAGATCTGTTTAAAGAATCCATTAACATGCTTCAGAATTAAACTAGTCAAGGGGATGAGATCTGTCACCAGGCTTGTCAGAGAAAAGCAACAAAGAATAGAAGGTCTGCGACAGAAGAGGAGAGGAAGAGAGCACAGAACCTGGGAAAATGGGAGTGATTGGAAGCCCAAGCTATTGACAGGAGAATTGTGGGAGCCTTAAAAAGCTCCCAATTCTTTCCACCACTTTGTTGAAAAACATGCATTTACATCTGTTAAGTGATTCAATTTACTTATCTAAAGTCTAAAAGCATCTCAAGCCAAGTGAGATCTTTGAGATATTTTCTTAAATGTTCTTGAAAGCTACTTGGGTTGTGTTTTGTTTAGTCTGTCTTTTAAGCACAGATTTTTTAAAAATTCGATTAGAAAAATGGGTAAAAGGCATGAAGAGACATTTCACCGAAGAGAATCTATCAATGGCAAAAGAGCACACGAAGAGGTTCAACATCATTCGTTATCAGAGAACTGAAAATTAAATCTAATGGGATCTCACTTCATACCTATCAGAGCAGTGAAAATAAGACCACCACCAAGTGCTGGTGAGGATGCAGAAAAACTAGATCACTCATACTTTGCTGGAGGAGTATAAATTGGTACAGCTACTCTGGAAAATGGTTTGGCAGTTTCTTTTAAAACTAACCATGCAATTACCATACGACCCAGCAATTTCAGTCTTAGGCATCTGTCCCAGAGAAATGAGAACTTATGTTCACATAAAAACCTGTACACAAATGTTCAAAGCAGCTTCACTCATAATAGCCAAAAACTGGAAACAGCCCAGATGTCCTTCAACAGGTGAATGGTTAAACTATGGCTTACACATACCGTGGAATACTATTCCACAATAAAAAGAAACAAGTTTTTGGTGCATGCGACAACCTGGATGACTCTCCCGGGAGTTACGGTGAGTCAAAAGGGCCGATCCGAAAGGTTATAAACTATATAATTACATTTATGTAAGGCTTTTCTAGAAGTGGCAAACAAGTTAGGGGCTAGGGATAGTAGAGGAATGGTGGGAGGGAAGTGGGTGTCACTATTAACAAGGGCAACAAGAAGGATCCTGGTGCTGTTCAGTGTCTGTATTGTGGTGGTAGATCCACACATGTGATAAAACTGTATAGAACTAAATACAGTTTAGCTTATACTGGTGTGTGTTTGTGTGTAAGTGTAGCCAAGATTGGTAGACTGCATCAATATCCTGGCTATAATATCATACTATACTTCTGCAAAATGTTACCATTTGGGGAAACTGGTTTAAGGTTTTATTATTTCTTACAACTGCATGTGAAGCTATAATTATCTCAGTTCAAATTTCAATTAAAAAAAAACAGAACAATTACAAGTATTTGCTAGCTTAACCATCTTGGAATTAGTATTTTGCCTTCCTTCTTTGAAACAGGACAGCTCTTTGCTTCATTCCCAAGCAATTACTTACCATAACTAGCTTCCGTTACATATATTATGAAAATGATTCATTAAAATTAAGCTTTTGAGTGAAAGAAGCCTTAAACCAACAGCACACGTCGTGAGGCTTCAATTTGCGTGAAGCTGCAGGACAGGCATACCTAATCTCCAATGGAAAAAAATTTAAAGCTACAAGAGTGGTTACCTGCTGATAAGGCGAGGAGTAGGTGACTCGGGAGGCGCAGAAAAACTAGCTGGGGCGAGAGTAACGTTCTAGAGCTTGACAGGAGTCCAAGTTACACAAGCGTATGCATCTGTCAAAATCAAACACACCAGTAAGATTTGTGCACTTCATTATACGTAAACTTTACATTAAAAAAAAAAAACTGTAAACAAATTGAAATGAAGCCTGAATCACTAGCTTTCTATCTATTAGCTTCTCATTCTTTAGACCGAAAATTCTACGCAGTAAGACACCACACCTTTGATATATCCAGGGTCAAACTAAATGTTCACAAAAGTTTACAATTATCCCAGCTGTATACACTCTTCTCAGGGAAAGGAAATTGCAATCAGAGTAACCATGAAGCAAATTCATATAAAAAAAAAAAAGCATCATTAAATCAGACTAAATTAAAACAGATGTAATTAGTGCCCTCTGAAACTAATTTTGGCTAATACTTTGTTTACATGCAATATAGATGTAGCAACTACTGACCTCAGGCACTTTCAGCTGCTTTTATATTAATTACTACATGTGCTTTTTATAGTCCAGCTCAAAATATCCTTTATAGGTCTGAGTAGCTAATATTCTTCTGCCAAGGTAATTCCAAATGAGTCTCAGATCCCACAGAAGAAAAAAAAATCCTACAAAATCCACATATTGATATTGATGTAACATGTTGGGTTGGTAATAAGAGTTACAGGTTTTGCTTTGCTTTAACCATGATTTATTTCTATTTAGGATACTTATTAATTTTGGTTCAATTATCTGAGGGATGGTGGGCTGTTCTTAATTACAATTATACCCAGTAGGACTCGACCCTTTTCACATAATAGGCTTACACTGCAGAAACATGTCTTAATTGGCCAGACAAGTCAAGACGCTGATGAAAGTTATTCCCTGACCCTACCGGCGATTCATGGAGAAGATAATGTGAGAAATGTCTAATGCCTACTAGCCATTTTGGTCTTAAACTTTGCTCATGTTCCAGGCTCCATCACTAGCTCTGTTTTAGGTTAAATTACTTTCAGATTGATGGGATATACTATGGCCATGAGCTCTATCACCAAAAATATGAAGCAAAAGTATACTGTTAATTATTCAATGATATGAAGGAATTGCTGAAATATACATGACTCTCAAAATATTTCAGCGACAAATTTTGACTTGTTTCTTTCTATTTGTTAAACATATTAAGATACACAAGATTTTAGTTTCAACTCTACGGAGAGAAGCGGAGAGAAAGAAAACCTGGAGGAAATAAGTAGAAGTTGCACCTAGAAGAGCAGTTTCCCAGGTAAAGGTCAAGGAAGGAGATAATGACTTGTTGTGAACACATGGTGCTATTAGAAACACCCAGAAGATAAGAAGTCTTTTGGATTTATCAATTAAGTATCAGTAATAAAATGAAAGCAGGAGCTAACACAAGAATCAATGCACATGCGACCAGGGCACACGGAATTTCTATTCAAACGCCGAGGGTTATCTTCCCTATTTTCCTGCTCCAACTGTGAGAAAGTACACTCATCTTTTATTATGCTTGACCACCAATTTCACTGGGTTTCCACAGCTGGCTGCGAGCCTCAGTAGATTGCAGGAGAGTCAAATAGAAAGTTCTACTCTGTCCAGTTATCAGAACTAGCCCAATCATTTGGATTAATGCAATTCTACCCATGTTCACTAAATAGTACCCAATTCACTAATCAGGTTAATGGATTTGGAAATGACCGTTAGATATACAACTTTAACCTCTTTTCCTGTCCAAAGAGGTTCCTCAACTAGGATTTTTTTTTTAATAAAAAAAGGTATAAAAATGCCATAAATGCAGGATTGTATTCTAGCTACCAAGCAAAACTGGATCTGCCATGTTCAGGTGCTAAGTAACCCTACTGCTCACACCTAGGCCATCTAAGTGGTCACATCCTTCCCTTAAGTAGTTATTTTGATATAATTTGCTTCTAAGTTGTTACTACCAGTTTGAATCCTCAGCCTCATTTCATTCCTTACCCTGACATCAGTGGGCACTTCAGCAACAGAGTGCTAGACTTTATGAAAGATGCTGTGTGGTTCTGAACAGGCCAGAGAATAGCTTTACTTAAGAATCCTGCAACCTCGTCCTATAAATGCTGATACAAGAACTGTTTAAGTTGCAAAGTAATTTGAGCAATTCCTTCCAAATAAGAGGTTTACACGTGTAAGAATTGGGATATTCAAATACTACTGTATGATGATTACCAAACTAGGATGAGAAACCAAAGTGTCTCCTTCTCCATCCCACGCCCCTCCCCACCCTCTAAATCCCCTCCCCTCTCTACAAACACCTCTAAATGCCCTTCACAGAGTCACGTTTTTTGAGAAGCATGTGCCTGTTCACAGTAGGTAAGAGAGTGCATTGCACTATGAATGTTTCTTTTTAAAGCTCAGCATTTCTTTACTGCTGAAGATCTATTCAGAAATCCCTTCCTCCTCAGGCTACAGAGCATTATTCAGCCAGGGGGCCAACAAATGCTGATATTTCAAGAAATCTAATCTCTTAATGACTGCTGTCACAGAAGAGAGAAGAGTCATCTTGAAATAAGCTTCATCTCAGATACAGGCGAGCCCATAAATGCTAGCAGGGAATCAGGACTGCCACCATCATGGCATCAACATACTGCAGTCTGGCAGCCCAGGGGTGTTGCTGCCCGGGGAGGACGAGCTGTCCCTTCCAACACCCAAGCTCCACGCTCTTCTTCCACCATATCAAAGTATACTCACTATTTAAAGATGCACCCAGGGCTTCCCTGGTGGCGCAGTGGTTAAGAATCCGTCTGCCAAGGCAGGGGACACGGGTTCGAGCCCTGGTCCGGGAAGATCCCACATGCCGCAGAGCAACTAAGCCCGTGCGCCACAACTTCTGAGCCTGTGCTCTAGAGCCCGCGTGCCACAACTACGGAAGCTCGCGTGCCTAGAGCCCGTGTTCTGCAACAAGAGAAGCCACCGCAATGAGAAGCCCGCACACCGCAACAAAGAGTAGCCCCAGCTTGCTGCAACTAGAGAAAGCCTGTGCGCAGCAACAAAGACCCAACGCAGCCAAAAATAAATAATAAATTAATAAATTTATTTAAAAAAATAAAGATACACCCAGGTTTCTGGGTGCTCAAAACAGAGCAAGTGTGTGTGCTGATGCAGGTAAGGAGGAGACAAGATCTAGGTAGATGGGGCCGCTCACCGAGGGCTTACTGCAAGGCTCAGGTTTTCAGCCAAACTGTCAGTAATAGCAAATATAAGTTACTGAACAGGGGAAGGAGGGCAACCTAGGCAGAGAGAAAATTTGTGCAAAATAACAAAGTGAAAACACGTGTGTTGTGTGCAAAAAAAACAGAAGGTAGATTCCCTTGGCTTTAGCAGATTTTCAAGAACTATGGTGATGGCAAATGGTGTAAAAGAGCGTAGACAAGATTTAGGGGAAGTGTTCATTAATTCATCTGACACATATGTATTAAGTAAGCATCAACCACGCACAAGTCACTATTCCAAGGTGCTGGAGAAAAACGTTTGAGAAAAAATAAAAGATCTTCCTTTTCGAAGGGAAACCAGCCCTCAGACACAGAGTTGATTCAAACAAGGTTCTAAACATCAACTCTGTCATTGTAATTCCTTCCAAAGAAGCACAGTAGAGGTTTTCAGTTCGAAAATCTGATCTGAAAGAAATGCATAGAATTTAGGTGGATTGAGGAAATCCTCTCCAACTTAAGTTCTTTAACTATTTTGTCACTGGCAAGATCTAATATGAGAATGGTATGAACGGCAAGATGGAGACAAATTTGGTAGACACAACAAATTCTCTCCTCTGCATGCTTATGGAAAGCAACCTTCCCTAGAAAGTGTGTACTATAGCTTAATCAGCAGCTCAAAAGTATTGCCCTAAGGCCTCCAAGTAGGGACAGACTGAGCTTTGTTCTCTGCCTGCCCGAGTGTGCAAACCCATTCCAAACCCACGACACTGGTTGTTCACAATTAAGTCTGACCTGGGGGAGTCTGAAGGAAAGCAAAGGTTTCAAGGGCTCCACGGGGGACTGGAAAGAATGATCAGGGAAGGGGAAGTAGGTTCCCCAGCTGTAAAACAAGCACATATAGCCATCTGGAGGGTTTTTGTTTTTTTTTTTAATGTTACAATGGGTTGTTTTTTTTCCCTGCGGAAGTCATCTCTGCTTTAAGTAATTAAAAATCACATAGGTGAGGAGATAAAAAAAAAAGGGCGATTTGGAACCAAGGAAGTTTACTGCCCACCTCTGCCTAAGCTGTTGATGTTCACAGTTAAGGTCAAGCACTTAACACCCAGCACAGTGAAGATGCCTCACCTCCCCCTCACTCCTATGACAGGGCTGTCAGTGTAGAAAGGGACTCAGACTTGGAGAAATGACCCTGCCTGATCTCCAGATACAGCATTCCTTACGAGGCATCCTTCACCCTTCAGAGAGCCAGACTCTTGGAGGGTATGGTTTGGGTCGGAGAGATTTAAGGGAAAAGATGACAGAGCACCACTATCTCATTCCACAAGGGAAGTCACTCAAGTCAGAAAGGCTAAAATGACCAGCCCAGGACAGACGGCGGGAAGGCCAAAACTTGATCAAAGAATGGCCTCTGGGGCCTTCCTCCAGCTCAGCAGGCCAGCTCTGAGATCCACAAATTCAGCCAGGCATGTGTTTCCTGTATGGCCTTCAGAGGAGAGATTTTACAACTCTACGAGTTAGCCCCCATTTTACAGATGGGGCAACTAAGGTACAGAAAGGTAAGCAACTCAGGAAGTTTGGTTTTGGAGTGTGTACTTGTCTCGCTCCTCCAGCAACCTTTCTGTTAGTGGGAGGACGCGATGCTACCGTAGATGCTCTAAGCTGCATTTCTACCTGAGAATTACTAGTGATAACAGAGGTAGTTCCCTGATGCTCTGTATGTCTCCAGCTCACTTTCCATTTTCATTTCATATATAGTATTATGCTCCCAACCCTTCCCCCAATATACATACTATATGCTGTTTATACGCCACAATCTACAGAATGAGGCAGACTGACTCCAAACCTCACTGCCCAAATCATCTCCTTCTGTTGGGTTTCAGAGGATGGTTACCTACACAACAGGTTCATCTGGTTAAGAATTCAATGTTTCTTAAATTCCCTTCTTGGTAACAAGTACTCTGTAGTCTCTACCCAGAAGGTGTCTGGTTCAGCCTGAAACATTCACCAATTACCCACTAAGGAAGAATACTTTGGGCCTAACTGATGTCCAAGCTTAACTAGTGATGGCCTCATGAAATTTGCCGTATATGGCATTTCTCAAAATGAAAGGCATTACAAGCAGGCAACAATCTCAGGTATTTATTGGCATTCACCCTCGAAATGATTTAGGAGCGGAGTGGGTCGCTTGTGGGGGATGATACCAAGAAAATTGAGGAAGAAGGTAAGAAGGGCGGATACAGGCAAGAAACAGAAATATTTACCTGGAACATTCTAGTACCAAGTTATTAGTGACAACATGACACCCTAGAGACATCCCCTTCCTCCCCCACTTACCTTTTGGAAATTGGGAAAGCGGAAGAGAGCTCGTAAGATTTTAATTTCTCCCATGAAAAAAGGGGGGATTGGGAGAATTCATTCAACTAGATTTCATTTCATTAGGTGGTACGTAAAGAGGCTGAGTCAGGGCTAAAATGCATCAATAGTGGAATGATTCATTCAATTCACCAACCTGGGTGGTTGCTACCTCTAGTTCAAATCTTCCTTCAGACAAGATTTGGGAAGCTGGCAGTTTGAGAAACGTGTGCCCCTGCGCCCCGTGTCAAGCAGAGCCTGATGACTGCAGACAGCAAATGCTTGAGCCAACAGTCGTGTGTCGCCACGGAAGAGAAGTGCTTTCCAGGGGCACCTCTTTGGGTAAGAAAAAGCATCTCGTTCATAAGCGATTTTAATTTGCCGCATGCTTTTTTTTTTTTTTTTTTTGGCTGTGTTGGTTCTTCGTTTCTGTGCGAGGGCTTTCTCCAGTTGTGGCGAGTGGGGACCACTCTTCATCGCGGTGCGCGGGACTCTCACTGTCGCGGCCTCTCGTTGCAGAGCACAGCTCCAGATGTGCAGGCTCAGTAGTTGTGGCGCACAGGCTTAGTTGCTCCGCGGCATGTGGGATCTTCCCGGACCAGGGCTCGAACCCGTGTCCCCTGCATCGGCAGGCAGACTCTCAACCACTGCGCCACCAGGGAAGCCCTGCCGCATGCTTTTTATAGACACCTCCAAACAATTAAAACACTGTACTGCAAATTGAAATTGCTCATGCCTAGTTGCAAACTTTATTGCCACAAATGGGGTCCCAAAGAAGCACTATTAACTTTACTGGCGACTTGTGGCTCCCTGATTATGAGTCATCTTCAATAAAGTCATGCAGGGATCATATCCACGGTGACAGAAAGGGAATACTCAGCAGCAACAACAAGGAGGGCGGGCAAGATCCCAGAAGGAAAAAAAACAGAAACATGATGTGAACAGGGAGGAAGGACAAGTCCTTCAAGTCAAAGGAAAGGAATCAAGTGAGCACTGAGGAAAAAAATGGGCACGTACCATGGAAGACAAGAAATGTTCCATTCTCTTCCTGGAAATCGGGGTGCAAACCACCTGCGCCAGCCTTGCCCCAAACGATGTCAGTTACACATACATATGACTGAAAGCCTTGGAAATGTGAATAGACTTAAAACAATAACTTTTGTTGAAGTCTTGTAATTCATATCTCATCTGAACTGTGTCAGAAAGAAACATAGGAGAAAGCCATTCTCATGCTCATTCATTGAAGTGTATTAGCAAAAGTTAGATGTTATAACAGATTTGCTAGCTCATTGTGGAAAACTGAGTGGAGCAAATGTGAATAATTTCACAGGTTCATAATCCCTATTCAACTATTGTTAAATGTTCTGGCATAGTTACTTCTAAATATTCGTAAGTACATTTTTATATAGATAATATTGTATCTGCGTTCTTATATTCCTTTCACATTTTCTAATGTAAATCAAACTTAAATGTAAATTAAAAACAATGCCTAAACAGTTTTAATATCCAATATTTGTCATACACTTTAACATACATAATTATTTCTCTATTGGTGTATGATAGGGATATTGTCACAGTTTTCTCATTTAAAGAGCCTTCTGCCTGAAGACTTCATGTGTCTATAAATAACAGAAATGTGTGTATCTTTTAAGGTCTTTAAGATGTGCACTCCTGGGCTTCCCTGGTGGCGCAGTGGTTGAGAATCTGCCTGCCAATGCAGGGGACACAGGTTCGAGCCCTGGTCTGGGAAGATCCCACATGCCGCGGAGCTACTGGGCCCGTGAGCCGCAAACTACTGAGCCTGCGCGTCTGGAGCCTGTGCTCCGCAACAAGAGGGGCCGCGATAGTGAGAGGTCCACGCACCGCGATGAAGAGCGGCCCACGCTCGCCGCACCTAGAGAAAGCCCTCGCACAGAAACGAAGACCCAACACACCCAAAAATAAATTAATTAATTAATTAATTTAAAAAAAAAAAAAAGATGTGCACTCCTAAAAAAGAAATGTGCAATATGAAAATTTAGTGTTTTCTGTAATTATTTAAGTAACTTTTATTAATTAAATAATTGATACTAACTTTAGCCCTTTTTAATTCTGCAATTTCTCATGGATTCCAGACTCTGTTATCATGCCATTAATGGTACTTTTTAGAGAGTGATTTTACTTTCTAAAACATTTCTAAGTATGTTTAGTAGTTCCGCTGTAAAAGCAAATATACGCGGGAGGATAGAAAGAAAAACAACTGTGGAGGAAAGGAGGGGGGAAAAAGCGGAGGGGGGGCGGAATTTGTCAACTACACCCTAAGGCCCATACCATTAGTGAATTTTAGATTCATTTTAATTCATTTCTCAAAATTCTCCCTGAAAAATATACTCTCACATGTTAAGTGTAACAAAAAAACCAAGTTCAGATTTAACAGAGTGCAGAGGGGAAGGGTCCAAGAGTAAGGTAAGAGGCATAGGTAAGAGTGGGTCCAAGAGTCCATAGAAAAAGCACCAGGGAGGAAGGGACCAAGCATCCCCCTTTATGAGCAGAAAAGACAGAAGACACATTTTCTCTTCCCCTTGGTTTCTGTTCAACTCCAGGTCTGAGATGTGGGACAACCCCAGAGCCAGCAGAGCTTATGATGACCCTCTCACCCCATTCAATTCTGCCCAAGTACCCCCCCAGCCCAGCCCCACTGGGTCAGCCCAGGCGGGAGGCAGCTCCAGGCACCAGAAGGTCATTGCTAGGTTTGGCACAAAACTCTCACACTCAGTGAAAACAGGCCTCCAAAGAAGAATGAAGCAACAGCCAGCAAAGAACCACTCTCCAAACAGACTTCCAAGGAGAATTAGCCTGGTGAAATCCTCTGTGCAAAAGTTCACACCATAAAACAGCTGCTGCTTAATGTCTCGGGGTTCTAATTAGCCCTGAGCTCCTGATTTGCACAGAACTTCTGGCCAGTGGTGTCCAAGCCCCTGTGCTCTTCCCTGTGCCGTTCAATCCCATAAGTGCTCTTGGTCAAAAAACTAGGTCATAAACTTATCCACTGAGAAGCATTTACTGTCATTTCAAATGGTGTATTCTGTTCAAGAGGTTATGATAATAAAGGAAGGGCTACAAACGTGCTTTCAAGTTCTGGCATGAGCTTGCCAGTTCCAAATACTGGCTCATTACCTTATCTTAGTTTGGCTCTTTTAGACTCAAACCCACTGAACTCTGACCCTTTTCTGGACGAATACAAATCATTTCTTGAATGACTATATCAAATTTTATTTATGCTTTTCTTCCCCCCGCTTTAACCTAACAGGTCCATGCCAAACAAAAAAAAAGTTTCCTGTTTCGAAAAATATTAACATGTTTCACCCCTGCCAAAGTTTACAGCATAGTTCTATCCTGCCACAGAAAGAAGGATGGGGTGCGGCGGGCGTGAGGGAGGGGCAAATGGAGGAGGGCAGCTGTTTTTTCAATCAACTCCAGCAGAAAACCTCCCACTTCCCCACGCTGCCCCTTCCACACCCACAGCAAAGAGAAGCAGTGGGGAGGCAGCCTGACAAGCCCGATTCCTCCAAGGAGGAATCAAGCTAGCTCACTGGCTTTCTCAGCTCCCACACAATTGACCAAGGTCCTTCCTAATTCACCCGGGGAGCAATAAGGATGCAAGCCAAAGGGTTAGTCTCTGCTTCCTTGGATGCTGACTCCCGTTCTGATGGAGCCCCAGAGGCTTCAACCGCCTCGCCATCCATCCTCACCAGAATCTTAAGGCACACCATCCCCCCACCCTAGCACGTCTGAGCTCCCAGGCACACACGGCAAGGTTACAGAAGTAGCTAACTCAAAGGTGGATATTTTTCATCCCACACCTTCCAGGAATCTGCTGGAACTCCTCCCTACAAAAGGACACAGCTGCTGTCAACAGTCCCCAGCCCCCTCAACCAGTATGTCTTCCCCTCCGAGCTCAGCAACTGGGCTGCTCCTGAGTGGGAAGGGAGGAAGGGAACCTGAGAAGGCAGGACAGAGCAGCTGCAGCCCTCTCCCTCCTCAGCCGGTTGAAACGTTCTAGTTGGTTAACCTAGAAAAACCTGGCGCATTGCGATCAAAGGGCGGCTCCACCCAGGCAGGACCTCTGATTATTTTTTCCCCTTCTAGTGGGCAAGCAGAGAAGAGGGAAAATAAGGACAACCGTGTTCAAAACAGAAATACTGCCTAACACTAACTTGGCTGTGGGCAACAACCAGATTATAGGCCCAACACCTCCACTTCTGTCCAAGTGGAAAGAGAAACTACAGGGTGCAACCTAGATCCAGCTCTGAACTCTGCTGCCCAGAGACTCTGCCAGCCCCAGAGGATCAACAGAACCCCAAATTGCCCCTCACACCCCAGCTGCCCCCTCTCTTTTTTTAATTCTTGGTAAGCTTTTTTACTGCCATGGTAATTCTAATTACTGTGGAATGGTCTTTTAACTAACTGCAAAACTTAACATTCTTGGTGTGAAATGACTTAGTATTTAAAGACGACAATACACGTACATGAACTTTTCTTTTAAAAAGCCTCTCAAACCTCTCTCAAATGACTGAACTGTAGCCAAAGAATGTATCGATGTTGTTTTAACAGTTTGGTTTACTATTTGAAAAAAAAAGAATCTAGGTTTAGGTAGCATTCATCTAACCCCAATGTCACAACACATTGCCCATAGCTGATTTTAAAATGATAATAGGAGCTGGCACATCACAGGCACTAATTCAAATCATCATGCATCTCTGAACATAGGTTCAATACAACCTAACTCACATTAATTGCCTTGTAGGTTCATCTGAATTCTACAATTAAAAAAAAAAAGTTGGATTGCTTTGAAAGGCATAAAATACCAAAACAAAATGTTTTTAGTTTTGGCCTAGTAAATATGTAATTAACATAACAATTGTTGGTGTAAGAGCTATATTTCTAAACTATGTCGTCTCAAATAAATGTCCCACAATTTAGATCACACTAACTCCACACACACCCTTTGTTTTTCTTGAAACAAGAAAATAAGGTAATATCTAACTAAGCCAACTCCTAATTCCAAATCAGTAAAATCTAAGTTGGAAATCTGATTCTTCTTTCTTCTCCCTTCCATTCCATTTCCCTAAGTGGAGGATGGGAGCAGGAGAGAATCAAGTAAGAACTGGAAAAGTCCATCTGTTAGCAACTTGAATTTCCCAATCTAAGGCCAAGACAGTGGGATTCAATAGCTGGCTGAGGGCTTGTCAGTCAAACAGACCATCCCAGGAAGAAAACCAATTAACTTTACTTTTGACGGTAGCACGGAACCAAGCTGTGGGAAATAGGAAATGTATCTACACACACAGACCCCTCTCCTCTCCGCTTGCCCTTGGCTTGGCTCCATGTGCACTCACCTCCATCATCACCTGGTAAAAAATTATTTGCAGCCAAGCAAATACTTATGAACTTAATTTGAACTCTGTTTGCTGTCTTTCTGCAAAGAAACCACAGTATAAAACTCTTGTATCTCAATGAGCCCCCTAGAACATCAGGAGACATGAACCCGAAAAAAGGGAGAAAAAAAGAACAAATCCCAAAAGAGATGAGTACCATGTGTTTCCACGTCTCTTACTACAGAGTCAGTCACATGGCCTTTAGGTGACAAGCGCCACAGGATTACTGTTTGGCATGTCCAACATTACTTATCCACAGGATTAAATTCATAAATAAAAATGAGTAATACTTCCAATTCATCTTTTCTAAGATTACTGACATCACTAAGCAGCCTTAAGGCAGCCAATCAGAAACCTCCATTTAAAGTCAATTTTCTTGCTAGTTTAAAATAGTGATTCACTCTGCCTATCTGACCACTAACCATTAACAGTATCTGCAGTATGTAGAAATCCAAACTGCAACAACCATACAATCAATCAAGCAATATCATAATATCACATCCTCTCAACATGCAGTGAACTTCCTAAATACCTAGTATTAAATGGCAAAGGACCTAATAAGAAAATTTATATCCTAGGTCCAGAAAAAATAGTTCTGTGAACCATGTACCACTCAAAATACTCCATGAAAGGTGAGATGAAACACAAGTTCTCGACACAGTTACATATGATTATGAAAGGCATATGCTCCATGGCTCCAAGTCACCTGAGAATTAACCACATCCAAATGTAGTTTCAAGGTTGTAAAAAAAAAAAAAAAAAAAAAAAAGTAGCTACAGTTTGCACTTCCCAGATTTTAGAGCTGTCCTCCGCCCTCTTGGCCTTCTTGCAAGAACAAACTTGAAAATAGGTGTCTACGAAGGGCCTACTTATCTCCATCTCTGGGCCTGTCCAGTCAGGGAGAGACATGTGGTTCTTTCAAGAACGGCACAAACACGATCAAAGGAATATATGGGGAGAGGCAGAAACGAGTATGCCTCACTAGATCCCATATTTACCAAAGGCATCAGATTCTCAGGCAAAATTTTAATGTTCTTTTTTAAAAACTGTCAAGGTGGGACTTCTCTGGTGGCACAGTGGTTGGGAATCCGCCTGCCAATGCAGGGGACACGGGTTCGAGCCCTGGTCCCGGAATATCCCACATGCCGCGGAGCAACTAAGCCCGCATGCCACAACTACTGAAGGCCACATGCCTAGAGCCCGTGCTCTGCAACAAGAGAAGCCACCCAATGAGAAGCCCGTGCACCACAACGAAGAGTAGCCCCCCGCTCGCCACAACTAGAGAAAGACCGCATGCAGCAACGAAGACCCAACGCAGCCAAAAATAAAAAATTAGAAAAAAAAAAAAAACTGTCAAGGTACATTAAGTCTCTTATCACATTTAAGGCCTATTGCTACCCTTTCAGATGGAGTCCAGGACTCCCCTCCATCACTCCTTAACTTCTCCACTTGACCAGAACGTACCCTGAGTTTTTCCAATTAGACCAATATTTAGATTTCCTAGTTTATCTCTCCCAATGTCAGGAAAAAAGAGCAATCTTACATGAAATAAAAATGCTTACATTGTGAGAACTACTGGGAAATGAGAATTTTTAAGTCTCTTATAATGTGATTACGGCTACTAGCAGGAAAAGGGATTACTCTTAACCGAAATAGAAAATTAAGCAGCAGAACTCTAGGTAGACAAAATACAAACCAAGCTGGCAGCATTTCCCTACCTGAAGAGCACTCATGAATCATCCCGGCTGTCTTGTAATAACACTTCAGCAAACTCACCAGTGAAATAAGATTGTTGCCAATTCCCATGCATTTAAAAGAGGACAGATATGTCACCCTATGCAAAACATGGCACCATGTGATCAGAAAGACATTTAATAATTTGAAGCCGGACAATAAATGTCAGCAAATACTTTGGAATTGTGTGCCTCTGAAACAGACCATTTAGGACGTTCCTGAAATATACTTTGTACACTCAACCAGTTTGTTTCTTCTGTAGTTTGCATGCGTAAAAGGACTTGGGATGTAGCAAAGTCATGTGAGTGACATCATGCTTGGACATGATGTTCAGGGGATACAAGATACCTGCAATTGAGAAAAAAAAAAAATGCACCAATGCATTTTCTACAGCTTCCCTAGAAAGACAGCCACTGCATCCTATCAAATCAAAAGCTCTTGCCTATGGGAACTTTTATTACAGCTGCTATCAAACGGAGAGGAAAAAAAACAGGTTTCTGGTTTTCGTAGGAAAAGAATGATTCCCAGATTATGACTTTTGACAGCTAAGAGAGGGAATGACTTATTCGTAGTAAATGCGAAACACATGGTTTTCTCGGAGGGTTTTTGTCCACACTGCACAGTTATTTCTCTTATGTGAAGGAGACAAATTATTAAGATTTAAACACAATATCCTTCAGAACGTAGCATACATTTCTGCTTAGAGCCTGAGGGCCGAGGCTTTAGAAAATGATTCCAAAGTAGGGAAACATCATGCTCCTCAACCCCCGAGACAAGCAGAGCAGTTTTACCCTACACACACCAGGAAATGCAGCTGGATGGCCACGGCAGTCAACAGCATCTCGGCCCAGCAGACCCTGATCCAGAACGCGAAGAGAAATTTCAGCCAACTGAAAGGGCCAGTGGCCTCATTGGGAAATACGAGGACCCAGCCACCCAATGTAGGGTGGGGGGCTTTTCTGCCCTTTTGCCCTTTTGTCAGAGTGCTTTCTCTCTTTATCCCAGTGGTTCTTAACCCCAGAGGTACAGTAGAACCACCTGGAAGGTTAAAGAAAATTCCCACGTCATCTGCACCTAGAGTTGAGCACCACTGGTTCTATCTCAGCATTAAACTCCATCATTTAGACTTCTGATGAGAACTGCCAAGCAAGCTCTCATTTATGACCAGGTTTTCTGACAAGTCCAAGGGGCCTCTCAAGGGAAATTCGCACACTTCCCATGCTGACCTGAGGACACTCAACGTGCTCTGTGCAGAGTGCCCCCTAAGTACAGGGTGTTTCCCACACCAGCCCGGGGGGGGGGGGGGGGGGGGGGGAGGCAGCTCACTCCCAGAAAGCCCCCGGCTCTCCTCCCCACCCCCGCTGCCTTCCTAACGGATGTCACTGACTAGTCTTGGGGGAAGGCGTGGGATAGAATTTCTCAGGAGGTCCCATCCAATTTCCTAGCAATCTGTAACGCAGGAAAGAGCTCTCTGCAGTCTGTCACTGTGATACAAATGCTTCTCACTGATACCTCAACTGTCAGTCTCACCCTAAACACACACCCCGCTAAGCAGAGCTAAGCACATTCTCTGAACAATTCAAAGGATATGACTGTAATGCCTGTTGATTGTACTTAATTATCTGTATTACAAAAGCTGTATACAATGAGTACCCCTCACCCCTCCACACACACACACACACACCAGCTACCTCCTTCTCCACTGGACCATTTCTCAGGTCATGAATGTCCATCGATATATATAGGGATAAGGGTACCAGAAGCTTAGCAAGAGCTAAGCCACAAATAGTTCTTTCACAGTTGTCCCATGCTATAGATACGAATTCTTCATTTCTGGAAAGTCTACTCTTTCACAGACCAAAGTCATAAACTTTTGGGGGTTGGGGGGAGAATGACAGCTTTAGATGTGAAAATACAACAACTTGAATGATAAATTTTAAAACTGTATAGATAAAATGTATTCTAAATTTCTAAGTTTAAAGATTAAGTCTAACTGTGTAGCCACGTTAATTCCATCAATAGTACATTGTTTTGCACAACACAATCTTAGTATTTGCTTAAAATTTGTTATTAGAAGTGGAAAGTCCATAAAATGAAGACTCACATATAACAGCTGCTGTTTATTGAACGAGTGGTAGCCAACGTGCACTATGCTAAGTGCTTTGTAGGTTTTATTCCATTTAATTGCTTCAACCTGATGGAGGAGCTGCCAGGGTCTCCATTTTATAGCTGATTACCTGAAGTTTCAATAAATATAAATAAAACTGTGCCCACAGTCAGCAAAACTAGAGGATGGCTGACCTGGGATTTGGACAGAAGTCTGGCCGACTCCAAAACCCTTAACCATTTCTATAAACTACTACAGTAGTTCTCTTTTATAAGTGAGTAATGTACTGAAACACCACTCCCACCACCATTTTTTTTAGAAAAGGTTAGGAGTCAAATAAGAATTCAGATTCCCTAAGGAAAGCTTCATAATGGCGTAGTGACGTGTGGGGTTTGGGAATCTTTTCGGTTATACGCTGACCAGAGACACATTACTGAACCTCTGAGCACCCACGTTCCCTTCTGTGAAATGAGCACAACAATGTCGAGGCCAGAGTTGTTGGGAGGACAAAACGAAAGAGCACGTTAGATTCAGTCACTGTTCTCTTTCTACCCTCTCTTAGCCTCAGTTTCCTACTCTGTCAACTAGAGATTATAAACGTTCTATCGTACCAAAGTCCTTAAAGAGAAAAATTTATAAAAATGAAAATGCGGCTTCCCTGATGGCACAGTGGTTGAGAATCTGCCTGCCAGTGCAGGGGACACGGGTTTGAGCCCTGGTCTGGGAAGATCCCACATGCCGCGGAGCGGCTGGGCCCGTGAGCCACAACTACTGAGCCTGCGCGTCTGGAGCCTGTGCTCCACAACAAGAGAGGCCGCGACAGTGAGAGGCCCGTGCACAGCGATGAAGAGTGGCCCCCACTCGCCCCAACTAGAGAAAGCCCTCACACAGAAACAAAGACCCAACACACCCAAAAAATAAATAAATAAATTTATTTTTAAAAAGTACTATACTTAAGATAGTACTTTAAAAAAAAAAGAAAATGCTTTGAAAAGTGCAAAGTGATGTTTTAGAGAAAATGTGTTTCTCATCATTAGCACTTTTAGGTTACTGAGTCTTGCCAGAAAGAAGTGATAAATTATCACTTAATTCACATTGAGGAGCTCCTATTTAAGAGTGTCTGAACTTTTGTTATTTTGGAAAGCAAATTATCCTGACTCATTTGTTTTTCAACTCTGAATTGTCTTTTGGGCTTGGCTTTGTTTTGGTTTTGATTATTCTTGGCGCAGTGGTTAAGAATCCACCTGCGAATGCAGGGGACACGGGTTCGATCCCTGGTCCGGGAACATTCCACATGCCACGGAGCAACTAAGCCCATGCGCCACAACTACTGAGCCTGCACTCTAGAGCCCGCGAGCCACAACTACTGAGCCCATGCGCTGAGCCCGCAGTCCGCAACGAGAACCCCACACACCGCAGTGAACAGTAGTCCCCACTCACCACAACGAGAGAAAGCCTGCGCAGCAACGAAAACCCAATGCAGCAAAAACTAAATAAATAAATCTATAAAGAAAAAAATCATTAAGTACCCATCAAGTGCGCAGGCCTGCAGGGAATAAAAAAGTTTGAAAGTAGGTTTCTTACCCTTGAGGAAGGTGTAATACATGGTAGGGTTGTCTTAAAGTAAGCATACATGCAATGTGTGGATTAATCAGCAGCTGTCAGTAGTTAGGATTGGGGAGAGGGTGTGACTATTAAAAAGTAGCAGAAGGGAGCTCCTTTGTGGTAAGGGAACAATTAGTTCTGTACCTTGACTGTGGTGATGGTTATTTGAATATACTGTATGTAAAAGGATGATAAAATCTCATAGAAATATGTACCCCCCCACAAAAAAATGCATATAAAAACTGCATATAAAAATATGCATGGGGGCTTCCCTGGTGGTGCAGTGGTTGAGAATCTGCCTGCCAATGCAGGGGACACGGGTTCGAGCCCTGGTCTGGGAAGATCCCACATGCCACAGAGCAACTGGGCCCGTGAGCCACAATTACTGAGCCTGCGCATCTGGAACCTGCGCTCCGCAACAAGAGAGGCCGGGATAATGAGAGTCCCGCGCACCACGATGAAGAGTGGCCCCCGCTTGCCACAACTAGAGAAAGCCCTCGCACAGAAACGAAGACCCAACACAGCCATAAAATAAATTAATTAATTAAAAATATATATATATATATGCATGTAAAATCAAATAAGGTCTCTACCTGAGTTAATAGTACTGTGCCGATGCCAGTTTCCTGGTTTTGATAGCGTACTACAGTCATGTAAAATTACCACTGGGGGAAGCTGGGTGAAGGGCACAATGGGAACTCTATACTGTTACAATTTCTTGAGTCAAGCTATATAAGAATAAAGTAGCACTTCTTTATCGTAGGATGAGGAAGCTCCCTATAAACTGATATGCAAAGTCCTCTAAGATGAACAGTTAAGTGAAAAGAGGACGGTATTGCACAATGTGTGTAACATGCTACCTTTTTGTAAAAGGGCCCTTGTGGAGCACAAAGGGACTATGGAAGGATAAGAAACGAAGAACAGTGGCTTCTGATGGGGGTTGAAAAGGAAGAACTTGATGAGGCACAAAGATGGGTGCTTTGTCTACTTTTTGGGTTGTTGAACCATGCAGATTTATTATTCAAAACAATAAATCAAAAGACAAATTAAAAATAATTGATACTATCAATATAAAAACCTGTATGTCATTAAATTGTTCTTTACTGAACAATTTACATGTATTATTTTTAATCCTCAAAACAAGAACGAAAGTGGCTGAGGTTTTGTTTTTGTTTTTTAAGAGGGTAAAACCAAGACTCAAGAGTAGTTTTTTAAACTTTTGCTTAAGCCTATGGTCTTTACACTATAATCAATTCACTTTTAAAGGTTTGCTAAACGTGCCATGCTGCTTGTCTCAGTGCCCTTGCACATGGCTTTTCCTCTGCCTGACACCACTCACACCCCTCACCCTACTTTGTCTGCCTGGAAAACTCTTCAACCTTCAAAACTAAGCTCCCACCCAGTTGTTTTCTCCTTACCTCTTTCCTCAAGAGGATGAAGAAGTCTCTTCCTCCTTCTCTATCTCATAGATTAAGCATACCTTAAAAGTAACAATTATTCCTTGACTGTCTTTAAAGCCCTGGCATCTAGCAAAATTCCTGGCAACTCTGTTGCTCAGCGAATGTTCCTTCAGCTGTAAAGAACTCTTTAAACCTCACCATGAGCATTAAGAATTAAGACCTCTCATTAAAAAGACTCATCACTTGCTAACAGACGTAAATAAAGGTACATAGATATATTTAAACGAAAGTGGCTACAAGTACTTTTGAAACCCCCAATATCTTCCATTAAGAGAAATCTCTTTATAAATGGACCTAAGTAGGTATTCCTTACAAACTCTTTAATACCACATTTCTGAGTGAGGCTGATTCCTAATATATATTCCTGGTAATTTCTTTGCCAAATATGAATTCATAGTGAAGTAATAACACCTTTTACAAAAATAAATTCCTTCTCAATATTCCTAAGCATGTTCTTTTTGAATATCGTTTTCTATGAATATCGTTTTCTGTTTCACCTTTAAAAGTGAAATAAAGGTCACTATGTTCAGTAGAAACCTTGGTTCTTTGGTGTTGAACCTCTGAACTACTCTAGGATCATTTAACATGGCATGGGTTTCCAGACAGACCCACACAACTTCTAGCTTTACAAGCTGTTATTCTTCTTAAAAAGAATTTGTCCTCCAGAGACTGTTGTTCACAGGGCTAATAAGTTAGATCAACTGTAAAGTATCAGGTCAGCACAGCATGGAGGCCAAAGATACAAGGTCTGAAGTCAGATGCCTGGGTTCGAGTCTTACTCTGCCAATTCCTAACTGTGTTCTCAATCAAGTCAACTTGTGTCTCACTTTCCTCATTGGTAAAATGAGGTTATGCTGGTATCAAATACATTGAGATGCTGTGAAGATCAAATAAGTTATAACACATACAGAGCTTAGAACAACGCCCAATATATGCCAAGCACTGAATAAATGTTAGCTAGTAATAATATAGCTCTGATATATGGTTCATGCTCAATAAATAGTATTAACTACACAAAGGAGCTTGTCTCTGTCTAGTTAAGCTTAAGATATCTGAAAGAATTCTCAAGGTTGTTCTAGAAAATAGAGAAGACACTGAAAACACCAAGAATGTGAGGGTAGGATATGTATCTTCAGGTGTTCCATGCCAGCAGTATGAGCTGTTACTCTACATTCCAAGAGGGAAGACAGACTCTCTTCTAGAGAAGGAGACACACATCCCAAACCCTGGATTGTCTTCTGCTCAGAGGATTTTGGTTAATCAGAGGATGTTTATTTTGCAAGTCATTTTTTACAGTTTGATTTTTCCAGATGCCATGCAGCAACATATCTTTTAATGAAGATGCTAAAACACGGCTCTTTACAATAAATCCAATTTTTTTAAAAAAGTCTCTTGCAATGGGTCTTTATCAATGAAAATGGCTCACAATACCTAGTCAGGTGTGTTCCAAAAGGGTTTTCATTGTCTTGTGTTTACCTGTCCCATATGTTTTTGGGGACCTTCATAACTCAGACTCAACATACTAATTCCAATTATGCTACATAAAAGGCTTTATTATAAACAATATTAAGTCACTAAGTTAGTACCAAAACCAGCATCAGCATTAAGCTGGAAAGACATTTCTTATGGGGAAGCAATTCAAAGATATTGAGGAATTCAAACAGATATTTATACACCCGTGTCCTTAGTAGCATTATTCACAAAAGCCAAAAGGTTTAAAAACCTTATCCCATTGACAAATGGGAAAACAAAGTGTGGTACATACATAAAATGGAATATTATCCAGTCTTAAGAAGGAAGGACATTCTGATCCATGTTACAGCATGGATGAGCCTTGACAACATTCTGCTAAGTGAAATAAGCCAGTCACAAAAAGACAAATACTGTATGATTCCACTCATGAGGTCACTAGAAGAGTCAAATTCATGACAACAAAGTAGAACGGTGATTGCCAAGGCCTGGGGGAGGTCGGCATGGTGAGTTAAGTGTCTAATGGGTAAGCAGTTTCAGTTTAAGATGAAAAAGTTCTGGAGACGGATGGTAGTTATGGTTGCACAACAATATGAGAACTTAATACCACTCACCTGTACACATAACATGGTTGAAATGGTAAATTTTATGTATATTTTACCACCAAAAAACGATATATATTATTGAGCTCCTGCAATACATACAAAGGAAAAGGAGCAGGTAGATAACAGGGAACATGGACTAAAGAAACAGTTCATCTAGGTAATTCTGAGCAAGACAGACCATAAGGAGCGATCAACACTGCCTTGTCTTTTAAAAAAGCTCCCGGGGCTTCCCTGGTGGCGCAGTGGTTGAGAATCTGCCTGCCAATGCAGGGAACACGGGTTCGAGCCCTGCTCTGGGAAGATCCCACATGCCACGGAGCAACTAGGCCCATGAGCCACAACTACTGAGCCTGCGCGTCTGGAGCCTGTGCTCTGCAACAAGAGAGGCCTGCGCACCGCGATGAAGAGTGGCCCCTGCTTTCCACAACTAGAGAAAGCCCTCGCACAGAAACGAAGACCCAACACAGCCAAAAATAAATTAATTTTAAAAAAAAAAAGCTCCCATTTCCTTTGTTTCAGCTAAAGAGACTTCACTCTAGTATGAAAGAGTAAAAATTAACCTCCAAAAAAATTAAAGGGAAAAATATTCAAACTCCACTTGTATTTCAAGTCTCAGTTATATAACCCACAAGTTTTGTTGGGTAACTTTGGTATCTTCAGCACAGCAGCAATAGTAAAAATTACAGGATCCAAAGCTACCATCTCAAAACGGCACTTGAGCCATCCATAATCTTTACTGTCAAAGCAAAGCGTAATAAATTTCACTTAGGTTAATCCCATTAAGATTTAACATTGTTATCCTTTTTAAGTGAAAATACATTTAATTAGATCATAGCCACGAAGAAGCAGTCTGGTTCTGCCACTTCAGTATCCGTTTCTCAGGTTGTATGGACATGATATGAACACGGATAGAACTACTTGCTTCTGGTACTTCGTTTTGTCTTTCTTTCTCTTTACCCCTTCCTGCAGCCTTCCTTATTGAAATGTTCTACTACCTTGCTATCATA
The DNA here is from genome assembly GCF_028021215.1 of Eschrichtius robustus. Lineage (NCBI taxonomy): Eukaryota > Metazoa > Chordata > Mammalia > Artiodactyla > Eschrichtiidae > Eschrichtius > Eschrichtius robustus. The sequence goes on from NC_090835.1 coordinate 91,351,682, forward strand.
GAGCTTTTAAGGGGACAGAGCTCTTTGGAAGTGAGGAAGATCAGATATTCTCCATTCCTCCCACATCCCTCATGACACACCTTCAGTGACAGATGTTTCAAAAAAGAGCCCTTCTGTAATGAATCCTGAGAAGTCAGCCTGCTGCAGATCTGACCATCTATTTCTTCTGAAACACTAAATTTATGCTAACTGGGCAAAATGTCTTTCTCCCTAGAAAAGAATAAAAACATACATTGTTAATTTGACCTCAGGATTGACGATAAATAGAAAATGAATGATTTCATGAGCAGAAAGATGGACTGAACAGCTGACAGTCCTGTACTGATTTTGATAAAGCAGATGTCTTACTAAGGAGGTTATATTTTTGTAAGAAATAGAAAACAGGAGGTAGTGTGATATAATTGTTGCATTTGGGGAGTGCTAGAAACCAGGATGATCAAAATCAGCTCATGGGAAGTCTCTAACAGGTCTCTAATTCAATTCATGTGTCTGCATGAAACATTATCTCTACTTGGTAGAGTCAACCCCTGGGCATTTGTGTACTCATCTGATTTAGTATGATCTGGAAGGATAAACACAAAAAGTTTCAATAAATTTGAATTATTTTTCTGATTCTTCAAAGGTAAGTTACTTATTTCATCCTGATAAGTTCTGCTGGAATTAAAAACAGGTGGCATATGAATATCCAGTAACACTGGCAGAGAGTCTGCATATCAACAGAAAACAGAAATTTTCTAATCACATCAATCATATATTGTAACCACATGAAAATTACCCCTTTCAACTGCTTAGTGAGAAACATTATTTAAAAGGTCTAAGAATCATCATCAAGGCCAACACCTCCATAACCTGCAGTGTAGTGACGAGTACACAGAATGGCTGGGGAAATACAAAAATGTTTATTTTCCTAAAAAGCACGTTAAATAGTCGACTGTGACCAATCAAGTTTTAAATGTCTGCTGTCAATTAAGAATAAATTCCTGAATTGATTAAATTTTTCTCCCATTTTGAACAATGAAATTGGGTCTTTATTTCTGCCACATCTGCCATCAGCAAGGAGAAGGGCATGAAATCAAATAAGCACTGGCGTCAAGAAAAGCTTACCTCCTCCCCATATTTTTTACTGGAAAAAAAATTTGTTTTCCAGTAAGATATTTCACTTAAAAAAAAAATCTGTTTCTACTCAAGGCTAGAGTTCTATTTATTTTTAAAATGAGGCACACGAAACCTCCCAAGTGCAACTCAGATTTACATCTGGCTAATCCTCCAAATGTGACCGACCAAGTTCATGCTGTTTATTGCTAATGAGTTCTGTGATTTTTTGGATAACACGTGTGAGAGATAGCAAATTAACTACTGCTAGTCAGCAGCAAGCAAGCAAAAGATGTCTTGGGAAGCTAGTGAGAGCAAACCCTGCAAGTCAATTTCTAATCGCACTTGCCAGAAATTTGGTGGGGGGAGGTGATAAACCCTGCCAAAAAAAAAAAATCAGTGGTAGAACTTGTTTCCCTTTCCTTTTTCCATGGACTATTTCAACACTCAACCAACAAACACAGCTCAGTCTTTCCTTTCGGTTAACTTCGGGACTGCAAGGAAGGAATGCCTCACACTGCAAAATGTCTATCAGTACCTCTGACTTCCTTCCCTGGAGCTCTATCCACTCACATAGAGAGAACCACAGAGGTGAGAGGGGATGTCATTTACGTGCAATAGAAGAAGTCTCCTCCAACACACCTACAGATGAGTAGACAAACTTTAGTCAAGTCCCCTGGCCTAGAACAATCTGGCCAAAAATACTGGGCAACAGATCAGCACCAGATGAAAACAAAAACAAAAAAGTGAAAGACTGGCAGAAGAATACTTCCCCAAATCAGGTCGCTAATAGCTTAAGACCCACAGTTGGAAAAGCACTTACTCATTTGAGGGGTAGGACCCCTGAAAGTGTACTCTTGCAGGATCCTGTACCTTCTTTCTCATCTGAGTCCCAAACCAGACCTGTCTTTACTAGTGGTGCTGAACCAGGACTGCAATTAGAATCACCTGGAGAGCCTTCAAACCAAGGTGGCGCTGAGACCCTTTGCATTCACCTCCCTCCACCCCTACCCCCAACTCAGTTGCAACTGGACTCTCTTGAAGTCAGGCCAGGGGACCAGTGTTTCTTAAAAGCCTCCCAGGTGACTCCACTACACAACCAGTAGATGAGAACCACAGCTTTAGAAGCATGCTCTTTACAAAAGCATCTAGTTTCTCTACCAAATCCACTCAAAGACATAAGAGCTCTAAGTCCACCCAGGCTGTCCTGTTCCAGAAAGTTCTGGTCATTACTTCCACCGCCTGCGACCACTCGCACTTCCTAACGTGGGAGCAGGCTGAGTTTGAAGCTCTCCACAGCTAGAGGCGGGCGCAGGCTTGGGACCCGCCCCAGCAGGCGATGAAACGCCGGACTCCATCTTGGGGATATAAATGCAAAAGCTTGGGGAGTAGGAGGTACAAACTATTGGGTATAACATAGGCTCAAGGATGTATTGGACAACAAGGGAATAGACAATGTTATAATAACTAGGTGGAAAGTAACTTTTAAAGATTGTATAATTTTTTTAATTTAATAAAATACAATAAAAACGAAAAGCAAAACTCCCATTTCTCTGTGCTCACACAGCGCTTCTGGTGCCAAATGTGCGGGGTTTTTCCACACCAAGCAATTTTCCAATTCTCAACGGACACGGAGTGGGTGTCCTATAACTTAATTCAATTCTGACACTAACTGCCCGAAGTTAACACAGACCTCGCTAGCTAAGGGCTCAGGCCCGCAAGGCAGTTCGCTCCCCACTGCAGACGCCAATTCCAAGTCCAGGCTGTGGCCTGGGCTTCCGACCCACCAGCTATAAATCAGGGGTTCCCACGACCCCTCCCTCAGGTTCCACGATTTACTAGAACAGCTCAGGAAAACAGTTCACTTACCGGACTACTGGTTTATTATCAAGGGTACAACCCAGGAACAGTCAGCCAAATGGAAGAGAAGCACAGGGCAAGGTGTGACGGCTCCACGCTCCCCCCCATGACGCCAACCTCCCGCCACCTCCACATATTCAACTCAGCTGCTCACCAAGCCCCCGCCTTATAGGGCTTTTAAGGGCGGTCTCCTTACGTAAGCACGTAAGCACGTAAGCACGTAAGCAGGTGAGCACGATTGATTGCATCATTGGCCACAGCTGAGGAACTCAACCTCCAGCCCCACTCGCCTTCCTGGAGGTCAGGGGGCGGGGCTAAGAGTGTCAATTCCCTAATTAGAAGGTTGGTTCCCCTGGCAACCCGCCTCCATATTTAGGGGCTTTCCAAATTCACCTCATTAACATAAACTCAGGCGTGGTTGAAAGCGGCTTGTTCTGAATAACAAAAGATGGTCTTTTCACCTCCACCACTCCAGAGCTGTTTCAGGCTATTTGGACAATAACCAAATATTAGAACAAAAGATGCTCCTATTATTCATCTCTTCGGAAATTACAGGGCGTTTAGGAGCTCTGGCCAGGAGCCAGGGACAAAGACCAAAAAATGTATTTGCTATTACATCACAGCAATCCAGGTGTAAGTATACCATCTTAGGTATTCTCAGGGTCTCAGGATATGTTGCTGTGTTAAACACAAAGACAAATTAAAATTGAGTAGAGAGCATACATTTTTTATTTTCCTTGGGCCAGTGGTTCTAACTCTACCAGATATTAGAATCACCTGGAGGGCTTGTTAAAACACCCCACCCGCAAAGTTTCTGATCCAGTCCTTCCCGGTAGAGTCCAACTATTTGCATTTGTAACAAATTCCCTGGTGATGCTAATGCCGCCGGTCTCACTACACTTCTGGCACGTCCAAATACTCGAACTACCAAAGATTGGTTTTTGTTTTTATTTTTTTTTATTTTTCCCCCAGTTTTATTGAGATAATTAACATACAGCCCTGTATAAGTTTAACATGTACAGTATAATGATGTGACTTACGTATACTGTGAAATGATGACCACAATAAGTTTACTTAACATCCAGTTAACACCCATCATCTCATATAGGTACCCAAAAAAAAAGAGAGAAAATATTTTTTCCTTGTGATAACTCTTAGGATCTACCTTAACACCTGTCAACTATACCCTACAGCAGTGTTAACTATAGCCCTCCTGTACTACCTTACATCCCTAAGAGATCGGTTTTTCCAGTATCTGTCTCCTTAATAATATTGAACATTGACTAGATATTTTATGAAAGGAATTATTGTTAACTATTGTTTTAGGTGTGAAAATAGTGTTATATTTATGTTTTGAAAAATAAAAAGTTCTTATCTTTAAGAGATACATATTGAAAAAATAATCTTTTTTTTTAAACATTACAGATAGAGTTGATATCCACCCTGCACCCAGCCACCCTCCTCACGGGCAACCCTTGTCCTGAAGGCAGGATTTACCATCCCCATGCATGTCTTATGTCATAACAGCGTGCATGTACGAATGTATAAAAATAAAACCAAAAATGTGATAGACTAAAAGCATAAAAAAGAAACAAAGGAAAGCAAAATGGAGAACAGACAAGGGAATGGTGGCCCTTAGGATCTTTGGGGCGGCCCAGAAATGAGCAAGAGACAAGCGGTAACCACTGAGGGAGTTAGGGATTTGTCTGGAAATCTTCCCCATCCAGGAAGTCTCTTACCTGACCACGGTGGGCGCTGACACTTCTGTAGTCACCGGAGAGTACTAGGAGAGAAAAGGAAACTGAGACAAAAGTTGTAAAAGGAAGGAGCACACAGCAGAGTAAGGTTTCAGAACACAGTTTTGTCTACCTTGAAGGTTCCTAGAGGAAAATCTGAAAAGCTGATTATTTCTTAAACTAGAGCCCTAAGACCAGCCTTGGACTTGACTGCTCTGGAGCCATGCCAGGGACACACTCCAGAGGGCTAAGCCCTCCTCCTACCTGGAGTAAAACTGGAAGCATCCAGCGAGGCACGGTTTTAGCACCAGCTCTACTAGTCCTACGCTAAGGCACTGCAAGCACGTCACTCACCCTCTCTGGGCCCAGACTTCATTATCTGGAAAATGAAGGGTTTTTAGATGTTCTCCAGAGTGACTCCCAAACCTGACAGTACAAAGCTACACTGGAAAAGACTAGTCCTGGGATGTAATCAGAAGAAAAGAAGGGAGCTAATGGCAGTATACATGCTAGACCCTAGATAGTCCTTTTCTATAGCTTATTTCATTTAACCTCTAAAACGCTTTAGTAAGGCTAGTCTTGATAGCAACAGAAGGCTGTGGTTGAGGGTGTGCAGGAACGTGCCCAAGGTCACAGATCCAGCAGTAGCAAAGCCGTAGATCAAAACCAGGAGCTGGCTGACCCCGAAGGGGAACTTCTTCCCACGACACCCTCGGTGATTTACGGAGGCCCATCCTGTTGCTGGTAGCGTCACATCAAAGCCACCATGAACTTTGACTCCAGTACTTAAAAAGACATGCAAGATTGCATCAAGGGTTAAGTTTGTTTTCTGTGCCCAGACTTATCTTTTCAATCTATCTGATATTTTGTGAAAATGCTCTTGACTATAAAATAATTGCCCAATAGAATGCCCAGGAAAATTAGCTTATATTTCTAATGTTTTTACTTAAAAATCTGTATTTTCCTTTCTCTAATATCCCTCATTTAACAGAAAAACATAGTTTATACCAGCAAGTTATGTCTGGGTACAACAAGGAAGAAGCTTGGAGGTTTTGATCTTGCTTAAAATTTTTAGAGGCAACATCCCCAAATTACTTATTTTCTCAGCACCTTTTTCCAAAAGCAAAGTTCTTGGCAAGTTATGAAAGATTCAGCTATTTCACATCGTGGCTATTTTTTTTAAGGAGCAATAATTTTCTAGGGATTAGAAATACGACACTCCTATTAGGCCAAGGCAGTGAAGCAGCTTCGGTGGGCAAATGCGTTGCATAAAGCAACTGTCTGGCTCTCTGGGTTCAAGGTCATTCTTCCTTCCTTATAGGGATTCACATAATTGGCTACACACATTCATCCAGTGAATCAGGTGGCAAGACAACCGATTAGATCGATCAGTGGTCTGTTGTAGGACACAGCTGCTCTGCTCCCTCCAGGCTTAAAATAATTCAGCACTATCAACCTCCCCCATTACGTACAATTAATTTTATGAATAGACAGATAGATAAATAGATATGTATAACTGAATCACTTTGCTGTACACTTTGCTAACACAACATTGTAAATCAACTGTACTTCAATTTTAAAAATAAATAAATAAGCTTTTTAAAATTTTAAAAATATTCTGAAATGAGAAAAAGAAGCATAGGTAAATAAAATGGCCGAAACACACCACGCACAGCAGAAAATACCAAATGTGCACAGGATACGAGCTTCCCCGAGTGCTCATTGACTCCGAGGTGCTAATAAGGGAGTTCTGCAAAGCCTGCACTAAAAAGTACCCTACATTTAGCCAGCCCTAACCCCAGTCCAAACTCTTCTCCCATACCACAGCAGGTGGGCCTTACTAATTGGAACGTGCAGATCACGTGGCCTGGAAGGTTTGGGCAGCACACACCACCAGAGAGCCCTGAATTACACACACACACACACACACACACACGCACACCTCACTCAGATTTTTAGTTCTTACGAAATCTAAATATGCACAATAAATGTGGTTTTAAAAATGAAAGGATGTGTTTGTATGATGGTTTAAAAAAAAAAAGGTGAGGATGGTTTTCGTAAGCACAAATTTCCCCATCAGACTGGTGGTAATGACCCAAGATGTAAACAACAAAGATGCCTGGTGAAAAGGGACCCTCTAATCACATTAGCTTGTAGTTCCAAAGGAAGATGGTTGCTCTGAATTTCCCTTTATACAAAGCAACTTCAAAAAAATTCCTATTTTCTTAGTACATCTTTATGTAGGAAAGTCTGCGTGCCTTTGAAGCCTCAACACTAAACAAACAAGAGTCTTTACAAGTCCTGTCTGACCACCCACGGAGAATCAAATAGTATTTTTTCTCCAGTAGGCCACCCCAGGATACCACGAATAACAAGGAAAAGGAGGAATTCATCTTGTAACCAGGATGTATTTTTTTAGTGTCGTTATTACACTGTTTTAATCTAAATATTTTGGTATATTTTTCACTAGCAAAGCCAAAGGACATCTAATTATTCGTCTATCTAGGTAGAAGTTTTGAAATAGCAGAAAATAGGTTAAAACCAAGGGAACAGCAGAGAGGAGGAAGATTAAGGAATTTTCTTTTCAAAATCCCAAGAATCGAGCAGGGATTTTTTAAGTGCTGATGTTCAGAATGGCAGGACGGTGGAGCCAGGGCCTGGGTGTTCCTTAGGACAGAAGCCCTGGGATTAAAACTCTCAAGGGCTTAGACTGCCGGAAGCATTTGGGGAGGGAGTTTCTTCAGCATCACACTGAAGAGCTTAGTTGCATGAAAGTATTTTAGAATCATAGGAAGGTCTTACCGTCATAAACATCCTGAAATGTACTCCTTTAATCATGTCCCATCCCTGCACAAAACCTCCATTTGGGCCAAATAAAGACCAGATCCTGTAGCCAGACACTAGGGAGTCTCTCCTATCAGACCCCAAACTGTCTTCCCAGGCTTGGTTTCTACTACTACCCCTGAGGCTCACGGTGCTCCAGGCCCCCTGCCGTCCCTGCTGTTCCTCCTGTGTGCAGGCACTTCCACCCAGCCATGCCGATGGGGATGGTCTTTTATTCACCTGAAATGCCCAGCCGTCCTCATCTCTCTACTGACTCAGCCTTCAAGACAGAAGGATGAAACCGGCATTAAGAGCCCTCCTCCTGGATCACAGCTCTGCCTCTAAACAGCCCGGTGGCTTTGGACAAGTGACTTCATCTCATTCCCCGCCTCAGTTTCTTCATCTGCTAAATGGGGATGATAAAGGCTATCTCGTTGTGAACTTTAAGGGAGACCAGGGTGATAATCAACACATGCTCATCAACTTAGTGTTACTTCCCCCCGCAAACTAAATGCCCCCATCCTCTTAACCCCCAAGCCTTCCTTAACACCTGCAGCCAAAAATAATCTCTCCCGTCTCTAAATTCCCCTCCCAATTTAACTCAGCTGTGCTGGGTTCCTGCGACCCCTCTAACTGCATTATCACTACCCCTCTAATGTCAGCACACTTACCACACTGTGTGCTTTTTGGGGGAGGCGGGACCCAGGTTTAATTCATGTTTGTATTCGTTCCACTGTCTTACATATAATCGAATTATAAGAAGCTCAGGATTCTAGAATTAACAGGATCCTTTAAATGATCTAGACAAAATGATCTAGTTTTCTTATTCTATAGACAAGAAAACTGAACAGGGACTTCCCTGGTGGTCCAGTGGTTAAGACTCCACGCTTCCAATGAAGGGGGCATGAGTTCGATCCTTGGTCTGGGAACTAAGATCCCACATGCCGTGCGGTGCGGCCAAAAAAAAAAAAGAAAACCAAATAACCACACTACTGGTGAAGCGATAGAACCTCTTCCTATATGACAAACTCGAACGGGTGGATGGATGAACGGATGGGCAAATGAACATAGGGACAGACCAACCAGCCATCAGCTACAGCTTTCAAGATATTGTCAGCAATTCAAACCCGAGGGGATAGTGAGCTAACCCACCATATAATACCCCCCTCATCACTCAGGCTTTCTTCGTCTACCAAAAAGTTTTCAATGCCATCCATTTCTTTAAAAGTCTTTATGATATACAGATCAAGAAGATTCACCACGCCAGAGGATTTGAAATTGTATTCCTCATCAACAGCAGGATCTCTTAGTTAATTTACAATCTGACTGTATTCAAAACTTTTCAGGTAAACAGCAGCCCGCCCACCACCTGATGTATCTGATTCATGCCACGACTTTTACTGAAAGCCCGTCCCATGTTGCCAGTCACAAGCTTGTTCCCACAGGAAGCCCACAGACGGACCATCCCTGCGAAGAGCTCAGAACGCGATGTCATTTCTTGCTCCTCTCCTCCATTCTGCCGCCTCCATCTGTCCCTCCATTTATTCAGTGATGTGCAGTCCCAGCATGATAAACCCCATCACAGAGATAATAAGAGGAATTATGGAAAGGCAGATTGCAAAGTACTTGGCAAACCCTTAAGTCGGAAGGTTTTGGATATAGGAGCCCATTCCCCTTCACTCTGTAAGGTTCAGGAAACTCAGCAGTCCTCTCAGATGGCAGGAAGCTCTGAACTAAGACCCGGGGCATAGGAAGAATTCTCCAGAATGCCTCCCCAAGAAGCCAAGTGACTGACAGGAAGCAGCCTCGGGAAACATTCTGTAGTGTTGCTGTACCATATTTTACAATGCCCACCTCTCTCCATACCTCTTAGAGCTTTTAAACGGACTGATTGTGCGATGTGGGGAATAGACCAAGTAGAAAATATTTGGTGTAGGATGGCTGGAACCGGAGTTAAGATGTGGAAAGCCAGTTCAGAGCAATTGAAGATAACACACAAAACAAACTGCCATAGCACTGAGCTATCACTGTCCTTTCCCTTGTAAGGTTCTGGCTTCTCCAGGAGCATGTGAGGCAACTCAAGGAGGCCTTCCCTGTCGCACAGGATCTGTCTGAGAGAATGATGATGGTGGTCCAAATGTCAGAACATGTCTGTGGACACTCCACCTAACCCCGCACTACTGGTGACACCCCATCCCCACACTCTGCTTTATTTCTTTATGGCACTTATTGTTACCTGACATTAAATTGTATCTCTTTTTATTTTCACCATTGCCAGTCTCCCCTGCCAAAACATAAGCTTCTTTAGGGCTTGACTCTGTTTTCTTCACATCGATATTCCCCACACTTAGAAGACCATCTGACGCAAAATAGGTGGTGAATGAATATCTCTTAAATGAATAATTGAGATCCACTTCCCAGATCAGAAACCTATTCACGTAGACCCATGGTTACTAAGTTACCAACAACAATGGTTTCTCTCTCCCAATACAATAGTATTGGGTTTAATGTCACACTCACTTTGACCCTGCCCTCTCTCTACTAATACCTGAGGAAAGTCAGCAATAAACCCAGAGAATGAAAGAGGTGCTTCTAGTAATTCTACTGGGATAGCAGGTGTTCAATGGGAGTGTCGGACAAGCCACAGTGTAGAGTCACTTTAACCTTAAAGCAAAACCAGACCTGAGGAGGGACACCATTGACCATGGTTACTGGACTATTCCAGATGCAAAGGGCACAACTTGTTTCTGGGAACAAATGGGCCTACAACTGATGGATGTCATCCTGCCTCTGGCAGTGAGGAAACCACGAGGGGTGACATTTTTTTCCTGTGGCCACAAGGGCCCCACTGCCATCCAGAGTGTAGGATAAAGTTAGAGTTGCCCTAAGGAAGACTACACTGGGGACAGAGGCAAAAATCAGATTGGAGGGCTTCATTTTAGAAGAAAATGTGCTTGTTGACCAATATATAGTGCAAAAAGTTCTCACTGAACAGAGCTCTATGATTCAAATAAAAAAGAACGTTTTAAAAATAAAAATACGTATTTAAAATCACAGTAATTTGTGCATGCAAAATCTCTTTTAAAAGTATAACAAACTATGTACCTTGTATATATTTTCTTCCTTCTATTATGAATCATCTCTTCTGCAAAAACTAGAATTAGGGTAACTATTGACTAGCAACATACAGGTTTTTCAGGATTTTCAATTCGAAATTACTGTAACTTTTCACAAGCACATGTGGGCAGAGTAGAATTTCAGCTCAGTTGCAATATACTACCTGAGAGAAATTTTTCTTCATTGTTCTTGCTACTTCAAGAATAACTCAACAATGAAACCACCACATACTGGATTCTACTATCTCTTCCCCCAAACTGAGAAATTTTTCTCAACAAAATTGCTTTAAATGAATACATTTTAAACAATAATAAACCGCAATACTGCTGAAGCTTATATTCATCCTATGGACAGGATAGCCCATTGATATGCTTTTCCACTAAATGGGTAAGAAAATGCAATATGCACATGAGAAAATGTTGTAGGTTTTCCCCTTCTGTCCATAAGCAAGCCTCAGCTTCCTCACATACAAAAATGCTGATGTGAGGTCCTTCTACCTTCCCTGAAATGGTCTCTATATGCGTGAAGGAAAAGAATGGTATCTTCACAGCCTAGAAGAGAAGCAGGCACTAAAGAAGTAGTTGAGGAAGGGAGAAACTCAAAGGGGAAGGAAAGGAAGGGAGTTGGGACTGACCTAAAAGACTGAGCAGGGTAGGCAGACAGCAAAGCCAAGACAGGATTCTGCCACAAATGACCTTTCACCCTCTAATCACAGGGAACATCTCAGACACCTTCAAACCAGGGACCAGTTTCCTAGCAGAAGGCCAGAACACTCCCGGAAGACCAGTTGAGCCATTTTTCCTTTTTCTTCAAGAACAGCAGTAGCATCTGCCAAAATACGTCCTCGACCTGCCCATCCATCTTTCCCCTCCCCCTCTCTGAGCTCTCCTCTATCCATCATGCTCAACAAACCCCTCTGCTTCTCACTCTCGTCCCCGTTTCAATCATCATCAACAACAACAAAGACATGTGCGAGGGCTTGTGGACATGTGGCCCCGTGCCAAACACTGAACAAACAAGCGGAAGTTAACAGACTCGCTCCCATCTTTGAGGAGCTTACCGAAGAGAATACTGTTGGGTTTTACAAATTTTACCACCAGAAAAAACTCCGGGTCCATGCCCTATTAACAGCAGGTCTGTGGCTTTGGGTACAAAGAGTAGCATGTATTATAAGGCCCTGTAAATCAAAGTGAGTTCTCTCCCACCCAAGCTCTGTCTGCCCATATAAGCACAAAGTGGATGTCTAAACCATGAAAGCAACTCTTTTCAAGGAATGTCTTCCTTTCTTCTTTTTCCGATGCGCTGGATTTGTTGTTGCAATCCTGAAATAGCACGATCTTGTTCAGGACACAGCCAACCAGGGCTCAATGAATATCTGAACCATGTCTTACTTGCACACATTAAGTAATTATATCCCAAGATGTTTATGCTGGACACACCGCTCAGAAAAATGTTCACGTGCAAAAAAAAAAGGTTAAATGGAAAACAGAAAGGAGGCACAATGATTTCTGCTTTTCGAGAGCAGAGGAGTCTTCCTCTCAGTAAATGCATATGTTAAAAGTTGTTTTTTTCCTCCAGACATTTCTATTCTCATGCTTCAAAATACCATAAGCTCTGAATGATCTTAGTCCAGAAAATAAAAATTTCTGGGATTTTCTTATAGAGAAGTTCAAATTGTAGAAGAACATGTGATAGTTTCAGTTTTCCTGAAGATCAGAAGGACTTTCAGAATAATGCATTTTTCCCTCAACAAAGGGCATCTGCAAAGCTTAGCCTGCTGAAAAGAATCATTCTGACAGTCTTAATGTATTCTTTTCAGGAAAGCCCTGCTCAGAGAATTCCACAGAAAAATAACATCAGTACCCCAGGAAAGCATCCATCTAAATCATTATAGCTTCTTGTAAATAGATGAGGCCAGAGGATTTTCAATATATTTGAGGTATTAGATTGAGAGGGAAATAGGAGTGATCATCTTGAATATTATATATTTTTCACTTTCTCCTGATGGACCAATATTAAAACAAATATTTGAAAGATTTGCCAGTCTTTCAAAGAACATCTCACAAGAAAGCCCACTTTCAGAATCCTGCTGGAAGACAAAAATATCCCTAAGGTAGGAAATACAGAGTTACATCACCATTGTATTGGAGATGTATTGGAGAACAACAACCCCAATAACAAGAATTGTTATAGCACAATATTAATAGAACAAGCCCCCTTACATCCAGGGCCCAGACTATTTTGTAAACACTCTTTCTTGTTGGGATGATACTACCAGGGAATGAGAATAAGAGGAATTTTCATGACTCGTCTCAGGTCACTGGTCAGCTGGAGTGGTAGACAAGATGTAAATACTTGATTGTGGCCTGCTGACCTGAAACATCAACCACATACCTTTCAAGTAATAATCTAAAGAATCCTAATTCCAAGCCATTTTCAAGGAGACCCATATTAGTCCTTCCATTAAGTTCTGATTTTTGCCTCTTTTTCTCTATTTCCATTACCACCCACCAAAGTACAGGTAAGGCATAGGATTACAGGAAAGTTCCTAAGTGGTCTCCCTGGCTGGAACCAATCTCTCTCTGTCTCTGTCTCTCTCTCGCTCTCTTTCTTACATCCTTTGAGTACAGAATAGAAAGCAAAGCTTCCTCAAACACTGGTTTTATCATATCCTGCCCCAGAACAGGAAGCAAGTTCCCCATTGCCTATCAGAATATGTAAAGTTCTCAACCATCAATCTCATTCCTCACCACTCACCTGATGCAGAGAAATCTCCAGTTCTCCCCCTGCTTCCCCTGACATGTTTATTCACCCTTCAGTTCTCTGCCACCCATACTTTCTACTCACCTAGGTTTCCTCAATACACACCCAGTGATCAAGCTACCAGAATGGAAAAACATCTTGGAGCCCACTTGGTCCAACCCGGCTGCCCTCTCCACACAGCCGACCATATGGACATCCAACGTCTCCTTCACATTTTCAGGGATGACGGAGTCACTGCTCTGAAAAACAGTGCCCTGTCAGACATTTTAATTGTGAGAAAACTCTTATTTGCGCTGAATTCTTGTATGTTCACTGGTACATACTGGGGAAGGATGACAAGGGTTTGGGCAGTGCTGACCAGCTTGAGGACTCTCGGCTCAGGCCCCCGCCCAGGGTTGTGTAGCATGGATGTGTAGGATGGACGTGTAGGATGGACGTGTAGGATGGACGTGTAGCATGGACGTGTAGGATGGACGTGTAGGATGGACATGTAGCATGGACGTGTAGGATGGACGTGTAGGATGGACGTGCAGGATGGATGTGTAGGATGGACGTGTAGGATGGACGTGTAGGATGGATGTGTAGCATGGATGTGTAGGATGGATGTGTAGCATGCCTATAACCCCTGATGGTAGCCACATGGGAAGATCTATGCTAATAGTATTGGTTACTCTTTTAAAATCTGGTACCCCAAATTGAACACATTCTGCACAGACCATCTCAAATCCAATTTATTTCATCAAGCTTTCCCCCAATAACTAAAGCCCACGCTCATTTTTCCTCTTCCTGATTACTAAGTGCAAAATTTCTGCTCGAACTGAACTTGATATTTGACATCATGACTTCTGACTATATTTACTTTAGGATTTTCCTAAATGAGTATTTTACTTCATGTGTGTCAGATTTACTTTCCCAAAATGACTACAACTTCATTAGGGGCTATATATCATTGTCATCATCGTTATACCTACAAGTACACCCTACAGGTCTGGGCACATATTAGGGCCTCTCAAAAACATCTGCAGAACTGATTCTGCAGCCTCTGAATGGGAAAGCTATGGCTTAGAGGCTATGGTCTGATTCAAAAGATATAAACCTCACCTGAAGAGGAAGTTTATCATTCTGCCTGTTTATTCAGGCAGAATCTAAACAATGACACAGACTTTCAGACTGGAAAACTTAGTACAAATAAACGCTTCCAGACAGGTCCATATTGGGAAGGAGGGCCGTGGAATTCCTTCTCCTATCTGGGTTATTAGGCCCAGATACTCATCACTCAAGTTATAAACACTATTAAATGATGTTGCATAGTTTTATTTAAAGCTACGTTTGCTTTCAGATTAGACTTTAACATTTAATAAATTTCCCATCAGAATATGGTAAGAGTGAAGAGTATTTTGATTTAAGCTTCATTTCAAGTATGAAGCTGTGCTAGTTAAAACAGGCTCTAGTTATAATTCAGCCTCCCAGGAAAGTCAGGACTCTTGGATTCTCCTAATCCTCTTCCTCTAGGGCTGCAAGGCCTGGGAATTGAGTGAATTTACATATTCTTCCTTGACCGCAAAGCTAAGTCACAGGGTCCTAGCCAAACTCTTGTCTCACCCCTGTGGATTCGAGCTGACTTGTCCCTGAACGGCTCAGCTCAGAATTCACCTTGGAGAGAGTGAACTTTAAGGTAAGAATCCTGCCACAGAAATAGAGGCAACACCTTCCTTTCCTGGAGAGGAGCCCTAACTCTCTTTTTCCTCCTCTCCCACCTCAAAAGCCCGTACATTTGAAACTCTGATAGATTAATGGGAAGTCGGCACTGGTCCCTCTGGACCTGATCCATTTTTAAGTGAGCTCTGAGAACTTGGACACTTGACAGATCCTAGAAGGATGAAATATGAGGAGAGAAAAGGAAGTTTGACACATGCAGAGAATATGATCTCTGGGGTTGGGGAGAAGCTAAGAGAGGGGAAATATTAAGACAGGATGCAGAATACAAACTTAATTGACTGATAACACCACTGAAGAATAAAGACTGGCTTCTCCGTTAAAGTTTGAAAGTTGAGCAGTTAATATGAACTTGTAACTTTATGCAAAAAATTCCTATGGCTCAGGGCAGGCGAAGGACTTTAGTGATGCCCTTGAATTCATCTTCACATTCACTCTTCTTGTCCGGTCTCTGCAAGGCAGGTGGAATTAAGAGGGGAAAAGTGATTTTACGTGGATCGTAAAAGATAAGGTAAAAATAATTGCACTGCAAAACAGATTGTTTGCCATTCTTACCTTTATGAATCCCAAGGAAGAATAAAAGTGATAATTTTTATCACTAGGATAGGGGCAAAGCAGGCCTGGGACAAATTTTCAATGCAGATCTTCAGGGGAAAATTAAATCCCAACTCCGTTTCTCTCTCTGAAAATGGTATTTCCATACAAATCTATTCTGTTCATTAAAAGCCAACATTATTCTGAAGCATCACCGATTCATGAGTTTGGCCAGTACTGAGGGATCTATTTATTTTAATTCTACAGCAGTGCCTTTAAAACTCTGAAGGTTAGGTGGTTGGGAACACCAAAAACTAACCATTTAGTCCACACTTATGTAAGCAGCAAACAACTGGTAAAGAAAACAAAAATCTACATTCTAGTCTATACTAATACCCTTTTTTTTAATCCAGTAAATAAGACGACTTGAAAAACTGAAAATAATATCAGATTAACACCTAATTCAGTGCAGGACACTTAGTAGGTGCTTGGTAAGTTATCAATGAGTGAACAACTGATTTCTTTAAAACATCAGAATTTATTAAATAAAAACAATAAAGGGAAGATTGCCTTCTCATGGGCAAAGACTGTCGAAAAGAGAAATCAAAATTATATTACCACTGAAATCTCCCATAAGACCATGACCAAAGGAAATGAGAATCTAGAAGAAGTAATAAAAACATTTCATGATTCACAGTACTTATGCTGCATCTCTTTCAAATTAACTGATTCTATAATCAGTTGCATCATCCCTGTGAAATGAATAGAGCTCAGAACAATAAAAAGACATTGTGTGAGCTGAACTAAGACTGTTACGAGGCCAAAGTTCTTTTGAGACAATGTACAGGCAGATGCTAGTGCTATAAGATAATATGAAGAGAAATGCTTTCAGTCAGGCTGCCTTAGCATGAACTGTTAACCATACAGGGTTTTTCTGAGGAGTGTGCATAATTCTCAAATTTTCTCTACTCCCTACCATGACTAAGATGAGCTCTATCTTCTTGTATTTCCACAATCTGGTTTGGCTGAGTATTGTCTATGGGCATGGTTTATAATTTTTCATTATTTTCTAGAGATTTCCTGTTTCACAAATGTATCTTGGTACAGATATCATTCTACAGTTAGAAATAAACCAATCTCTTCTAAATTACTTAGCTATCAATCCATGGAAATATTGCTGTTTGGGTAAGCACTACATAGTTTTCTCAAGTTCCTCTATTTAAAAGAAATTAAATTTTTATCGTCTCACGACCCATTTTAATTTTTTTTTAAAGAATGGGAGTCATGTTGGATAAGGTTGCATTGTCCTGTCCAGTGATGTCAAATAAAATGCAGCCAAGTAGACTCTAGACAAAAGTATCAGACTTCACCTGAGTTTTAAACAAAAAAGAACCCTCTCCTACCACAATCATTCAAAGGGTAAGATTAATTCTGTATATCTCTGGAAGGCTTTATTTCTCAAATTACAAAAGTGACTATCTTTGGTAAACTCCTAAATAGATAATACATACCACATTTCCTTCTCAGCGATGTTTGTATTTCATCTCCCAATAAATCCATTTTGTTAAAACACTGATTTATTTCAACTTTGCAGCCAAAATTAAAGACATAACATATTGTTCTTTGTTGCAAGAAAAACAACCTTCAAATTAATTTTATGTAATTATGTTTACATAGATGTGAATAGATGAATTTGAAATGTTCGATCCACATAGGTAAAATAAAATAAATTAGTATCATTATAACCAGGCAGACCAAAACATCAAGGTGTTCAAAGTGAGGGAAGAAAACAAGGATGGAAGATTCTGTGAAAACAGGACCAGGTCTTGTACCAAACCTTACAGAAGAGTGGTTCCAGTTCTACCTACAATTAAACAGCAAGATAAGCCTTAAATAGAAGGTGCATGGTGGGCAGGCTTCTGCAAATCTTCAGGACACCCAAACATACGCATAAGGCTAGGGAGGGAGGTGGTCCCTCCAGGAATATGGAGAGCAGTTGGGGAGCAAAAGCCCCACCATGATTGAATATGCGAGAGGAAGGGCAATGGAACAATCAAAAGCAGATAGCTCCTTAAAAAGAATGCAGGCCAGCCCAAGCTGCAGAAGACTCTCTTGAATGCTTTGTCTTGTCTCTGTGTGTGGACCTGTAAAGAATGAATGTATTTTGTCCTTTAGGGGTGACTTTAACTTCAGATTTTCTATTTGAAAATGTTATATCTAATTCGTACACACAGACCACCCACCCCCCACGGCTTATGGAATTCTTTAAATAAATCAAATATTAACTGCCTTCCCTAACTCTAATTTAAGTATGAGAACTGATAAGTTTTCCTGCACTTTTTTAAAGGAAACTCCTTGAATAAATTATGATACATCCATTCTGTTCCATCCAATTCTGCCATGCCATTCATAAGAATAAGGAAGATCTAGTTGTTTGGGCTCAGAAAGCTGATCATAGTATATGAACACGTGGGGGAAAAGGCAAGCAGCACAAGAAGAGGTATGGCCACCCACATACACCAGGGTAGCTTACCTGGGAAGTAGGTACAAAACATTTAAAGGATGAATGAATGAATGATAAATGCTCTAAGTGGCTGCTTTATAAATTGAATAGCTGGTTCTCATGTGAACAAAACCTTCACAGACAAGTTTAACCTGCTCACCAGGTGTAAGGGTCCATTTCTTTTTAACTGGCAAAAAGAATCTTCTCCAGTTTTTACTTATTCTACTGATTACAATGACAAAGGTGAACAGCTAGGCTTTTTTGTGTTTCTTTTTTTCCCTTTCTGGCCCCTTTACACTCTAATTCTTGGGCAACTTTCCTATACAGACTAATTTTCAAAACTCGTGAGAAGAATTTATTCAGACCAGCACATTCAAGGAAAAAACCGACAAGAATTTAGTCTTGCTTCTTTCTAGGGATTTAAAATAGTCCTGGTCCCCTGGCCCAGAAGAACTCAAAAATCACAGTTTTATGTCACTTCTACTGCAGGCCCTAAAGCAATCCAGAGGAGAAAAGGAAAATAAATGACCTCTAACTGGGTTCTGCTGAGCTGGGATGAGAATACAGATGGACAACCTTTATTTCTCTTATAATCAATCACATCTTGCAACATGGCTAATAAGATAAATTGTCACAAAATAGCAAAAGTGTTTCCCTTCAATAAAGGTGTTGGCTATGAACAAATAAAATATTTACAGGGTCTTAAAAATGCATATTATTCCTATTTCTGCTCTCTTAGTAGGCAACAATTTTGAGACGCTTATTCTTCATTATCAGAACAATGAGCACCCATCTGAACAGCTAACACACAATCCTTCGCCAATATTTAGTGAATAAATCAGCTGGATCGTTTTACACTAGAATTATGCCCACATCATTGATCATTTCTTCTTTATTTCACCCTCTCTTTCATTAAAATAAACAGAATTTTACTTAGAAAAACTCTTAGCTCCAATGTTTACCTCTCTTCTTGAAGGTATTTTATTTTAAAACAAGCCCTTTCTTATACTAAACTGAACTCTGCAGGAATCCATGGTCTTAGGACTAGCTCACTTCTAGCTATTCTGAATCCCACTCATCCTTCCAGACCAGCTAAAATTATACCTTACTCCCTAACAATGTACCCTCACCCAGAGCATACTTTTAGGGAAATCCCTCCATCACTGTTGTTCTCTACTATAAACTCTTTTATCCGTAACTTCAACACTTCAAATATCCCAGAATTGTCTCTCCATTGGACTCTAGTTTCCATAGTTCCTGGAGGGAGCAACTATGACATACATTTTTCCTTTCTCTCTTTTCCACACATCAGGCATTCAGCCAACACTTCTTGAATGAATGATTGAATGAAAAAAATGAATGATCCCACTCCATCCCTTTTGAAAATGAGCTTTGGAATTAACCATCTACATGTTGAGGTGATTCTCCTGCAGATATTCTAAAGTCCCCTTAAATTATCCAGCTGATTAAAAGGAGCAATGACTAGACTGTTAAAATAACAACACAGAAGATAGTTCTATGGTGCATCTTAATATAGTACATTTGGAAACATGACTTAATGAAGTACAATCCAGTAACCCTGGTGCCATAAGGCAGGCTTTCGGTTTTGTATTTTTAAGAGTTCCACAGTTGGAGGTAATGCAACTTAATACAATACATATTTGACTATGTAGAAAAAACTATACATCTCCTGAAAGTATCCCAAGAAGTCCCAGACAGAGACATTTGACCCAAACAGATGAGGAGCTGCTTTGATTTTCCCTGGCTTGAGTGAGGCTACTGTGTTTCAGAGCTTCCCAACAAGCAGCCACGTGATGTTCACAGGTGTGCTTCCATATTGATCTCTTCAGCCCTGTGTTGGCTGGACAGAGCCTGGGTGGCCAGAGCCCTCAAAAACAGCTGGAGCCCCTGGACCAGGCATCTTTGGCCACATGCAGCCTTATCTATTGGCTCCTGAGTGTGTGCCTTACAAATATTTTATGTGCCATAATGTGGAAAAGCATGAGAAGCAACCAAAGTGACTCTCCTACTTTGCCACTGAGTTGCTGAGTACCAACGCCTTGCTGCCTTGGCACAGATGGCCAAAGTAATCAAAGCCTGCTGTAATATGAAACAAAAACTCTACAGATATTCCCCAAGATGGAGAAACACAGAGAGAAAGAAAGATAATGGGATGAGAATTTGGCAATATTTTGCATGACAAGTGTATTTGTTGTGGGAAAAATAAGTATTATTATAACAGCTGATCCCAGAGCCTCTTGGGGAGGAAACTGCCTTTATTTAGGAAAATATCTTTATGAGCCACTTGAGGGCAAGGGAGACAGGAGAGAAAGGAGATAGTGTAGCTAACCTCTTGATGTAAAAATATTATGGAAATTTGAGAGAGAGAGAAAGAAGAATCAGCAATTTGCAGAATCCCAGAGTCCATGGAGAAAGGATGGCCAGTAAGATATTGAAGAACAGGGATGTTTATCATAAGTTTTGAATTACTGGTATTGCTGTGATTCTAAAACCCCTTTCATTAAAGTCTCTACATTCATAATGCATTGTGTGATTTTTTTTTTTTTTTTTTTTAAATCATGGAAAGGAGTCTGAGGCTTTGAGTTTGTGCAGAGGGAAGAGAAAGGGACAGCCATAGAGGGGGACATATGAGTGAGATTAAGGATTCAGTTGGAAAAGGAGCTAAAAACAAGAAATGGCCAAAAGAGCCCTGGAAATTCAAGGATATCTTGACAGGGGATGGTGAGGGAAGCGGGTTCAAACCCTTCAAAATCTGAGGAATGAGGATATGAGGAAATCTTAACTAAATCTTAAGAGGCAAGTTAATGGCTACCTTCTGGGAGATACAGGGTAATACATAAAGATACAATGTAAATGAATAGATAGTAAGAGATGTGGTTGGCAATATATAATATTCCTATCATGAATATGAGTGCACTTTAGAAAAATGAGGTTTCAACCTCCTTATAAATAGTCTCTCTTATACTCTCCAGTTTAAAAAATCCTAAAGCCCAGATAAACAACAAGTTCCTACTGTATAGCACAGGGAACTGTATTCAATACCCTGTAATAAACCATAATGGAAAAGAATAGGAAAAGAAAATATATATGAATGATTCATATATATGTATATGTATATACATATATATATATATATATATATATATCTGAATCATTATGCTGTACACCAGAAACTAACACAAAATTGTAAATCAACTATACTTAAAACAACACACAAACAAACAAACCCTAAAGGCCAGATGTGATTTTTTTGTATGTGTTCGCTATAAGGTCACCAATCACCCAGACACTCCGAGTTCCATAAAAAACCCATACTTCTGATCTTGCGTGTCTACCAACATAGTGACAAATGTATACAGTTGACCCTTGAACAATACAGGTTTGAACTGCACAAGTCCACTTACATGTGATTTTTTTCAATAAATACACAGAGTACTACACAAACCATTGTTGGTTGAATCCATGGATGCAGAACCAAGCATACTGGAGGGCCAACTATGGGACTGGAGCACCCATGAATTATGGAATCTGCAGCCAGTCCCGGAACCAATCCCCCTCATATACCAAGGGATGAGTGTTTACATTTTTGTTTGCCGAAGATGCAATATTTTCATAAAATTATCACATTATTAATAATGGAAACTCTAAATGGTTCTGCCTTGCTGCACACAGGGTTAATATAATGATTTCATCTTCTCACATAATTATGACATTACTATTAGTGACCTGTATATTCTGAGTTGTATTTCCAATCATTACAGATGTATCTGGCACTGAATTATTCAAGTTTTCTCAGTATAAATCATCGTGTTCAACGGGTGGCATGTGACAGACAACTGGGCAAAGACAGAGCCACAATTTCCTATCTAGTCCATGATCCCAAGCTAAGTCCATCAGGCAACCGAGATGGCTGAGTCGTTAATCTTCTTGAAAGAGTGGGTTGTTTACAAAGACACTCAGCTGATCAACTGGTTCATCTTGGCTGTAGTAGAGACTGGACTTTTTCTTCTGGGGTTTAAAACCAAGGTAAAAACAATCGGTATTTTCCAAAACCAAATTACAGTTTTGTGTAAATAAACAAAATTTTGACTAGAATGAAATATTTTTAAGTACCTGTATTTTTTAGTTCTCAAAAAAAAAATATTTTATTAAAGTAGTCTATTATCTGATCCTGCTTAACTTAACCACAACTAATGGTGTCAAAAGCTGGCAGTGAAGTGGTTAAAAGCTCTACTTCTGTACTTAATTATGGTCAAAATGAATTTTAGCATGCAGACTTAGTGTTCTCACAGAGCTATGGAATAATCCACAGGTCTAAGAACCTCTAATTCCTAATTGACACAGTAGCTTATAATTGTAGTTTCATAGTGTTTAGTAAAAACATTCAGCTTCAAAAAAAAAAAAAAGCCCATAATATGAATGTGTGATTAAATAAATCACCTGAGATCTATTTGGAACACATTTTTTCTTTCTGACAAATCACTCATTCTCACATTTGGATAACACAAGGGTGATTTTTAAAGCACTGATGCATTTGAAAACTCTTCCAAAGCAAAGAAATCCATGTCTTTGCGGTGACATGTTTCTTCTTAGATAAATATGTCACAGTTATATACTGCATATAACAGATTCTATAGCTTTTCAGTCTAAAAAAAGGTGTTTTATACACCCTATACTGTACTAAATTTGGAACTTGCATGCAGAAAAGTAGAAGCCATCTTGAAAAGTAAAAGAAACAAATTACTTTTGTAGAAAAAAGAATTCTAGAACACACTTACGCTGAAAACAATGGCTATGGGCAGAAAAAAAAATGACAAGACATATAGCAGCTCATTAAAAATTCAGAGGACATTGGAAAAGGCAAATTTAATTCGCCCACCTTCACCAAATATGCTGAAAGATGTCCAACAAATACAACATACAAAGTGTGTTCTATGAAATTTTAAAACTCACAAGTTCTATCATTTTCAGTCAGTGCTTCTAAACAGAAGCGAGAAGCTGCATTTACTAAAAGCTTACCTAGACAGGGATCAAAGGGAATACAGATAACTGAGAGAACCAAACTATTGGTTAATATGGCATCAAATGCTCAATGCAGCAGTTTTGAGCTTCCAACATACCAAAAGGTAGCAAAGTATAATATCTTTATGTTTACCTTGCCCCATTCCCCAAGGGTTTGAGCAACCTAAACTGCTCTATGACCATCGTAAAGCCATAGATATTAAGAATTATCAAAGACCTTAAATGTATTTCTGGTCCAGACTTTTGTTTCCTGGCAAACATTGCTATTCTTCCTTTAGAGAAAACTCAGACCTGGAGCATATAGGTAACTTTCATCCTGTTAAGTACTGCCCTCTCCCTCCTTGCCCACCACTCAGCCCCTACCACCCAGCAAACTCCTGTGCCATCATTCATGTATATTTCACTCGCAACCATAATGTCCACAGGATGAACGGTCACAGCACCAGAACACAAAAGTTCAATGTCATTCAACACATACAGGGGCTACTGTGTCAGGGTACCAAAAGAGAATAAAATATAGAATGGATAGACAACAAGGTCCTACTTCATAGCACAGGGAGCTATATTCAATAACCTGTGATAAACCATAATGGAAAAGAATATTAAAAAAAGAACATATATATATCAAATATATATATAACTGAATCATTTTGCTGTATAGCAGAAATTAACACAGCATTATAAATCAACTATACTTCAATTAAAAAATTACTTTTTTAAAAAAAGAGAATAAAGAAGAAAAAATGACCCCTACACTTAGGAAGTGTGACTGAGAAAGTGTTTTAAATGGTATAACATTGACAGAGAAATAGACCAAGAGTCAGTGATGAGGTACCAGAGGAATAAGTAAGAGTGCTCAGGAAATGCAGAACACACAGTGGTCAGGATCAAGTGCTTCTGACAAGGGAAGGACTTCCTGGCCAGGGATTTGTTGGAAAAGCAAGGACCGGCACTCACAGGGAGAGGAAAGGCTTGTGCAAGTGTGGGATCGGGAAGACCTGAATTTCCCGGGCACACTTGAAATAGCTTGTGCGACCAGGACACTGCTACAGTTCCTCAAACGGTACAGGCAGCCCCCAAACTGACCTTCAGCGGCCCTGATATTGCAATCATCCCTGTGTGTCCCATCGCACGAGAATCCAATCTTCACCCTTCACCCCCGCCTACAAAGCCCTAATGAGCAGGCCTGTCCTTCCCTCATGCCTCAGCACCACACTGGCCTTCTTGGGGTTCCTCATCCCTAACTCCTTCCTGTCTTGAGCCTTTTCTCTGCCTGTTCCCCCCAGTTCAAATGCCCTTCCCTCTGATCTTCACAGGACCGACTCCTCCTCGCAATCCAGATCCCAGTGTAGAGGAAGCCTCTTCAGAAGCACCTCACCTGACCTCCCAGTCAGAAGCACCTCACCTGACCTCCCAATCAGAAGCACCTCACCTGACCTCCCAATCAGCAGCACCCACCCTGGTGCTTCTGCATCACCCTACTTAATTCTCTGCAGAGCAACATCTGATATTTTTCTTGAGCATTATTTGTTATTATTGAAATCAGAACAGTCCATCTTCATTAGTTACAGATTTTTGTATTTATGAACATGCCTAACTGCTAAAATTCATTTGTAATCCCCCAAATCAATACACGCAGTGCTTCCACATTCATTCAGGGGCAAGCACAGAGCAGCAAAAATATTGAGTTGACCAAGGCACACATTCCCAGCTGGGGTCCAACGAGGTCATGCTCTATTTCTTGTTTCAGGTCTCATACAGCAAACAAGTATCCTTTCTGTGGTCTATTTGCTGCCCATTTTTCACATTTTTGTGCTTTTTATTGGTGATTTTGCTGTTTAGGATGCCCCCCAAGTGTGGTACTGAAGTGCTGTTTTGAACAGGAAGGCTATGGTGTACTTACAGAGAAAATTCTTGTGTTAGATAAGCATCTTTCAGGCATGAGTACCAGGGCTGTTGGCTGTGAGTTAAATATTAACCAATCAACAATATATATTAAATCAAGTGTTTTTAAGCAGAAACACAAATAAAACAAGGCTATGTGTTGTTCAGTTGACAAAAATGTTGTGACCAGAGGCTCACAGGAACCTAACCTTGTATTTCCCCTAGGAGCAATGGTTCCATATTTGCAAATTCAGTGTTCACAGTGACCTTACAGAGCATAACTACCATGAATAACAAGAATTGAATGCACTTATTTTAAATATGGGTATTTTTGGAGTTCTCCAAAGAAAGATATTTTGGCGAATCAGTCTATTTTGCTCCTGCTAAACCAGACGACAGCTGGTGGTAACAAAAGTAGCAGAGAAATGGTTAAGAGTTCTACTTTTGTCTTTAATTAGGTTTTAAATAAATTTCTGCATATAGATGAAGTGGGTTTAAATGACATAATCTACTTTTCCCTGCACGCAGGAACCCTGTCTATCTTGTTCAGGGCTGTGGACCACCATGCCTAGCACAAAGTGGGCTCTCATTAAAAATCTAATGAATGAATGAAATACTCACTTCATGCCAAACAAAATCCTTTTTCTTATACTTATTTCCCTTCCAAAAATATATACCAAGTGTAAGGTACTAAATTCTTGCCCTCACTTAACCTGAACGGGATAAAAAATTTGAAGTAATCATGTTATAGTAAAAAGATCGAGAACTTCAATAACAGAGACTTGGTGTTGGATTCTAACTCTAAAATACTACCTATGTGAGGCTGAATAATTTATTTTACCTCTCAGAGCCTCATTTTTCTTGTATATAAAATAGGGATAATATCACCTCCAGCACACAATTGTGATAAACAATTGTGATAATGTATATACAATTTCTAGTACATTGCCTCACACATAACAGATACTGAATAAATACCATCCATTCAGGTTTACATGGAATCATGAGTCATTCACAGCAGCAAGGCCAGAGCAAAAGGAATGAAGTCCTCATTTGACAAGACAGAAAGAAGAGGATTGGGTAGCCTCCGGCAGCCAGGCCAATTTTTATTTTCCCATAACTTTTTTGAGGATCCCCTCAGCTCTACCTTCAAAAGAGATACCTGTCTTCAGGAGTTGGTAGCAACCCTCAGGAAAGTCAAAGAAGCTATACCCATTACAGGCTACCTTCTCTCTTACCCAAGGAACTAGAAAAAATGGCATGAATTCACAGCCTACTTTTTTTTAAATTTGTATTTCTTTTTTTTATAATTATGGTAAAATATACATAATATAAAATTTTCCATCTTAACTATTTTTAAGCGTCCCCTCTTTCTTAAGCAATCACTGACAGGGACTACCTAAAGACATGCATGCATGAGATTTGGCCTTCAAAATACTGAGATTGGCTATAACACTCCTAAGCTTAGATTTATGATTCCTATCTCCCGTCCCACCACTTTTCACTGAATGCATCACTTGAGAAATAGATATTCTCCCGAAACTTAGCCTGCCTTCCTCATTCTTGTAACTTTAGTCACTTTCTGAATTAAAGGACCTGATAGTAAAAAGAAAAAAATTTTGTGAATGGTTCTGCCAGATCAATTCTTAACCACTAATACATTTTGGGGGTAAATCTCTACTTTATGTGATCTATCTGTATTTCCAAGTCAGCATGATTAAAACAAGATTTTTAATTTCTCCATGCCTATTTATTTTTCTATTAAGTGAAGCAGTTGGATGACATCTAAGACCCATTTCAGGTCTCACACAGTATAATTCTGTTATTAAAATCACAGGAACTAGCATATACCACACTATCTATACACAGAGTAAAATGTTGCTTCAGGAAGTACAGACCAAAAATTTGTATGCTCATGATATCGCGCGTTGCCAAACAAAGCCTGTCAAGCAGCATATAACTGCCACAGAAATAGTTTCAAGAAAAACAAACACCATTCTAATGACTTCACACAACCTCATTTTATAAGCTTTATGAACACTCCTCTACACTAGGCTGTTTAAAGCAGCAAGACCTAGGTTAACTGATAAAGTTTTCTCATGTAATTTCAGTTACTTTAAAACAAAAAAAAAAAGAGTTTTGCTGAACTTACTGGCAGATTCACATAAGAAAGTTGAGAAACAAGCCTCCCTTTATTTGGTGAATGAACTGAGACATGGCTTTGGGTCCCTTGCATGAGACTCTTGATTTGATCATGAACCTAATGAACTACATACAGATGTTCCTCTAAGCTCCACTCTCTACATGTTGCCCATCACTTATCTCACATGGTCTTCAAAGGTAAGTATCATGTTCAATTGTTTGGTGTTTTCTAGCAAATTTGTCTGGGTCTGTGACATTTCAAGAGCCACCTTATCAGCAAACAATGCCACCCACTGAATGTGGCTCAGTATTACAAACTCACACTCCATACTTTTCATGATATGAGTGATGTCCAAATCCATTCTGTCAGAAACACTTTATTCTAGATATGTACTCCACAGCTGGCAATCCAGGATAGAAAGGAATCCTCTACTTGTCCATGTAATAAAAACACTGTTAAAATTTTAATGTATTGGATTTCTGGTTCTATGTATGAAGTATTGAATATGACAAGACAAGAAGAAGAGGAAGAGGAGGAAAAGGGGGAATAGGGAGATGAAGAAGAAAGAAAATAAGAAAAACAGAAAGTAAGTAAGATGATAGATTTAAACCAAATCATATCAATAATTACATTAAATACAAATGGTCTAAACATTCCAATTAAAAGGGCATCTAAGAAAAACCTACAAGTAATATCATACTTAATTTTTAAAGATTTAATGCTTTCTTCTGAATTAATCTACTTTAAATTAATATTTGTTCATCAGAAGTGTTCATTAGAAAATGAGCTAACAAGCCACAAACTGGGAGAAGATATCTTTAAAGCACATAAACACTAGTAGCTAGAATATATAAAGAGGTCCTACAGATAGAAACTACAGACCAATAGAAAAAGTGACAAGAGATACAAATATGCACTTTACAGAAGAGAAATACAAATGGCCAATAATATATATAAAGATGCACAATCTAATTCATCATCCAAAAACACAAATTAAAACCATGACAAACTACTTTATGCTCACCATGATACCAAAGGTAACTTAGCAAGGGTGTTAAATGATAGGAACATTTATTCACTACTCATAAGTGTTGGACACTTTTTAGAAAAGAACTCAGCATCATCTAATAAGGTTGAACATAGGCATACCCTGTAACCCAGTCATTCTACTTGGGAAGAAATCCTAGAAAAATACTTGCTCTTTGTACCAGGACACATGTTCAAGAATATCCACAGCAATAAACACCCTGTCTTAGTTTAGCTTCTCCTAGAAGTAGACCCTGAGGTGAGGATTAAGGTTACTTAGAAGGAAAAATAAACAGGAAGACTGGTAGAGGTGTGGAGAAGTACTACATGGAAGGAAAGGCAGTCAATAAAGGGTATACAATTGAGCCTTGAAGAAAATGGGGTTGAACTGCGGGAGTCCACTTACACGCGGATTTTTTTCAATAAATACTGAACAGTCGGCCCTCCAAATCTGAAGGTCTTGCATCCATGGATTCAACCATAAAATTTCCATCTATGGTTGGTTGAACCCAAGGATACAAAGCCCATGAATACAGAGAACCTACTGTACTATGTCATTTTATATAAGAGGCTTGAATATCCCTGGGTTTGGGATACACGGGGCTCCTGGAAACAATCCCTGTGGATACCGAGTATTGACCGTATTATTAAACCAGTTACTATGTGGGTCACTGGATTATCACCTCATGGGTAAACTATGGGGACTGGAATTATCAGAGGGATTTACATCCCAATTCTCAAGACTCATTGGTTGAGAGCTACTCCCATGGGTGTGCCTAACCTGCTGCACTGTGCACTGGCCACATAGCTTTCTGCAGGGAGTGGGGAGAAACGTCCTCAGGCATAGATGCAGACGACAGCATCTGGAAATTGCTGAGAGCACCAAGAAAGACCCAAGGGTCAAGGGTGAGGCACTGACAGAATCTGTTACACAACTAAAACCCAAATGGCCATCGATAGGAAATGGGTAAATTGTGGTACATTCACTCAAAGTAATACTATACAGTAGTGAAAATAAATGTACTACAGCCACATGCCTCACAAAACATATAGTGTTAATCGAAAAAAGTAAGTTGCAATAGAAGAAATACAATATAATTCCACTTTTTTAAAGGATTAAAACACACACAAAAAAGCAATGATTCCTTAGGATCACACACGTGTGTGGTGAAACTATAAAGGAACACAAGAAAATGATACACACAAAATCCAGGGTACTGAATTATTTAAAATATATTGAGACTTAAAGTTTATAATAATCAAGATAACCTTTTTTTTTTTTATTTTGAAAGACAAATTTGAATTGAAAAGGAAAAAAACTGCATCTGGAACACAAGTGAGGAGGCATGACTGGGGGTAAAACAGGATGGGTGCTGTTCTGTTAAGCTGGAGGCAGATGCACAGGTGGGTATTTTATTATATTTTATTACAAAAACACACTTTTTACATATAAAATATTTTTTCAAAGTATGAAGTAAAAGATATCAAAATGTTCACATGACTACCTCTGAGTAGAGGAATAATGGATTTTCTCTTCTTTTTTTTTTTCCTTACATCTTTATTGGGGTATAATTGCTTTACAATGCTGTGTTAGTTTCTGCTCTATAACAAAGTGTATCAGCTATACATATACATATATCCCTATATCTCCTCCCTCTTTTGTCTCCCTTGCACCCTCCCTATCCCACCCCCTCTAAGTGGTCACAAAGCACCAAGCTGATCTCCCTGTGCTACGTGGCTGCTTCCCACTAGCTATCTATTTTACATTTGGTAGTGTATATATGTCCATACCACTCTCTCACTTCGTCCCAGCTTACCCTTCCCCCTCCCTATATCCTCAAGTCCATTCTCTACATTGCGTCTTTATTCCTGTCCTGCCCCTAGGTTCATCAGAACCGTTTTTTTTTAAGCTTCCATATATATATGTTAGCATACGATATTTCTTTTTCTCTTTCTGACTTACTTCACTCTGTATGACAGACTCTAGGTCCATCCACCTCACTACAAACAACTCAATTTCGTTTCTTTTTATGGCTGAGTAATATTCCACTGTATATGCGTGCCACAACTTCTCTATCCATTCAACTGTCAGTGGACACTTAGGTTGCTTCCATGTCCTGGCTATTGTAAATAGTGCTGCAAAGAACATTGTGGTACATGGCTCTTTTTTTTTTTTTTTTTTTTTAAACCAGACCAGTGAGATCTACAAGTGGGGACCTTCATGATCTGGAAGCTGCTCACCTGTTCTGCTTCTTTTGCCAAGAGCAGCCTCTATCCGTCACCTCCAATTTCTTTTTTTTTAATTAATTATTTATTTATTTATTTATTTATTTATGGCTGTGTTGGGTCTTCGTTTCTGTGTGAGGGCTTTCTCTAGTTGCAGCAAGAGGGGGCCACTCTTCATCGCGGTGCGCGGGCCTCTCAATCTCATGGCCTCTCACTCTCATGGCCTCTCTTGTTGTGGAGCACAGGCTCCAGACGCACACGCTCAGTAATTGTGGCTCACGGGCCCAGTTGCTCCGCAACATGTGGGATCTTCCCAGACCAGGGCTCGAACCCGTGTCCCCTGCATTAGCAGGCAGACTCTCAACCGCTGCGCCACCAGGGAAGCCCATGACTCTTTTTGAATTATAGTTTTCTCAGGGTATATGCCCAGTAGCGGGATTGCTGGGTCATATGGCAGTTCTATTTTTAGTTTTTTAAGGAACCTCCATACTGTTCTCCATAGTGGCTGTATCGATTTACATTCCCACCAACAGTGCAAGATGGTTCCCTTTTCTCCACACCCTCTCCAGCATTTATTGTTTGTAGGCTTATTGATGATTGCCATTCTGACCAGTGTGAGATCATACCTCATTGTAGTTTTTTTTTTTTTTTTTTTGAAATGTACGTGCACTTTACTGTACATAAACTACACCTCAATAAAGTTTATTTTAAAAACATTTGGAAGCCACTGGTCTACTGGGTAT
Organism: Eschrichtius robustus; assembly: GCF_028021215.1. Lineage (NCBI taxonomy): Eukaryota > Metazoa > Chordata > Mammalia > Artiodactyla > Eschrichtiidae > Eschrichtius > Eschrichtius robustus. Next base: position 91,382,891 of record NC_090835.1, read on the forward strand.
GGGGGAAATAATCATTAGAGTTACAACATTTTGTTAAATCATATTGTTACCAAGGCCGGAGCCCCAGAATCATAACCCTGCCCCTCCCTTGAATAGAAGCTAATTACTCTTATTAAAGTTTCCGGAGGAAGCCTCCTGCTCTCCACCCGGGCGCCCCTTCACAATAAAGTCTCTTGCTTTGTCAGCAGGTGTGTCTCCTCGGACAATTCACTTACAAGTGTTAGACAAGAGTCCACTCTCAGGCCCTGGAAGGGGTCCACATTCTGCAATCATCTGTGATTTCTCCCAGAGACAGGAAATTACATTGCATGGATTTGCGTGATCTTATCTGTGTCCTGCCACCCATGTAATGCTAGACCGCTGGAGCAGATGGTATTCTGTGCTGATACCAGGAGGAGAGCTCGTGGAACCTCGGTCTATAATCATCCAAGGTTTGCTTCAAAACTTGGGTGGGGGGGCAGTGGGTGTTTCTTGTTCTGGCCAGCAGCTCACAGGTCTTCCAGACATTGGGGTTTATGGTCTTACAATGGGCTCACAGGGCTCCCCTGCCCACTTCAGAGAAACTAGCACCAGGCAGCAGTAAAGAAACATTTTTTCCCGTTTGTCATTCCTCTAGTTTAACTTGTTCATAGGCTGCCGTGTGCAGAGGCATTGCACCTGGCATTTCAGACCAGAGTTCCTGGTGCCAGATGGCTTCGATGGGCGGGCTCTGAGCCCCTCATTGTAGTTTTGACTTGCATTTCTCTAATGATTAGTGATGTTGAGCATCTTTTCATGTGTTTGTTGGCAATCTGTATATCTTCTTTGGAGAAATGTCTATTTAGGTCTTCTGCCCATTTTTGGATTCGGTTGTTTGTTTTTTTTGATATTGAGCTGCATGCACTGCTTGTATATTTTGGAGATTAATCCTTTGTCAGTTGCTTCATTTGCAAATATTTTCTCCCATTCTGAGAGTTGTCTTTTCATCTTATTTATGGTTTCCTTTGCTGTGCAAAATCTTTTAAGTTTCATTAGGTCCCATTTGTTTATTTTTGTTTTTATTTCCATTTCTCTAGGAGGTGGGTCAAAAAAGGATCTTGCTGTGATTTATGTCATAGAGTGTTCTGCCTACGTTTTCCTCTAAGAATTTTATAGTGCCTGGCCTGACACTTACGTCTTTAATCCATTTTGAGTTTATTTTTGGGTATGGTGTTATGAAGTGTTCTAATATCATACTTTTACATGTAGCTGTCCAGTTTTCCCAGCACCACTTATTGAAGAGGCTGTCTTTTCTCCACTGTATACTCTTGCCCCCTTTATCAAAGAGAAGATGACCATATGTCCATGGGTTTATCTCTGGGCTTTCTACCCTGTTCCATTGATCTATATTTCTGTTTCTGTTCCAGTACCATACTGTTTTGATTACTGTAGCTTTGTGATATAGTCTGAAGTCCGGGAGCCTGATTCCTCCAGCTCCATTTTTCTTTTTCAAGATTGCTTTGGTTATTCGGGGTCTTTTGTGTTTCCATACAAATTGTGCAATTTTTTCTAGTTCTGAGAAAAATGTCATTGGTAGTTTGATAGGGATTGCACTGAATCTGTACATTGCTTTGGGTAGTATAGTCATTTTCACAATGTTGATTCTTCCAATCCAAGAACATGGTATATCTCTCCATCCGTTTGGATCATCTTTAATTTCTTTCATCAGTGTCTTATAGTTTTCTGCATACAGGTCTTTTGTCTCCTTAGGTAGGTTTATTCCTAGGTATTTTATTCTTTTTGTTGCAGTGGTAAATGGGAGTGTTTCCATAATTTCTATTTCAGATTTTTCATCATTAGTGTATAGGAATGCAAGAGATTTCTGTGCATTAATTTTGTATCCTGCTACTTTACCAAATTCATTGATTAGCCCTGGTAGTTTTCTGGTAGCATCTTTAGGATTCTCTATGTATAGTATCATGTCATCTGCAAACAGTGACAGTTTTACTTCTTCTTTTCCGATTTGGATTCTTTTATTTCTTCTTCTTGTCTGATTGTCATGGCTAAAACTTCCAAAACTATGTTGAATAGTAGTGGTGAGAGTGGACAACCTTGTCTTCTTCCTACTCTTAGTGGAAATGGTTTCAGTTTTTCACCATTGAGAACGATGTTCCTGTGGGTTTGTCATATATGGCCTTTATTATGTTGAGGTAGATTCCCTCTATGCCTACTTTCTGGAGGGTTTTTATCATAAATGGGTGTTGAATTTTGTCAAAAGCTTGTTCTGCACCTATTGAGATGATCATATGGTTTTTATCCTTCAGTTTGTTAATATGGTGTATCACACTGATTGATTTGTGTATATTGAAGAATCCTTGCATTCCTGAGATAAACCCCACTTGATAATGGTGTATGATCCTTTTAATGTGCTGCTGGATTCTGTTTGCTAGCATTTTGTTGAGGATTTTTGCATCTATGTTCACCAGAGATATTGGCCTGTAGTTTTCTTTCTTTGTGACACCTTTGTCTGGTTTTGGTATCAGGGTGATGGTGGCCTTGTAGAATCAGTTTGGGAGTGTTCCTCTCTCTGCTATATTTTGGAAGAGTTTGAGAAGGATAGGTGTTAGCTCTTCTCTAAATGTTTGATAGAATTTGCCTGTGAAGCCATCTGGTCCTGGGTTTTTTTGTTTGTAGGAAGATTTTTAATCACAATTTCAATTTCAGTGCTTGTGATTGGTCTGTTTATATTTTCTATTTCTTCCTGGTTCAGGCCTGGAAGGTTGTGCTTTTCTAAGAATTTGTCCATTTCTTCCACGTTGTCCATTTTATTGGCATATAGTTGCTTCTAGTAATCTCTCATGATCTTTTGTATTTCTGCAGTGTCAGTTGTTACTTCTCCTTTTTCATTTCTAATTCTCTTGATTTGAGTCTTCTCCCTTTTTTCTTGATGAGTCTGGCTAATGGTTTATCAATTTTGTTTATCTTCTCCAAGAACCAGCTTTTAGTTTTATTGATCTTTGCTACTGTTTCCTTCATTTCTTTTTCATTAATTTCTGATCTGATCTTTATGATTTCTTTCCTTCTGCTAACTTTGGGTTTTTTTTGTTCTTCTTTCTCTAGTTCCTTTAGGCATAAGGTTAGATTGTTTATTTGAGATTTTTCTTGCTTCTTTTTTTTTTTTTATTAATTAATTTATTTATGGCTGTGTTGGGTCTTCGTTTCTGTGCGAGGGCTTTCTCTAGTTGTGGCAAGCAGAGGCCACTCTTCATCGCAGTGCACGGGCCTCTCACTATCGCGGCCTCTCTTGTTGTGGAGCACAGGCTCCAGATGCGCAGGCTCAGTAATTGTGGCTCACGGGCCCAGCTGCTCTGCGGCATGTGGGATCTTCCCAGACCAGGGCTCGAACCCGTGTCCCCTGCATTAGCAGGCAGATTCTCAACCACTGCACCACCAGGGAAGCCCTTTTCTTGCTTCTTGAGGTAGGATTGTATTGCTATAAACTTCTCTCTTAGAACTGCTTTTGTTGCATCCCATAGGTTTTGGGTCGTCGTATTTTAATTGTCATTTGTTTCTAGGTATTTTTTGATTTCCTCTTTGATTTCTTCAGTGATCTCTTGGTTATTTAGTAGCATATTGTTTAGCCTCCATGTGTTTGTATTTTTTACAGTTTTTTTTTCCTGTAATTGATATCTAGTCTCATAGTGTTGTGGTCGGAAAAGATACTTGATATGATTTCAATTTTCTTAAATTTACCGAGGCTTGATTTGTGACCCAAGATATGATCTATCCTAGAGAATGTTCCATGAGCACTTGAGAAGAAAGTGTATTCTGTTGTTTTTGGATGTAATGTCCTATAAATATCAATTAAGTCCATCTTTTTTAATGTATCATTTAAAGTTTATGTTTCCTTATTTATTTTCATTTTGGATGATCTGTCCATTGGTGAAAGTGGGGTGTTAAAACCCCTACTATGATTGTGTTACTGTCGATTTCCCCTTTTATGGCTGTTAGCATTTGCCTTATATATTGAGGTGCTCCTATGTTGGGTGCATAAATATTTACAACTGTTATATCTCCTTCTTGGATTGATCCCTTGATCATTACGTAGTGTCCTTCGTTGTCTCTTGTAATAGTCTTTATTTTAAAGTCTATTTTTTCTGATATGAGAATTGCTACTCCAGCTTTCTTTTGATTTCCATTTGCATGGAATATCTTTTTCCATCCCCTCACTTTCAGTCTGTAGGTGTCCCTAGGTCTGAAGTGGGTCTCTTGTAGACAGCATACGTACGGGTCTTGTTTTGCATCCATCCAGCCAGGCTATGTCTTTTGGTTGGAGCATTTAATCCATTTACATTTAAGGTAATTATCGATATGTATGTTCCTATTACCATTTTTTAGTTGTTTTGGGCTTGTTTTTGTAGGTTGTTTCTTTCTCTTGTGTTTCCTTTAGCATTTGTTGTAAAGCTGGTTTTGTGGTGCTGAATTCTCTTAACTTTTGCTTGTCTGTAAAGGTTTTAATTTCTCCGTCGAATCCGAATGAGATCTTTGCTGCATAGAGTAATCTTGGTTGCAGGTTTTTCCCTTTCATCACTTTAAATATGGCCTGTCATTCCCTTCTGGCTTGCAGAGTTTCTGCTGAAAGATCAGCTGTTAACCTTACGGGGATTCCCTTGTAAGTTATTTGTTGTTTTTCCCTTGTTGCTTTTAATATTTTTTGTGTTTAATTTTTGATTGTTTGATTAATATGTGTCTTGGCGTGTTTCTCCTTGGATTTATCCTGTATGGGACTCTCTGCACTTCCCAGACTAGATTGACTATTTCCTTTCCCATATTAGGGAAGTTTTCAATTATAATCTCTTCAAATATTTTCTCAATCCCTTTCTTTTTCTCTTCTTCTTCTGGGACCCCTATAATTCGAATGTTGGCGTGTTTAATGTTGTCCCAGAGGTCTCTGAGACTATCCTCAATTCTTTTCATTCTTTTTTCTTTATTTTGCTCTGTGGTAGTTATTTCCACTATTTTATCTTCCAGCTCACTTATCAGTTCTTCTGCCTCAGTTATTCTGCTATTGATTCCTTCTAGAGTATTTTTGATTTCAGTAATTGTGTTGTTCACCACTGTTTGTTTGCTCTTTAGTTCTTCTAGATCCTTGTTAAATATTTCTTGTGTTTTCTCCATTCTGTTTTGAGATTTTGGATCATCTTTACTATCATTACTCTGAATTCTTTTTCAGGTAGGTTGCCTATTTCTTCTTCATTTATTTGGTCTTGTAGGTTTTTACCTTGCTCCTTCCTCTGTAACATATTTTTTTGTCGTTTCATTTTGTTTGTTTGTTTTCTTGATGGGTGGTGCCGTATTCCTGTCTTACTGGTTGTTTGTTCTGAGACGTCCAGCCCTGGAGTTTGCAGGCAGTTGGATAGAGCCAGGTCTTTGTGCTAAGATGAGGACCTCCAGGAGGCCTCACTCCAATTAATATTCTCTGGGGTCTGAGGTTCTCTGTTAGTCCAGTGGTTTGGACTTGGAGCTCCCACCACAGGAGTTTGGGCCCGATCTCCGGCATGGGAACCAAGATACCGCAGGCTTCGTGGCGTGGTTAAAGAAAAGAAAAAATGGAGCAGTACAATATGAAAGAATAAAAAACAAAATAAAATCAGAAAGTTAAACAATATATTAGGAAAAATAAAATTATAATTGAACAACTGCAACAAGGCAAAGAAAACCACAACAGAAAAAAGAAAAAAAAAAGGGGGGGGGGAGGCACAAGCCAAAAGGAGTGAACAATAACAAAGTATAAAGAATAAAGTAAAATTAGAACCATAAAAGATTCATTAGGGAAAATAAAAATATAAAATAATCAACAATAATGAATCAACAAGGTAAAACAGAACCCCAATCTAAGAGAGGAAAAAAAAAAAAAAAAAGCCTTGGCTATGGGGGCAGAGTTTAGGTGGGGGTGGAACTTAAGCAAGGGCGGGACCTAGGTGGGTGAGGGGGTTACGTTTGAGCGCGGGGTGGGGCCTAGGCTCAGGACCTGCTCGAAAGGGGAGAGGCAGCATGTGCAAAGGAGGGCCTCCAGAGTGTGGAGTTCCTAGGGCCCTGGGTGAGGGTGTATGGGAGGGGTTTAGGCCCAGCTCATTGGAAGGGGTCTCAGAGGAGGTCTCTGAGGGTAGAGGTGTGGCCCTGTGTTGGGGGGGGAGGGGCGGGGCTTGGGCTCTGCGCTTCAGGAGGGAGGCTCCGAGGGCAGAGGATGAGGCCCGGGAGCCCAGCAGGCGTCCTGGTGCCCAAGTGGACAGGGAAGGCCCTGGCCCGGTTCCCTTCTGTTCCTTTGCGCCCCTACCCCACCGTCTCCCCCATCGTCACTGGACCCCTAACCGTGGGTGGGTCCCACTGCTGTAGGAACCCCTCCCCTCCCCTAGCCACACCTCAGGGGTGCCATCCCAGAAGTCTGGCCTTTACTTTTGCTCCCCCTTCCCTCCCTCCCACTCCCTCAGGACCCGTGCAGCTGGAGGGGCCCTCGGTGGGCAGAGGATCAGGCCCGGGACCTCAGCAGGCTCCCGGGGGCCCAAGTGGGCAGGGGAAACCTGGCCACGCTCCCTTTTGATCCTCTGCCCTCCCAGTGGTTCCCCAATTTCCCTCTTCGGGTGTGGGATCCCTTCCCCTCCCCCCAGCCACCCCTCAGGGGCGCCAGTCCTGTCCCACCTCCACTTCTCCTCCCCCTTCACTCCCCCCATGCCCCCCGTCCTACCCGGTCGCTGGGGGTTCCTCCCATCCCCTTAGGTGTCCGTGGTCCCCCACCGGTTCCTGGTAGGTGCCCTAGTTGTGAGGAGACGCAAATTCCGCGTCCTCCTGGTATTCCATCTTGACTCTGCCCACCCTTCTCTTTTATATACTTTTCTGTGTTTTCTACAATAAACATATATTCCTTTTATATTAATAAAACAATGTGAAATCAGTTGTGCCCCCATAAACCCCCTTATCTCCCAGTCCTAGCTCTACCCACCTTACATAAACAGCCAACCTAGGAAAGCAGAGAAATCAGTTACTTGATTCCCTATTGTAGTTATTAACTTATACAGAGATCCCTGGTTTGCTAATTCAGCTACAAATTTACATTTGCCCACAGGCATTAAAGTAAAAAAAAAAAAAAAAAAAGTAGGCCAATTCTAAAATAAATCGTCTGGTAGGCAATTAAAAACTTGATAAAAATTGAAGGGATGAGAGAATCAGAACACTACAGGTTAAATCCTATTATAACAAATTTCATATGATTGTTTCTATTCTCCCATGAAGGAATTTTGAGTTGGATTCATGTTATATCAAACATTGATTAAAGCAACTGAAATATTTAAAATATATTGGACAATATATTTAAAATAATTGCAATAACAATTTTTATTTTGAAAGAAAAAACTGAAAGGGGGGAAAAAGCTGCATAATCTCCATAACTGTGGATTATGGGATGATGAAAGCTTCAAGATGCTTGAAATAACCAACTTGTGTATTCATCAAATGCCTTGTGTGTTTTGTCAAACCATAAAAACTCAAATCATTTCTGCTGCTCTCAGAAGTTAGATCTATCACACAAGACTGTTTCCACTCTTTGAATGCAAATTTATAATCAATATCAACCATCCTATCAATGCTAAAACAGAATAATGTTCTCCAAGTGTTACAGGGACTAACTACTATATTCACTACTAGAATCGAGTGAATTTGTGATAGCCTAAAATGTATTTGTTCATTCGATTAGCACAACCATGTTTTGATGATGCTCTGGTTAGGATGTCTTTCTTTAGGACTCCAAAATCATTAAGGTTTATGTATTCATAATCTAAGAGGCCTAAGTGAACAGGCTGGAGGGCCCCAGGAGCACTTAAAAGCTAGTTGGGAAGAAAAGTGCCTGCCTAAATAGCTTTTGTAGAGCAACGGACCGTGAATCTCCTTTGTGAGCTCAGATAAGCTTGGACTTCAGACCCTCGTAAACTCCCGCCAACCCAGACAACAATATCTGCCTCTGCGAGTTTCTAGCCTTGACCCCAACAGCCCATTCCATTGACCCTGTTCCTTTAGCGTGACTGTGTATTACAAAGGTTGTGCAGGAATGTTTCGTGCCCTACAGCCCAAAGCTCTCTTAACAGCCATGCTTGGGAGCAGCAATACAGACTTTGCACCAAATAATATCTGCAGGAAAAGAGGTGAGAAAAGGGAAGAGAGCCTCAGATTTGGAGGCATGACAGTGTGTACTTGGTAACGATGTACCATTTGCAAATAACAGCACACACATGATGCTAAGAATCCAAATTGAGAAAAATCTTGTAACCCACAAAGGCCGAAAGATGAAAAATCAAGTCAATCACAAAAATAACCAGTGTATTTCTTCTACAACATTTTACTAAATCTCTACGCCATGTATTACTTTCTGTTTAATAAAAAAAGAAAAGAAAAATATTTTCTGGTTTTCCAATATAAAAAACCAACTTCAAAGGAGCTTTCTAAGTACCATAAGGTAATATTGTCACCCAGGCAATTTCAAAAGGCCTTTCAAACCACTCTCAGATAACTAATCTGTTATCTGGCAACTCTTATGAGAAAACACCTTTAAAGAGTTCATAAACAATCATTATCTTTAAACAGCATCCTTAAAAACTAAACCCCCTGGATAACATAGATTTGTTTTTCAATTTTACCTCCCTCAGACTCTACTTCAGAAGTCCCTCTCAACCTTTTTAATTAAAAAAAAAAAAAAATTAAAATCAAAAGCTAACAACAAAACAGGTATTACAACAGATTCTGTAAAAATTCACCTACCAAAACTGGGTTTGAAATAATATCCATGAATCCGGAGAAAAGGCAAAGAGACAGTAAAAGTATACAAGCTTAATTGAGGAAAAATCTTTACATAATCATTTACTTTTCCATTTTAATTAAACTTGAATTCCAAACGATGCTGAGTTTATTAACAAGATAATTCTTTATAAGTCACTACTTAGCAGGTTCCATAAGAATTTTATGGTCTGTCAGTATCACATGGTGGAGAGTAATCTAAGAATTTAGTGAGTCAATAAAATAAAAGTCAATCACAATACACCCACACTGAGAACTCCTTTGCAGACTTGGAGCCTGGCTGGGGGGTGGGGGCAGGGTGTCAAGTTACTTTCAACAACACCAGTTAAGGCAAAAGCTTCAGCACTGAATATTCCATTTGCTCTTCAATCTACCTCATCCCGCCCCCGGCCCTGAACCAACCAACAGTCAGCTCCATTACGTAGAGTACATATTTCAAGAGTTGAAGTTAGAAATGTTGAGAGCTAGAAAATATTCACAGATCACATAACTACTTATAAATGTCAGATAACCAAAATAAATTTTGAGTCACCAAAATTCACTATTTGCTAGAATGCTCTGTTTACGCCAGTAAGCTCTGTTGACTACATGCTATTTACAAGGCAGCCTCCACTTCCAAGCTAAGATCTCTACCAAAACACAATGTAAGGATTCCAGACTTCCAATGTCCTGAAACAAATGTCCTATTTAGGTTCAACATAAATGAGTGACAGTGTGTGTACACATATGTGAAGACGTGGAGGAAGAAATTAAGAAGAAATTCTTAATTCTGTTAAGAAGAAATTCCCTGGAATTCAACATGAGGGATTTGGAAATTCAGGAGGCAGTTCAATCTAGTATGAAGCATCGCATAAGTAAGAAGGTATCTGAAAACACGTATCTTAAAACTCTCCATATTCTTGAATAAAATATAACTTTAAGGTGGCAGAAATCAAACGATCTGAGAATTATAACCCAATTTTCGGCACTCTAAAGCTGGGTCATATTTTAATTTTTCTAGCAATATATTACTTTAATATTTACAAAAAAGGAAAGCTAATCAAGTAGCTTAACTCAGGATCTTGATAGTATACAGAGAAATATTTCTGTCAAAGAAGAAAATAGCCCTGCCTGGCTCTTTCTCCTCTGAAATTACACTGTTATTGACCTCTCCTCTTCTATAGAGGAGGTTTACCTGGAAGGCCAGAATGGCATTCACTGAATATGTGACTAATTCCCACTGCATTAGCGTTAATGCAAATCTGGCAACTGCTACAGCCATTTACACTCACACCCTCTTTTACACAACTGCTATTACTTGTGCTAAAAACTCAGCTGTCACAGCTACATTTTTTTCTGAGTAATAATCCCTCTAGTAGAGTCACTGAAAGGCAACGGCAGAACAACCAAATGTAGAGGGCATTGAGGGTTGAATAAGCCCATTGTCTGCTTTGGAACAAGAGGTCTGTATTCATGATGAAACCAGAGTAAAAACTGAAGCAGAACAAATACTTAAAATTCAGAAACAAGTCAAAAAGTAGCTGAAAACCCACCCAAATTTTAAAACTACCATTTCTATGCTTGGTATCATTTTGTATGATTCCATTACAAAATAAAAATGTGGAGATGATATAAATTTATGAGGGCAGCTCTTTGATATAAGTAGTCGTTGTTTTTTTCAATTTCTCCTGAATATTTACAATGTCTTTTGGGGAAGTAGAATATTCTTCCTATTTTAAAAACCTCTAAAGTGAATTGGAGGTTAATCAACTTATTAAGCACTCAGTTTTACGCTTTGCCCAAAGATATAAATCATAGTAAAAGAATAATATTATTTTATACTTATATCTCTCTGTATAGTTTATTAAGCAGCTTCACCTAAATTACCTTCCTTAATCCTTATAACAACCCTGTGAAGTAGGAATGATTGGCCTATAATATAGATAAGAACCTTGGGACTCAGTGTAGAAGGTATTTGCCGTGTTTTCTGACTGGCCAGAACATTTTGAACACCCTTGATGCAGCTGAGTCATTTTTGGCTTTTGGGGTCCCACTTTCCCAAGATAGAACCTAGGAAACTCAGCTCTCCAGCCAACTTTGCAGCTAGGGTGATTTCAGCACCACTAATTAGATTCAAGATTGCAAAACTGGGATCCACATGTGAGCAACTGGATGAAGGGCGCTACATACTGGTGTGGACTCGATTTGCTTTTACTGGTCAGGATGGCAACAGAGGTGTCCAGGTTAGGGGGCCAATGCTGGTTGCAAGGCTGAGTTCCCAGAGCAGCACTACTGCTGACAGTGCTTGCAATAAAGCAGATTTCCTGGCAGCAGTGCAAACCACGGCATCCAGTGCTCAGGGGGGAAAATCAGGGGGCAACAGGTTCCTCTCTGGGCCAGTTCTCTGGCATGGTTTTGGACATTGTTCCTGAAATTTTAGCTGTGTGCCTAGTTCTTCAGCCCTCCCATGGAGGCTCTCTCCCACGAACTTCTCAATATCCTTTCAGTAAGCTTCATTTCTGCTTCATTTTCTGTTGCTTGCCATGAGGGACCCTGACTCTTTAGTGAAGTTGGCACACAACAATCATTCTCTTTGGAAAGTCTTCTCTGGGCAAGGAATCTTTAAGCTGAGTCCAGAGGGATACATGACATTCAGCCAAGCAAAACTGTGGGGAAAGTGGAATGGCAACCTAGGCAGAGGGTCTAGAGGTGCAAAGGTCCTGTGGTAGAAAAGATGACCAATGAGTCATGAATGGGATGGGAAAGAACCTGATGAAATGAGGCAAATAGATGCGCAGAGGCCAGTGCACAGGGCATGGTAGGTTTTGCTCACCTGTGGCCCTACGTGTCAGATTAAAAAATGTCCTTACGTAGCCAAAATAAAAGCAGGCATAAGCAACAAATATTCAAAGTTTTACCCTGAGAAGCTTCAGAGTAAGACTAATTAGTACCCCAGATACAGAATGGGCTTTCAAACATGCAAAGACAGTGATCATCTTCCCCACATATATTTTCTTTTCCACATTAAAACCATCCCAGCTTCTTCAGCTGTCCAAGTAATATCCCAGCCATAATAATCTAGTGGTGAACACAATGGATTTCGACTGAAAAAACCTGGATTTGAGCCCTGATGCTAGACTTACTAGATGCACGATCTTAAGGAAATCACTCACATTGTCTGGGAAGGTTGCCCACATCCATAAAATAACAGATGATTCTGCTGCCCTTCATATCTCATAGAATTGTTTTAAGGTTCAAATGAGCCAAGAGATGCAGGAGCTCCATACAACACTAGGTATTGTTAGCGGCGAGTAAACTGTAATGATGATACCAGTGGTCATTGTTGCTATAGTATGGTCTCCTAAAGGATAAAGAGGAATGTCAATATGCTGAAGTTCTCAACATTCCTAATGTGTCCAGAACTGAATATATTATAATGTTTTAAAAGTAATTTGTCACAAGATTAAAAAAAATTAACGATGTGAGGTGATGGATGTTAACATATTATGCTGATCATTTTGCAAAATGTACATCTATCAAATCATTACGTTGTACACCTTAGACTTATACAATGTTACAGGTCAATTATATTTCAGTTAAACTGGGAGAAAAGAAGTCAGTGCTGATCAACATCAGCATGATGCTCTATCCTTTTTAGAGCCTCCTTACTAAGTAGTAATCTTCAGTGAAAAGTTGCTCAGAGAACAGCATTGAAAATAAATGACCTGATAATAATAGTTGGGTATTAAGAGTTTTCTATGTGTCAGATAATGTGCTAAGTGCTAACAAAAATTTTTAAATTACAATTAAAAAATTAAAGTAGTTTAACCAATGCAAGGTTACTTTGTGATGATTTATCTTTCTAATTCTAAACTATTTCAGGGTAAGTTGACATGATTTTTTTGGCTCTCATGGTTTTGACCTCAAATGAACTCACAATATAAAGGACATAAACACACTAGGATAACAGATTATTATAAGAGGCAAACCATCATTTTCAAAAGGACGTCTTTGTCTTAGTCATCTCTGTATCTCTGGGATCTAGTGCCAGTGCCTAAAACACATTAGTCAAGCAATAAATTTTTGATGACTGATTGAATACACATATGATGTACAAGCTGCCATATAAGAGCACAGAGTTTATGAAAATAAGTATTTTATTATAAAATAAAAATAAATCTTTTATACATATTAAATTAAAATAATATAAAAATTTATTATAAATATTAAAAATATTAATAGTGAAAGCTAACATTTATGAACACACTTACATGGTCCTAGACACTTTGCTTATTGCTTCACGTGGATCAACTCAGGTAGTAACTAACGGCCAGGGGAGGCCTGGGAAGATGTCACAGGAGAAGTGATGAGTTTTTAAGGATGACTTGGCCATCACAATTAAAACAAGGTCATGTTTATCTTCTTCGCCTGCATCTAGCCAAATTGTTCCCCAATGTGAGTTAAAGATTACTTGATAAATTACGAATTCTTAGAAATCAATCTAGTTTGGCCACATATGCAATCAAATCCATGATAACCAAGTTTAAAACAGTTCATTTAATTTTGAGTATACTTGACCACAGAACAGAATGGAGATGGTGGATTTTAAATATTATTAAATTAAATTACTTCTTTGCCTTCTACATTTTCACTAATCAAGGAGCTCACACTGTAAAGCCCAACAACAACAACTCTGGGACTCACAAGCTTAAAAGGAAACATCAGAGATCTGAGTAGACATTTTTCTAAAGACATACAGATGGCCAGCCGGTCCATGAAAAGATGCTCAACATCACTAATCATCAGGAAACGCAAGCCAAAACCACGAGATGCCAACTTACACCTGTCCGATGGCTATTATCAAAAAGACAAAAAATAACAAGTGTTGGTGAAGATGTGAAGAAAAAGGAACCCTTGTCCACTGTTAGTGGGAATGTAAATTGGTGCAGTCACTATGGAAAACAGTATGGACTTTCTTCAAAAAATTAAAACTAGAACTGCCTTGTGATCCAGCAATTCTACTTCTGAGTATTTATCTGAAGAAAATGAAAACACTAATTTGAAAAGATACATGCAACCCAATATTCACCACAGCATTATTGATAATAGCCAAGATATGGAAACAAGTGTCCATTGGTGAATGAATGCATAAAGAAAATGTGGTATATATACAATGGAATATTATTTAGCCATTAAAAAAAGAAATCTTGCCATTTGAGACAGCATGGATGGACATTTATGCTAAGTGAAATAAGTCAGAGAAAGACAAATACGATATGATCTCACTTATATGTGAAATCTTTAAAAAAAGAAAAAGAAAACAAACTCATAGACATAGAGAACAGACTGGTGGTTGGGAATGGGTGGGTGAGGAGAATGGGTGAAGGGAGTTACATGTCAATCGTACCTCAATAAAAAAAGAAGGGGGCCTCCCTGGTGGCGCAGTGGTTAGGAATCCGCCTGCTAATGCAGGGGACACGGGTTCGAGCCCTGGTTCAGGAAGATCCCACATGCTGCAGAGCAGCTAGGCCCTTGCGCCACAACTACTGAGCCTGCGCTCTACAGCCGGTGCTCCAAGATGAGAGAGGCCACCACAGTGAGAGGCCCGCGCACGGCAATGAAGAGTAGCCCCTGCTCACCGCAACTAAAAAGAAAGCCCACGCACAGCAACGAAGACCCAACGCAGCCAAAAATAAATTAAAAAAAAAAAAAGAAATGTATTTCCAAAAAAATTAAAAAAAAAAAAGAAGGAAATTTCACAGACTTGTCCAAGCCATTCCTGCAACATATGAAAATCTATCATATTAAGAAAAAAATATTAATAACTTACATGACATTCCACAGCCCACCTCAGAAGGACATTCCAATGTTTAACAACTCTCCCAATCAGACTGTGAGGAAAGCAATTTTGACCCGCAGTCAAAGACGTGGGCATAAGTTTCCAGATGGCAAAATCATCTGTAAGTTAAAAGAGAACATTCAGCCAATGCTTAAACATGGAAGTTGATGAGAGTATTAAGAAATGATAGCAAGACTAAGACAATGTCGGGAAGAGAAGCCGTTCCAAGAACTGTCTAATTCTATAAACTGATGCCCAACTATTCAAGTTTATTCAGAACCGAATCTGATCATGCCCTGATCTTCCCTTACATTTTAATTAAGATTAGTTGAGCATGTAAATGAGTCTTGAGCATAATATCCTAGGGTGAACAAGACTGGAAAGAATCAGAATTGGTCCAGCAGAGAAGGAAAAGTGGGGAAAGGCAATCCGTGGGGAGTCTTCGATCCTCAAGGTGAGGGCACCAGAAGGTGATTAAGGTTTGTGGCATTAAGAAGTCAGCTGGAAGTACTTTCCATTTAGATTCTTCCTTGGAAGGGTGCCCAATCATGATGAAGGCAAGGAAATGCTGCAAGTGTGAGCAAAACTTTTATATAAGCATTGTTTTCTTTCTCAATTCTAATCTGCTATCTTCCTATTTCTGCATCTGGATATCATGCCTTTGAACAATGAAAAACCTAGCGATACGGTCTTGACTCATAATTAACTTGTTAATGAGGATATCCCTGTATTATATTTTGCCTAACTTGTGCAAAACTTGTCATTCACCACTTTGCAATCTTTTTCATTCATTTTCTTCCCTGTTTATTCTTTCACGGTTCCTTGTATATTGTGTTTAGGTGAATGTATGTGTGTATCAAATGTGTAGATACATGCAATCTAAACCAAATCTTATTCTAGTGATTTAAATTTAAGTAAGCACAATATTAAGTACCAGATCTGCAGACTACTGAACTGAAATATTTTTACTGTTTCAGTGTCCAGATTTTCACAATTACAATTGTTTTCAAACTTTAAATATCCTTAATTTTCCAGGATTTTCCCCCCAAGTCATCATTTCCTACTGTCAATATAGTTTTAAGCTTCATAAAAAGATCTATCTGTAAGTCACAGTCTCCTCTATCTGCAAATCAACATCATCCATAGGCCATTTATTTCTAAAAATAACTTCAGTTAATATTTATTTTATTCATCACTTTAGGTAGTTGAGCTAAAGTACAATACTCAGAGCCCAAAGTCTGCAATCTGCAGAGAACCAATTTTGTCTCCGTACAATTGCTTCCTGCCAGTGGACTGCGGGGTGGGGGTGGGGGGGGACAGCCTTGGGAATTTAAATGACCGAGTTACCCAGGGAAAGCAACCTTATTTTTAGTAAGGGCGGGGGAGGGGAACGTTGATTTAATTTATTTTACTGCCTTCGAATCTAGTTGGAAAGGAGAAGCAAGAGTTGATTAATTAGCTTAGCAAATTCAGTAAGTTGTTTATTCAGTTGGGTGAATTAATGTTTCCCCGAATTTACTTTAGCTTTATTTTTTGCTTTCAAATCTATCCACTAGGTAAAATGTTAAAAGCCAAAAACCCTTCTGTCCTCCAGCTCTTGCAAATATCTTTTCACATGTTAATTTGATCTTTTTGTGATTGGAGGCAGACAGATTTCACAGTTTCACCCCCTCCTCTTCTATTCCGCCAATCCCAGCATATGGATAATACACATATAGATGACAGAAAATTATAGATAATAGAAAATTGACTACACTGCTCTATCCTATTTTTTAGGCTTCTCAGTTTTTAGCATTTCTCTTTTCCTGCTGACTTTAGTTTAAAATTTTATATCCACCCAATATTAAAACCTAAAGGGAAATAAAGGACAGCATATTTTAAGATCATCAGAAAAGAATTATGACAGCAAATTGCTTTATTAAAAAACAGTCGTTAAATGTCTCAAATTTTTGCTAGTTTTTCCTTCTTCCTTCTCTTAATGACCTGTCTTTCTTAGGAAGTTCCTTTCATCTGACTTGCTCCACAAAATTATTCCTGATTCATTCGTTACTGAGATTTACGGGAGTACAGCTGTTCAAACAAAGTGCTGGCCTATGAAAGCCTGGGAAAATTGGGGAAGATAATCAAATTAAAATTCCAGCTATACATTCTTTTAACAGAGCGCAATTTTGATTTTTTATATTTAAAACGTATTAAAAAGGGCAAGCTCTGTAGCATCGAAGACTACATTTTTCCATTTAATGACCGGGATGACATGTTCAGAAAAAAAAAAACCTATTTATTCAGCAACACATCAAATGTGCTTTTCTAGAAGAGATTTTTTTTTTAATTAAAATAAATTGAAGATCCAAGAAAATAGGGGCTTGAGATCCTAGCAGTTGGAGACCACTGGAAAATTTCTGACTCAAAATGCCAGGCATAAAATACGAGTGCTGGTGACCTGTACACAAGAGTGTTGGGGGGGTTCTGATAAACATCAGACACCACTGGTTTTCAACCAAAGGTGGAACTGGAAGAGCTTTTAATCCAGAGGCTGCAAAATCACCTTCTCCGAGGAAGTTTACATCTCTCTAGTTCTGTGAAAATGAAAATGATTATAGGATCACAATCTCCTACGAGGCATATGCTCCTGGCCTTGAAGTTGAAAAGCAGAGACAGAAAAATCAAAATGGGAGTGCTTTCACGCTTCTGAATTTATTCCTCTCCTTTCTCATGCATCTATATACATTGACGGAGCTAGCAGAGAATGTAAAGGTTTCCTAGATCAATTTAATACTTTTTGAATTACACTGAAAAGAATGCCCACCCCCGTGTATAAGCATTATATTTCCTAGATCAAGAAAGAGCATCCTCTTCTTTCTAGCTGCCCAAAAACCCCACCTCCAGTCAGTCGCCAAGTCCCATTTAAAATCTACCTCCTAAATATCTTCGGACTCCAGCCATGTTTCTGCATTCCTACAGCCTCTCACCCAGTTAGGGCTACTGTTATCTCCCAACCAGACTGCGGCAGAAACCTCCTAACTGGTCTGCCTTCAACTTTGCCTTACTCCATCCATTCTTCACACCAGCTAAACCGATCTTTCTAGGAAGCAAATCTCCTATTGCCATTAGGATAAATTCCAGACACCTGAACATAGTTCAGATCACGATCGGGCTCTGAGCAATGCTTCAATCCAATGTCTCTGCTTCCCGACACGCTCCACCGTACAGCCAGGCTAAGTGCTTTTCATTCTCCCCAAACTCTCTCTCACACACACACACACACACACACACACACACACACACACACACACACACACACACACACTCACCCTGGGCTTTGGCGCATACTCCTACAAATGCCTGCAGCATCCCACTGTGCCATCTTCCCTCTTAAAATTTAACCTATAAGAGTAGCACTTAGGGGCTTCCCTGGTGGCGCAGTGGTTGAGAATCTGCCTGCCAATGCAGGGGACACGGGTTCGAGCCCTGGTCTGGGAAGATCCCACATGCCGCGGAGCGACTGAGCCCGTGAGCCACAATTGCTGAGCCTGCGCCGTCTGGAGCCTGTGCTCCGCAACGGGAGAGGCCACGATAGTGAGAGGCCCGCGCACCGCGATGAAGAGTGGCCCCCACTTGCCGCAACTAGAGAAAGCCCTCGCACAGAAACGAAGACCCAACACAGCCATAAATAAATAAATAAAAATTAAAAAAAAAAAAAGAGTAGCACTTAGTAGGTGCTCAATAAATACCTGCTATTGGATCAAGGAATGAACAGGGTGACAATGCTACTAGGTATATGACAAAGTGGAGTTTCTTGTTTTTTTTAAATTAAAATTACTTGTCAGACTCTGAATAGGGGGCCAGAACATGGAAATCCAGTTATGCAGGTTATACAAGTGCTGGATCTAATGTAGTTTCCTCACCCCACCAAGTGCAAGACAACCTAGATTCAGTATTTGATTGTTCTCTGTTGCTCCTATTTTATTTATACCACTGGCCACTACTCTTTGATGTCAGTCCCATACAAAGTCAGTTTAGAAAGGACAGTGCTGATTACACCATTAGCCTAACTCAGATCCCAAGTCAAAATGCTAAAATGAAAAACAAAGTTCACCCTTATTATTTCTCTTAATTCTAAGCAAACAAACTTATATTCAAGAGTATCTCCCCACTTTCTAAAATGATTCTGCAGTAATTTGGCAGTCAGCCTGCCCTACTCTGAATTTTGTTTAAGGTCCCCTGATAATTTGTTGGAGTGTGATGAAATAGTTCCTCTGGCCAATTACAGCCTCTGTTTACTATTTACCCCAGGCAAGAACTGAGATCTGGGTGTAGGTGTTTACTCTAAAAAAACCGGTAGTCAGAACTGGCTTCCCCCCATTCAAAAGCACCAGTGCCTACAAGAGAAAATCCAAACTACTCTGTGTGGGAAAGGAGGCGGGTTTAAAAACACTTCTGGAGCGTCTACATACCCGCTTTCCATCTCATCCCAGCCATGCCTGGCCCTCGCACCCTCTGCTCCAGGTATACCACTCAGAGATCTCCAAACCTTCCTCTGTGCTTTGCACTGGCTCTTTTCTCTGCTTGGAATGTCGCCATTCCAGTCTCATTCCTCACTCTGTCCTGTGCCTGGCACATTCTTCCCACCCACAAGCAGAATCAGTTAGTCCCCTCTTTGTGCTTCCTTTCCTAACCTCTCTCAAGCCACTTAACACATTAGATATTGCAGTCACTACTCACGTATCTGTCTCCCCTACCAAGTTGAGAGCTGATTATAAGCAGATGCCACATCTTACTCATGTTGAGATCCTTGGTGTAGAAAATAATACCTAGCACATGGTAGTCAATGAATGGTAATTTAATGAATGAACCTGCTTCACCCCTGCCCACAACTGAGACCAAACAACAAAATTATCAGAATCTGACTGCAATTCCATCCATCATGATTCTGTACATCATAAACAGCAACGGAAAACCAAACATGCAAGGACTACATTTTACTTTCTATGCAGACTTTGGGTAACTTACAAGACTAATCGTCATAATGACAAGCAAATAGCTCCGCCTCTGACAACATAACTTTGAATTGTTGTTCCAACTGGATAAGCAGTTGGAGACAATTCAAAAGAGAATGTTTAGAGATTTTAAGTGACACTAACCAGCCTTTTTACTATTTGTTCAGCAACTATTTGCTGAACACCAGCAACATGCTCGGCTTGCTTTACTAGTAAAAGGACTACCAAGTGGTGTTAGAAAAGATCCCTGACCTTAATTTAAGGGCTTTTCAGTCTGGCAAATGAACTAAGGCAACTATAAGGCATTACCTATAGATGTTATGTAAACGGTATAAACAGGGGATTATTGGCATTTACAGGAGGATGAAGACAAGTTTTTTGTTTTATGGGCTTTTACTGTATATGGCTGGTAGGATGGTAAATGTGGCCTAAGATTTTGGCTCCTTTTAGGTGAAAGTTTGCACAGAGTTTGTTTAGTTGCAGCTCTCACCATAGCAATTCAGGAGCTGGAGAGTAAAGGTGCTTCTACCATGAGGAGAAAGGAGGACAGGGAGGCCTCCAGCTCTTCTAGGTTTTTACCCCATCCTAGGTGGTTTATCATTGAGATGCCTCGAGAGAAAAGCATTAAATCCAATAAGCTTCAAGATGAAACTCTGACCCAAAACTCATATCCTCCCAGAAGATACCTAATGAGGACTGGCCTCTTCCACTCCCAGAGCTAATTCCTCAGTCACATATAGGAGGTCCCTGAACATATATCACAGGGCCATGTCCTTGCCTTCAAGGATTTCCATCCTTCATTCTCAAGGTCTAATGTGGCTGTAAATATTTACTTTTATTTGTCTTCATTGTATTTGTTATTGGAAATCCCCATGTTGAGTGTATGTTCCAAGTTTTTTCAAAAAAGAAAAAACTAAATCACTAATTATGCTTTCTAATATTTCTCTAGTTTCATTTCTCACCATCCAGCATCCCCAGGATACACACTCTCAAAGTCACGTTCTTTTTCTACCACACTCTGTAAGTGTGGCTTATAGCGCATTCGCTTGAAATCTAGAAATCTCCAACTCACCTACTGTCTCATACAACCGCAAAAGTCCACCTTGCCCTGGGGACCGCACAAATAGCCAGTGCCCAAAGCCAAGTATATTCAAACTGACTTTTGATATTTCAGAACAAAGGATTCATAACCAAGAGTTCAGGGATGAATCCACCATTTGAAATTGCATGAGAAAATCTTATGTGTACGTGAATATATGGATTTTTTCTTGGGGCTAGGTTCCACTGCTTTTAAGAAATTCTCATAGGGACCTGACACACACACACACACACACACACACACACACACACACACACATATACACACACAGACTCCAAAATACATGATATCCTGCTGGTTTGGTAAAGAACACATTTTTGTATACAAATACAACACAATTTCCATTTGTCTAATGAAAAGTGTCAACATCTTTTCCCATGCCTTTTCAGATGAAATATGATTAAAATATCCATGTTAGCAAGCGAGTGCCAGAACACGAAGATCTTAGGATAAGAGGCAGCAAAGAAAAAGAACAAAAGCCCCCAAATTATTTATGCCTGAAAAACTTGAATCATGAAAAACATAAGCAAAAAAGAAAGTAGGTCATTGTAACTTGACATTCAGAAATAAGCAGCAGCATTATTCCTACTGGCCTATAAATCACCCTCCAGCCCTGAATTTCATCACCACCCTACGAAAGATTATTGAACTTCCTCAGCATTTCTCAAACACCACATCACAGCTACAGAACAACAGAATTGTGTCTGCCAGCTCATCTTCTAAAACATTGGGGGACTTCCCTGGTGGCGTAGTGGTTAAGAATCCACCTGCCAATGCAGGGGACACGGGTTCAAGCCCTGGTCCAGGAAGATCCCACATGCTGCAGAGCAACTAAGCCCGTGCGCCACAACTACTGAGCCTGCGCTCTAGAGCCTGCGAGCCACAACTACTGAGCCCGCGTGCCACAACTACTGAAGCGCATGCGCCTAGAGCGCCATGCTCTGTGACAAGAGAAGCCACCACAATGAGAAGCCCGCACACCGCAATGAAGAGAAAGCCCGCGCGCAGCAACGAAGACCCAACGCAGCCATAAATAAATAAATAAATAAATTTATTTTTAAAAAAAAAACATTGGGAAACAACAGTAAGAACAAACTACCCACATTTTATTCCAAAAATTAACAATAAAGTGGTAAGAGTTTCTATGAAAATAAGTGTTTGTTTATTTAATGTATGAGGCTAAAATAGGTCTTGACCTACAACATCATTTATATGGCATAGGGTACCTCAAAATAGTAATATGTATGTGAAGGGCCCATTTTGAATCTGTCCTCAATTTTGATCTGACATAACCAGTGGAGAATTTATATGCTTTCATTGTTATAGTTCTCTGACATCCTTTTCTGAATGAATCCAGATGGAAGTGTCTCTCTTCTGGTTCTCTGTTACTTGCTGCTGCAGTTTCCATCTGTTGTGCTAAGATCCATCCCTTATTTTAGTCTGGACACTGAGTAACCTTCATTTCTTCACACTTCCTGGTCCCTTCTTAATAGCTCCATGTAGGAATTGCTGGCTTTGCTTCCAACTTATCCAACACTTCTTTCCAATTATTTATGTTGGTGACACAGTCTTACTCACCAACTGTCCAGGGTCACTACTCAGAGGCACTTGATTTGAAAAAGCATTCAGTTTCCCATCCAATATTTTGGTAGCTCTACAGCTCCCCACTTCAGCTCTGCCATGTTAGCGCATTGTGGAATGGAACTAGGTTCTTACATTTTATCTGAGATTGTCTTTAACACCCACAGGCTTGAGTTGGGTCAGCGTCGGTTCTCAAGTCTAAAGAACATTAATATCAACAACAATGCTCAAAAAGTGAGCACTGATATCACAAAAAGGACACAATCCCAGATCTGCCATTTATTATCAGTGTGACATTTGAGCAAGTCTCCTAACCTCTCTGAGCTTCACTTTCCTAGTCCGTAAAATAGGGAGAACACCACGTTCTTCACAAGGTTGTAAGGATTCATTATGACGATGTATATGAGGCTTAGCAAAGACACTGCTGCCCCAAAGCCACTGCTGGCAAGTGTCAGGTATTTATTTATTCTGAGAGCAAAGTCTTAATTATCTGTTTATAAGATTGAACATTAGCATGAAATTTTCATCTATTTTTTTTATTAGGGGAATGGAAATAATTTACATATTAAGAGCAAGCAAGCATTCCTCTGCAAAAATTCAAAGGCATATTGTGACAAGTCTCTGGTCTGCAGAAACATTGAACTCTTCTGGCTGATTCCTTCTCCTAATTCTGGTTTTGCTTCCCTCTCTCACTATAAATGAAAATAGCACATGGGAAGATGTTCTGTAATCGCTACCTAGCAAGGCGACAGCAACTAATAATGACCCTAGAGGAAGTCTAAGGGCGAACCGGCTGCTACTCCTAACCTCTTGACAAGACTGATTAAAGATTTAAATTGTGGCACCCGTGGAAGAAACACACATGTGGTTTTAAAATATCTGAACTCCATTGCGCTGCTCTTTGTAAAATCCATACAGGCCAAGGAAGCTGACACACTCAATAGAACACATGGGCCTCCATTGTATCCCAGACCCCTCCAGGTATTTTAAGCACTAGAATCAAAATACACAAATAAAAACAAACAAAAGCCCACTATCTGCTCCTGCTCCATCTTACCAGAAAAAAAGAAAAAATATATATATTTTAAATAAGTCTGTTGTAGGATGAATGTGGACTTTTTAGCCCATTCAGCAGGATTTTTCACTGAGCTGCAATGCAATAGATTTATTTTGTCATCGTCCAAAACAAACAATTGAAGAAACTCAGCCTAGCGCAAAATCCCCAGGAGAAGCAATCTGCAATTTAATTAGTGAATAATGGAAGCCACTTAAATACAATTCTGGGCATTTTTAAAAGTAATATTTGAATAGACATCTGCTGCATGTACTAAGTGTTTAGGCAAAGCATAATAATCCCTGATCTGATGAGCATGCCCAAGGTTATGAACAAGACTGTCTGCTGTTAGGGCAAGACCCATAATTTAAAACAAAACTCCAGAAATTTACCTTCTGGACACCTACCCCATCACTACCAGAAAAAGAGATAGATAGATCAGGAAGGAAGGAAGGAAGGAAGGCAGGAAAGGAGGGGCAGAGGGAGGGAGGGAAGGAAGGAAGGAAGGGAGGGAGGGAAGGAAAGAAAATACTAGTCACAGTCTTTTGAAGTGCAGTATAGTGGAAACAGAAAGGATTTAAGGGCAAAGGCGTTAAGCTGGAATTCTGACTCCTTCACTACTTCTTTATGACCACTTCAACTCCTTCATTTATAAAATGGGAATATTAATGTCTACCTCACATGCGTTTTGAATATTAAGTGAGAATATTTATAATAAAGCACCATATAAATGTTAACTGAAGATGCTGAAATGTTGAAGAAATGGAGAATACAAATCTAATTAGTCATATGTCACTACTGCACCTTCAACCATAACAACTTTACTATTTCAGCTTTATGGATGTATTTGTATAGACAATACATTTTACCATTACCAGAACTTCAGTTTTGCAAGAAAAGAGATCTGGAGATGGATGGTGGTGATGGTTGCACAATGATGTAAATGTACTTAATGCCACTGAACTGTATACTTAAAAATAGCCATGATGGTAAATTTTATGTTATGTGTATTTTACCACAATTTTTAAAAATTAATTTAAAATATTTACCATGATATAAAACATCAACAAAACAAAAAGACAGCCTACTGAAATGAAGGAAAATGTTTGCAAATGATATAACCAATAAGGGGTTAATTTCCAAAATATTTAAACAGCTCATACAACTCAATATCAAAAAAACAAATAACCCAATTAAGAAATGGGCAGAGGACCTGAATAGACATTTTTCCAAAGAAGATATACCAGATAGCCAACAGGCACATGAAACAACGCTCAACACCACTAATCATCAGAGAAATACAAATCAAAACCACAAGGAGATATTACTTCACACCTGTCAGAAGGGCTATCATCAAAAAGTCTACAAATAATGAGTGTTGGAGAGGATATAGAGAAAAGGGACCCCTTGTGCACTGTTGGTGGGAATATAAATTGGTGCTTCCACTATGGAAAACAGTATGGATGTTCCCCAAAAAATTAAAAATAGAATTACCATGTGACCCAGCAATTCCACTCTTTGGTATATATCTGAAGAAAACAAAAACACATTCAAGAAGATACATGTACCCCAATGTTCACAGCAGCATTATTTACAATAGCCAAGATATGGAAGCAACCTAAGTGTTCACCAAAAGATTAATGGATAAAGAAGATGTGAGATCACACACACACACACACACACACACACACACAAAATAGAATATTATTCAGCCATAAAAAAGGATGAAATTTTGCCATTTGCAACAACATGGATGGACCTGGAGGGTGTTATGCTTAGTGAAATAAATCAGAGAGAAAGATAAATACTGTATGTTATCACTTATATGTAGAATCTAAATATTAAAACAAACAAAATAATATAACAAAACAGAAATAGACTCACAGATACAGAGAAAAAACTAGTGCGGAGAGGGGAGGGGTGAGGGGCAAATTAGGGGTAAGGGATTAAGAGATACAAACTACTACGTATAAAATAAGTAAGCTCTAAGGATATATTGGACAGCACAGGGAATATAGCCAATATTTTATAATAACTTTAAATGGAGTATAGTCTATAAAATTATTGAATCACTATGTTGAACACCTGAAACTAATATAAAATTGTAAATCAACTACACACACACACACACACACACACACATATGTATATATATATATATATATATATATATATATATATATATATATATATATATATATATAGAATCGCTGTGACATAATCCCCTGGTAGCAGAAAAGAAATCTTCTTCCATTAATCTTTAATGTCAATTGAAGAAGCCAAAAACAGGGCTAAGGAGACTAGATATAATATATAGTAAGATCATGTTGCAAAGTCATGTACAAATTCTACGACTTTAGCCAAAGTTTCAGAAAGGACTTCTTTTGAACCTTTTGTTAATTGCACACAGAACAAATTTCTAAATAAAGGTACCCGTGCATTGGTTGGCAGGCCCTCAAGCGCCTATGCTTTGCACACTTCAAGGGACAGAAATGACATTTGTACTTATGAGTACTGATGAGTACAAATACTTGAAATTATTCAACAGTTTACATTCAAGAATGTTCAACAGACTCCCAGCATATGTAGCAACAAATGTATTAAAAATAAGAAGAACCCACAAAAGAAGAAGAATCCACATTATAGTTCATCATAAAGAGGGTGGATGTTGCTGTTCTCAGTGCTCAGTGATGAGCTATATGAATCCATGTATGATTACAAGTCCAGACACAGAAATAACTACAGGTAGTAGAAGGGAGGCATGGTCAGACATCACTTCTAGGGAAAGGAATCCCCAGGAGTCCCACCTCTGCTACTACCAGCTGGGCTACCCTGTGGAAATCACCAAGGCTTGCTAGGCCTCAGTCTTCGAATTTATGAGACCACTGGGCAGGACTGGATGATATAAAAGTTCCCTTTTGGGTCTCTGCAACTCTGCTCTATTGTAAGCTTTGTTGGGGAAGTATAATAACACAATATATTAACCCAGCTGTTTTGTGTTTTTTTAAAGAAATTTTTTAAAATATTTATTTATTTATTTTATTTTTTGTCTGCATTGGGTCTTTGTTGCTGCGCACTAGCTTTCTAGCTGTGGCGAGCAGGGGCTACTCTTCGTTGTGGTGCATGGTCGTCTCATTGCAGTGACTTCTCTTGTTGCGGAGCATGGGCTCTAGGCACGCAGGCTTTGGTAGCTGTGGCTTGCGGGCTCTAGAGCACAGGCTCAGTAGTTGTGGGGCATGGGCTTAGTTGCTCTGCAGCATGTGGGATCTTCCCCGACCAGGGCTCAAACCCATGTCCCCTGCATTGGCAGGTGGATTCTTAACCACTGTGCCACCAGGGAAGTCCTACCCATCTGTTTTGACTGAATGTTTGTATCCCCTCAAAATTCATATGTTAAAACCTAATCCCTAATGTGATGGTATTTGGAAGTGGGGCCTTTGGGAGGTGATCAGGCCATGAGGGTGGAGCCCTCATGAACGGGATTAGTGCTCTTATATAAGAGACACTAGAGACCTCCCTTGTCCCTTGTACCATGTGAAGACATCTCAAGAAGGCGGCTGTCTATGAACCAGGAAGCAGGCTCTCACCAGACACCAAATCTGCTGCCACCTTGATCTTGGACTTCCCAGTCTCCAGAACTATGAGAAATAAATTTCTGTTATTTAAGCCTCCTAGTCTATGGTATTTTTTTATAGCAGCCTGAGACACCCTCCCCTGTGTACTACAACATACATCTACGAGGAAAAATAAATAATATGACAAAACAACTAAACATGCAAGGATGCCAGGGAGACAGCAAAGAAGAATCTAAATGATCAAGGCTGGGCACCAATAGCTCAAATACCAGGAAAAAGCACCCTGCAGTATCTCGATGGGGGAGAGGGGATGGAGGGACCGATCTCAAAGCTACAACCATAAGTTAGTTCAGTGTGGTACTGAGGCAAAACAGAAAAGTGAACTAATTAAACGAATTAGAGAGCTTAAAGACAGACCCATATACAGTTGACCCTTGAAAACAAGGAGGTTAGGGGTGCCGACCCCCAAGCAGCCAAAAATCTATGTATAACTTTACAGTTGGCCCTCCATGTCCATAGTTCCGCTTCTGTGGATGCAGCCAACCAAGAATCATGTGTAATGTAGTACATATTTATTGAAAATAATCTGCATATAAGTGGACCTGTGCAGTTCAAACCTGTGTTGTTCAAGGGCCAACTGCATATAGGAAAGCTTAATATATGATTAAAAATAGCCCCACAAGTCAAACAGAAAAAGATGGAGTATTTAGAAGATGGTGTAGAGAAAACTGACTAATTTTACTGAAGAAATAAAACTAAATTCCTACCTTCAGGTAATCTAAAGATAGGTAGATTAAAGATTTAAATACAAAAAGTAAAGCTCTAAAGTCAATAGAAGAAAATACAGGACAACACTCATGATACCTAGGAGTGGGAAAGCGCTTCTTAAACAAAAAGTAAGTTTTAAAAAAAAGCACACTGAAATAAAGATATACAGCACAGGCCCAACTGTCAAAATTTTAAGGCAACACAGTCTCAGCCTCCGGCTGCAGCACAAGGCCCAGCCCTGGTCCCACCACCAGTGCTATCTCGGAAGTCAGTGGAAACCTCACCAGCCACAGGAATCCCGGTCAGAACTGCCACTTAGGCCTGAAAACTCTGCAAACTGTCTCCTCTTTTGGAACATGGATTACAGTGGTACAAATTCAAAGAAATCAGGTGAGGGGAGACTGTCATTTCATGAAGATCAGTATTACAAAATGATTTATCATGAAACAACTTTTCCTATTTTTTTAATAAATTTATTTATTTTATTTATTTATTTTTGGCTGCGTTGGGTCTTCATTGCTGCGCGCGGGCTTTCTCTAGCTGCGGCAAGCGGGGCCCACTCTTCATTGAGGTGCGCGGGCTTCTCATTGCGGTGGCTTCTCTTGTCGCGGAGCACGGGCTCCAGGCGCGCGGGCTTCAGTACTTGTGGCACACGGGCTCAGTAGCTGTGGCTCGCGGGCTCTAGAGTGCAGGCTCAGTAGTTGTGGTGCACGGGCTTAGTTGCTCCGCGGCATGTGGGATCTTCCCGGACCAGGGCTCAAACCCATGTCCCCTGCATTGGCAGGCGGATTCTTAACCACTGCGCCACCAGGGAAGCCCTGAAACAACTTTTCTTTATATACTCTGTGTTTTAAACTAAGGTGCTAATGATGCTGTAAAATAGTTATTTTAATCCAGTTCAAAACGGGACATTTCATAAATACTAAAGAGGACTATCAGATCCTTTACAATAAAAACAATTCACTGAGACACTTAAAAGTTCATGTTAAACTGAAGTATCCTTTAATCTTAAACTCTATTGGGTACTTCATAATTTTATATTTCCTTTATGTGAAATTTCAAGCTCTACAAGTCAGTAGGAAAGACATTATTTTAAATTGGTTAGAACTCCCTATTAATGTCTAAGTGATCCCAAGTTGCAATTTTGTGAAATCATTTTTTGTAAAAAAAAATTCCAAAATTCCAAGTGAAATGATATAATGGTAAAGTCTGAGACTTTTCACTCCTAGCTTCCTATAAAATGAAAAACTACCAATAGAGGGAGAAATCTTATCATGGGGAACAAAGACAGGAAGCAGGCATGATCATAATCTGGAAACATTTTCCACCCTTGCACTGATTGTGGTAAGATTCAGAAACACCGTTTTGCAGTCTACCTCCTGAGTTACAATGTGAGGGATGGAAGTGAGAGGGCTCCACTAACCTTAACTGATGGCACCTGAGCAAGAAACTACATTATCCTGAAAAAATGGACAACCTGCCAGGTCAGTGACCCACATTCGCATCTCTCGGGTTTCCTTTTTCCACACTTAATAACGGTATTAGAAATCTCCAGCAGATTGTCTTCAAAGCCCCAGAAACCACCTCTTACAAAGACAGCCACACAAGATAGAAAAACAGTGGTCCTCAATTTTCAAAGCTGCAATCCCACTGCAAATGACTTTATCCCACTCCTACACCTAACCCTAAACCTGCACTGGAGCGGACACCCATGCATTACTTGGAAGAGTGAATGAGTCCCATGCACAAAAAGAGAAACAGCATTCAGTAAACGCATTGCCGGACATCATAAGCTGGGCTCATTACAATGCAAAGTAAGCTGCCCTGCAATTTCAGCAAAGAAAGAGGGACTTTGCCAGAGTCCATGGGGACTGTGAGGGAATTGAGGGATCCAACATCAAGCCCGTTAGATACCCGAGTTCCAAGTATAACAGGAGATGAGATGTCTGGCACTACATGTGATGGGAGAAAAGAAAACTTTTGCTACCATCATCTCTCTACTGGGCTCTAAGTCCTAGGGCAGGTGCCTGAGGTAAGTTTGCATCTTGCAAAGACTGCTGGGAAGAGGAGGTACATATGGTTATAAGAATTCAGACCTAGTTAAGTTTTGGCTTTAAGACCAGCCAAATAGGCAGTTTAATTATGCAAAGACCTCTTATGAAATGAAGATCTTTACAAGACTAGGCAGAATTGCATCTCTGCAGACTGTTTCTTGTCCTGAAGGAATGTTTCTTGTCCAAGAATGGATTTGGACCATATTATTCCTACAAACTATTCCATGGAGACACCTGCATTTGAGTAGTTGTTTGTAGAAGATCAGAAGCTGTCTGGACACAGATGTCTGGAGAGAAGATACGAAAGTCCCATCTTTATGTGCTGGTGCAGGAAGGACTACAAGTGAAGCCCCATCTAGAGGAAACCGTGGATGTCCTACCTAATTAATCCAGACTGAAGTGGTTCTTAATCTTTTGGGGAGATGCCAGATCATTTTAACAATCTGATGAAGGCTGTGAATCTGCTCCCCAGAAAAAAGCATACGCTCACAAAATTTTGCACTCAGCTTCATGGTGTTCATGGATCGCTCAAAGCCTGTCTCCACAAAGCTAAAAACTTATGGACCACTAGATTACATGGTGGTCTGGCTAGAGCTTTAGGTTAAGGTAATAACGCTCTGGATAAGCTGTGATGTTTCCTTTGATGGAACTGAGTATGTTTTCCATCAGTCATGCTGGGAAGAAGTAGATCCTAAATGGGGAAATAAAAAGGAAAGCCCTTGGGCTAAGAAAGAAACTCCCTTTTCTTCTCTAATTCTAGTGAGACTTTGGCCTGGACTCGCAGGAGTAGAGATTCACTTACAGGTGCCCAAGAACGGGGGAGAAAACCCGACTTCCACCCCCATGGAAAGCAGCCAGAGACTGGAGACACATCAACCCTAAAATAGACCCCTAGACCTATGGATCCCCATAATAATCATATCTCACAGCTAATTATAAGTTATTCTCTGTGCTATAATTCTCCATTAGCCTAAACTTTGATCAAGTCGTGTTCAGTGTTACAGCCTCAATTTAGAAGTCTTTGAGGAACTATGGCAGCGGGAGGAGGGGGGGTGGTCTAAGTCCAAGCTTGGACTAGAGTGATAAAGGGAAGGGCGTGCCTTTTTTGAACCCACCTCAGTGGTGGTGGCTAAACCATGAGCCTACGAGCAGCAATAGCGCTGAGAGTCGAAGGCAGGTGATGGGAGATATGCAGCAAAGAGCCAGACAGACATGAAAGCCTGTGAGTTCTTAAATCCTTCTGCGGGAGAATGAAGGAGACAGAGAACCACAGAGGAGGCAAAGAGCCTTCTATTCCCAGTGCGGGGCTACAAGCCAGTGGGTTTCGGGTTGACCTGTGAATGTGATGCCACCTTATATCAGAATGGGAGCCACTGGAACACGTACAAAGGAAAGCAGGAGGAGAAGATTAAAGATCGCATCAAAAAGTAGATAGAAAACCCAAAAAGCCTCAGAGTAAACAAAGGAATCCAAGAGCTAGATTTTTGTGGGGGAAGAATATATAGATCTAATCAAAGAAAAATAGAACACACCAATAAAATTAGAAATAACTGTGTTTAGGTTTTTATTGAGAAAATTACCATTATCTAACGTAAATTTCATGGCAAAATTTTATTTGTCTTTTTGCCATCTTTACTGAGATATAATTGACAGGTAACAGTGTGTAAATGTAATACAATCTGATGATTCAATACACATACGTATTGCAAAATGATTCATGGTAAATTTTTAAAATCTTTATGTAACTGATGGTTTTCTATATAGATTTCAATTCTTGAAAGTAAACCAATAAATAGAAGAAATTAAGAAATGCATAAAGTAATTTACACCAATAAAAATGCTCAGTGCCCATTTGGTTTTATTGGCCAATTATTTTAAATTTCAAGGACCAGCAATTTCCATGCTATATAAACTGCTACAGAACATTAAAAAAAGGAATCTTCTAAAAAGATGCAACAGCAAAACAAAATTTATACCTTTACCTACAAAACTAGAAATATGAAGGGTAAGACTGTACTTTTGTTCCTCTCAGTTGCCTGGTAACCATTTTAACTTAAATTGAGATTATGGGATGAAACTTGAAAAAAAATCTCTAAACATACTGACCCTAATATCTACATTTTTTAACTGCTCAAAAATTTACCTTATTCTGTTAGTGTAGCTGAGCTACATAGAGTAATTGAACCACAGCTAGGTATTATACACATTAACTATACCCGTATTTCTGCTTCCTTCTATCCTTTCACTTTATGTTAAGTCTGGAATGTGTATTCGGTCCCAGTCTTTGATAAAATGCTTTGCCATTCAATATTTTAAATGTAAATAAACTACTGCATCATGTATTGATTTTATTTCAGATGCAGTTTCTCCAATGCCTTAAGAATAGTCAAGTCTATATTACATGTCATTCTCTTAAAGATCATTTTCTTGGAGAGGAAAAAGTGGTCAAAAGTATGATGGATTTTCCTCTTCTGATGGATATGGGGAAACTCACAGTGTAACAACTGCTGTGATAGATCTGTACAGCTGAAGCATTCTCAAGTGAAAGAAATAATAATGGGATATCAGATCTTGCCACACTGTGGTTATAACAAGGCTTGGATTGGCAGAGACTAGGCTGAAAAAACAACCCTGTGTCTGATAACCGGATTTCTGTCTTGTTTTAGTGGCTTAAACTTTAGTTCCCATCAATATTATAAATTCCAGACAAATTCTAAAAGAAAGAATTACACAGTCTAAAGCTACAAAGAATCTTCAATGCATCTCTTGATTTTACAGATTAGAAAGCTAAGGCCCAAGAGACTAACTACTTCTATTTTGTCTACTGAATTTATCAGGGCCATAAACGACATCTAGTAGTGGTTGTAAAAATGCTTAGAACTTTCCATGCTGTCTGCATTAGACCAAAAAAAGAGGAACAACTGGTAAAGGGATCCACAAATCATTCAGTTTCAAAATATAGCAGCACACACACCGCAGGCAAGAAATATACCCTAGTTTCACATTATTAATAATTTAGGGCTTAATTCAGAAAGATTTTAGATCTGAACCCTTCAAGAAATCTTTATGGGTTTCTGATGAAGCTGATACTATGATATAAATTATTCATCCACTCTCACCAGCTCAACATCAATGGGCGTTGTAGGCAGAAAGAAAGGTGACAGTTGGAAAAGGGGGAAGGTATGTGCTTACCCTGAACTCTCTCCTAATATCTGGGGAGGCCAACAAGCTGATTTCTAAGCATCTGTTCTTGGCCCCAAGAGACAGCCTCCTGGCCTCACAGAGAAATATCTACCCTTCCTAGAGAGGCCTCCACTTGCTTCAACAAGAAAGAATTATTACCCAACATGTTAAAAGAAAATGATCCTGTAGCCTTATTTTTTCTATTTTCAACTCTAGATATTATGCAACTGCAAATCTCAATGTCTCATCAATTATTAGATGAGGTTAAAAAGAAATTTTCTTAAGCATGCAGGGCTTTTATCACACAAAACCAGTTGAAGACAAAAGCTGTGAACCAGATCTTGAACAAATCTATCAGAATGCCAGCACCTTGTTTAATTCACCTTCATTATTAGTAAGATTTACAGGGAATTTGGAGTAAAATGAATGAAAAGTCACAAAAGGGAAAAAGTATATTCAAAAATGATATACTGTGTTTCACAAGAACATTTAAATATGTGGTATTAAAATATCTCCCTCGCATTAACCACATACACTATTTAAATTTCGCAAGTTCATAGTAAACTACCCTATTTTAAAATATGAATGTGCATCACACAGTCACACACACACGTGCACACGTCAAAAGAATTAGGTAGAAGTTTCTAGATTTTAAAATATGGTTTTTCTGGGGATTCCCTGGTGGCGCAGTGGTTAAGAATCTGCCTGCCAATGCAGGTGACACAGGTTTGAGCCCTCGTCTGGGAAGATCCCACATGCCACGGAGCAACTAAGCCCATGCACCACAACTACTGAGCTTGCGCTCTAGAGCCCGCAAGCCACAACTACTGAGCCCGCGTGCCACAACTACTGAAGCCCGTGAACCTAGAGCCCGTGCTCCGCAACAAGAGAAGCCCCTGCAGTGAGAAGCCCGCGCACCACAACGAAGTAGCCACCCCTCCGTCTCAACTAGAGAAAGCCCGCGAGCAGCAACAAAGACCCAATGCAGTCAAAAATAAACAAAATAAATAAATTTATTTTTTAAAAATACAGTTTTTCCATAAAAATGAAGAGGAAGTTTCTCTGACATCGTTAAGCAAAAACTATGTGCTACAGGTTTTTACCCTAAGTACCTCTGTTTATCCTTTTGCTGTAACTATTGCCCCTCCACCATTGGATTATACTAAGCAACGTAGTTTTCATGAACTTTATCACCCTCTATTTTTCACATCCGTCACGATGAAGTACCTTTAGGGTCCTCCCAACCTGCTCTTCTTGCTAATATAAATTTTCAGCCATTCTGGTCACACACTCTTGCTATGTGCTAGACCACTAGGAATATGAGAAAAGGGTGACCTTTCTCCCATTGTTTAAGCTGTTTTTAATAATAAAACATAGGGTGGGTGTGCAGGGAGGTAGAAGGTGAGAGAAAAAAGAAGAAAGAGAGGGAGAAATGGGAAGAAGAGCAGAGGCAAGAGAGGGAGCAGAGAAGTAGAGAAGGGTGAATTGTTCAAACTCAGAAGATGGAGAGGTGCGTTAGAGGGTGAATGCCAGCAACGGGGGAAGGAAGATGAGAGGGAAGAAGCCCTGATGAGGAGGACAGAGTAGTTCAACGAAGAAGGAGCCCCACGCCGACCTCCCCGCCCCGGGCTAGGCAGGCTGCTGGGGTAGATTAGCACCAGGGAGGAAGCAGGGAAGGTACAGGCCAAGGGGGGGCAGGTTCAGGCCACACTGGATGCTACCCAATAAGTGATGCCAGGCATTTGAGAGTTTTGGTCCTGGGCAAGGAAATGAACAGTAACAATAACAATTAACAGTGTTCACAAAAACAGCTAACACTGGCAAAGCACCTACTGTATGCCTGGCCTGTTTCGAAGTGATTTCCATATATTAGCTCATCTAAAACCCACAAGAACCCAAGATGTCAGTACTATGATCACGCTCATTTTAGGGACACCTGAGGCACTGAGACAGAGGTAACTGCCTAAGGCCACACAGCCCTGCGGATTTTAAGATATTTCAACAGGAGCGATCCAGGTGAGCCGGAAGGGTGAGGAGAGTGGTTTTCGGTTCTACAATGAGAAAGCCCTGGGAGTGTCCTGGGGTGGAAACCCACATGAAAACATTATGAAGGCAAAATCAATAGATTAATACAATAGACTTGAAGGGAGTGAGGGAGGAAGAGAGAGAGAAAGAAGGAATGTAGGTCAACAAGACAGGCACTATTCTTACCACAGCAATCCGTTCAATCCATTCCTTTGGGGCACCACCTCCACCTAAGGGCTTTTCTTTGTTGTAAGAGGAGTATAATACTATACTTTGTAAAAGGAAATAAACCCTGATTTACATTTTAGCTCAAACTGCACCAAGACACAGCTCCCTGAAAGAATGCTGTAAGAGGCCCAAGAGCTGAATTTTTCCCATTCCTCCCCACTGTGTTCCCCTTACCCTGGCCCCAAGGTGGAGGCCAGCGAGAATGTTGGAGGAAAGGGAAGCTCGGTACCCGCCCCCCATCGCCTAGCCTCCCACCAACATCCTGAGCCCAAACCATTACGGAGAAAAGGCTCTCCATGGTGCACTTACCCATGAGTATCACCAGGCAAGATTCATCGACCATCCAGTCCCACGACTGTCCAGTCCCAATTAGTCGCAATCCCACCAAGCTAAGCAACCTTAAATCACACTCTTCCTCCAATTTAGAACACATTCCCTAAATATTTCCATTGTTTCTCAAGAAAGGCTCCCATACAACTTTACAAACACGGGCTATTCTTTTTTCTACATTTGAAATGCATTGGTAAAAGGCAGGAACACCCCCCATTCCTCTCCACCAAAAAGTGGTGTCCATGAGAGATCAACCAAGGCATTAAAAACACTAACACAGAGAAACATAGGAAATTACCCTCCAGATTTCTTCCATTTGCCAAAAGACCAAATCATGACTTCAAGTCCAGTCATTATATGAGGCCTGCCACTCGAACATTTAGGTAGAGAACAACATAGAAAATTCTGGTTGGTTTTTATTGATGGTCAAACACATCTTTCCTGATAGCCAAATAGAAATAAGACTCTGCTTCTAAAATCCCCTGATATTCTTTCAAATGTAAGCATAAAAGAAGCAGTAAAGAAGAACAGAGTCAGGACCCAGTACTCTGAGAGCTACATGGGCCATACGGGGACAGGTGACTTCACGCCCAAGTTCCAGGGTCTTCATCTATAAAATGGTGACACAGGGAGGGAGGTAAACTGAGAAATGTAGGCAAGTGGAGTTGCTCTCCCATCAAAGCACTAATTCATCTGAAAGACCACCCTGTTCGGAGAATTTGAACTCCTACTATTTTTTCCAGACAGATTTTTTCCAGCCATCATATTTCCAAAATGAAAATGTAACAGCTTGCAACCACGGCAATATACTTAAGATGTAATAATGGAAAATGAGATGTCATTGATTGGAGAGGGAGGAGAAGTAACCACAATGGTGTCATCAAGTCAAAGAAAGAAAGAAAATTAACAGATGAATTCTTCAAGACTGAGATTTGGTTACCACCCACTACAGATGGCAGAGTTCTGAGAAGCAGTCCCCAGACAAAACAAGCTATACATTAAATATGTGAGGCAGTCCTCAAAAGAATACTTCACATCCTTTCAATCATCAGGGAATTCCACATTCTAGAGTACATCACAGCTAGAAACTTACGTACTGAATCCATTCTGTTCAGCGATAAATAATACATACACCCAACCATGTCTCACAATTGTGTGTGAGAGAGACAGTTTCCTTTTAACCTCCAATGAAACACTCAAAGTGTACAATGGAGCCACACTTTCTTAAATGCTTAAATAAGACAGTGCAGTATTAAAGGCGTTATTAAAGGAGTAACTAATATTAAACATGGCATGCCATGTCCTCAAGCGGAAGACACTCAAGTATTACTAAGTTATAAATGAAGCACCCCTCTCTTCTTTGACTTTGCATCCAAAGAATAGGGATGAAGGCTTTAGAGATACCTGTAGGGTAACAGGGATAGGAAATAGAGGTGACCCTTGAACAACGCAGGGGTTAGGGGCACCGACCCCTCGCACAGTCGAAAATCCAAATATATCTTTTGACTCCTCCAAAACATAACGACTAATAGCATACTATTGACCAGAAGCCTTGCCGATAACATAAATGGTCGACTAACACGTATTTTGTATGCTATATGTATTATATACTGTATTCTTACAATAAAGTAAGCTAGAGAAAAGAACATGTTATTAAGAAAATAGTAAGGAAGAGAAAATACATTTACAGTATTTTACTGTATTTATCGATACCATAAGTGTCTGCTGTCTGTTCACAAGATAAATCATCTATCAGTAGCTACATCATTATTGCCTTATATGATACAAAACACTGTGGATGTTATAAGTATTACTAACACTAGCCATCAAAAATGAATTGACTAATGTGAAAAAGAAAATCATATTTATGTATATTTATTGAAAAAAATCCACGTATATGTGGACCCATGCAGTTCAAATCCGTGTTAGTCAAGGGTCAACTATACTCTCTTGGTAAATGTTTTCTGCTAGTGATTCTTGCCATTTTATTAGTCTGTCAAAACCTTCAATGTATCAAGCTTATGGCTACACACTGCATTAGAGAAACACAGTAAATCGAGATAATATCAAACTTTGATATTGCCTCTTCAGCCCCAAAGTCTGACTTTCCCTGTTCTCTCTTTAACCTCTGTCCTTCTTTCTCTGGTGCCAATTGACAAGAATGTCTTTTTTTGTATCATCTATACATTCCCGGGTTCTTTTTGGTGGGGAAGAACAACCACACAGATAAACAAAGGGTTCAGGAACTTGGAATGGAGAGGAGATGGTTCTCTAATTTTTTTTCCTCTCATTTCAACTAGCATTTGATTATCAACTCAATTTACTGGTCCACAGTCATCGGTGCTTTAATGGGCAACACCTTTAGGAGGTATGATTACTGAAAATTATCTCACTTCTTTTTAAAGACTTAAAGAAAAATTAGACTTAAATTTCAAGGTTTTCTTCCCAGAATAAAATAAGTATCTTCTCTTGACACCAGGCTAATACATTTGTATCAACAAAAAATGACTGACAGGTCAACAGGGTCTCAAGAAAACCAAGATTTGTTTTTTTTCCAAGCAAGCCCCACATGAAGAGAGAGCACCGTGGCCCAGACAGGTAGTATTCAACCATTCAAGGAAGAAGCAGGAACCGGTGGCAGGGACGGACTTTGTTTTAGAGAGCTCTAAAATTCTGCTGTTTCAGCTCTTGTCCTCGCTAGAGGATGGCTTGATGGATTATAGGAGTACAGGGTGTGTAGTAGCAGGGGGCAGCTTGGTTTAGACCAAAGAGCATTTGTTAGAGTCCGTGACGTGAGGCTAATCTTGACTTCAGGTGTGGACCTTTGCACAGCTTATTCATACTCTCAAAGCTGGAGTTTCCACATCTACAGAATCTTTCTCACAGGATTGTTCTAACCAGTAAGCAGCGTAAGTAAGTGCCTTGCATTCTCAAGACTAGACAGGATATAAAGGGCCTTGCATAGAGACTGGTAAAAAAAAAAAAAAAAAAAAAGGAACAAGTAATTCCTAAATTAATGTCTTCTCATAAGCTTACTTCCCTTGGAGAAGAAAAAATTAATTTTGTGAGCAGCCTCAGGGGTGGGTGGCTGCCTTATTCATACCCACAGCCCCCAAGCCTAAGAGAGCACCTAACACAGAGTTGGGGGGAGGGCAAACAGTGTTCACTGAATTGTGAATAAATGTTTCCCAATGTCCTGTCTCCAGTTTTCCTATAATGTGTCCAGATCTGTATTGTTAAGCAAATTTATTTAAGTTTGAACAACTGAAAAGGTAAACCCAAAGATTGCTAAGAAACTGCTAAAGCAGGTTTCCAGTTGTCTTCCTGAAGGAGGACTTCTCTTTATTATGTTTCCAGGTTGGAAATATTTCCTATGCCACCATCCTGGGTTACAAATGTGTGGGTGAGTAATGCATTCGAAAAAGAGGTTGAGTTAACTGATGCCAATACCAACACAGACAAATTTAGTGCGCAAAATTACAGGCTACAGTAATTTTTAAATACAGAAAAGAGTTTCTGGTGCCAACGAGTAGTTTTGGCCTAGGAGGGGTCCAGAAGCACGTTTCTATCTTTGTATAACCTAGACATGGGCAGTGCTGGCCTTTTGGCTACACTGAGAGTAATCTTTACCAGCAGCTTCAGAAAGCACTCTGAAACTCATTCAAATGCAGAAAGAAAATGCCAACTATGGAAACTGACTCCAGTATATTTTCAATAAAACAGACTCTTTTCTGGTGGTAAGCTTCACTCTGGAAAGAGGATTGTCACTCTCTAGCGAGGCATTCCAGATAGTGTGGAAAAAGTTTAATACTCTTTAGTGACACATACATAGCAAATAATGCCCCAAAGATTCCATCAGGCAGTCACTCAACAACTAGGTATTAAGCAATTACTATTCACCAGTGATGTCTTAGATAATGGGAAACTACAACACACAAAACAACATCTGCCTCACCTCACCTTTTCACCCTCGACCCTTTCCACTTTCAATAAAGATGCCTTTTCCTTAAATGAACCCTTCCAGCATTCACAAATCTGACCTCTCCATAGTAGACTCTGGAATGTGCAGTTTGCCAAAGAACAAAAGACTCCCTTCTGTTCACTGAAGTATAGTCTGGAATTCTGTGAAGAGAAGCTCACTTCTGGGGCTTTGCATAAAACTAGACATGACCTCCCAGGGCAGCCCTCACACTGATGGAGGCATGTCCCCCCTAGACAGTTCTCCATCCACCTCATCAGCCTGGGGATGCCTCTGCAGCCCCAAAGTTTGACTTTCCCTGTTCTCTCTTTAACCTCTGTCCTTCTTTCTCTGGTGCCAATTGACAAGAATGTCTTTTTTGTATCATCTATACATTCCCAGGTTCTTTTCCGTGGAGAAGAACAACCACACAGATGAGCAAAGGGTTCAGGAACTTGGAAGGGAGAGGAGATGGTTCTCTAATTTTTTTCCTCTCATTTCAACTAGCATTTGAGTATCAATTTATTGGTCCGCAGCCATCGGTGCTTTAATGGGCAGCACTGTTTCAGAGACAACACAGAGGTAGATGGGACACAGTCCATCCTCTTAAATAGTTTATAACATGGTTGGAATGATAGTATACGGCAGTGCTCTAAGAACATGTACCTCCTACACCAAAGTAGCTGGTCCATATTACTTTTTAAAAGGGGGATCATACTCCCATCAACCTAGAAGACTGGAAAATATGCATTGAGCTTCACTACCATTCAGTTCCAGATCACAGAGCTCCCGTTCTGTATCAAATCTGTAAACCAAGTAGATGCTTCCTGCCAAAGGGCACCCAGGGTTGCACTTCAGGATAAGGCACCTTCCTCAGGAGATCACTAGGCATAAAAGTCCATGTATCCACCACAGCGATGCTCAATTAGCAATGCTTATGCTAATTCTTGTAGTTATTTCTCTCTTCCCAAACTTCCACCCCCAAGAAGTTGCAAGTCACACAGTATTTATAAAAAGGCATCGCTGCCTTATGCAAGCTTACTGGTAGCTAAAAGGAGGCATCTAAAGGAAGGAGAAAAGAACCACACCATGCATTTATGAAGTGAGCAATTTTGCAAAAGAAACCAGAAACAACACTGTAGCAATCTAAGCAGGAAAGAGGAGATGGTAAGGGACATAATGGTGACTTGGGGTCAACAGGAAACCCTGCCCAGAAAATATAATGTCTGAAGTGACAATTCAGGACTCATATTCTTCTTTCCATTTCCTCTATTCTGTCTTGCCAAAAGGGTTCTGCCTCCTAAAGGTCCTTTGTTGGAATATAGATTCTATTATTTTCAGCCAGCAGATGTAATCAAAAAAAAAAAAAAAAGTGGATCATCACAGGCAGTAAAAAAAAAAGTCATAATCCCCAGGTTAACGTCACATGCCTAATTTTTTGGTATATAAGTACACATGAACGGGATTTCCAATATCTCAGACTAGGGATTCTAATAAATTGAAAAATATAAATGCAGAAAATATACTATACTACATTCCCATAAAATGCAAATTTTCTTACCAAAAATATAAATAATAAACAGTCCTTAAAAATCAATTCCAGAAGTTCAGTGATATCAATTTCAAAGAAAACTGTTATTATGTAACATCTACCTTTTACATACAAGTTTGGTGTCCTGAGTTCTACAGATATACCCCTTACCACTAAACATGTTAGAAAATTTCTCTCAGTCTCCAAACTTAACTCTTTCTCCCTCAAGATTATAGCACACTTAATAAGCAGAATTTAAACATGGACAGAAACAGGCTATTCTAGGATTGCTTGCGCAGCATTTTAGTAAATGTGATTTTGCAAGCCCAGAACGAGGCGCTATGTGTGTTGAGTGCCATAGGAAGGCAATCTCATGCCCCACGGAATCCTGTATCTCACTGGGGTGAACTGCAGTAAATGACATTCCTGGGGGCCTGTACCCCTTTTAATTTTGCCTCCTGTACCACTGCAGATAACTCTCATAGAGCATTTGTCGTTTGCTGATGGGAATGATTTTATCCACCCTAAGTCAATTTTCATTCCCAGTTACCGTCTTACTTAGAACTACCCATATATTAGTCTTTCATTATAAAATAATGCCCTGCTTTCAGATTCTCGCTCTATTTTGGTACATCCTTTTAAAATAAAATGCATGCCATTAAAACACATTTGTTCCATTGAGTCAGATTTTTAGACTCATTACGATGCTCTTTGTTGACACAATAGCTCCTTCAGATACACAACAATCTGTCATAAAAGACCCACACTTGGATGGGTGACTAAAGTGTTTTGCAAAGGCTGTCTTCTCAATGCAGTTGCTGTCAAAGACATATATTAATATCGTCCTAGTTAAAGAGTATTTAGTCTAAAGAGTGCAGACCATTTAAATAGAAAATGACTTCATGAGCTATTTCTGCAAGTTCAGTTACTTCTGAGAACACGGGGTTATTACATATTCAGTGGCAGAAATGAAGAGCAACTAATAGAAGTCTGTAATCCTGAGCACCCACCAGGAACATAATCTCTGCCCAACTGGACTGTAGCATCGATTCTTAGTCATTAATTTTCCATTTTTTTTTTCATAATCAATAAGCATTTCAGATTTCAACTTAAGTGAACTCTTTCCTTGCATCAGTAGGAAAATTAACAGCCTATGTGAAAACACTACCAGGTTCAAAATACTAAAGTTGGGTCATCTGTTATAAAAATAAACCTGAAAATAAAAATGTGTTCTTCCCATCAGAAGTGTTAAAACTAGCATCTAAGACAGAGGGGTGACATAGCCTTCAAGAGTGAAGTCATGCTTTATTCTTAATCACACTTGATAGTCTTAGGACCCAAAGTTAACATTTTGGGCAATTAAAATGCCAAATTGAGCTTATACCAGGTAAATAGAAGAGGAAACACAGAATATATTTCAAAATTTCATTTCTGTAACATTTTATTTGCTCTGCTACCATTTAAATTCTTTTAAATGACTTTATTCTGAATGAATTTATTCTGAATTTAAATGAATAAATTCATTTAGTCTAGAAAGAGGGCAAACAGAATATAAATTGTAAGGCTGAAATATTTTGATAGCCTATTGTATATTTAGAAATATAGAGCCAGAAAGAACCTTAGATTAAAACAAAGTCCAGAAACATTAAGTGATTTAAGATCACACAGCCAGTTGATGACAGAGACCAGAGTTTAATGTTTAATAAAATATCTAGGAATGAACAAGAAAGATGCAGGGCCTATACAAAACTTTATCTGAAAAACATAAAAGAACATTGTTGAAGGGTGACACCTTATCCATTACTGGATGAGAAGAATAAATAATGTGAAAATATTAAATCTCACTTAAATAAATCTGATGTCATCCCATTCATTACAAGGAAATTCTTGTCAAACCTTAATAAGAGTGAGAAAGACATCTGGAAGATTAAAAGGGTGGGGGGAAGAAAGGGAGCCAAGACATTTCCTTTTAATAAAATAAAATTAAATTTAAAAAAGAGAGATTATTGATACTATATATAAAAACTATATAATTGCAAGGCTTAAAATACTGTTATACTGGCATAAGATTAGCTAGCATGGCAT
The DNA here is from genome assembly GCF_028021215.1 of Eschrichtius robustus. NCBI lineage: Eukaryota > Metazoa > Chordata > Mammalia > Artiodactyla > Eschrichtiidae > Eschrichtius > Eschrichtius robustus. Next base: position 91,425,979 of record NC_090835.1, read on the forward strand.
TGAAAGAGTATAGCATGGCATATACAAAGCCCATGTACAAAAAAATCTTAATATGTGAGAGAGGTAGTAATTCAAACCAAAGAGAGAACTGTTCAATTTCTGGGATAATTGGTCACTATTAGAGAAATGTTAGATCCCTAATCTAAACAATAGAGCAAAAATTAGGTCATTGTGAATTAAAGAGTCAAAGGTAAAAGAAGTAAAAAAATAGGAAAAATAAAAGGCAAATACAACAATTTTGAAATGGAAAAGGACTTTATAATACCAAAGAGAGAATCCATGAACAAAGAAATTAATCAATCTGAGTATATAAAAAATATGAAAAGTCTATACCAGAAAATTCCATATGCTGAATTAAAAAATACGTAGGGAAAATTGTTACCACATGACTGGCAAAGTGATGCTGTCCTTAATATATAAAGAGTATGTATAATCAATAATAAAAAAAGAATGCACAGATAGAAAAATATACAAAGGATATGTCTGGCAATTTGAAAGATTAATGCAGTAATAAATAGGAAAAAATGTTCAACCTCAAAGGTAATCACAGAAATGTAAGTTAAAGCATTTTAATACCATTTTCATCAACAAACTTGCCAAAAAAATTATAGAAAATATTCAGAGTTAATGAGGACACAGAAAAAACAAAATACAGCTTATGGGAGCACAAATCAGTGTCAACATTTTGAAAGATTCTGTATCAATTGCTTAAAAATACATGCTCATTGACCCAGCTACTCGATTGTAAGAATTTACTCTAAGGAAATGATCAGAGTGTGCACAAAGACATATCAATAAGGCTATTCATTAGAGTGTCATTAATGGTATAAATTTTACAAAAAAAACCCTAAATATTCAACAAAAAGGAACTAATTAAATAAATTTTGCCACTAATGCCTATATGATGTAATACTAAATGGCCACTAAAATTTGTTTATAAAAGAATCCTTAATGTTTTGGGGAAATGTTCACAATAGACTGTTAGGAAAAGAACCAAGGAACTTATCAGATAATCAAACAATTTTATGATTAAAATTATACTTAATATGTATATATCCTCAATGAGACTGGATACCCAAAAATATTAACTATAGCTCTGTCTAGAGTGATCAGATTATCAGTGCTATTTATTGTCTTCACTGGGTTTCTCCTAAACATCCTAATTTTCCACAATTAACAGTATTAATTTTCCAAAAGATTAATCATTCTAAGGGGCATTAAGATATACTAATATAGCAAGGTATTAAAATTAAAATATTTAAATATATTAATACATTAAAATATGAATAGTCGATAAAATTTCATCTTGAACATACCGAGAATTTGGGGGGTAAGGAGAAAAGTCAACCCAACGTGATCTCTTTTTTTTCCCCTATAAGTTTTCAAAATTTTATCATGGAAAATGTCAAGTATAAACAAAAGTAGAAAGAAAGTAAAATGAAATCCCATTGACCCATCACCCAGCTTCAACATTTATCCACTTTTACTCCCCCTTGGAAGCAAATCCCAGACATCACACCATTCTTTTCATAAATACTTCAGTATGTATCCTTAAAAGATAGGGATTCTTTCTGTTACTGCTCTTTAAACATAATCAAAATAACATTATTACATAAGAATAATTCATAATACTCTTTGACATCACCAAATATTCATCCAGTGTTCAAATTATCCCAACTGTCTCATAAACGTTTTGCTTTATTTTACAGTAGTGTGTTCAAACCGGAATCCTAATAGGATCTATATGTTCATGTAAATCTTCTAATCTATAGGTTCCTCTCCATCTTTCTTTTTTCCCTCTGGCAATTTCTTTGCTGAAATAATCCGGGTTGTTCATGCTGTAGGGTCTCCCAGGATCTGCATTTTACTTTGATTGCATTTCCATGGTGGTGTGGACAGCAGTATATTCCTCTGCCCCTCACATTTCCTGAAAATATTTTAGTCAGGTCTAGAAGCTTGGTCAAATTCAGGTTTGATTTCTTAACAAGTCTACCAAATGGTGGTATTATATACTTCCAGGAATGATATAATGGCTGCTTGTATCTCTTTTTGTAATGTTCACAGCTATTGATAATTATTGCCTAAACATACTATTCATTAAGGACTACAAAATGATGGTATCCCATCACTCCTTTTCATGTATTAGCTGGCACACTTCTATAGAGAAAATTTTCATGTGCTAGCTGCTTTGGGATACAAATTGTACAGCACAGTGAGTTAAATATTTGATTCTTTCTCTTTATTTACATTTGTAAAATAATGAGCTAGTTCCTCAGCTAGTGCAAATCTATACCTATAGCACTCCTATACCTTCCTGAAAAAGCTTTAAAAAGCATACCATTATTCTTGAAGAACAGCAGCTTCAATGAAGCCTGCTCAGCCAGGAATAGTCTAACCATGACCTGTCACCCCAGATTCCTCTTTTCTGGATAACTCTGTGGTCCAGCACACACATGTTCCTTCCCACCACAGAGCCTTCGCACAAGCCATTCCCTTAGCCTGAGATGCCTTTGCATCTGCCCCACCTCCTGCTTCTAGTTAATTTCTGTTCATCTTTCAGATCCCAAGGGCCACTTTCTTTGGGAAGCCCTCCCACCCTCCAAATCTGGGTCAGGCTTATTTGTCACAGGCTCCTTTGTGTCAAAGTACTCATCTCAATTTGTAACTAAACATCATTTTGTGTGATTACTTAATTATTGTCTGCTCCTCACCCCACAACTCTAAGCCTATTGAAGCAGTCGGCATATCTGTTCTGGGCCACCCTTATCCAGCCCCAGTGCCTAGTTCTGTGCCAGGCACATTACAGTTTCTAGGTAATTACATACTGAGTGGAAAGAAAGAATGAATGAATGAGTGAATGAGTTTGGGTTCTAATGTTATTTGCTTATCCTCAATTCATTCCAAAGACATTTACTGACTGGCATCATGCCAGGTGCCAGAAATTTTGAGTTGATCACAATCTAATCTAGGAAGTGGACAACTAAACAGACAATTCCAAGACAGTGTTTATGGATCAGTCACACAGGGGAGTGAGCACAGAGTGATAACTAAGCACCTTGGCAGATGTGACAAGACACATTTAAATTAAAGCAATATTCTCTGCTGGATAAGAGGCAGTATTAGATTGCCTCTTTAACACAGCTGGATTCAAATGAACTAGGACATAGGGACCAGAATGATTTTTTTTAAAGACATTTAGTTCAACTCATTAAGACCAGTTTCTCTTACTATAACTCAAGGGTTTAAAGCTTGTGTCTGCAACATGAGTTCTATGAAGCTGTTGATGATAGAATTCTCTGGCCATAAATACAAAACACAGATTAAGATCTTGAGACAAATGGAATGCCAAAGGGATATTTTTTAGACTACTGCCCTCACAAAGCTAGAGGAAAACATACAATGAACTGTCTCAGTGATTCAGACCAAATATAATTGCTCAGTCACATAAAATATATCTTAAATCATCAACGCAAACTACTGGGTATAACAAATCACTTCATTAGCATAGATATTCTTCTTGCAGAAATCTAGGTTCACTGAAATTTAGAGTTGTGATTACAGAGCTGTGATTGAATCAGGTAAAACTGTTCTATAGTCTGTTTTCTTCTGCAAGACTTAGGACCTTAAGGTAGGGATGCTTTATGTTTCTTTATATCCCCAGTGTTTATCACACTACTGGCATAAAGTAAGAGCTTAGTAATGATAGAATAAGTGAACAAGTGAAATCAGATAGAAAAGCTTTAAAAATAATGCAGAAGAGATGATGGATATAAATAAGATGACCATAAATTTATTGTACAAATTGAAACAATTCTGAGAGTGAATGAGGATTCTCTTAATAAGTATACACTTAGACTCTCCCAAGCAAACCAACTGCTTCACTCTAGCAATAAGGAACCGAAATGTGCGAAAAGATCAATCCATTATTTGTCTGCTTAAGACTTAGACGAGTTTTGAGAAATGAGAGGGATGGTTTCGTGGTCATGATTACTTTAAAATGCTTCATAAATGAAGCTATTTGAATGAGCAAAACAGATGAAAAGATACTCAAACTCATTTGTCATCAGGGAAATTTAAAATAAAATCACAACGAGATTCCAGTACTCATCCAAGAGAATGGCTAAAGTCTAAAAATTGATGATAGGGACTTCCCTGGTGGCGCAGTGGTTAAGAATCCGCCTGCCAATGCAGGGGACACAGGATCGAGCCCTGGTCCGGGAAGATCCCACATGCCGCGGAGCAGCTAAGCCCGTGCGCCACAACTTCTGAGCCTGCGCTCTAGAGCCCGTGAGCCACAACTACTGAGTCCATGTGCCACAACTACTGAAGCCCATGCGCCTAGAGCCTGTGCCCCTCAACAAGAGAAGCCACTGCAATGAGAAGCCCGCACACCGCAAAGAAGAGTAGCTCCCACTCGCCGCAACTAGAGGAAGCCCGTGCACAGCAGTGAAGACCCAATGCAGCCATAAATAAATAAATAAATAAATAAATTTTTAAAAAACTTAAAAAAAATTAAAATTGATGATAGTATAAAGTATTAGCAAAGCTGTGGTAACACCAAAACTCTCATACACTACTGGTGGAAGTGTAAATCGGTACAAGCACTTTTAGAAAACCGTTTAATAGTACCTACTAAAGTTTAATATATGCCCTATGATCCAGCAACTCCATCTCACAAAAGGAATGCATACACATGTTCAACAAGTGACATTTACAAGAACGTTCATAGCAGTACTGTTCACAACAGTCAAAAACTGGAAACAACACAAATGTTCACCAACAGTAGAATGGATAAGCATATTATGAAATAGCCAAACAGTTGAAAACTGCAAGGCAATAAAAATAAAGAAACTATTGCTACATGGTTGAATTTCACAAACAAAATGTTGAGCAAAAGAAGCCAAACACAAAAGAGTACATAGTATATGATTCCACTTATATTAATGGAAAAGCGTATAAAATGTCTATCTATGGTGACAGAAGTCTTGACAATAGTTACCCGTGGGAGGAACAATAACTGAGAAAGACAGAAAAGGAGCTATCGGCATTCTTAATCTAAAGAGTTCACCTTGTGATAATGTACTGAATTGTGCACTCAAGGCTGGCGTGCTTTTCTTTAATGTACATTATACCTTTCTATAATATACTTAGCAGAAAAACTATGAAGAAAAATATACTCAAGATATGATATTCTCATTCCTTCTTTTTCTCCCAAGACTTCTTAACTCAGCAGACATGGTGAGAAAAAGAAAATCACTTCATTCACCCCAGATCGATCTGAAAAGGCTCATATGGCAGGTTTTCAATGTTTGAGGAGGAGGAGGATCCGTTCTCTATACGGATCGACCCAACACCTTATTCTTCAAATTTTTTTTCCTAGTTTTATTCACTGTTTTATTCAATACCAGACCAATAATGACCACCAGAAAATAAGAAATGATAAGTCACTGAATTTGACCTAATGATGAGGGCTACAGTAGAACTTCAAACCTCATTGAGAAACTCTAAAAGCGATTTCAAGATCATTAGTACAGAAGCGCCTAAGAGAAACTGAAACATTTAAAATTCTGGCTTCTTACATACTTGAAAGAACAAAAGAAAAGAGAAAAAAAGTATGTGTGTTAGTGTCCAGGGATAAGTGCAACCATTTGTTATGGGCTGAATTGTGTTTCCCCAAAATTCATATGTTGAAGTTCTAACTAACTCCCAGTATCTCAGAATGTGACTATTTCAAGACAGGGTCCTTAAAGAGGTAATTAAGTTAAAAGAGTCATTAGGATGGATCCTAATCTGATATGACTGGTATCCTTAGAAGAAGAGGAAATTTGGACACAGACACCCCCAAAAAGAATATGATGTGAAAGACACAGGGAGAAGACGTCCATCTACAAGCCAATGAGAGAAGCTTCAAATGGGTCCTTCCCTTATAGCCCTCAGAAGAAACCAACCCTGCCGACACCTTGATCTTGGACTTCTAGCCTCTAGAACTGTGAGAAAATTAATTTCTGTTGTTTAATTCACCCAGTCTATGGTACTTTGTTATGGCAGCCAGAGCAAACTAATACACCATTCACAGTGCAAAATTCAGAAACATCATTGCATCGGTTCATAGGTTCAATCCATAGCAACATCAATTTGTGAGTTGCTGTTACAGCCTGTCTATGTGGGTCTTGGATTGTAAGCTCCCCTAAGGTAGGGGCTGCATCTACTTAATTCATCCGTTCCACTTATCAAGCCTTCTCCTGCAGGTATGTGCTCAACACCTTTTTTTCTTCTTTTGGTTTGTTTGGAACACTAACTTATATTCCTCTCTCAAGGCCCACTTTTGTTTCATCCTCTCTTTGTATCTCTGTGACCCAGGAAGCAAAGAAATGACACAAGTCCTCCTGCTTCTACAAACAATGGATATGAGACGTGCCTGTCATAAAAACACAAAGAACATTTCTTTCCAGAAGATAAATGAATAGAGGTTTTACCTTCCCACTAAGATGAGAAAATGAAAAGGGGAAAAAGTCACAGAGGGAAAAAATGGATTACACTAGAAAGTAGAGTGCTTCATTGAGGAATATTAAAGCTCTAATTGAACCTTTCCAGAACATCACTTATCTGCACCTTATCTGCCCAGTAGTGCAAAGATCCTGGTCCCATTGTGAGCTTCCCTAGTCTTCTAGTTCTACTTTCACCAGAGTAAATGCAATAAATCTTTCTTAAAATATACATCTGGCTATGCATAGCATAGAATTAATTCAACCGCACCTGTAGCAGACCTTCCAGAAATAATTTACAATAATTTGTCAGGATTAACCTTTTGATAAAACATAAATTTGTTGAAATGTAAAGCACTTTAAAGAGGTGAAGAGGTACATTTTTATTACACAAATGCTGCATCAGCAAGTGGAGGGAGGCAAAGAATACTGGTGCTGAGAATAGCGTTGACTCTGCTGGACTTCCTCTTTAGTGCTCTAAAACAGAAGCTTGGCATTTCAGCATGGGAAGAAGTGATTCACAACCAACTGCATCTTCCTTGGCTAGTCCTAGAAATGTCAAGCCCTGTAATTAATGAGGGACACTTGTGGGTCCAGACACTCAATACGTAACGACGAAGGAGGAGTCTGCATTGCATCATTTTAAAATGTTCGCAGACATATGTTTTTAATATTCAATAGCCACCATCTGCAGAATTCGAGGATATCAGACATTCCTAGAGACCATCCAGTAAAACAGAAGAATTCAAACTGCCTAGGGGATAAAAGCTTTCAGTGTTGGAAGCAGCTAACGTACACTCAATTACTTTCAAACATTGGCCAATAGCCCACACCCATATTGTCCTTTCTTGAAAGGGAGGGGTAGGGGTAAAATCACCATGTTATTCTGGATACTGAACTCTACCAGTGTGGTTTTTTAATTAAATACATAATTAAATGACACATAACCAAAGATTAACCAAAATGAATCCAGTGTTCCTGCTACAGAACTTCTATTTCAGGACTGTCTAAACCAGACAACAGCAGTGTGACAGTGCTAAGAGTAGTCTACGAGGAGCCGGGATCTTTCTGAAGGCAGCATTGTGCCTTGTGGTGGCTCTCCAGTGCCTGCAAGAAACCCTAAATCATTAATGGAGTTTGAGTGCTTTGCTTTCACTGCATGCAGTAGTAACTACAAAAACCTTAGCATATTGGAGTATACATAATACTTATAGAGTATTCAACATTTGCAAGTTATCTTACTGAAAGTCTCTGGTGCTCACAAACGTAGGTACCTGGCCAATTCTTCCACGAAAAAATGTAGAAGAACCAAGGCTTTTAGGAAAAATTTCAATTTTACTAACCGAAAAAATATTCCTTAAAATTGATTCCACTTTCCCTTGGATGACTGTTTGAATCATAAAGCAAGGAAGGGGTACTACTGTCTGCATAGCAGGGTCAGGTTTTATGTCAAGCTGTGTAAATTACCCTTTGGAAAGAACCACTTTCACCTCTCTCACAATCCAAGGACCTGTTCCAGAATGAACCATCTCTGAGAGCATCAAACAACGTTCAAAACATCAACTGAAATGCTCTCACAGATCATAACCAATAAGTAAATCGGCCCTTGCCTCATTTCAAAGAAAGATATTTGAAATCTGTGTTAAATACATTTATCCATCTAACTGCCAGGGCTTTTGAACCAAGCTTTTAAGAGCAAGTAAATAAAACTTTATTGGCTCAATGAAGACTGATGGCCAGGGTTCTATAGTCACCGTTATTATTAAGAACAGAACTCCACTAACTTATGAAATAAAAACCAAGTATCCCCAAACTAAAGAAGTGACATTTGTATTCAACAGCATCATCATTTAGTTTAAAAAGTGAATCTTAGAGGGAAGAGATATGGGAACATATGTATATGTATAACTGATTCACTTTGTTATAAAGCAGAAACTAACACACCATTGTAAAGCAATTATACTTCAATAAAGATGTTTAAAAAAAAAAAAAAAGTGAATCTTAAATCCAGGATCAGTAATCAGAAAAGGAAAACAAAAAAGCCCTCTAGAAAAGAAACTGAGCTACACTTTCTCCTTATCATGAAGAAAATTATCTTATCCCAGGATTTCCTGCTAACCCATCAGTTGAACAATATTTCATGTAATAAGTATTTCCTAGGTTCAAAAATACTAGCTAGACCTGCCTTTTGGCTCCTTAGACAACGAGAGGTTTCTTACCAAATGATTAAGAGAGCACAGGTCCAAGGAGGAAAATTACTCTATTCCAAACCACAGTCATAACAAAGCTGAAACAAAGGTTTAAAAAGCACAATCACAAGATAAAGAAGGACTCATACATCTATTAGGTTTCTTTACAAACAAAATAAAGGAAAAACCAGATTTGCAAGTAGATACAAGAAAAACAAATATTTTTATTTTCAATTCACCACCTCTTCTTTTCTCCTTCTTCTTTTTCCCCCAAATAAACAACCTCATTATAGCTTTGTAACTGCTTCTTGACTCAGGAACACTGAAGAGTGATTATCTTATTTCCACGGGAGGGAAAATATGTACCTATCTCAACACCCCTTCAATACCACAGGAATACAACTTGTCCCAAAAGTTCTGCAGAGATGGTTTCCTTTCTGTGAGCATTCTACACAGGATAAAGTGCAGTGCCAAATCAGCTAGAATTTCTTCTCTCAGAGAAGAGTTTCCAACATTTCCATTAAGGTGGACTATGTCAAAGAAAAGCTCAAAAAAGAAGCCAAATGCCCTGGACCTCACAGCCAAAGGACACCTCAGACTGATTTCCCTTAAAACAAAAACAAAAACAAAACAAAACAAAATTTAGATTTGCCACCTTTCACCTATTCAAAAATAAGCCAAATATATGGTTTTTACAATCAAGGATTCAGAAAAAAGGAAAACCATTGCATTCAATGATCTAGATTCTCCATCATTAGTCCCTCAATATTTTAACAGCAACATTTGAAAAGAAATGCTAAGCATTTCTCCATTTTCTCCATTTAAATGAATGTCTGTTTCAACTAAATAGTCATTCGTGTTGTGCAAGGTAAAAAAATGCAAGGGCCAGTTTTGCGTATTTTTGTGTGTATTTTTTCAATTTACACAAAAAAAGCAAAAAATCGTTTTTTTAATTTATTTATTGGAAAATATATTTCGCAAAGGTATGCGGCTTTCACTAAGACAGTTTAAAAGCTCTGTTTTCAACCACAAAGTTAACAATTCTTTCCCAAAGTCCAACTGTCTGGGGGCCACAATTTGACACTAACCAGACAAAGGTTTTTTAAAAAGTTAAAAACACACAAAAAAATTGAAACTGGAAGAATCTTAATCGACACCAGCCTCGAAAATAATATTCTCCCTTAGTCTGTCGGAGGTTTGTCAAGTATTGTTGAAATTACACATTCTTCCCTTGATAAGTGTTTTTCCACAATTAAAGGAGGATCAGAATTCTGCTTAATCATTAGTGCAAGCAACAGGGAACTGACTGTATAATCCCCAAAATAGAACTCTAGCTGTCACCCAAACTTTATCAGGAAGATCGTCTTACTTAGAATCAGGGACTACATGTAAATAAAGGTACTTAAGTTATGAAAAAATTCCTAGGAAGTACCAGAGGAAATTTTACATATTTATATCATTTAAAACTAGAAAACAAGTGTTTGAGCAAGCTTAGATGTGCTTTGGTAGGATGCTAAAAGAAATTTTAGCTATTATCTCCAGGGATCTCTTATTATATGTTTCACCCTTACCCAAAGCAAGGTAAACAAACAATGGCTTAGAACCTTTTTCTATCATAAATTTCATATTCCCAAAATGTATAAAATCAGTAAAGTACAGAAGGCAAAATAGGTCTTATGTAGAATGAACAGTCTAGATGTATTTGTAATTAATTCTCTACCATGATCACCTTTCCCCACTAGCTAATAGATTTTGGCTTGATATTGGCAGGTGTTTAATAGAAATGCATTCATGGAATCTCCAAATTCAGTTCAATAGCTCAAGAAAGTCAACTAAGGGTCTCCCAAGTTTTCTTATCTGTAAATGCCATTCTTGTATTATCCTGGCATCCTCCACAGCCCCCTGTACAGAAGCTACCTGGAGCAGCCCATGTTGAACCAATTTAAACAAAATGTCAATGATCTTATATTCATCAAATAATCACATCAAGTTCTTGCCACAATGGGGAGTTGACTTCGGAAAAAAATATTATGAAAAGATTAGCAAATATAGGGGAGAAATCACCCATTTTTTTCCTAGAGTTTTGTGTGCAAAAGAAAATACTAAATAAGAACTAATTCCAGCTAACGATGAGTACTCGGGGCTTCATCATTAAATCCTTTGGAAATGTTAACATTATACCTTAAGATAAATATTGCTCCCATTTTACAGAAGAGGAAGCTGAGGCTTAAGAGAGGATAATTAACTTGCTCCACTACAGCATAGGAGAAAATCTGAATCTCAGAGCAATGGAAGCTTGGCCGTGGACTCAAAAATCTAGAGGGCATTACATATTTTACACAATCTCTAAATGATGATTTTTTTTTAATTTTGTAAATTTTGTTTCAGTTACATAGCTGATATAATTTTTTATCAGTTCATTGACAGGACTATACACCTATCCCACTCAATAGCTTATAAAATCCGAATTTTACATCTAGTTAGCGAGAATAATTACTTAAAATAGGAGCCACCAGATGGTATAAACATGCGCTATCCAATATGGTAGCCACTAGCCATATGTAGCTTTTGAGCACTTGAAACAAGGCAAAGCCAATTTGAGATGTAATGTAAGTACAAACACACATAAAACTTCAAAAACTAAAGAAGATAAAATATCTCAATTATTTTTATTTTGATTATATGTTGAAATTATATGTTCAATATCAGAGTTCAAATATATTACCAAAAATAATTTCATTAGTTTCTTTTTCCTTTTTTAATGGGACTAACTATTAGAAAATTTTTAATTATGTATGTGGCTCACGTTTGTGGCTCTCATTATATTTCTCTTGGACAGCAGTGGGTAAACTGTTAAGAATATCCTTCTGTTCTCTCCTTCAGCACAAGATGAGAATTACAAAGTTGATATGTGAGCCCACGACACCTAATTTGCTAGTTAAAGCTTTGCTGACACCAAATGTGTGGATTTTAATCATTATTCAATCATTCATTCATTCAGTTAAATAATTATTTATTGAGCAACTGCTATGTTGTAGGCGAAATAAGGCAAAGTCTAGGGAATTTCTTAAGGAACATTTTAGGCAAGGTCCCAATCACACCACTTAATACTTCGGTCATCGGGCTGTAGCTATTAGCAGTAAAAACTAAATGGAATATTTGGAGCATATTTAAAATATGGCAAATTGGGAAGGGGATGGTGTCAACAACAATTCAAGGATTTCATTAACTGGATATGTGAGGTGGGTTGATTTAAAGCTAAAACTGTCTAATGTCAATTTCAAACTTAATCAGAAGATAAAGTAATCATGCAAATGCAATTTCTGTTTACTCAAGAGGGGACAAGATCTCTTTCAAATCTAATCCTCACCCCACCCACCTGCGTAGCCATGGTGGAGATTAACTGCATTTCACTTTAGCCATACTACTGTAATTATCTGCTAGACTTTCTTACTAAAATCAATGAAAGTGACCAAATATTGTAAAGTCTAGGAGTGTATTAACATTTCTATGTGGCATCAGGCAATGATATAAGTGATTTAAAAAATGAATCTCACAGTAAATCTGTAAAGAAACCACTACCTACACTCTATAGATCAACAAAAAATCAACACATTCCACAACACTGCATGGTATGTGATTTGCCTTTCCTTTGCCATTAGTTTAATAATATCAGTTAAATGCTCTAACAATTTATTTTAACTGCTACATGGCTATATAAGGTAACTGAGATCCTAGAGGAATGGTCTTAGAGGAGACCTTGTTTCCCTACAGAAGGAAAATAAAGAAACGCCATAATATAGGGAGAATAATGTTCACCACCAGGTCAGTCTACTGAGTCAAGATTCCAAATTCTTTTCTACAGCTTCCCTATATGTAAAAACAAAATGTTTCTATTTCCCAAAAAACATGATCCTGCAGTGCCTATTCAGCTAAAGTCCCAGTAAATATACTAAGGGTTCTGCTTGAATAAGAACTAAGCTCATAGTTTCAAAATGACACTTCATGGACGATTTGAGCAGAAGACATTTTGTGTTTGAACCAGAAATCCCAGAACACTGTCATTTAGATATTGTCAGTGCAAAAGAAGAGAAATCCAGCACCAAGGAAATATCTAATTAAGATGTCAAACCATTGTCTGGAATGACTCGCTTTTCTTGTTCTGCTAGATGAAGTCTTCTCGGTGGCATTGGTGGTATTATTATTATTTTTTTGGCTGCACTGCACGGCACGTGGGATCTCAGCTCCCCGACCAGGGATTGAACCCACGCCCCCTGTAGCGGAAGCTCTTAGTCTTAACCACTGGACCACCAGGGAAGTCCCCCTCAGTGGTATTATTAATATTCCAGTATAGCAAAAGAATTGCTACATTAAAAGGCAGTGTAACTCCAAGCTTTAAGATGAAACAAACTCACAAGAGACTAAGCCTTGGGGGTATTAATTCCTTCTTTTGCAAGTGAATATCCAGATCTTTCTGGTCTCACATCTATTCCAATAAAATTTTAAATACTAGTCTTGAGGCTCTGAATGGCTGAACCAGTGAAGTCAGTCAGTTCAAGTACTTGAGTATTTGAATGCCTATTATGTGCAGAATTCTGAATGCTGAGTAGAAGTCCAGTACAGAGGAGAAGACATTGCCTGGCACTCAGAGAGTTTACAAACTTTATTAGTGTCCTAGGGCTGCTGTAACAAACTATCACAAACTCCATGACTTAAAACCACAGAAATTTATTCTCTCGCGATTCTGGAGGCCAGATGTCCAAAATCAAGGTGTTGACAGGGCCATGTGCCCATCAGAGGCTATTCCTTGTCTCTTCTAGCTTGTGGCGGATGCTGGCATTTCTTGGAATGTGGCCCTATCACTCTAAGCTCTGCCACCATCTTCATATCACCTTCTGCTCTGCTCTGTGGGGTTGATCTTCTGCTTCTCTCTTTGAAGGACACTTGTGATTGGATTTAGGGCCACCCAGATAACCCAGGACAATCACTCCATGTCAAGATCCTTAACTTAATCACATCTGCAAAGACCATTTTCTTTATATGGTAATATTTACACGTTCCAGATATTAGGACCTGATCTCTTTGGGAGGCAGGGCTACCAACCATCAAACTGAAATGACTGAAAACCAAGCAGAGCATCCTAAGTAGGTGCTACACTGGGTGGTATCAACAAACCTTCTGCCTGAGTTCAGGGAATGTGGTCCAGGTTGCCTAAACTTGGATGGTTCTCCTGGGACTAGATGAGGCTCTGCTTATCTTCTTTCAGATGTTCTCAAATGATTTTGTGAGCTTCTGAAGGGCCGCTTTCAGCCCAGTAGTCTTTATCATTCTGGCTGTTCTTACGGTCCCTTGCTTATTACATCATCTTAATTTTACTGCACTCCTTTCCGTTTTTGTCCCACCCCATTATAACCTGGTACATTTTTTTTGTTCCTGTTTTTGTTTTTATTGTTGTTTTTGTTGTTTGTCTTGGGGCTAATCTTTTCACGGCTGTAGTGAGCAACTGAGAGGCACAGAAAGTTTTCTGCTGCCCCAAATTATTACACTCCAGGACACGTCACAGTGGGACCATCATTCCATACTTGAAAAGTTTAAAAAAAAAAAAAAGTGAAACTCTAACCAATGGACATCTCAGGGTGTTTAGAGGGCCCGCTGACCCTCCAAAAGGGGCTGCACAGTGTGTAGAGTTCCCCAAAGATATTCAGACACAGATGCCTCTTTTCCTCTTAAGCTACATGATAGCAGGAACCATGTCTATTTTTGCTCAACTTTGTGTCTCCAGCATCTAGTCCAGTCCTTACATGTGTATGTGTGGTGGATGGATGGATGGGTAGGTGGATGGATAGGTAGGTGGATAGATGGGTGGATGGATGGATGGGTAGGTGGATAGATGGGTGGATGGATGAATGGGTGGGTGGATGGATGGGTAGGTGGATAGATGGGTGGATGGATGGATGGGTAGGTGGATAGATGGGTGGATGGATGGATGGGTAGGTGGATAGATGGGTGGATGGATGGATGGGTAGGTGGATGGATGGGTAGGTGGATAGATGGGTGGATGGATGGATGGGTGGATGGATGGATAGAATAACATCTTGAGAGACTCAACTGCTCTGGATGATCAAGAAAAGGAAAGAGGACAAAGAGAAGGAGAGAAAATAACAAAGGAAGAAAAGGGGATTGAGAGAATGAGAACTGCAGACAGTAGCAGTCAAATGTCTACTACATGACAATTTTGCTGAAAGCCAGTTTTGATCAGGGAGTTGATACTAGAGAATATTTACAGATCCCTTATGCTGTATCTTTGTTGGAAGAGGTAGTGCTATGGACTGAATGTTTGTGTCTCTCCCAAAATTCGTATGTTGAAACCCTAGTCTCCAATGTGATGGTATTTGGAAGTGAGATCTTTGGGAGGTAATTGGGTTTGAATGAGGTCATGAGGGTGGAGGTCCGATGATGAGATTGGTGCCATTATAAAGGTACGAAGAGACCAGAGATCTCTCTCCACCAAGTGAGGATACAACAAGAAGGCAGCCATCTGCAAAACAGGAAGAAGGCCCTTACCAGACACTGAATCTGCCCGCACCTTGATCTTGGACTTGCCAGCCTCCAGAACTGTGAGAAATAAATGTCTGTTGTTTCACCCACCCAGTCTGCAGTATTTTGTTATAGCAACCCAAGCTAAGATAAGCGCATGGCACAGTGTTTGGAGTCAGACACACCTGGGTCCAACTCTCAACTCTACCCTTAACAGATTCCATTTCCTCACTTGCAAAATGTGGATAACAATGACTAATTTATGGGGTGGTTGACAGCTTTAGAGATCATTTCCCTAAAGACTAGCATCTAGGAATCTCTGAAGAATTCCTTTTACTATACACTTTTATATCCCGAGAGCTTTGCAAAGTGCTTCATATAAGCACGTGACTTCGAAATATTACTTAATTGATGTATTTTTCCCTGTAATTAGTTTCTTTCCTCCCTCCCTTCCTTCCTTTTTTCCTTTTATCCTCCTGTTTCTACTGGGTAAAATACAGTCACATAGTTCAAAATTCAAATGATACACAAGAATATACCATGAAAATTCTCCCTCCTTCCACTGTACCCAGGCATCCAGCCCGTTTCTGAAGCATCCAATTTTACCAGCAAGAGACTTTCGGTCAACAGATGCTTGTAAATTAGGCTTATTCTGGGTTTAAGCAACTCAAAACAAAATGCCCTCCTCTTATTCATCACTCCAGAAGGTCTCCCACCAAGGCTAACTTGTTTCAGCTAGTTTGCTACAATTCCTTATGTGGATTCATCAAATAGCTTGGTTAATAAAGAACCACCACCTATAGTATTCATCCATCACCAGTTTTCAAAGACTCAGAACACTCAGATACATTTGGCATAAAAATAGTACTCAGCACAGCTTGATTCTTTTTAGATGATTGAGAGGCTCTGTATTTCACCGTACTCCGGAGATGTCATTTTTGGTAACTGAATCAAAGTAATTCCCTGGAAAACAGCAGAAGTCATAGCAAATGGAGAGTTCTGATTTTGGAAATATGCTAGAGTACTATTTTTAGCAACATATTAGGATCCAATATTATTCCATAAGAACAGGAGGTAGAACCTGAGATCACTGGGGTCGGCCAGGAGCCGCTGAAATTGATGAGCTCTGGGGATTGAGATCTAAAGAAGGTAAGAACCAAGGGCAAGAAGCAGTAGCAGGGGACTTCCCTGGTGGCGCAGTGGTTAAGAATCCTCCTGCCAATACAGGGGACAGGGGTTCGAGCCCTGGTCCGGGAAGATCCCACATGCCGCGGAGCAACTAAGCCCGTGCGCCACAACTACTGAGCCTGCACTCTAGAGTCTGCGAGCCACAACTACTGAGCCCGTGTGCCACAACTACTGAAGCCCACGCCTAGAGTCCATGCTCCGCAACAAGAGAAGCCACCGCAGTGAGAAGCCTGCGCACTGCAATGAAGAGTAGCCCCTGCTCACCGCAACTAGAGAAAGCCCGCACGCAGCAACGAAGACCCAACGCAGCCAAAAATAAATAAATAAATTTTAAAAAGAAGCAGTAGCAGGATACCACCAGGCAGAGTTAAGGTCAGTGACTAAAACAACTGAGGAGCACAAATGGCCAGGATATGCAAAGATAATCTATTTGAACCTGCGCACCAAGTCATGGAATTTGCATAGCAAACTTGAATCAGTTGGTAAATAAGAATTAAATTGATGCAAAGCCAAGAGTCAGAAAATAAGATGGGAATTACAAGATGATCAGACTCTGAGCCCCTTTTCTGGGCACCTGGATCCCTTCCTATGTTCCAAAGGTGATCTGAATACCAAGCCAGAGTTAGCCAAACCCATCCCTGGCTTCGGAATCCTCAGCACACACAAACTCTGAGAACTCAGGAGGCCACCCTACATAGCAAGGACTTGGCAGTAGAATAACGATAACATGATGCTTCTTGCTCTTGTTTGTTTGCTTGCATCTCAAATGCACTCTTACAGCCATTTAGTTAGAAACCTACACAATCTATTCAGGTATACTAGTTTAATCATTGCAGTCAAGTGAGAATTTTGAATTTGGCTGCAGAGTCAGGCAGAATTCAACAGAAATTTTTGAAGAAAAAAATTCCATGAACTTTCACCCAAATTCCCACGCTGAGACAAATACTGAAAACATATTACGATAGAAGCAAGGTTTATTTATCCCAAAGACAGAATGACAACAAGTGCCTTTTTTTTAGTCTTTTAACTACACTAATCTGCAAAATATAAAAGAAGCTGAAAACATAGGCTAGTAATTTTTTGTTACATTACCATCTCTTTACTATAATCACTGAGGTCAAATACAGTAGGACGTATTTCATCATAACTAATTGTGCCAACCCCTGATGGGCTCTCCATTCTATACTAATTCACCATTAGGAACTATCATCCTTGATGTGCTAGTGCAGTGTGAGATTTTTCACGAGGAAGGGGAAAGACAGGAAGGGACAGCTCTCTAGAATGTCACTTTGAGGTAGGGGCTAAATAGAATTTGAGGTGGAAACATGGGGTCACTGTGCAAAGTGAGAGCCAAGAACTGCCCACCTTTGGGTGTTCTGAGTTTGGGGACAACTCCTTTCTTCTACATCTTCCTTGCATCCCAATGAAATAATTGAAAGGGGCTCAGTTATGCACTCCACCTCGCCCATAATATCTAGGGTTCACCCTTCAATCCAAACAGGAGCTATGAAGACCTGGGTCCAGGCCAAAATGAGCCTCAGGGACACAATATGAGGGCCACAAAAATTGTAGGCAATGGAACTTCTGGTGTGAAGTGTCGAGGGAGGTTCAAGTTCTCTTCTTCCTTCTACTGTGGAAAAGCCCCTCTTTTTCAGGAAGTCTCCCGATTAAAGACACCCACAACTCCTGAACGGGCTTTTCCTCCAATTGCAACCCAAAGCTTTACATATGTCTTCATGTCCCTAGAGTTTTCTTGTGCCACTAAATGTGTAAATGTGTAGAGACGGAATTTTACCACCCCCTAGATTCTCTAATTGTTTAATATATTCCTCAATGTCTAATCCATCACATCCTTAAAGTTGTCCATCCATTTATCTTTACATTTTGAAAATCTGAACATGAGGCCAGCATCTACTTAAATACTTATGCTCAGTATTTAATGGTGAAATTTAAATGTAAGTATAATAAAATATAAACACTGTATACCCCTGCCCCCCAGAAAAGACACCCACACCATCAAAAGGCCAAGTCCAAGGGAAAGGAAGCAAAGCATCTCCAGCTTGGCCAATTCTGCTCTAGACTTTTAGAGAAGTCCTATTCCCCCTATCGAAGCCATAAGAACCAGAAGCCTAAGAAGACCAACCCCGGGACGAGGGAAAGAAGGCAGGGACCAGGTCACTTAGGCCGACCTCTGGCCTAGGCCCCAAGAAGGGCCCCTAGAGCCTCACCGCAGTCCAGAACAGTCGCTCACCAAAGCAGACAGCCCAGAACAGGAGCCAGATCTATGGACAAAGAGTATGTCACTACATGGAGTCCTTTTTCATACATATATAGAGGAAGAGAGACACATAAGGGCAAAGACAAAGTAGACTGAAGTCACAGGGAGGTCCTCTACTCAGGGTTTTCCATTCCGGATTCGTAAGCTCTACCCAAGGCTCTTCCTTGGACATCTTCCTTGAAGAAGAAACAGAATGGAAAGATGTTCCAAAACCCATTTTTCTTTTGCTACAGAAAGACGACTCTATGAACATTGTTACGTATCATCTTTGATACATCATTTGAAAATCCAGAACATTACAATTATTTATGCATTACAATACATTATAAATAATGTATAAAAATACATTACAAGTAATGACACCATCCCATTAAAATCCCACAAGTAAAACTCTTGAACACCGACTAGTTTCACCATCTTGCCGGCTTCCCAACTGCTGCTTGCAACACGAGCAGGAATCTAAAACACCAGCAGAGCAGAGGGTCCTCTTTTTAAGCCTGATTCAATGTTTGGGTCTCAAAATATATTCACAGAACCTGCAGAATAAGGGTAAATCATCAACGTGAAACTAGAAATGTTATCAGGTTCAGCAGAACCTCTCAAAGGGATATTCTTTCTTGTCTTAATTTACACTGCTGGTTCCCTAATGAATGGATTTGTGATATTCCATTTACCAGTTTGGTTACTTGGGCCAGATACTTCTCTGAACCCCAATTTCTTCCCTGTAAAATGAGAATGTCACTAACACGTACTACATTGGGAGTGGAGTGAGGTTCAAATAAGAGGATGTATAAGATATTGGTGCACAAATGTCTGAGGTTTCTGGATATTTATCACTTCTCTGAGAAACAGAACACTGAACTATGAATTTTAAGACATATACTTTATACCCACTCAGACCAATAATTAAGAAACTTAAATTTCTCTTCTTGGCTTTCCCCATCAGTGGCTCATTATGAGAGAACTACTGGAGTTGTTTGGACTTTTAAGTCACTGTATACTGCAAAATGTTAGTATTAAAACTACAGTACAAAATTTTAGGTATCATAGTCTACTAGGTGTCTACTCTAAGATTTGAAGAAAGAAGAAAATAACTGTAAGAGCTAGAGGGTCACAGAAATCAATTTCAAACATAATTTCCCTCCACAGTTATCTGTATCTGCCTAAATTTTTAGAATTACTTATTTATGCATTCTAATTATCAGATTTTCAGGGACTTTCAAGTATGAATCACTTGAAACTCCATCATTCACTGAAACGAATACGTTGACCCACATATTCTGGGTTTTGTAAGACAGGGTAGCATCAATCTCCTACACACACTGCAGGTTTATCTATCCTTATGTATGTCACACCACCCAATAAAAGATATATTTAAAAACAATTAACAGGAAGAATAAGTTAGGACTATAAAATATAGTCTTGTGGGGTTTTTGTTGCCATCAAAGCTCAAATACTTTTTTTCAAGGTGCCACCAGGCTGTCCAACACTTAAAATAGTCTAAATATCTTTCTATATCTTAAGGATATAGACAGGATTTGGTGGCTGTTAACTTACACTTAACCAAGATTATAAAAAACTGTTACTGGGATGCCAAAAATGTTACATGGTACTTCATAGGAAAGGAATGCTGGGGCTTAGCAACTGCCCAGAGTCACTCACCAAGGCTATGCTTATTTTGCTATTAGTTTGGACAGGTTAATTTTCAAAAATTCTTCACATAATAAGCAGAAAATAACCTGAATTCCAATAGAATGGGTTATTTCTGTTCAAGTCTGTGGCTACCATTTAAATCATAATTGTAATATAAACACTTGGCTCTGCTTCGTATGTTTCTATCACAGGTCCTTAGCCTGACACACAGCCTATTGGCTGACTCTGTTGGTTACCTACCCATGAGCCATCTCCCTTCAATTTCGTTCTGACACTATGTACTGATAGACATGATGGGCGTCTTCTCAGGCTCAGGGTGCCACTTGATCAGTCTGAGCCGTTCAGAGCAATCGCATCCCCCTTGCTAGTGACTAGGTTTCATCATGGCCCTCTGTAGTTACCCTGGGAATCTTCTCATGGACTTCTTTGAAAGTTTTCCTCACTCCTTAAAAGATATAAAAGGCCAGGATGTGGAGAAACTGGAAGCCTCACGCATTACTGGTGGAACCCTCAAACCCACAAAATGCTGTCGCCACCTTGGAAAACAGTTCGGCGGTTTCACAAAAAAGTTTAATAATGTACCACACAATATAGCAATTCAACTCCTACCTAGCTACCCAAGAGAAATGAAAACATGTGTCCATACAAAAACTTACGCATAAATGTTCCTAGCAGCATTATTCATGCTAGTTAAAAAACGGAAACAACCTACATGCCCTTCATCTGCTGAATAGAAAAAGTGCAGTATATCCATACAATAAAACACTACTCAGCAATAAAAAGGAACAAGGTACTGATACATGCTACACTACGGATGAACTTCAAAAACTTTATGGTAAGCAAAAGAAGCCAGACAAAAAGATCACTATTGTATAATTCCATTTATGTGTGAAATGTCCAGAAAAGGCAAATCTAAAGAGACAGAAACTGCATTAGTGGTTACCTGAGATCAGAGGGTGATAAGAGAAATTGATTGCATTGGGCACAGGGGATATTTTAGGGGTAATAAAAAGTTCTAAAAATGGTGATGGTTGCACAACTCTGTACATTTACATATATATATATGTGTGTGTGTGTGTATATATGGGGGTGGGGGGGGGGAGAGAGAGACAAAGTAAGGATTCAATCCTTCCTATCTTAGGTTCCCATGTGGGAACATGATGCTTGAAGCTGTAGCAGCTATCTCAGGACCAGAAGGAGAAAGCCAGCTAACCAGGAACCATGCATGACATTTGCTGAGCTGTTAAATTAGATGCTCTTGAAATAGCCCTAATCCAAATTTATTTAAGGTGGAACCAAAAAATAAAATAAAATAAAAATCCTCACTTAAGTATTTCTTACTTGAAGTCAAAAGCATCCTGATGGATACAGACTAGAAATACAGTCACTAGAGCTTTTTCAGTGGTATATGATTCACATACACATTTAATTTTGAAGGAAGAATAGAATTTCGAAGATACACATGCTACAGGTTGAATGTTTGTATCCCCCCAAAATTCATATGCTGAAACCTAAAAATATCAAAATTACAGTATTTAGATGCCGGGCCTTTGGGTGATGATTAGGTCATGAGAGTGGAGCCCTCATGAATGGGATTAGTGTCCTTATAAAGAGCTCCCAGAGAGCTAGCTCCCTTGCCTCTTCCACCATGTGAGACCACAGCAAGAAAACAGCATCTATGAACCGGGAAGCCAGCCCTCACCAGACACAGTACCTTGATCTTGGACTACTCAGCCTCCAGGACTGACAGAAATAAATTTCTGCTGTTTATAAGCCACCGAGTCTATGGTACTTGGTTATAGCAGCCTGAAGTGACAAAGACAATGCATTTGTGGTGATGTATATATATATATATTCAGACATTTCTAACTAGGTTGCATACTATCTTGTGTGACATGAGATACATTTAAGATGGCACCTAGTAGCTGTTTTACTAAAAACATATTTCAATCCAAGCTTGAACTAGCACTTGCTGTCATTCCAGCCTATCTCTCCTCTACTTTCTTTCATGTTCAGCATGAATCAAATGGCTTAAACATCCCAAATACATTCCAGTTATCACCCCATGTTTCATCCCTCCACGTTTTTGCACATCATATTTTCCAAGCCTAGAACATTCTTCCCTTTGACTACATGTTAAAATGCTATGCATCTTTTAAATCCCAACTTGGGAAAGTCTTCCCTGACCCCAAAAAACAATCACTCCCTGCCCTGATTTAATTCTATACCTTGTATATATCGCTATTATCACCTCTGTCACATTGTATTGGAATTTGTTTTATTATTACTATCTCCCCTATTGTGAATGGCAAAGGGTATGAAGTTTAAAAAAAAAAAAAACAGCTCTATCTTATATTTGGGTGACTCTGAACAAATCACTTTACTTCTGAGTCTCAATTTCTTCTTCTGTAAGATAAACATGGATATTATCATCCCATCTCTCTTAGACTACTCTGAGACTTAACTAAGATAACATATGCAAGAGCATTTTGTCAATTATGAAGCACTGACAAATTTTATTTCGAATAGATAAGGTTTTTTTAAAGGTATGTAATGGCCCACACAAATTAGGAAAAAGATGTGATCGCTCACCATTTATCAAAACGGCTCTAGCCAAGACTACCAACGAGCACTGACCTCCCAAAGGCCTAACCCCGAAGGTCTATTCTCAACTGTCATCTTGCTCAATCCATGAGCAGCACTTGACCCAGACGACCTTGCCTTCCTCCTGGACACACTCCCTTCACTGGGCTTCCCCCTCAGTGGCAGCCCCTTCTCGCTATTCTTTACTTGCCCCTTCTCATCTTCCCCACTTCTAAATCTGGAGGGCTCCAAGGCTCAGTATCTAGACCTCTTTCCTTTCTATACTCACTCCCTTAGTGATTTCATCCAGTCTCATGACTTTACATAGCATTTAAATTTTTTTTTTATTTTTATTTTTTGGCCACGTGGCATGAGGGATCTTAGTTCCCCGACCAGGGGTTGAACCCGTGTTTCTTGCAGTGGGAGCACAGAGTCTTAACCACTGGACCACCAGGGAAGTCCCTAAATAGCATTTAATTTCTTCCAACTCACAAATTTGTAGATTTCTTCCCTGAAAACCAAACTTGTGTATCAAACTGCCTAGATGCTTTAAGTATCTTAATGTGCTCAAACTGAGCTCCTAGTCTCCCCCACCCCGAGTGCACACTTCATCTCAGTGCATGGGCATTGGGTCCATTCAGGTGCTTGGGTCAAAAAAAAATCTCAGACTTGACTCCTCTCTTTCTGTCATACTTCCTATCCAGTCCACCAGAAATTCCTCCAACCAAAATATCTTCAGAATTCAATCCTTTCTCACTACCTCCATGCTGCTTTTACCCTTGTCCAAGTTGCCATCATCTCTCACTTGATAGCTGAAATAGCTTCCGAAATGGTCTCTCTGTTTCTGCCCTTGCCCATCTTTGATCTCGTTGAACCCACCAGCCAGAGTCACTCTGTTACAGCATTAGTTATATCAGGTGAATCATTGGTTAAACCCCTTCATTGGTACCCCATCTCCCTCAGTGTAAAATCACAATGGTCTTTAAGGATCCATGTGATCTACTCACCATACTCCTGTTTCCTCATTGACCTCATCTCCTACCATTGTCCCTTTTGCTCAGTCCACTCCAGCCACTATGCCCGCCTTGCTTTCTGTTGATAAACTAGACGCTTGGCACGTCTCTGCCTGAATGCTCTTCTGCCCGATATCATGTGGCTCATTCCTTCATTTCCTTTATATCATTCCTCAAATGTCACCTTCTCTGTGAGGTCTTCCCTGGCCATCCCATTGAAAATTGCAACCCCCTTTCCTCCTACTCCCCATCTCCCTTTCCTGGTTTATTTTTCTCAACAGTAGTTGTCACCTTTTAACATATGTTTTACTGTCACTAGTAAAAGCTCCAAGAGTACAAAAATTTTTATTTCTTCTGTATCCTCAGTGCTTAGAGCAATGCCTGACACATAGATGGCATATTACTTAAAAGAATGAATGAGGAAAGAATGAATGAACAAAGTAGGCTTCATAGATTCATGATAAATATATTTCTAAACACCTGTATCTTCAACAATAATGGGCAGAAATACCATCAAAGTTTTTAGAAATGACTGACACTTAAAAGTCAGGAAATTTGAGGCCATAAAGAAGAAATCAAAGTAAATTTCGGACCACTTAATGTTCCTAAAGAAACTCATAGCAAATAAGTAAGTAGCTAAACTTCAATTAAATAAATAAGTAGAAATGGTACTCAAAATATAACAAAATATTCAGTTGATCACCCCCTAGACTTATTATAAAGTTCAAAGTTAAATAAATGCTTTCTATTTACTTGTAAGATGCTTAGTAGGTGTTGTATTTATCATTTTAGAAGGCAGAGCTGAACATTTAGATTTTCTTCCTATGTAAGTTTCTTGTGAGTACCTTGGCAGATTTTTCTGGTTTCAATAATTCAAACTAATCATGTCAACAAATAGTTTTAAATAACCAAGACTATAAAATTTGATACTTAGAGTAAAGTTATTAAGTATATTTGGTTATAACCTAAGAATTAACATCACAGAAAAACTTTAAGGAATTTATCATTTTAAACTCTGTAATTACAAATTTTTATATTAGTAGTTGCTATACTAAAGATATATAATCTGCTGATTAAAATAGATGTTGTCCACAAACAGAAAGTTGTGGATACATATGGAAAAAAAATTTCCCATTTTAATATTGATTTATCCCATGTTTTTCTTTTAAATTGTTATCATTTCCAGGCAACTCTCTGCTGATAAATTACAAATGAGGAGAAACAGTACTTTAACATTCCCATCAGAAACTTCCTAAGGGTAAATGAATATAATCTCCCTCAAACTAAATTATCACTCAGGGATGGCCATGTATTTTGCTAAATTACAGATCTAGAAAATGAAAATCCAAGACTTTAAACTTCATTTCACAATGATATGCTATTCTTCTAAGTGTTGTATGTACTAACTGTGAGGTTTTTTATTTAAATAAAGACCATTCTATAAAAACTAACGTCAGAAAATGTGCTATAGTTCTTGATTTCCTCATCAAGAAATCACTGAACCATCACTTTATATCATAGCTGAAAAGTGAATGAACAAAGTTTTTTTAACTATATCTAAGTTTACTACTCACTGACAACATTGAAAATAGAGAATTTGTGTACATCAATTCTAGAAACTTGCTCTTATCTCAATTTACAGAAATTTCTGTAAGGAAAAGGAAAGGCCACATAGTACAAGAGGAAGTCATGACCTTCGGTAACACGTTTATACGTAACAAAACTTAATAAATGTTTGTTGAAGTGAATTAATCCATGCTTAACTGGATAAAAAAACTTGAATAGAACATATTTTTAGAGAAAAGAACATATTTAAACATGTGAAAACTTCTATCCAAACTGACTTTGAATATTTCAGTGAATACTTTTGGTTAATGTGGCTTGAAACTTGCAAGGCAGTTAACAAAGAAAGTTGGAAGTATCAAAACATCACTGATTCGATGTGAAAGGCAATAGTAGTAGCTTTTATTATAACTAAACATACTTACAGATGCTTGCCCCTCAGTTAAGTTTTTTCTTACATATATGGTTTTAAAAAATATATTCCCCACAACAAATTCATGGGATAAGTGTTATGCTCCCCACTTACAAATGAGAAAACTGAGACCCCAGGAAAGCAAGTAAACTGGCCAAGGTTATCAAGATGAGGATTCAAACTCGGGTCTGTTTCATTCCAGAGTCTTGTTTCTAAACCTCTGAGCCCAATGCTGGGTGGCCATTAAAACAGATTCAAAGATATTCACATCAGACATTTGTAGGTAAAACATTTGTTGGGAAATAATACTGCACTCTACACACACACACATCCCAAAATATTCCAGCAGATAAACTTTTGTTGAAAACATTTCAGGAAATCTGACGTTTCCATGCAACACACTTTGCCGAAAGTATACTTCACAGAAAATTTAAAGCCTATTTCTTGAACTAATATTCCCTGAGCTAAACAGTCATACAAAATAATTGTTGTTAATACACATAAAGTTTTCCATGTCAGTAACTCTACTGTTCAACAATTTAAAAATGAACTTCACAAGAGAGGATGTGCCTTAATTACAGGAGCAATCAACAAATCACAAAAATCTTAAAGCTAAAAGATTTCTTCAAGTTTCTTTAACCTAACCCTTCATTTTATAGATGACAAACTAAAGTCCAGGAAGATGAAGTAATTTGTCCAAGTTTCTACAACTAAAAAAAAGCAAATCATAATACTTTTTACTTACAGCGGGATAAAAATATTTCCAATTCCCAATTATCTTTTTGACCATACCTTAACATTTCTCAATTACAGTAATATATCAATGATATTCTCCATCTGTAGCATTTAAAACCACCTTGATCTTGAATCATTTTGAGGATCAAATCCTACAACTTAAATCATTTCAAAGCAACCTATTCTAAACAAAGAAAACTCTCACTTTCCATGGCAAACAACTGCTAAACAAGAAAAGTAAATACTGTATCAAAATACTTTTTATATTACCAACAGTATTTATGTGAATTTCGAATGGCTTTCTCACAGAGATGATCAAGAATGAATTATAAGACATAAAAGAAAGAATATAAGACTCTTAATGACCACTATAAAAACTTAATGTCTACCATAAAGATTAAACAAATGTACAGTTTCTGTTGCTGTTACATAGTAAAGTTTTTATTCTAACAGAACTTACTGTACTTTATATTGACTCCCAGCTAGTAGGAATTCATTTCCTTCTGACCACTTTTGGATTTTGTTTACCAAAATGAAATGTCAAAAGTGAAAAATAATTAATGCAAACCATAAAAGTCCTGCTACTATAGAAACATTCAATGTGATATTTAAAAGCAAAATCAATCATAAATAAAATAGGACATTTGCCTATCGGAGCCATCATTGTTACATAACCTTCCTTAGTAACTATATAATCCATGTTCATTATGTGTAATAATATCGAAGACACTGTCAAATTAATAAAATTTCCTTAGAAGTACCCAAATCATCATTCCAGATGAAAATGAACCTACAAAAACCAGTTCAAAACAAGGAAATCCAAAGTCATAAATCACTTTGATCAGGCAACAGCTCAAAATAACTAGGCAATTCTCTAATGGCATTAAGTACCAGCTCCAAAATGAAGTGCTTGTAGAGTATTTAAAAAGCAACATACCTTCTTTAAGGTGGAGAATTCCCAGTGATCAAATTGTAGTAATCCACATAGGGAAGGCATCATCAAAAATCCCAACAACTTTTAAGCAACTCCAAAGAAAAAAGTCTGGTAAGTTTTCATTCAGGAATGACTTGATGTTGTATTGGTACTTCCATAATATTCACTGATAGAAAGATCCAGTAAGAACAATGCAGTACGAAGGAGTCAGTGCACTCATGATGCTTTCTAGATGCTGACAATAGTAATCACACCTATACAATTGAAATTAATTAGCGTTAGCTTCCAAGTCACTCAACACACTCAGTTTCTTTTAAAAAAGTAACCTTAGCATTAATATATTTCTTTCTTTGACACAAAAATTCAAAACTACATAGTTCTGGCACTTGAATCATTTCTAGCTGCAAGTTTTAATAATGGATACTACTGTACGAAATCACAACTTTAAGAAGTTCAGATAGACTATGTTTGGCTCTCTCCTCCAGGTATTAGCAGCACAGTTTGATGTTTCATCTGTCCTGTCAAACTGTAAAGGTGGGAGATAAAGGCAAAGGGTGTGAGGAAAGCTTCTAGCTCTGGGGTGGGCATAGGAGAGGGTAGCAGTGATAAATTAATTACCTTGGTATTTGGAACGATCTCACAAAACAAACCTGAAGATAATGACCTAAATTTGCATTTTCTAACTCAAGAGCCCTGTTCCACACATTCCCAATATTTAAACACTGCTAGAACATACCACGTTTGCCCACTTTCAACAAACTCCCAATTTCTGTCCCAAGATGTCTTTCTATGAACCAAGTGACTGGGCGGATAAACAACTTTGTGGGAAAGCGCTGAAAGAAATGCCCTATAAAGTGGAGATGTTTACTAGGTGTGCAGTTTTCGCCTCATTTGAGCAAGAACCAACCCTGAAACACTGCGAAGTGAAGCTACTTGGGAAACAAAGTTAGCGAGTCTCCTTTTGCCTATAAACACAGAGGGAATTGCGCTGCCTCTCCACCCCGCAGAAGCTGCAACAGCCATCCCTCTTTTGGGCGGGCGTGGCAGACAGAAACAAAAGGTTAAAACACAAAAGGCGGGGCGGACCGCCGGGTCTGAGGAGCTTCAGGCGCTCGCGTTCCCCTTTCTACTCAAACCCATTGAAATGGGGCGGGGGTGGGGTCCCGCGTTAAGTGAGAGAGGTGATGATGGATCGCCAGGACCGCGTAGGTTATTCTGGGTGGGTCGTGAAACTGAGAGGGGTGGACGGGATGGCCGACTCTAACTAGTGGTCCAGGCCCCATCCCTCCATCCCTGCATCTCTGACAGTCGAGAACCTGTGGCTTCTTCCTCCAACCTATCCCAGCCCCAAAGAAAACTTTCTGAATTCTTACCTGTTCGCTCTAACACCCTCGACCGCAAACACAAGAGTCCAATACCCTACCACCCAAACCTCTTCTGCGTTCTCGTGCTGCAGCTTTGGGTATGGTGCGTCGGATCTGCACAACACTTCGCAGACTGTTAAGTTATAAAATGGTGAGGGAACGACCCCCGCTTCCGTATCTCTTTCTTTGGCAGGACCAAAGTCAGACCCGGCAAGTCCCAACCATTTCAGCACGCTTCCCTCCGGTCTGCGCGCAGCTGGGAGAAAGCGAGGCAAGGCCCCCTTGAGACACCCTTCCCCCCATCCCCCCAGCTCCTCGTATAAAGAGGCACTTGAGAGAAATGCCCGCCTGGCTTTTGCCTATTAGAAATAAACAAATAAAACAATCTGTGCAAGTTCCTTAAAGAACAAAAGAGAAGGGAACAGGGGAAAGGAGGTACAACTTGGCCAAACTTCGCCACCGGACTGCTCCTCGGTCCTCCGGAGGGCGGGGAGCGGGGCGCGTTGCGGGGGAGAGAGGTAAACAAGACAACAGTCCCCACTCACCTTCTTCCCCATTACGTCGCACTTCTGAGGGACGTCTCCCTTGTCGCGGTCCTCGCGGCGCTCGGACACTTTCTTGTGGCCTGACAGCGGAGAAAGTCGCGGCGGCAAAGTTGCGAGAGGGAGATACCCGCGCGTCCGGGGGAGAGGGGAAGAAAGAGAGTTCATCAGAGTTCCCCCTTTTGTTCCAAGTCCCGGAGCAGACAAAGAGGCGGCGAGCGGCGGCAGGTTTCTCCCTCTCACCCCTTCTTCCTCTCTCCCTCCCCTCCCCTCCCCGCCCCCTCCCTCTCCCCGCATCTCCCGCCCGGCCGGGAACCTCGGAGGCGAGCCTGGGCGGCTCAGTCCCCAGCCCATCGCAACTCTGCCCCGACCCTCTCCTCCCACTACCTCGCCCGAAACTTTCCCCGGGAGATGCCTGTCCTGGTCCCCTCCACACCCACCACGCTGTCTAACGCGCTCAAGTCTGCGGGGGGAGAGGGGGAGGAATCTCCAAAATCATTGTTTCCGGGAGATGCACCTCTTTGTTTGCACTTTCCCTGCCAATCAGTGTGAGCAATCCACTTTGGCATCGAGTTTCAGTCAGTTTTTCCTCATCCCAAGAGACAAAATCCAAAGGGCAAGGGGTCAACCCCAGAAGATAAAGGCGCTCACACAATTGGAGGTGGGGTGCACCCTAGGCTTTCCATCCTGGTTCCTCCCTTCGGATCACCCCCTCCACCCAACACACCAAAACAACTCAAAGGGGCATCAAGAAGTGTTAGAAAACTCTCCCCCCCCCCGCCCACCCCCACTCACTCTGTCCCTTGGGAGCTCCCTCTAATCCCGAGGACAAAGCCCAGCTCGGGGTCCCACCGGGACCTCCACCCCTAGGGGCTACCTGTTGCTGCAGGCGCTGCGCGACTCGGTCCAGGGGCGCCGAGGGCGGATTCCCACCTCGAGCATCGCACCCACCTCTCAGACCCCAAACTTCTCCTAACCTCAGACCGAGACTGCAAGGCTCTCCGGGTGACCGCGCTCCCTCTGACCCTGGAGCCAAGCGCTCCTCACCGGTTCCCTTCACTACACCACTGCCTTGTCCTCGCTCCAAAGATGAGACTCAGGGTCCCTGGCTGCCTCCCCATCCTCTACCCCCTGGCGAGGCCGAACATCCCTTCTTTCCGTCTCCTCCCCCACTGCCTTGCCCCTGGCAAATCGGGTGTCTCGGACGAGGAACAGCTCCGCACTCTTCCCCAGGCCCTTTACCAGTCAGTCGTTCCCCAACCTCCAGAGCTGGGGACCCCATCCTCATCTCCCCCATCCTTAGACCCTCATCCCAGCTGCGGGCCACAGTATTGGCTCTCTGAGTGACTCAGAGTAGCGCTCATTTTCCTTCTAGATCTTACTAGAATTGAAGAGGAGGAAAGCCGGAGGTGGGGGAAATGGGAGAGAATGGGGGCCCGCAATGGGAAGCATTTTCTAGGGCAAAGGAAAACAACAACAACAACGAGCATTCCAAAGCAAACATCCACCCTCCAGGAGGTATCCGGCCCATCGCGCACCTTCGCCTCCACCCTTTCTCCTTCCCCATCCCAGACTTGGGATCTTTGGGTCGGTGAAGTTTGGGGGTAAAGGGGTGCGGTACCAGGAGGCTTGGGAACCTGGGACCAGCGTCCAGGGTTGGGGTGGAGGTGGGGGGATGCCTGAAGGAGGAGGTGCGGGAAGGAGCGAAGAGCCCCTGCTGAGCCCGGAATGTTGCGGCCGACGGTCCCGGTAACTCTCCCGGCGACTCCTCGCCAGGTCTCTCGCCCAGAGCAGAACAAAGACGCCGCGAGGAGCGCTTCTGTCCTCGCCTCCCGGGGCCCGCACCCCGCCCTCCGCTTTGCTTGCACGAGCCCACGCCGCTCTCGGAAACTTTGCAACCAACTTCCCCCAGAGTTAGCGCGCGCGGCGCAGGGAACAGAAGGAGAAAAGGGGACAGTCGTACCCGGGGACCAGAGATGCCCTCTTCCCCGTCCCCTCCCGGAAGAGGGGCAGCACTCCTGGCGCCGCCGTTCCCACCCGCGCGCAGGGTGACCCACGGTGCAAGGGCCAGAGGAGCACACGTTTTCCCCGGCTCCCTGAAGAGAACGAAGAGGGTTTTCGCTTGGATGCGCGCAGGGCTGGGGAGTGAGGTCGAGGAAAGAGGTGGCAAATAGAGAAGCGGGCGGAGGGAAGGCGGAGGGCGGTGGCTCGGACTGCGCGGGAGGCGAGGGCGCGGGAGCGAGCGCGAGCGTGAGCCGCGCCTTTCGGGCCGGGTTCCTGCGCGCCCGGTCCGGCCCTCGCAGCTCGGCGAGCAGCCGCGAGGCCGCAGAGTCAGGGCCCGGGGTCCGGGGCCGCCCGTCCGGCCTCCTGGCGCATCGGCCTGCTCACCTGCCCGGAGCCTGGACACCTGCGCCGCCTTCTCCTGGAATCTCGGGTCTCCTGGGCGGCTCCTCGCCTACTGGGAACTCAGAAGCCTCATCCTAGGTTAGGGATCTTGAACGCTCCACAACCAACCACAAAGAGAAAACAGCCCCTACCCACTCCTGTCTGGCACATTTTCCTCTTTGTCTAATTATGATGACTTCCAGAATTGTCTTTTTAGGAGAAGTCTACCCTCCTCCCCCCCGCCCCCACCGCGACAAACCCTTACTTTCCGCTCTCCTCAGGGATCTGCTTGGAAAATAATGAAAAGTCAGTACTTTGAGACAATTCAATTCTGCTGCCTCTCAAAAATACTCGAGTTATGGGGTAAATCAACGAAGAGTTGCTAACTTCTAAATAATACCCAATACTCCACTGACTGTTATAGTGGACTAATTGAATCTACTAAAACATTACCAAACCTTTTGAAAATATCGACTGCTTGTTTCTCTCTTTTCTCAAGAAATGAGGGGGAAGGGCCGTTTGCCAGGTGAACAGTCAATATGGCTTCAAGAAGGTTTGCTCCCTGCTTCATGAAACACTCCTGTCAGGGCTGTTCGAAGTATCTCTTTCCCAACCTGCTTGCAGGGAAAACAAATGATCTCCTCCCAAGAATCTTGGTCCTTAACTGGTCAGAGCTCCCCCACCTCCACTCCCGGGCTTCTCTGTGTACGACACTAGCCACTGCTACTTTTGAAAAGGATGCCATCGTTTCTCAGATGCCACCATATTATTAATATTTTTAAATTAATTAAAATGGTGGATATACCAGAGCAAATGGGCTTAGGAATCCAAGTATCCTCTCTGAACTCACAATGTGGGCACCCCACTTGGGACGCCACCCCTGCCATTCCTACGGCAGGCTGACAGCATCCTATAGCTCTCCCTTCTCTGCTTCTCTGTTCAAGGACTTCCTTGAACAGAAGAGGACCCCACTTTGCTAGTGCAGGAGGGCAGGCTAGAAGTGCCAGGCAGATAATGCCCCTCAGAGAAGTCCTCAAGCAACCAAGGATGCAAGTCAGTTTAAAACTACCCCAGCTTCCTCACCTGGAGGTAGGACTAGACTTACTAAGTTGTATTCTACACTGTCTCCCGCAGGTCCTCATCTTTGAGCCTCAGTTTCCCACTGCGGTAACTTGCTCTCTAAGGAACCCTATGCTGGCTCCCTTCCTTACCTGTCTCCCCGTACTTCTAGTGCTTTCTGCCATCACATCCCAAACAGGCCACAGTACTTGCCCTCGAATCCTGGTCTCATGGTCAGCTTCTGCAGGAACTCAGCCTAAGACACCTCTCAGATATGTGCTTTTTAAAGGGAGGAATCCACTCTATTCAGAGAACGAAGCTGCAAAATCAGATTTTCCCTGGAAAAGAGGTTATTTCAGCAATGAAAAGTGTTTAAGTTATCTAGTTTACTTTCTGGGTCATACTTTAAAATTAGATATTTTACTAAATAAAGTATAGAATCGTACCTCGTGTGTGAAATTTTTGTACATAGATTCATAAGAGAAGACGTTCTTTAAGTCTGAGGCCAGCAGACAGCAAAGCAACAGGATGTTCTATTAGAATCACCTTTTTTAAAACTGAGTTAGAAGTAACATAGAGGGCTTTTTTTGAGCCTCTGATGAGAGTTAAGAAGGATGACAAACACATCTCATACTATGTCTCAGTGTATGTCTAGTGTATTACCTAGTCAGTAATATTTACAGTGGGAGATCCTATGGTGTTTTTCAGCAAACTTCTCACAGCATAAATTGGCCAACTGTTGCAACAGTTTTTATGAAATTATATATTAAATCTTATTCTGCTCTTAGCCATCATTATGTATAAGTCCTCCAGTATCCACATAATTATAAGCCCCAATGCCATCCTTAGCTCCTAGAACTTTCCTTCTTAGGTTGCTTTCACTGCTGTTTTTCTTAAATTCTCCCTGTGATGGTCCTCAGTGCTAGTCACCAAATTTTTGTTGTTCTCCCTCTGGGCACATGTTAGGAATGCAATTCCCTACTCCCCTTGAATCAGATGGGGCCATGTCATCTCTTCTGGCCAATGAAATGCGAGCAGAAATAGTAAGTGTCTTTTCCAGGTGGAAGCTTTAAGAGCCAGTGTATGATTTCATGTGTCCCTTTTCCATCTGCTACCGTGCTGGATAAGGTTGCTGATTTGCCCTGGGTACCAGGGTGAGCCCCCTCCACAGCCAACCTCAGTGATCATTGTGTGTTAGCAAAAAAATAACCCTTTCTTGTCCTAAGCCACTGAGATTTTAGGGTTGTTTGTAATCACGGTACAACCTGGCTGATTTTCGCTTGTTCAGATACTCTCAGTCATTTATCTTTACAAAGCTATACTTCTGGTTTCCTTATGGGTTTGGGATCTTGGAAAGTTTATACAGTAGCTCCCGTGAACTTCCCATAATATTTTGCAGCTGGACTTCAAGTTTAACGGTACTGTGCTGGGTAAATAGTTTTATGAAAGATTAGTTTATCTTCTTGTTAAAAAAATAAAAGCCTAGCAACAAATTATGAAGAAGGGGGTAGGATTTTGTGGAGTCTGATACACTTCACTTCTGCATCTGCCCCAGAAAGAGTTGACTTTCCCCAATCTTTGTCATTGGCTTACCAACTTTCAGAACTTCTTTAACCAACACCGTAAACTCAACGAGTCTTTATCATGCTGCATTTTAAACGAAAATTCTTTCCACAAGTCATTTAACCTTTGGTGAAGTTTTATTGGTTTTATTTACCTAATAAAACTGAGAAGTAATCACCTACTTCATGGGGTTGTTATGAGAATTAAATGAGATTTTCAGGTCCTTAATCGAGGGGCTACATGTAATAGTGGCTACCATTCAGTTACAAATACTTCATAGCTTATCTATCAATTTCCCTGGGTCAGAAACATTAATAAGGAGGCTTGCCTATTCTGAAATGTTTTTTCATTTTCTTAATATTCCAGCAATAATCACTATATTGCAAAAATGTTAAGAATAATGAACAGTACATCTTTTTCCTTTCCCAAGAGATATCCGGAAAATTGAAACCCCGTTTTACTTCTAAGCCCTAAGGCCTGTTGGTTTTACTTGTACTCTTGTTGTTGCTACTGTTACTGTTTCTAATTATTTCCATTTCCTCTGGTAAAATCCCAACTCCATAGCCTCGAAGGTAAGGTCCTCCACATAAAGCCTCCCCACCCCCTCAATATGTATTTCCCATCAACATGACTCATACTACACGCCCTGATAATACTAAATTGCTTGTAGCAATGCCATCTCAGGCTTATGCGCTTTTACTCATGCTGTTCTCTCGGAAGACATTTATCCCACCTTTTTCCTATCTCTAATCCTTACTCGCCTTTCAGATCCTTCTACACAAGCATCTCCTGTAATAGGTTTCCTTCCGGAAACCCCAGGTTGGACTAACTGTCCCTCCTTCATTTATCCCATCAAATATCTCTATCCTTTCAGGAGGTAGTAGAATTTTTATTAAGAATGTGAGTTTTAGAATCATCAGCTGGGTGTGTATCACCTGGCTTTGCCACTCACTAGCTGTGTGACTGTGATCACGTAACTTTACCTTTTTGACCTCGGTTACCATGTGTAAAATAACATAAGACTACCTGCATCATGGGATTGCATGGACAAAATGTCATCAAAAATGTAAAGTGCTAAGCATATAAACCTGACAGTAATAAAAACAGCTGTCATTTATTGCGTGTTTATTATCTCTAGCAGATTTAAATAAAGTTAAAGTAGTAAAATAGCAGATGGTGAATTTCATTTTGATTCTCAGCTTTTCTTCTCCGATATAAAGGTCTGGAACTTCAGTAAAGTATCTTCCTTAAGGATGCTACGCATTGAAAACAAAAGCTACCCAAACTCTCAAGAGACGATTGTGCTGTAAGTGTTATACCAGAAACTAGATTTCCTAATTAACAGTGCTTCAGTCTTTATATCAATATATATAGGCCACAGTAGACCATTAGAAGGTTCAGAAAGAGCAAGGAATCTAATGTATTGTCCATGTATTGGACTGAAGAGTATTTCATCCAGGCTACAGTGGAGTTCTGCTCTATGTACTGTATGTAACTGAATAATATACAGTAATTCTCCATTTTCCCAATAAGAAGATTGTTTTAAAAGTTTCTTGGCCAACTTAAATATATACACTTTTAGATCATGTGTCTACTTATTTAATATGCTTCCATATTTTCATCACATTAATAAATTTAGAAATAATAATTCAGAAATATTTCTGTTTTTGCCACTCACAATTCATGAAACAATTTTATTTTCTCTTCTCACACATCTTTGTCATCCCCATAGCCACTCTGATTCATTTATCTCTCATTATCAGAGCCCATCATCTTTATTTCTATTTAAATTGTTGAAAACACAGCTCTTCTGGAGCTGACGTTGATACTGAAATTGGAAATTTTACCCCAACCCACAAATATCATTCACATAACATTAAAAAAAAAATTAGTCATCTTTCCTACGGATGTATAGCTGAGCTAGCCACAACACGAAAAGATTTGTTTTACCTTGAAAAGATTTGTTTACGAAGACAGCAAAATTTGATGATCATGAGGTCTTATCCCCAAGATAAAATTTTTTTTAATAAATAAGTCTATATTAAATACATTAGCCTCCTACATTTCTAGTTTGTCATATGACCTCCATAAGCATTAGAAACCAGCTTGAGGCCCAAAGATTGAGGGTAATGTGGCTTTGCCAAGTATAATTTGTTGTTCGAAATAAAATAATTGAGAAATTGAGAGATTACAGCATAGGGTCTTTGGGTAAGGCAAACTCCTCTTCTGAAGGATCATTTGGGGGGAAATATCTTACCTGACATTTAGGAAGGTACTGGCAGTAATCTGTCTTGTCACATGTGTCACATGCAGGCTTTTTCCATATTAGTGCAAGAGAGATCCTGACAAATTCCACCCTCCATCTGTCCAAGACAATCCATCAGCATCTGCTTGCATTTCTTTTTTCTTTTTTATCAATTTATTTATTTATTTATTTATTTATTTATTTTTGGCTGTGTTGGGTCTTCGTTGCTGCGCGCGGGCTTTCTCTAGTTGCGGCGAGCGGGGGCTACTCTTCGTTGCGGTGCGCGGGCTTCTCATTGCATCAGCTTCTCTTGTTGCGAGGCATGGGCTCTAGGCATGAGGGCTTCAGTAGTTGTGGCGCATGGGCTTAGTTGCTCCGCGGCAGGTGGGGTCTTCCCAGACCAGGGCTTAAACCCGTGTCCCCTGCATTGGCAGGCAGATTCTCAACCACTGTGCCACCAGCAAAGTCCCTGCATTTCTTCATGCATTACAACTCCTTAGTTTCTGTCCTCCCATCTGAACCAAGGATCATTTCCATGTCATTATTCTAGAAGATTCTAAAACAGCATGGCATCTTTTAAAAAACAGATTTAAACATTTCCCTCCGTTGAGGTTTTTTTTCCTTCTCTTTCCAGCAACTTTGCCCATTCTGCTGTTGCTCACCCAGTTCCTATCATCTAACCGTCCCTGCATTTGCGCTGTTACACTGTATGCTTCCCAGTGGAATCAAGTTTCCATCCATTATAGAGCTTTCTCTGAACCCCTCTGCATGAATTAGATGGCTGGCACCTTTTTTAGGAAAATGTACATCACAACTTCTGATTACGACTCATGTTCTTGGATGATTACCCTGTGTATGAAGCAGTCCTTCAGGCTAACATGATTATGCAACAGTAATATCTTTAACTTCAGGGGGTAAAAGCCTGACACTGTTCCATGTGAAATGGCATAATTTTTGGTTTTAATTCCCGATTCTCTGTTTCATGACATGTATCCCTGATATCTAACTTAGATAAAATCTTTAACCAAAGGCAAATACAATGTAATGGAAATATTCTTACCTGTTTTCTTCCAATTCTGCAATATTTTTGGCTCTAAAATTCATGTAATTTTGCCATTGCTTAGTATGTCCTGTGGAAATACTTATTTGAGATGATAACAGCCTTAAATAAGAACAGAACTGATGAATATTTTGTTTTGTGGAGAAAGGTATTATTAGACTTTCTTCTCCAGGCTAAAAACAAAAAATCAAGGTCATCCTAGTCATAGAAGTTTCTCAGAAAGACATTTTTATTATAGCTTTGACTTAATCCAGGAAGCCTATCACTAATAGATACAATTAAAAAGAACAAGGGATAAACTAGGTGGCTTTTTCCCCAGCCACCTGCTATCTCTCCCCTGCTTTCTATTTTACTGTCCTGTATATCCATAGTAACACTGATTATACTTTCTCTAACATGATTTGGAATAGGCCATCTTTTAACTTTGCCTGGGTTATCACCTACTTTGGGATTGGAAGCTCTATACACTCAGCTTAGATATTCCTTTCTCACTTCAGTTTATGTTAGTTCATAAGAGATTTCCTTCAGTTTTATAGTATTTTCTTCTCTCATTATTTATTTAGTTTGCTTTTTATTTGCTGGCAAGCTTAGCCCTCATAAAAAGCGCTAGAGACATCCATTGATCAAGAGCGCAGGCAGGAATTCTGACAACAGCACTTCCCGCCCTATAAGAGGAACCACTTGGTCCTTGTTGCAGCTGGGATCACAGTTGGCCTCATAAATGGTTGCCAGTAGCCTGCACGGAACAGACCCTTGTCTTTAAGGAACTGTGCTAGAGCCATCATCCTATTTAAACTAGGGCAAAGAGGCAACCATTTGTCTTCTCCTTCAGAGCCAGCAATTTTCCCCTGTAATAAATGACTTCATTTTGCCACTGGAGTTACAGAGGTTAAATTTACAGCTAAGTGCAATCCTTTACTCATTACAGCACCTTCCAGAGAGCTCACTCATTTATTAGCAAAAATATCACTTTGAGTCAGCAATAAAGTTGCAGATGTGCTCATACAAAATTACTAAGAATAAGGGTGAGAGTCTGATGTGGAAAAATATAAAGTATCACACCAAAAGTACTTCCCCTTTTTTTCTCCTAAATTTAAAATAAAGTAATAAGACATTTAACAAGGGGTTTTCGTGTTTCCATGCCCAGTTTCTTCCCAAGAATTAATCCTTGGTTTTCTTCTCTTCCTGAACTACACCCACCTATCTATGCTGACTCTATCCACTATGGCTTTGAGTTTCACAACCCCCATCTCTGTACCTCCAGCCCAGATTGTTCTTCCTTGACCCAAACACCTATAAATCCAACTGTTCACTGGAGGTTTTCACCCACAGGTCCCACAGATAGCTCTCATTTAACATAGCTTAAGCTAATTTTACCAGCTTTTTCTCAAAAATCAGAAACTCTCCCCTACAATCCTTCTTATTAGCCCTACTACTATTTAACCAATTGTGATGGATAATTTTATGGCAACTTGACTTAGCTAAAGGTTGCCCAGATAGCTGGTAAACCATTCCTGCGTGTTGTCTGTCAAGGTGTTTCCAGAGGAGATTAGCATTTAAACAGATAGACTAGGTAAAGAAGATCACCTTCACCAATGTCAGTGGGCGTTATCCAATCCGTTGAAGGCCTGAGTAGAACAAAAATGCACAGGAACGGTGAATTTGCTCTCTCCAAAGAAGCTTGGGACATCCATCTTCTCCTGCCCTCAGACACTGGTGTTGCTGCTTCTCAGAACTTTGCATTCAGACTGAATTATACAGCTGGCTTTCTTGGTTCTCTAGCTTGTAGTCTGCAGATGGCGGGACTTCTCAGCTGACTCACAAGATTATAACCCATATATATTCAGGGTTCTCCAGAGGAAGAGAACCAATAGGATATATAGATATACACACTGGTAAAGGGAACAAAAACAACAAAAATGTGGGAGTTACTCAACACTTTTCCCCACTCCCCTCAGTCCACAACTAAATGCCTAAACACTCAAAAAGAACAGTCAGTTTTATTTCCTTAGCATCTCCAACATGCTTCCCTTCCTGCCCCATAACTACTACTCAATTCAGGCCCTCATCATCTTTCAACTGAACAACTATAATGGTCTCTCTCTGTTATAGACTGGATGTTTGTGTCTCCCCAAAATTCCTATGTTGAAGCCCTAACTCCCAGTGTGGCTTTATTTGGAGATGGGGCCTCTAAGGAAGTAATTAAGGTTGAATGAGGTCATAAGGGTGGCGTCCTGATCTGATAGGATTAGTTTCCTTGTAAGAAGGGACACCAGAAACCTCTCATTCTCGTTCTCCATGCACACATGGAGGAAATGTCATGTGAGGACACAGCAAGAAGGAGGCCATCTACAAGCCAGGAAGAGAATCCTCACCAGTAATGGACTCAGCCAGCACCTTATTCTAGGATTTCTAACCTCCAGAACTGTGAGAAAATAAATGTTCTGTTGTTTAAGACACCCAGTCTGTGTTATTTTGTAATGGCAGCCCAAGCAGACCAATACAGTCTCCAAACCAGTCTCCTCCTCCGCGGTCACCCTGGCGCCATGTCCAAACAATTTGAAGCACTGTTCCCAGAGTGACTTTTATAAAAATGGCATGTTGATCACATTATTTATTTCCTTAAGAAAAAATAAAATTATTAATGGCTCCCTACATTGCCAGAGTCCAAACTCAGCCTCCTCTGTGATCTAGCCTTATCCACCCTCCCCTCATTCCTACCATCTCCCCTCCCCACATATAAACATCTCCATCCACATTAAATAACTTACAGCACGCTGTGTCTTTTTCTGTCTGTGCCACTCCTACCCTCTATCCCTCTCTCCTTTAATTTGGCTTCCCTTTCTCATTGAAGCCTTCCCTGATCTTCAACATGCAAGAGACCAAACATTCCCCATGCCTCATACAACCGTTGAACCTCATTCACATCTCTATTCCAACACTGACCAACTGTCTAGCAGGGTTTATACATGTCTTCCCTACTAGGTCATGTGCCTCATTTATCATTGCCTTTCTAGTGCCTAGCACAGTGCCTGGCATACAACAGGCACTCAATGTTTGTTTAATTGGAAGAATGACCTAGGTAAAATATCAACACCTCATTTCTGCTCCTACTACTTCAAAAGTAGATGACCTTATTTTATCTCTGTTGACTTTCATTTTGCTAAAATTATCTCATCACTCTGATCTGTCAAGGTTTGGGTTTGTTTTCTTTTCTTGGCAGTTAGATCTAATATAATGGATCCACCAGTTACAAATTCTGCACCTTCAGCTAAGTTATTGATTTCATAAAAGGATTAATATGTCCTGGTGAGAGCCCTGAGAAAGCATTAAAACTCTCCCTCTACTTTGAATCAATTCATTAACTAATTACTTTCACATTTCACCCGCTTACTTATCCACCTAATTCTACTGCCACAATCCATTATAACTTTTTTCCCTAAACCATACCTGCCTAAGGGTAAACCTGGTCACAAGAACGTCCCACCCAATATGTCATGCTTTAATCTGTAAAGTTAT
Source organism: Eschrichtius robustus (assembly GCF_028021215.1). NCBI lineage: Eukaryota > Metazoa > Chordata > Mammalia > Artiodactyla > Eschrichtiidae > Eschrichtius > Eschrichtius robustus. The sequence continues at coordinate 91,467,286 of NC_090835.1, forward strand.
TGTTTCTTCTTCTACCCCCTCCCTTACTGTTTATGATATACACTAGTATTTAGTCTGTGTACACTTGGGATTTGATAAAGTTTACTCTAAACATTTTAAGCATTTTATATATACTTTGAAATTGAATTCGAGCTCAAACTATAATGTATTATATTTCCATTATTTTTACTACATGTGAAGCTGAGACTTTCAGAACAGATATTCTCAGTGACCCCGTGCAGAACGTGCTTTAGTGATATGCTATTGGCCTCAAATGAAGGCTATCAAAGACCCAGAGACATGAAAGTTATTTTTGTGTCTATTGTAGCAATGTTGCCAAGGACATTTTCACTATATCATACCATGTCCTCTTTATGTGAATCTACAGGAGAAATGTTTCACAGGTTTTAGATTCAGAAAAAGTGTTCCATTTATAGTTTGGCTTTAATCTTGTGGATAAATCTTGTAATTAAGCAGGTTCCCTCTTTGCTTTGTTCCTCAGAAATGTAAAGCCCAATTAGCCGATCTTCTCTAGCACCTACTCAAGGTGAGAAGGTTAACGTGTTTGTGTGTGTAATCTTATCCCTTGCTTTAATCATTTAGTTTTTCTACCCTTATTTTCTACCCCCCAAAAAATTATTTCAAAAATTGAGGTTTCTATTTTGCATTTATGTAAAAGGTAGCACATGAATCGGGGCAAAAATAATTTTGTCTTTTTTTACAAACATGGGAATTGAAAGCCCTGATAAGGGGATAAATTTAGTTAAAGTTTTAAGACTGTTTAACCCAATGAGACTGAGCTTTTTTTTTTTTTTTAAACATCTTTATTGGAGTATAATTGCTTTGCAATAATGTGTTAGTTTCTGCTTTATAAAAAAGTGAATCAGTTATACATATACATATGTCCCCATATCTCTTCCCTCTTTGTCTCCCTCCCTCCCATCCTCCCTATCCCACACCTCTAGGTGGTCACAAAGCACCGAGCTGATCTCCCTGTGCTATGCAGCTGCTTCCCACTAGCTATCTATTTTACGTTTGGTAGTGTATATATGTCCATGCCACTCTCTCACTATGTCCCAGCTTACCCTTCCCCCTCCCCGTATTCTCAAGTCCATTCTCTAGTAGGTCTGTGTCTTTACTCCATTTTGCCCCTAGGTTCTTCATGAACACTTTTTTTTTTTTTTTTAGATTCCATATATATGTGTTAGCATATGGTATTTGTTTTTCTCTTTCTGACTTACTTCACTCTGTATGACAGACCCCAGGTCCATCCACCTCACTACAAATAACTCAATTTCATTTCTTTTTATGGCTGAGTAGTATTCCATTGTATATATGTGCCACATCTTCTTTATCCATTCATCTGTGGATGTACACTTAGGTTGCTTCCATGTCCTGGCTATTGTAAACAGAGCTGCAATGAACATTATGGTACATGACTCTTTTTGAATGATGGTTTTCTCAGTGTATATGCCCAGTAGTGGGATTGCTGTGTCATATGGTAGTTCTATTTTTAGTTTTTTAAGGAACCTCCATACTGTTCTCCATAGTGGCTGTATCAATTTACATTCCCACCAACAGTGCAAGAGGGTTCCCTTTTCTCCACACCCTCTCCAGCATTTATTGTTTCTAGATTTTTTGATGATGGCCATTCTGACCAGTGTGAGATGATATCACATTGTAGTTTTGATTTGCATTTCTCTAATGATTAATGATGTTGAGCATTCTTTCATGTGTTTGTTGGCAATCTGTATATCTTCTTTGGAGAAATGTCTATTTAGGTCTTCTGCCCATTTTTGGATTGGGTTGCCTGTTTTTTTGATATTGAGCTGCATGAGCTGCTTGTAAACTTTGGAGATTAATCCTTTGTCAGTTGCTTCATTTGCAACTATTTTCTCCCATTCTGAGGGTTTTCTTTTCGTCTTGTTTATGGTTTCATTTGCTGTGCAAAATCTTTTAAGTTTCATTAGGTCCCATTTGTTGATTTTTGTTTTTATTTCCATTTCTCTAGGAGGTGGGTCAAAAAGGATCTTGCTGTGATTTATGTCATAGAGTGTTCTGCCTATGTTTTCCTCTAAGAGTTTGATAGTGTCTGGCCTGACATTTAGGTCTTTAATCCATTTTGAGTTTATTATTGTGTATGGTGTTAGGGAGTGTTCTAATTTCATTCTTTTACATGTAGCTGTCCAATTTTCCCAGCACCACTTATTGAAGAGGCTGCCTTTTCTCCACTGTATATTCTTGCCTCCTTTATCAAAGATAAGGTGACCATATGTGCATGGGTTTGTCTCTGGGCTTTCTACCCTGTTCCATTGATGTATATTTCTGTTTCTGTGCCAGTACCATACTGTCTTGATTACTGTAGCTTTGTAGTATAGTCTGAACTCAGGGAGCTTGATTCCTCCAGCTCCGCTTTTCTTTCTCAAGATTCATTTGGCTATTCGGGGTCTTTGGTGTTTCCATACAAATTGTGAAATTTTTTGTTCTAGTTCTGTGAAAAATGTCAGTGGTAGTTTGATAGGGATTGCATTGAATCTGTACATTGCTTTGGGTAGTGTAGTCATTTTCACAATGTTGATTCTTCCAATCCAAGGACATGGTATATCTCTCCATCTATTTGTATCTTCTTTAATTTCATTCCTCAGTGTCTTATAGTTTTCTGCATACAGGTCTTTTTTCTCCTTAGATAGGTTTATTCCTAGGTATTTTATTCTTTTTGTTGCAATGGTAAATGGGAGTGTTTCCTTAATTTCTCTTTCAGATTTTTCATCATTAGTGTATAGGAATGCAAGAGATTTCTGTGCATTAATTTTGTATCCTGCTACTCTACCAAATTCATTGATCAGCTCTAGTAGTTTTCTGGTAGCATCTTTAGAATTCTCTATGTATAGCATCATATCATCTGCAAACAGTGACAGCTTTACTTCTTCTTTTCCAATTTGGATTCCTTTTATTTCTTTTTTCTTCTCTGATTGCTGTGGCTAAAACTTCCAAAACTATGTTGAATAATAGTGGTGAGAGTGGGCAACCTTGTCTTGTTCCTGATCTTAGTGGAAATGGTTTCAGTTTTTCACCATTGAGGATGATGTTGGCTGTGGCTTTGTCATATCTGGCCTTTATTATGTTGAGGAAAGTTCCCTCTATGCCTACTTTTTGGAGGGTTTTTATCATAAATGGGTGTTGAATTTCATCAAAAGCTTTCTCTGCATCTATTCAGATGATCATATGGTTTTTCTCCTTCAATTTGTTAATATGATGTATCACGTTGATTGATTTGCATATATTGAAGAATCCTTGCATTCCTGGGATAAACCCCACTTAATCATGGTGTATGATCCTTTTAATATGCTGTTGGATTCTCTTTGCTAGTATTTTGTTGAGGATTTTTGCATCTATGTTCATCAGTGATATTGGCTTGTAGTCTTCTTTCTTTGTGACATCTTTGTCTGGTTTTGGTATCAGGGTGATGGTGGCCTCGTCGAATGAGTTTGGGAGTGTTCCTCCCTCTGCTATGTTTTGGAAGAGTTTGAGAAGGATAGGTGTTAGCTCTTCTCTAAATGTTTGATAGAATTTGCCTGTGAAGCCATCTGGTCCTGGGCTTCTGTTTGTTGCAAGATTTTTAATCACAGTTTCCACTTCAGTGCTTGTGATTGGTCTGTTCATATTTTCTATTTCTTCCTGGTTCAGTCTCAGAAGGCTGTGCATTTCTAAGAATGTGTCCATTTCTTCCAGGTTGTCCATTTTATTGGCATAGAGTTGCTTGTAGTAATCTCTCATGATCCTTTGTACTTCTGCAGTGTCTGTTGTTCTCCTTTTTCATTTCTAATTCTATTGATTTGAGTCTTCTCCCTTTTTTTCTTGATGAGTCTGGCTAATGGTTTATCAATTTTGTTTATCTTCTCAAAAAACCAGCGTTTAGTTTTATTGATCTTTGCTATCGTTTCCTTCATTTCTTTTTCATTAATTTCTGATCTGATCTTTATGATTTCTTTCTTTCTGCTAACTTTGCAGTTTTTTTGTTCTTCTTTCTCTAATTGCTTTAGGTGTAAGGTTAGGTTATTTATTTGAGATGTTTCTTGTTTCTTAAGGTAGGATTGTATTGCTATAAACTTCCCTCTTAGAACTGCTTTTGCTGCATCCCATAGGTTTTGAGTCGTCATGTTTTCATTGTCATTTGTTTCTACGTATTTTTTGATTTCCTCTTTGATTTCTTCAGTGATCTCTTGGTTATTTAGTAGTGTATTGTTTAACCTCAATGTGTTTGTATTTCTTACACATTTTTTCCTGTAATTGATATCTAGTCTCATAGTGTTGTGGTCGGAAAAGATACTTGATACAATTTCAATTTTCTTAAATTTACCAAGGCTTGATTTGTGATCCAAGATATGATCTATCCTGGAGAATGTTCCATGAGCACTTGAGAAGAATGTGTATTCTGTTGTTTTTGGATGGAATGTCCTATAAATATCAATTAGGTCCATCTTGTTTAATGTATCATTTAAAGCTTGTGTTTCCTTATTTATTTTCATTTTGGATGATCTGTCCATTGGTGAAAGTGGGGTGTGAAAGTCCCCTACTATGATTGTGTTACTGTCGATTTCCCCTTTTATGGCTGTTAGCATTTGCCTTATATATTGAGGTGTTCCTATGTTGGGTGCATAAATATTTACAATTGTTATATCTTCTTCTTGGATTGATCCCTTGATCATTACATAGTGTCCTTCTTTGTCTCTTGTAATAGTCTTTGTTTTAAGTCTATTTTGTCTGATATGAGAATTGCTACTCTAGCTTTCTTTTGATTTCCATTTTCATGGAATATCTTTTTCCCTCCCCTTTCAGTCTGTATGTGTCCCTAGGTCTCAAGTGGGTCTCTTGCAGACAGCATATATATGGGTCTTGTTTTTGTATCCATTCAGCCAGTCTATGTCTTTTGGTTGGAGCATTTAATCCATTTACATTTAAGGTAATTATCGATATGTTTGTTCCTATTACCATTTTCTTAATTGTTTTGGGTTTGTTATTGTAGGTCTTTTCCTTCTCTTGTGTTTCCTGCCTAGAGAAGTTCCTTTAGCATTTGTTGTAAAGCTGGTTTGGTGGTGCTGAATTCTCTTAGCTTTTGCTTGTCTGTAAAGCTTTTAATTTCTCTGTCAAATCTGAATGAGATCCTTGCTGCATTGAGTAATCTTGGTTGTAGGTTTTTCCCCTTTATCACTTTAAATATGTCCTGCCACTCCCTTCTGGCTTGCAGAGTTTCTGCTGAACGATCAGTTGTTAACATTACGGGGATTCCCTTGTGTGTTATTTGTTGTTTTTCCCTTGCTGCTTTCAATATTTGTTCTTTGTATTTAATTTTTGATAGTTTGATTAATATGTGTCTTGGCATGTTTCTCCTTGGATTTATCCTGTATGGGACTCTCTGTGCTTCCTGGACTTGATTAACTATTTCCTTTCCCATATTAGGGAAGTTTTCAATTATAATCTCTTCAAATATTTTCTCAGTCCCTTTCTTTTTCTCTTCTTCTTCTGGGACCCCTATAATTCGAATGTTGGTGTGTTTAATGTTGTCCCAGAGGTCTCTGAGAATGTCCTCAATTCTTTTCATTCTTTTTTCTTTATTCTCCTCTGCAGTAGTTATTTCCACTATTTTATCTTCCAGGTCACTTATCCGTTCTTCTGCCTCAGTTATTCTGCCATTGATCCCTTCTAGAGAATTTTTAGTTTCATTTATTGTGTTGTTCATCACTGTTTGTTTGCTCCTTAGTTCTTCTATATCCTTGTTAAACGTTTCTTGTATTTTCTCCATTCTATTTCCAAGATTTTGGATCATCTTTACTCTCATTATTCTGAATTCTTTTTCAGGTAGACTGCCTATTTCCTCTTCATTTGTTAGGTCTGGTGCATTTTTACCTTGCTCCTTCATCTGCTGTGTGTTTCTCTGTCTTCTCATTTTGCTTAACTTACTGTGTTTGGGGTCTCCTTTTCGGAGGCTGCAGGTTCATAGTTCCCGTTGTTTTTGGTGTCTTCCCCCAGTGGCTAAGGTTGGTTCAGTGGATTGTGTAGGCTTCCTGGTGGAGGGGACTAGTGCCTGTGTTCTGGTGGATGAGGCTGGAGCTTGTCTTTCTGGTGGGCATGTCCACATCTGGTGGTGTGTTTTGGGGTGTCTGTGGCCTTATTATGATTTTAGGCAGCCTCTCTGCTAATGGGTGGGGTTGTATTCCTGTCTTGCTAGTTGTTTGGCATAGGGTGTCCAGCACTGTAGCTTGCTGGTCATTGAGTGGAGCTGGGTTTTGGCACTGAGATGGACATCTCTGGGAGATTTTTGCCGTTTGATAGTATGTGGAGCTGGGAGGTCTCTTGTGGACCAATGTCCTCAACTTGGCTCTCCCGCCTCAGAGGCACAGCTGTGACTCCTGGCTGGAGCACCAAGAGCCTGTCATTCACACAGCTCAATAAAAGGGAGAAAAAAAAAAAAAAGAAAGAAAGAAAGAAGAGAGCAACCAAACCAAAAAACAAATCCATCCATGATAAGAAGTGCTAAAAACTATACTTAAAAAGAAAAAAAAAGAAAAAAAACGTACAGACAGAACCCTAGGACAAATGGTAAAAGCAAAGCTATATAGACAAAATTACATACAGAAGCGTACACATACACACTCACAAAAAGAGAAAAAGGGAAAAAATATATATATATATCATTGCTCCCAAAGCCCACCTCCTCAATTTGGGATGATTCGTTGTCTATTCAGGCATTGCACAGATGCAAGGTACATGAAGTTGATTGTGGACATTTAATCCGCTGCTCCTAAGGCTGCTGGGGGAGATTTCCCTTTCTCTTCTTTGTTTGCACAGCTCCCAGAGTTCAGCTTTGGATTTGGCCCCGCCTCTGCGTGTAGGTCGCCTGAGGGCGTGTGTTCTTTGCCCAGACAGGACGGGGTTAAAGGAGCAGCTGCTTCCGGGGCTCTGGCTCACTCAGGACGGGGGGAGGGAGGGATACGGATGCGGGGCGAGCCTGCGGCGGCAGAGGCCGGCATGACATTGCAGCAGCCTGAGGCGCCGCGTGTTCTCCCGGGGAAGTTGTCCCTGGATCACGGGAGCCTGGCTGTGGCAGGCTGCACTGGCTCCCGGGAGGGGCGGTGTGGTGAGTGACCTGGGCTCACACACAGGCTTCTTGGTGGCGGCAGCAGCAGCCTTAGCGTCTCATGCCCGTCTCTGGGGTCTGTGCTGACAGCCGCGGCTCGCGCCCGTCTCTGGAGCTCGTTTAAGCGGCGCTCTTAATCCCCTCTCCTCGCGCACCAGGAAACAAAGAGGCAAGAAAAAGTCTCTTGCCTCTTCGGCAGCTCCAGACTTTTCCCGGACTCCCTCCCGGCTAGCCGTAGCGCACTAGCCCCTTCAGGCTGTGTTCACGCCGCCAACCCCAGTCCTGTCCCTGGGATCCGACCGAAGCCCGAGCCTCAGCTCCCAGCCCCGCCCGCCCCGGCGGGTGAGCAGACAAGCCTCTCGGGCTGGTGAGTGCTGGTCGGCACCGATCCTCTGTGCGGGAATCTCTCCGCTTTGCCCTCCGCACCCCTGTGGCTGCGGTCTCCTCCGTGGCTCCGAAGCTTCCCCCTCCGCCACCTGCAGTCTCCACCCGCGAAGGGGCTTCCTAGTGTGTGGAAACCTTTCCTCCTTCACAGCTCCCTCCCACTGGTGCAGGTCCCATCCCTATTCTTTGTCTCTGTTTTTTCTTTTTTCTTTTGCCCTACCCAAGTACAGGGGGAGTTTCTTGCCTTTTGGGAGGTCTGAGGTCTTCTGCCAGCATTCACTAAGGTGTTCTGTAGGAGTTGTTCCACATGTAGATGTATTTCTGATGTATCTGTGGGGAGGAAGGTGATCTCCGCGTCTTACTCTTCCGCCATCTTGAAGCTCCAGTTGAGACTGAGCTTTTCAGACTATGTTTTTGCATTTGCTAGCTATAATGACAAGTATGGCCTGGTTTCAAATTATTTTGATCCAACATTTGTAATAAATTCTTTTTATATTCAGGGTATGACTGTAGAATGTCAAAACACTTGGATAGAAAGTAAAAATTTAATTATCTTGGTGTTGGTCCTACTTATTATCACTGAAAGCAAACATTCATATGATTGGTGGTTCTTTTCACTCTTTACACAGAAGTTGTAGTGTCAGCCCTGTGAAATGAAAGTCCGACTGGCTTATATCTGAAAAATGTTAACTCAGTTCCCAGGACACACAGGTTCTAGTCCTACTTATATATTATACTAAGACTCTAGTGAGGCCTGAACCTCTCTGCATTTCCATTTCCTCGAACCTGTAAGACAAAGGTAATGCCTCCTGGGTTCTATAGATCAATTGAGATAATAGATATAAAAGCACTTGGAAAAATATGAAGTGCTATATGATTATTAGAGAATAGCTTTGAATCAGAAAACACATCATTATTGCTACATAATGATACTTTATATACAAAGATTCCAACTTTTTTAATAGAGCAGGTTACAGGAAGCATACATATACACACATGTTCAGGTTCATGAGTTAAAAAAAGGAAGTGCAGTACCTTAGCATTTTAGCCATAGAAATAAGGAAGTGAGATGGTTTCCTAGAGAACCCCCGGATTTAACCAGCCAACTTCTACTTTTTACGGGGAGGAATGACTGTATCTCCATTGTGCTTTTAAAAAAAATTAAGTTATTTATTTATTTGCTTGTTTGTTTATAGAAATAAATTTATTTATTATTGTGGTAAAATATGCATAACATAAAATTTACTATTTTAACCATCTTTAAAGTGTACAAAATTCAGTGGCATTAGGTACAGTACGATCACATTGTTGTGCAACCATCACCACTAGCCATTTCCAGAACTTTTTCATCATCCCCAACAGAAAGTCTGTACCTGTTAGACAGTAACTCCCCATTCAGCTTCCACTTTGGGAGGCTCCATCTATTCGTCTTTGGCCACCACGTGGCATTTTTCCCCATCATGTCCAGGGTTCAACTTCCTTCTGCATAGGCTTCTCATTTCCCCTTCCTTGAAAAGTTGCTTTTCACCCAGGTAATAGGTTATTTTTGCCCTATGCTATTAACTTCTTAGCATCATAACTTAAGAAATCTTTTTTGCTTGCTTTGATGGTTTGGACATAAGTGGGAATGGAGCATCAGAATTCAGTCCTTATCGTGGCCCATTTATATGCCTGGCTGGTAAACGAATCTCATTGTCTTGACTACCAGCACCTCAGGCAAGCCCTGGGCTTGCTCTCTCTGTAGTGAGACTCTGCTTTGTCTGTCTACGCTGAAGTGCATGTGATCTGGGTCACATGGAGGACAAAGTGAAACACCATGGGTAAATCAATACAAACCCACTTGAAAAACAAGTTCATTTACGAAGGCTAATACATTCAATAGAGACAAATCAATTTCAGGCACAGTCTATTCCTTGAGAACCTGTATTACTAACTCTTGTGTAGCACATGCTGACTGGTGATAGGTACCTATAAAATGTTTGCTGAAACAAATGCAGAATAAAATTCTACTTGTGGACTGGTTTTATAGTCATATCTAAATGTATAAGAAAGCTAAGAGCTATGGTGGAAAAGTGAGGAAGGAAAATTGTTTGCTATGAGCTTATATGCCAGATAATTGTGCTGTCTTAATGCTCATGATTTCATGTATTCCTTCCATTAACCCAGAAAGGGAGCCTCGTCAACTATGCCCACTTCTTGGAGAGGCTAAACAGTTTGCACAAGCTCATAGAGCAGTAGCAACGGACAAAACTAGAATTCAAACCCAGACATAGCTCACTTGAATTCCCGTCTATCTTTCATTTGAGATCACTAAAACCATTCTAAAGTATAAACCCACAGTATGCTATTCAGTTGTTTCTTTTCTGTGAAATGGCTAGTTGAACTTTGAGCTCTAGACTGCAATCCATGAGATAAAAGATGTAGAAAGTTAGAGGAGTGGATGGTGGATTAGAAAATTCAGTAGTGACCTGAGATAAACTCATGTATCCTGCTGGGCCTGTATACTCAGGCTTGATATATTTCAACCACCCATTCTTGGAAAAAAAATGTATTAACATCTAATGTTGTTCTATACCCTGTGTTGGTGTTCTTCAAGATTTACTTCAATATGGCTGATAAACATCTCACAGATTCTAGGATGAAACAACCTCTGAGTCTCTGGAATGGAAGATAATTAACAGGACTTCCTGGAACCTGATCTGTTCCGGAGTAATAACATTGTCATAATTTAGATACACCAGCTTCAAAAAGAGGCTGGTAATAAAAAATAATATTAGCACAAAACGTATGGTATAGAAAATACCATAGGCATAAGGAATGTTGAGAAATAGGTGAGTTTTAAGTTTTCAAAACAGATATGTTTTAGAAAACCATTACTTAAGAATATATTAATTGAATAAACAGAAGACTGTATTAAGTACTTATTGTCATTATTACATCAATTAAAAACATCTGGACTTACCTGAAAGTAGAAAATATAACACTGAGCATAAAACCCTAGAAATTTATGGATGTAAAGATGGTGAATACATTTTGCTCACAAAGTCTGACATCAAAAGTCAGAAGAAATCAGTATACTTGCAGTTTCATAGAAGGCAAAAAATCTACATGCAGTTAAAAAAAAAAAAAGATCATTGTATTTATAAGGAAATCCTTGTGAACGTGCAATGCAGTTAGGGTGTGTCAAATATACCCTATCTTCGGTTGTATTTTCACCTGCAAAAACCAAAAAAAAAAAGAAAAAAGGACTCATCAGCTACAGCTCTTTTTGAAAAGATCTATCATTGTGCCCCACTTACTTTTGCTCAATATTCTTCACAAATTTTTCTTTTAACTTGCAAATTTGAAATTCATTTTTCTCAGAGGCAAAATGCCTTTCTCCATAAAAATTCTAAGACTTTAAATATTCAAAACATTCTTTTTTTCCATTCATTATAATCCATACCTCTGTGTCTGCATGGCATGGATTAGAACACTTAAGACACTACAGTCACTGCAGCCTTCCACAGCTCAGAGAATTAAACAATCACCATGAACAAGGCACCAGGGAAAATCTCAGTGGCCGCAATGACAACTTGTTTATCAATGAGATGATCTCAAAATCCAACATATGGCAAAATGGGAGACTGAGCTGATTGTGGCCCTCCCTCTCCCATCACCATTCCAAACAAATAGAAATACTACACACACACACACACACACACACACACACACACACTTGAAAGAATAAAAGGGAAGTGCCAAAGTGCCAGAGAGAAAGAGAGTACTTTACACAGAGTAGTAAAAACATAACTTAAGGAACTAGAGACTCAGAGAAGCAGCGGCCCTAGTCCATGGGATTGTGTGTGTGTGTGTGTGTGTGTGTGTGCTACAATAGATGTGATATTTGTGATATTTGCCATGCAAGACTGTAGCTGTAGCTGAGATCCCTATTATAGCTGTCTATACTGTGAAAGAGGAGCCAGAAAAACTCCACCTCCCACTAATGGACACAGCAGAGTAGTTTTTCACCAGCTTACAGGTCCACTGCATAAAAAAGTCTTGTGAGAAACCAAATGCCAAAACTCTCCATATATGGGTAAAGAGTCCATATTTCTACTATGTTGTCTTAGTCATTTTGGGCTGATGGAAAGGGTGCTTATTTCACTACTGTTCCAGAAACAAATGCAATACTGGCAGTTGGAAGTTGGCCAAAAAGCATTGAAAGGTCCCAGGGAGATGTTTGTGCCACTGATACTACACTGAGTTAAGGAGCAAACACAGCTAAAGAGAGACACTGTAAGCTGGAAGAGAGACCAAAGGAAATATCCTAGAATGAAACAGGAAGATAGAGATAAAACATATGAAAGAGAAATTGAAAGATTTAGAAGCTAGAATGAGAAGGACAATCATAGCAACACATTAAATAATTTTCAGGAAGAAAGTACAGGCATGCCTCACTTTATTGTGCTTTATTGTGCTTTGCAGATATTGTGTTTTTTACAAATTGAAGGTTTGTGGCAACCTGCATTGAACATTTGCTCATTTTGTGTCTCTGTGTCATATTTTAGTAATTCTTGCAATATATCACACACTCCACCAGCAAAAAGATTATGACTTGCTGAGGCTCAGATGATGATTAGCATTTTTTTAGCAATGAAGTATTTTTAAATTAAGGTATGTAGACTGCTTTCTTACACCTAATGCTATTGCACTAAATAGACTACAGTACAGTGTAAACATAACTTTTATATGCACTGGGAAACCAAAAAATTCATGTGACTCACTTTATTGCAATATTCGCTTTATTGTGGTCTGAAACTGAACCCACAGTATCTTCAGGGTATGCCTGTATAGGGAGAAAATGTGAGAGGCAATCTATATATATAAATTTTATATTTATAAATTCATAAATATATTTTATATATAATTATATATTTATATAAATACATGTTTATAAGCTCCTGAGAATTAAGACATGAATCGACAGATTGAAGAATCAAGTCCTCAAGATAAATAAAAATGAGTCCAGACACAACATAGCAAAACTGGAAAAACCAAAAGAGAAGTATCAATTTACCCAGAGAGAATGATAGAAATATATATACATGCACACAAAAATGAATGACAATAAGAGGAACAGCAAACTTCTCATTAGCAGAAATATAGGTGGAAAGATGATATCATAATATTATCAAAGTGCTCAGGGAAAATAACACAGAATTCTATACTCAGTTTAACTGTCATTCAAGAATGAGGGCAATATGGAGACATTTTAAACCTACAAAGGCCTTGACAATCTGCTATTCACCAAATTTTAGTAAGAAGGAAATGTTACTGGAGTGAAGGCTCAGAATTCAAATAGCAAGAGTAGGCAAAGCAATTGCTATGCCTTTAGAAATGTAAATAAGCAGACTACAAGTAACCTATGAATGTTAAAGGTAAGGGTAAGACTTCTACTATCTGATTTCAAGACTTACTCTAAAACTTACTCTATTTAGTGCAATAGCATTAGGTAATCAAGAAAGTCTGGGATTAATGTAAAGACAGAAAACCAGATCAATGGAATAAAATAAAAAGTCCAGAGAAAGACCCACACTTATACAGTCATTTGATTTTTGACCAAGGCGTCAAAACAATTAAATAGGAAAAGAGAAGTCTTTACCACAAATGGGGCTAGAACAGTTTGTTACCGCTACAAAAACAAGAATTAGCAGAAAGTAATGCAATGGAAGACAAAGATATTACAGAGATGATGAACATAGAAAGAAAGATCTTGAATACACAATACTAGTCAAGAGATCTATGTGTCTTACATTTAATCATGAGACAATATTAGATACAACTTTATGCCAATGAACTTGAAAATATAAAATTGAAAATTATTTGAAAATATAAAATGTCAAAATTGGTTCAAGAAGAGAAAATCTGAACGTACCTGTAATCATTTTAAAAATTAAATCAGTAAACATAAATCTACTCACAAAAAGGCATCAGAGCCAAATGATTTTACAGTGATTTTTTACTGTTAAAAAAAAAAAGATAAGCTCCATCTTTCACAAATTGTTCCAGAATTGAAGAAAGTGAGCAAGTTCCCTACTTCATTTTATGAGACTAATATTGCCTTAATACCAAAATTGACAAAGGACAGTGTAAAAAAGGAAAACTAGAGTTTAATCTTATTTATTAACATAGACCCCAAAATCCTAATGAAATATTAAAAAACTTAACTTACCACTGTACTTTAAAAAGTAATACCACAAGAACAGGTATGGTGTACCCCAAGGATACATGAGTCATTTAGCATTAGAAAAATCTATTGAAGTTACTTAACAAAATAACAAGTTAAAGGGTAATAATTATCAGATTTTCTTAATGATTTCAGGAAAACCATCTCTAAAATTCTAGATGCTTTCATGATAAAACAAACAATTTAGCACATTAGGAATGGATTGCCCTTTCCTTAACATAATAAAGGATATCTTAAAAAGATAAAAACTATAGCTAACATCATACATAATGGTGAAATGTCAGAAGCTTTTTTTTTTGATTGTTAGAAAAAAAACAATGAGAAGCTGATTTCACAGTTTCTTTTCAGCATTCTACTGGAAATCCTGCTTCAAACAATGAAAAAAGAAAGATAAAGCAAAGGGCATGGAACTTGATCTTGGCATCTACTATGGTTAATACAAGAGAATGAATGCCTTTAGGGAAGGAACTACCTTTGTTTAGATTTTCTTGCTAAACTACTAGTGGGGAGGTGAGGGCTTGGGCCAACAGGAGCCGAAGCAACGAAAAAAACTCAGTGTCTCTGTGTTTAAAACAAAGAATATTTGGGTCTGAGAAAATGAGACTGAAAAGAGGTGAGAGGAAGAGATCGCAATATTGCTAGAGGCCAAAGCCCATATTTAGAAAGGATCTGGGGGCCAGGTCTTCTTAACATTCCATAATTAAGATACTTGAACGTTCATGAATAAGAGTCTCTGCCATGACAAAATATTCAGTAAAGACCTGTACATGTGGTAATGCCTTCTGGGAGTGTTTTTTTTGTTTTCTGATGCAACTTTAAAAAAAAAAACAAACCCACCAAGAATGAATTCCCTATCTAGCTCAACAGGATGGAGAGCAGGAAAAACATAACAGTCTCAATCTTAAATAACTCAGCAGTAAAAGGAGTCCAGAACCAGAGAAGACAGTGATAACCTAAGACCTGTGAGAAGTCACAAGACTTTGGCACATTATATAGCAAGGGACATGGAATAAGGGTTCTAGCAGTTTTATGGATATATTAACATATAGAAAACCATGGTGCTGTAAACAGCAAAAGATTCTACAAAAAAATTGCAAAGGTAATACGAAAAACTTTTACAATCTGATTCCTACCGATCGTGAGGTTGATTTCTTACATAGTCTGTGGCTAGGTGACATGGATGCCGTGAAAAGGAAAAGTTTTGAAGTGTGTTTAAAAGGTTTCACTGGAAACACTAGAATTCATTTATAGAGAAAGATTTTTTTCATTGAAGTATAGTTGATTTACAATATTGTGTTAGTTTCAGGTGTACAGCGAAGTGATTCAGTTACATATATATTTTTTCAGATAATTTTCCATTATATGTTGTTACAAGATATGGACTACTGTTCCCTGTGCTATGCAGTAAATCCCTGTTGGTTGTTGATTTTATGTATAGCAGTTTGTATCTATTAATGCCATACTCCTAATTTATCTCCCCCCCCTTCTCCTTTTGGTAAGCATAATTTTTTTTCTATGTCTGTGAGTCTGCTTCTGTTTTGTATATAGATTTATTTGTATTATTTTTTAGATTCCACATATAAGGGATATCATATAATATTTGTCCTTCTCTGCCTGACTTACTTCACTTAGTATAATGTTCTCTAGGTCCATCCATGTTGCTGCAAATGGCAATATTTCATTCTTTTTATGGCTAAGTAATATTCCATTGTGTGTGTTTATGTGTGTGTATGTGTGTATATATATATATCACATCTTCTTAAACCAATCATCTGTTGATGGGCACTTGGGTTGTTTCCATGTCTTGGCTATTGTAAATAGTGCTATGAACATTGGAGTGCATGTATCTTTTTGAATTAGAATTTTCATTTTTTCTGGGTATATGCCCAAGAGTGGGATCGCTGGATGATATGGTAGCTCTATTTTTAGTTTTTTTTAGGAACCTCCTACTGTTCTCCATAGTGGCTGCATCAAATTATATTCCCACCAACAGTGTAGCAGGGTTGCCAGTTCTCCACACCCTCTCCAGCGTTTGTAGACTTTTTAATGATGGCCATTTTGACCAGTGTGAGGTGGTACCTCATTGTGATTTTGATTTGCATTTCTCTAATAATTAACAATGTTGAGCATCTTTTCACATGCGGTCTTTATGTCTAAAGTTTTTATTTCCTCTCATGGTTTTGAAATATGTAATCTGAGTGGAAAACTGTCTAGAGACTGTGGAGTATGAAAAAAGAAAACAAGTTCTTCTGTGATTTCTAATTTCTCAGTGACTGAATATTTTATACTAGAATACCTGTTCAAACTAATGTCAAGGTATAAATTAGTTATCTTAAAAAATTAATCCCACAGTAATCATTTAGCTTGAACATAGAATAACTTAAGGATATTAATATGAATTACAAACAGTTCTCATTATGGTCAGAAGGATCTATTACTCCTTGGTTGCTATTTTTAGCATTCAAATCTCATAGTTCTATAAAATTAGATTATAACTGTAGAAGCATCAGCTCTAGTCAAATCAACTTTGGCAATATAAATATTCTGGAGTTACAAGTCTTTAAATGAACTGCTTTGTAAATTATTGCAAAAATATGGGGGACATTCTAGTTCCATAAGGTGTTCCTATTACTTGTGAAATCTGATCACTTATTAATATAACTAGCATGCACTTTTCTGTTTATACTTTGCTTAACTCTGCTAAGCTTGCATTGTGTTTTAGTTTTTTGGTTGTTCTTTGCAACAAACAGTATTGCTACATCAATAAGCCCATTCCTTTTTATCATTTTTTACAATATAAGATAGAATGTTTAGTCTGTTAGCCAAGACTTCTTGGTATGTTGTTGCAGCTCTATTCCAGAACATTCCTAATACAGCTGGGAAAGAATTTCTTACATTAAAGGCAGCTAATAGAAGTTATCTCATTCCTTCTGTCACAAATAAACCACTAATTTAATCACAGTTTCTGTACTAAAGTCCTTTCCAATAAAAATGGACATTTCATGCAGCAAGGACTCACATATACTAAATACCTATGATGATCAGGGAAGTAACTTTTATATAAATGTTTTTAGGGTGAGCAAGCAGCCAGCACTTTCTTCTAGTGTAAATACTTCAGGAATTTGTTTCCTCTCTCATCTCTTATGCATTAAGTCAACTGAGTAGCACAATAAAGACTTCCCAGACCCCAATCACTAATAAAGAATGATCATCTTAATGTTGTAATATGCTCCCGACTCTAAATCAGTGTTCATGATGGATGAAAAACACAAATATCAATTCAAATTTCAATAAATTCATCATTGCCACCAAAACTATGATCTTTTCCTATTTTCTACACTTTGTATTGAGTATACCATCTTACAGCTCCAATCCTCTTGACATTCTAATCCACACTTTAGTTCACTGGTTCCTCCTCAACCACCTTCCAAGATAAGGCTGGAATGGTACCTCTACCTGACCAGCAGTTACACAGAAAATAGTGAAAAATTAAAGAGCTATTATTGGACCTCCAATAAGAACATGTGGTGAGTTAAACTCATGTGGAAAAACAAAACAAAACAAAACAAGGAATGTACCTGGAGAAACACAGAGTTGAACTGACTACAAGCTAGGACTTTGCTTCCTGGTATTTCCAAATCCCATTCCCCACCACTTTTGCTTGGATGCCCTTAGGTTGACACTGAAGTTTCAATTCCTTATCTAAGACCAGTAATCATGGAGTCATATAATCCACTTCACGTCTGCCTTCCTCCTTAGTGGAGCAGGCAAACAACAGCATCTCTCCCGGAACTGGGACAGACAACCCTTTCAAAATAACTGGATGAATCATGCCTACTTCATATCCTGAACAAATTTAGGTCCATTTCCAACAGTCAACTAACAATAACCAGAAAATACATGCAGAACTAGCTCCATCATGATCTCTCCTGTTAACTGTTTCAATCTCAGAGGACAAGTTAAATTCCATGCTGGTAAAAAAGAGACAATTTTAAAACAAATCACTTAAATCTGTAGCTCTGTAGGTTTTATCTACTTTGAACTTATAGAAGACCTCAGAAATATGTAAAAATAGGAAGACTAGTGGGTATTTTAAGATTCAGTGTCCGTTAATTCTTTCTTTTTCTTAAGATTTAAGCTCTTTCACCTTGCTTGGATAGAAGTAAAGTACTGAAAAAGTTATCATATCTTTGATTTTCCAATGGTTATTCCTTTTCTCAGTTTGGGGATTCATATAATAGAAAACTAAAACTGATATAAAAGGAGGAAGAATATTGAATACCAATATAATTACTGTGATTGTATATTAAATCTATCCTTGATTTTCCCGGCAAAAAAATATCCATGAGGTGTATAACAGGATGTTTTATGTAACCCTCATTTTCTGATTGAAGGAATGAAAGGAAGCATACCGATTCATAAGAAGAAAATATTTTCCTGGTACTAAATTCCAAAGAAAAACTTTTACAGGTCCATCTACACAGAGATGTTGAACTGTATACAGGACAATATCTTCAACAGTCATTGGATAATTTCTTAGTAAACTTTTATAGGCCTCATGTTTTTAAAAACAACTTGATGAGAAACAACATTTTTACACAATAATACATTTATATTCAATTCATAAGGGAGGGCTTGAACTAAGTCAACAGCAATAGAGAGAGAAAAAATTAATAGGAATTAGTAGTGACTATGTGGAATTAAGGATTTGAAAAAGGAGACACTGCAATTACTCTTCCTCTGTTCTAGCCTTCAATACCAACCTTTCTCCAGTCTATACCCTTTCTCTAGGCCACTGTTACTCGAAGTGTGGTCTATGGACCCACCTGCCAGTCTGCAAACCATCACCAGTATACAAGGAGGTCAGTTCTGAAATTGAGAGTAAATGTTTAAAACTTTTATATCAATTTGACAGAATTATTTTATGAATGGTGAATCTAATAATTTAAAATCCAAGCCTGTTCTTTTAGTGCCTTTAATTTTTTTTTACTTTTATTTTTCTAGTAATTAATTGCCACTGTGTTTTATAAAAGTAAGCTCTTGCAATGTCTTGAAAACTTAAAAATCAAAACAAAACTGGTCCTTTACCACATATAGAAATACTACTCTAGACCTGTTTCTCAAACTTCAGTGGCCATATACCATCCTCATGAATCTGCCATATCTGTCACTAACTTTATCATTTATTCAATAACTTTATTTAAAGAAAATCAAATTTTTATTTAAATAAATTTATTTTTAAATGATACTATATCACCACCATATGCACTGTATTACTCTGTACATAGAAAATAACTATAAAAGCAAATACTATGAAAACAAAGGAATGCAACTCAATTAAAAAATAATAAAATAAGATCTTCAAGTAGTAATAACAAAGCTAATTGGTTTGCAAAAGTGTACACCTGAAAATAAGAGAAAAATCTGTTTTTTCATTCTTATCAATTGAAAATGAATATTCAGTTCAATGTTGCTTAGTTCAAGATAAAGATGAGCTATCCAAAAGATATTTAGTGGCCTTCTCAGGAAAGGTTGGACACTAAGAATTAATTCCTAATCAAAATGATATAGGTTTTGCACAACAAATTTTATCTTTTCCAGTAGTCTCCTAAAGTGAACTCCCAAATCTTCTGAATGGGTCAGGTTATTTGGTAAAACTCAGAACAGTGATTTTCGAAGTGCTTCTTTTTGCTAAATCATTGCCATCTGGTTTGAGAAAATATTTATGAAAACCTCTTATCAAGCGGTCTCCTCATAATTTTGAACATGTTTTCAGCAAGTTCTTGAGATGAAATTTCTGAAGAAACTACAAGTGTTTTCCGTAAGTATTGTTAGCAGAATAAATGTAAGTTTCAAAACTTGTTCCCAGGATCCTAACTTTATCCTGCATCATCCGTGGAAAATATAACAGTTACCAAATATTGCACTCTTAATTTGGGCCAGATGCTTTGCTAAGTGCCAGGTAGATATATAGATATAGATCTGGCATTTATATATTATAAAATCTCATTTTATGTGTATACATTATATATAATGAGATTTTACATATTACATATAGATATATGAAATGAGATTTTATATATGTTAAATTATATTTTACAATATATCATATACATGTGTGATATGTATAAAATCTCATTTAATTCTCTCTTAATAGAAACTCTGGGCTCAAAGAGATGTGGCGACCTCATTCATTCAATATTCAACAAATATTTGTTGACTATTTACTGTGTATCAAGCATCATTCCAGGCATTGAGATCACAAAGACAAACAGAATAGACACAGTCAGGTTATTTGTGTCCTAGTGATGGCTGGGAAAAGAAAGAACAAATAAGATAATTTCTCATAGTGATAAGCTATGTAGAAAGTAAGTTATGCACCAGAGATGTGTTGGTGGTTGAGGAAGTCTTATCTGAAAAGGGACATTTGAGGTGAGATCTGAACGATGAGAAGCAGCCATGTGAAGACTGGAAAGGATCATTCCAGGCATAAGAAACAGTTCCTGCCAAGCCCTTAAGACAGAAACAAGCTGGGCATGTTCAGGGAAAACAAAGAATGTATGGCTAGAATCTACTGAGCAATGGGGAACATTATATTCAGTGTTGCATCAGTCCTTGTGGCTATGTTGAAGAGTCTGGAAGTTATTCTCTGCAATGGAAAACATTTGAAGGGTTTTAATTAGGTGAGTGACATAATCTGTTCCCATTTCAAATGAAAGTTAGTTACTTGAGAAGAGATACTAAGTCCTATGTTTCCTTGTCTTTGTCACAATACTTACCCTGGAGCCTTGCAACTGGTAGGTACTCAATTAATATTTGTTATAGATTCCAATTACTTACATTAGTTATCTTCCAGCTCCCACTTCCAGTGGCAAACTGTCTTTTCACAATAACCAAAATTACAATGTAATTACATTAAATTGCATCCACATATATGGATTATTCCATCCCTTTCCCAATGAAATCTAGATGTGCTGCTTCACCCATTAAACTACCCCTTTATCAAAGTTCCATTAATCTCCTGGAGGTGCCACTGTGCTCATTAACTAAATGTTAGGTAGGCACAGAAGTTACTTTGGATTTCACTTAATAAACCAGAGCAATTAAAGTAATTACTCATATCTTGTGAAAAGAAGCCAATATGTAGCCAGTTTAACCTGCTAGAGATCTGTGGGTGAAAGAACCCATAAAGTGAGGGGTATTGGGAATAGGAGCTTGAGTCCCTTTGCCAAGGCTTTCAAGTGGAGCAATTATTTACCCTAAAAAAGGACTGAACTGACTTTTAAAACACTTTAAAAAGCCATTTCAAATGTTTGCAGAATTCTTAAAAAATGTTAAATTGCCCAATTTACTGCCTAGATTTAGCTTTTTTATCTGAAAATTTATTTTAGCAACTATCTGAATTATAGTCTCCTTTTAAATCCACTTGCTCAGATTCATGTGATTTACTTTCCAGAATAACAAGCAGTGCTCTATGCCATGTGCAATAGCAAAGAAATAAATTATAAAGTGTATGACTTTCCACCTAGTAATTTTCAATATATGGATTATCATTTGGACTTATTTTAACTCTGCACACTTACACATTATTTAGTATACCTAAAAATGTTTTCTAGACAGGAATGAAATAAGGCCACTGTTGTTAATGTGCTACTCAATACAATAGATAATTGGGGAAATTGTAGATGCTTTTATATTATTACACAGAAAAAATAATTTATATAATATGAATTACTGTAAAATGAGTTTATTCCACAACTCACAAAGCTACTATAATTAAAGAAATGAACAAATACACCCAATTTTGAGATATTTAGATTCTATAATCCATATAATCTGAAGGTCAAGTGATGTGTCTCTTAGGTTTTTTTTTTTTGGCTGTGTCAGGTCTTAGTTGCACCATGCGGGCTCTTCATTGTGACGTGCGGGCTTCTCTCTAGTTGTGGTGTGTGGGTTTTTTCTCTCTAGTTGTGGCACGCGGGTTCCAGAGCGTGTGGGCTCTGTAGTTTGCAGCACGTGAGCTCTCTAGTTAACGTGCACGAGCTCAGTAGTTGTGGCATATGGGCTTAGTTGCCCCACGGCATGTGGGATCTTAGTTCCCTGACCAGGGATCAAACCTTGCATCCCCTGCACTGGAAGGTGATTCTTTACCACTGGACCACCAGGGAAGTCCCCTTAACCTCCTAGTTTAATAAGCTACTCAAAGAAGGGAAAGATGATCAATATTTACTGAACACTCACTATATCCAGATACTTTTAAATAAGTCTCTTATTTAAACCTTCACAACACACTTCTAAGGTGAATACAATCCTCATTTTGCAGATGAGAGAGATGAGTTTCCAAAGTATAAGTAACTCATCCAAGGGCAAACCACTAGGGAAGCCTTGGGCTAGTGTTTGAAGACAAGTTTGTTTGCCCCCAACATCCAAGTTATTTCACTTCAACAAAAGATCTTCAGTTAAACAAATAACACCCCCCCGAAAAAGCAAAATAATGTTTCTACTATAATCAAAATATCCCTATTCTCTACCAAAATACGACCCCAAATAGTCATTTGAATATATCTTTAATTTTTTTCCTTCTTCTTGAAAAAAGTTACGAAACTTGTTTTCTATCTGAAAACTTGTTTTCTATCTTAACTAGTTGCCTAATTTTTGCTGCATTAGAGCATGTATTAAGGAATGGCCTATTTAAGGTGGGGAGCTTACGAGGACCAATAAGACACTAGTTGCTCCCTCAAAGATTTTATGGTGAGGGGGAAAGACAGGCAAACAGATGGTTATAAAATAAGCACTTTGATATTCCCAGAGTAACATGGAATCACAGCAGAGGTGGCGAGACTGGGGTGGGGAAGGTCCCCCCAAAGAGAGAAGCCTATGTTGATTTCTCAAGGAAAGGGTTAGCCAGGTGAAGAACTGGAGAAAGGGGATAACATGAAGCCAGGAAATCATATCAAGAGCACAAAAGTGAGAAATCGTGGTATCTTTCGGTAACTGAAAATATTTTAGTACTGCTGATGTACAGAATACAGAGAGGTTCGTTGTAAAGGAGGAAGGAGGGGTGGTAACAAATGACACCAGGAAGCTAAATCAGGACCAGTTCCCAAGAGTGCTGTAAACCATGCTACAACCTTTGAACCCTCCTGAACGTGATGCAGAGGCATTCAAGGATTGCAACCAGGGGAGTGAAATGATTGGACTTATGTTTTAAATAGACCATGCTAGGGACAGTCTGATGAATGGACTCAAGCTGGGCAAGATTAGATAGGAGAACAGGTGAAAGGCCGCCAAAATATCCCAGGTGAGATCATGATAAAGTCCTGGCCTACAGTAGTGGCAGCAGGAATGGAGTGAAAGGTAAATTCCAGAGACATCGAGAAGGTAGACTGCAGGACACTTAGTAAATCACTGGACGTGTGAGTGAAGAAAAGCTGAAGAAGGCATCTAGAATTGTTCCTTTTAATGACCTCACCACTGAGTGACAGTAGTGTCACTCATCAAAAAGAGTGAGTATCAGAGAAAGAGCAGTCTTGAAGGGGATCTCAGGAGTTCATGACATCAAACGTGAGTTTGACATCAACGGGAGACATCCACATGGAGCTATTTAGTAGGTCTGGGGTGCAGGAGAGAGGCTAGGGCACTTAAACACAGATTCCGGGAGCCAACAGTTCATATGTCTTTTATTTTAAAATATTTTTTATTGAAGCATAGTTGATATACAATATTATATAAGTTACGAGTGTGCAATGTATATCATTTTTAAAGCCATGGAAGTGAACAAGAGCATGCTAGTTGGATGCTCTTACTCACCAGAGAAGGTGGAGGGTGAGAAAAGAGACCCACAGATCACCAATACGGAAGACGTGGCCCAGTGGCAGAAGAGCCCAAGAGAAGCGCCCATGGAGCAGGGGACACCTGGGAGAAGGTGGTGTCACAGAAAGCAAGGGAGGAGAGCTTCGCGCAGGAGGATGTGACAGGCAGTGTCCAACACTTCAGGGAGGGCCGGTCAGATCAAGACAGAAAAGTACACAGTGGATTTAGCAACAAAGATGACATTGACTACAAAGGTGAGAGCTGGGTCAGTGGGCTTGTGGGAATAGAACCCAGACTCAAGTTCTCATCTGATAGAGTTTCCTGAATGAAACAAAAACTCACAGAACTCTTATTTGCTGAAGGCTTTGTGCCAGTTTTAAAGTTTAAACTTTTTTCAAGCACTTTCATTTAGTTGGCAGTTAAATAAGCAAAGGACGTGTACATGCCCTCTCCTTAATTACAGCTTTCATAATCTATTCACTTTCAGGTACAAGCAGGCTCCTCCGTAAAATGGGTTGGCTGCAGCGTCAGGTTAGGGCAAGGCTTCCATGTGAAAGCTATCATTAACTCAAACCAGTTAATACAGTTTGCATATATAAAGTATGATTAGAAGGACCCTAGGACATGATTCCAATTCTGATAATTTGCAGACATAGCACAGGGATTCATTTAGAGCTAAGTCCTAAAATGTTCTCTTGTCTTCGATATGTACCTACACCTTTTATTTTATTTTAATAGAAGATTATTATAATAGAATTAACTGTTTTTAAAATACTGGTGCTAGAGGTTAGAATTAACCCCTAATGTAGATTTAATGGCCTTATATTAGGTTTTTACTGGTAGAGTTTTCTTTCAGAGAATGTGATTTATCAACAAACATGCCTAAATCAGGGTAATAATGATCCTCACCTCCTGCATTATTTCAAAGATTTCTTCTTCTTTCTCAATTTACTTATCTAATTTTTTAAATAATGAGGACAAGTAGAATTAATTTTTTCTTGCTTTAATAATGTTCCATGACACTACTTAAATTGTAGTCTATGTTTGTAAATTTTAATAATATTGTTAATGCATACATGTAAGACATAAAAAATATATGTGTGTATATGTATGTATGTGTATGTTTGGGGGGGTGTTTTCAGGAAACTTTGGGGAGAGAGAGACATCAGAGAGAAAGAAGCAGACAAGAAGAGAAACTCTTTCTCCTCCGTTCCTGCTTCGCAGTGTTGTTTAGTGACAATGAGATGCCTAGAGTTGTTAAACCCATTAATTTGGTCAAGTGATGCTGAACAGTGAGAAAGAAAGAGACTGGGTTTCTGAAGACACTGTGGAGCTGGTCAGTCAACCAGGAACTGCTCCCTTGACTTCTTGTTGGGGAAGACAGTGACCCTAATAATTAAACCCATTTTTAAATAGGGTGTTTGTTACCTCTCAATCAATAAAAATAGTTTTATACACAACACACACACATACATACACACACACACATGCACACAGAGTGCATTATGCACTGAAAGACATTTGGTTCTCAAAGTTGTAAAAGCTACTTTGATTTGAATTAAAAAATTAGGGTTGAAAACAGCCTCAATTTTAAAACAAATTAGCAGGAAACAATCAAGTTAGGATTCTTAAAAATAAACATGATTTGAGGCCACAGTGCAATTAAGTTATGGAATTTTTAAAAGAATCAGTTATAGCTAATAATAAAAGACATATCAAGTTTTAAAGTTTTGTGTCCATGGAATTTTAAAAGAAGGAAAAAATTGAAAAAAATTTACTTCCAAATCTTTCAATTAAATCAACAAAACTATGCATGATTTTTGATCCACCATTATATACTTTAACACTCAAAAAGGAATACATTATATTAACTCCAGGAAGGAGGAGGTTATAGAATTGATTTAAGAATAAATAGGGCTTCCCTGGTGGCGCAGTGGTTGAGAACCTGCCTGCTAATGCAGGGGACACGGGTTCGAGCCCTGGTCTGGGAGGATCCCACATGCCGCGGAGCAAGTAGGCCCGTGAGCCACAACTACTGAGCCTGCGCGTCTGGAGCCTGTGCTCCGCAACAAGAGGCCACGATAGTGAGAGGCCCGCGCACCGCGATGAAGAGTGGCCCCCGCTTGCCGCAACTAGAGAAAGCCCTCGCACAGAAACGAAGACCCAGCACAGCCATAAATAAATAAATAAATTTTAAAAAAAAAGAATAAAGAATAAATTTTTCCTTTGTTTACAGATTTTAATTCATTTTGAAATAGGTGAATTTCCCTTCTACACTGGAATTTGAATAAATTAAAATTTCCCTTCTAAAGTGTAATTTGGATGCTCTTTCTGGACTTAATTCTTATCTGGAAAATAATTCTTTAGTACAGTGGAAATGACAAGAAACTTGGCGGAGGGTGGGCAGGAGACCCACGGAATCATAATTATCCAACAGAGAAAGGAAAAGCTACGTAGCATCCAACATACTCTTTAAGAGATTAGGAAAGCAGATTTCAAATATTCAAAGATGGGTACAATTGAAAATGGGAAATAGTGTAAGAGAACAGAGGACTCTCAAAATCGGGATCATTTGTGATTGTATTATTAGAATTTGCACGAGGAAGAAAAGGTGAAGACAGCTGCATGCAAAGCTTTCCGGTGTGCTCAGGTTTTCAAAGGGCCCGAGCTAAAGATGAAAGCAGGGACAAGACCAAGGATGATGAGAGAAGGGCACCAACCTGAAACAGATTCAGAAAGTGGGATGCCCAGAGGCCTCGGAAGCACATCCCTGAAAGCAAAAAAGTCTGTGGCTCAGAAAGGAAGCACGAAAAGAAACAGACAGGCCTGCTGCTCGGTCCAGAGAAAACTCAGAACAATTTCTCTTCCATTTAGTTTCCATCTTCACCATCTCGAGGCTTGACTTTGGAAAAAGAAGAGCATGTTGGCTGAGAGCAACCAAGGCCCCAAATGGGGGGAGAAAGTGAGAGCTCCCCTGTCTGTCTCCCCAGGGTTGAGTCTCTGAGGCCCCACAGGAAAATCTCCCAAAGACCCAAAAGGCTGATGGACAACAGAAGGACCACCCTTGGGCATCTTTATGTAATCATGGAGACAGGCAGAGAAAGGCAAACATCCTTCTTTTTCAAGAGGGAACGGAAGGGGTAAGATTAACCATAGGTCAAAGTGCTTTACATTAGCCCCAGAAAAACTCAAGATTTTCATTCTATTTAACTGATTGTGATCGCTGAGAAAATAACTCAGCAATCACATGGAGCCAAACTAAATTTAATTAAGTGGCTACATTCTGGTTTCTTTTTTTTTTTTCTTTCTTTTAATAGGGGCTACTAATCTTGCAGATGTAAATACGACATTTAAGGTAAATTCTGATTTCAGCCAAACATTTCAAAAAGTCACAAGATATTCTCCAAGTTGCTTTCAAACCTAAGATTTGATGATTCTTCAAAAGTGCCTTTTGTTTTCTTTTGTGACTTCATTCTTGGCAAGCTTTTATTACTTCAGATATTGGAAAATCTTGCAAAGGAATTCTAATTGAATTGCTATTCAAAATAATTGTAAAAATGGACATGTTGATCCAAGTAATTGTGATGGTTAAGTGAATGCTATTATGTATGAACAACATATAACTAACCACTTTCTAAGAATTACCTTAACACATATGCCATACTTTAAATGTTTGCCCTATGTCTAATAGAAAAGGGGGTCAGTTGTGGAATTACACTGCCTAGGTTCAGTTCTACTTCTTATTAGACCTGGGGCTAATTAACCTCTTTGGACTTAATTTTCTTATCAATAAAATGGGGATAATAATAACTATCTCAAAGGGCCAGTATTAAATGAAACAATATATATAAAGCACAAATATATAAAGTGCTCCATAAATGTTGATGCCATGAGTGGTGGTAATTGTTTAGTAGTAATTTCATTTGTTTCCAAGCAAGCCAATCAATATTCTCTGCATGAAAATGATCTTCTCTATCTGTGTCAGGTAAGATTTTGTTTGCAAGCCACAGAGCACCTGACTAAAAGTGTCTTTGTCAATGTGAATTTGTTTTCCCTGTGTAACAAGGAGTTCCGCGGTGCTGTTCTTGACTTGGTTCCATAATTCACCGTGTCATGGCTCTGGGTCAGCATCTCCACGGTTCTCTCTCGGGTTTTCCCTCATGGCCACAGGATAAGCCACTGCAGCTGCTCCCAACAGGAAGGAAACAGGAACAGGCAGTCATCAAAGGCCTCTCACCCATTATCCGGCAAGAAAACCATTCTCAGACATCCCCCTCCCCTCCCCTGCAGGCTTTCTCTCAGCACATCTTTTGGGACACAAGGGGCTGGTCCTGGCCAAGAGGAGGCTGGGAACTGAGTATCTGCCCTTTGTACCCACAGCAGTGGGAAAGGGGATTTCCCACCTTCCCAACTAGAAAAAAGGTGAACCAGGGTTTGCCACCTTATTTTACCTTTGTTTCTCCTTTTCCTTATCAATCAGATATATATTTGTTTTCCAAAGGCTCATTTCAGATGACTAAGCCAAAATAGAATGCCCTACCTCAATCTCTACACAGATGTTCATTGTCAGAGGTAAATAGATAAACACGCCACCCCACCACCCCCCCCCCGCCGCCACCTCCCTAATGCGGCAAAACAGGCAATTATTAACTGATGTAGAAATTTACAAATATCCCTAAAAAAGTTTGGGAAGCACTGAGCCAGATGGTCTCTCATGATTGCATCTGGCCCGATGACTCACTCTTTTGTCCCTTGTGTTTCACACTTTCTTTCCCAGAAATCCCCCTGATCTCATCTCCCTGTTTGCTTCCTCTTCCACTAGGTGGATCAAATGTCTTTCAAAAAATCACCTTCCTCTTCTAAGCAATGCAACAGGAGAATGACGGTGGAGAAGGGACTGAGTGAGTGTGTGTGTGTGTGTCTGTGTTTGTGTGCAGAGTTGTGGACAGAGAAACTAGATTTGCCTTTTAACTTCACCCTGTTAACTTCCAAACATAAAATAAAAATTCCATCGATATCTTTCTGATAATTCCCAGGCTTGGCTCCCTCTCTACCCTCCCCACACCTCTCATCCCAGCCCAGGCACTCTCCCTGCTCCCCACCTCCCCCAAAGAGAGAAAGTCACGAGGTTAAAAAGCTCTCCATCTGCTGTAAAAGTAAAGCAGAACTCATGAGAACTAGAAGGCCCCTTTCTACAGCAGAGCGTGCAGCAGGCTACAGCAGAAATCTCTTCTGCTCCTGCCTTTCAAAGGAGGCACTATGTTCTTTCCCCTCATTGTGGGGACTCGCCTAACCAGATGCCCTGGGCCAATCTTGTTCCAGAAAGATAACAGAATCCCAAACACGGAGCATGCCTCACCACAGCCGGTGAGGGCCAGTAAAAATGGAATTGAGTTGGAGAGGTCAATGCTTGTGTACCTTTGAAGAAACTGGATCAAAATCATTCTACACCAGCCAAAACCACCATCAGTACAATTCTAGTGGGGTAAATGGCGGGTCACAAGCGTCAGATAAGGATGTTGAGGATTAGTGCCCACGTTAAAAAAGAGTCCACATTGTGAGGGCAGGAAACTCAGAGAGAGACACCAGCAGCGTGACCAAGCTCCGAGAAGATGGGGCGACTTTAGGAAGGTTTGGGGCTGGCCTGACATATGACACAGGATTTATGCAGATGGACAGGGTCCTCAGTCCTCAAAGTCCCTTCACAAGTATGAAATGTGCAACAGAGAACCAAGATGGGGGATCACCTGAAAAACCGTCTAGGGAAGAAGTGTTGATAAACCGGTTAGGAATGTTACTCTGGAGAGGAAGAGACTTCAGCTTACAGAAGCACAGGCCCCACCACTGCCAGCTGCAGTACCATGGGAAAGTGCTCTGCTCCCAGTGTCCTACTTCCCGAGTTCAAATTCTGCCTCTGTTGATCACGGGTAAAGTCCCTGCCAGCTCTACAAGAACTAAGTGCGCAGGTAATCCATGCAAATGCATAGAACCTGCCCATGGTAACTGCATCAGCTTCTGTTGTTATGAAGTTCTTCCTATCTTGATTTAGATAATGCTGCAGCTTTCCATAAGTGCCTGAGGCTGTGAAAAAGCATTTTGGGAAGCTCCCGGTAACATTTTCAGGAAAAGCCACCTTATCA
Source organism: Eschrichtius robustus (assembly GCF_028021215.1). Lineage (NCBI taxonomy): Eukaryota > Metazoa > Chordata > Mammalia > Artiodactyla > Eschrichtiidae > Eschrichtius > Eschrichtius robustus. Next base: position 91,496,969 of record NC_090835.1, read on the forward strand.
CCTCTGGATTGCACAATAAAGAGGTGGTCCCTCAGACCTCGATTTCAGAAATACTGTGAAAGCATTCCATGAGGGGATAATCCTATTAAATTTAGAGAATTTGGTCTGATGGGGATTTGTGAAGGAATGCAATGTTCTGTGGAACGTCTTAAGTGTCTCTAAAAACACTGAATAAATGTAATAACAATAACTTCTTGTGTTTGTGAGCTGCTTTTAGCTATCAAGTGCTTACACATGTTGTTTTATTTAATGTCTGCTGAATTATCAGAAAATCCTACCTGCTGCAGATAGCTAACAGCCTACTGTAACAGGAGTTTCTGGCTCTGGGTCTCTGCTCCTTACAGGGCTGGTTTGGAGAGTAACTTTGTTATTGTTACTTTTTTGGTGGCTATTCCATAGGCAGCTGCCAAACCCCAGTAATCCCCTTTGCCCCTGATGGAACGGGGTATAACTCACAAAATAGAACTATCTCCTGAAAAGAGGCTTTTACACAAGTGTGGTTTGTAAAATACCTGCATCAGAAGCATTTTAATTTAAAAATGCAAATAGGCAGAGATCCGAATGAATTCCACCTCGGCATAGGAAATCCCAAACTTCTGGGCATGAGGTATGGAAATCTGTGTTCTTAACAAGCACCCCAGACAATCCTTACAAATACTAACAATTAAGGACAATTGTTCTAATGTTTCAAGAAGTCAACTAAAAATAGTTCAAATTCTGTCCAGCTGGCTGCTGGGCAAATGGCAAATACATTAATTGCATTTAAAGGCATATAAAAAGGACTCAGGTGTAAGGACCAGTCACCAAGCCAGCAAACCACACACCAAACTTGCCCCAGGAAACCCAGGGCAAGGGCTAGGGTGAGGCAAGCGAGACACAAAATTTAAGGGGGACCCAAAAAACTCATCAATCAAAATAAACAATATCTTAATGCAGTATTTTAAAAAAATCAAAATCAATGCAACAAAAAAAAATCCATGATGAACCAAGTATCAAAATTTTAAATACAGGATCAGTATTACCCTATTTTCCCTTTGCCCCAGGCTGTAATATGGCTCATCTGGGCACTGCCAGGATGGCTCTTTACCTTCCAGCTCAGTGTGCTGACTGGATGGTCCTCATGCAGTCTTTTATTGTATCTAAACGTGGAGCCTGGGACAGAGGAATGCCAACCATCTCATCCTCATATCGCGGTTCAGAGGGTCTCAGGTCAAAAAACCTGATTTCATTGACTTGGATACAGTGTTCTTTCCTTTGAAAATAAAAGTTAGATTGAGTTCTGTGGTCCTTAACCAAACAATTTTATTCCAGTGACAGGATTAACTTGCCTAAGACATACAGGCTCACAAGAAGCTTCACTTACTCTTTTGATGCAGCAATTGCAATGGCCAAATAGGCCCCTCTGTGGGGTGTCACTCTGCCTCAGATGCTGCTTTCTGATAGACTCTTCTGGGTGTGTAAAATTTTAAATCCTTTATAAACATCAATGATTGGCATAATTGGTGTAATTATAGGTATCTAAAAAGCAGAAAAGGCCTATGTAACAGCTGCCAATAGTTGGTTTCAGGAAACATGCAGTCACTTGTGGCGAACCAGGCTCGGGGTATAAATGCTTGGGTAATACTACTTCCAGATGGACCAACTTGAATCAGAGAGGGCACAGAGAGAAAAGTGCTCCCTCCCAAGGGACTGAGCCATGCGGAAATCAAGGGGCAAGAGATGCAGGAGGTCCTCCTCCCGGACTGTATGATGAATGTGTACAGGTTAGAGAACCACAGTGGTCTCCAGCCTCTTTTGTTAGGTAGAAATGAATAGTTTCAATTATCCTTTGTCGGGTTTAGTTTTTAAATGTTCCACAGTTGTTAAGGTCTTGTTAATCGCAGCAAGAAGGGGAAAGCAACTGGCAGTCCCAGTTTGCAAACCTCTGTCTTCTTACAAACGGGCATGAAAGAATGGAGAATATCTTGGGTTTTTCTACTCCCTAAATATTTGAGGATAGGTTCCTTCATAAAATGCTTGTGGTTTATTGATAAGTTCTTTGAGCCAGTTTTGTATTATGTATTTGAACCTACAACATTTGAACACTGCCCTTAATATCCTCCCACTCTTTCAGAGAACATGTGAGTTTGGATGGCGAAGGAGAATTCATTGGGAGAAGTTAAAACAATTTAGAGGAGTCGACCCTCTGGCAGATTCCCGAGGCCTGCTACCAGTGAGTCTGCCAAAATGGCAACCAATTACTAACCTACAGCTAAAGAAATCTCCATTTCCTGCATGTTCCCACTTCATTTTGTCAAACTACTCACTCTTATACAAATGAATAGCTTTGTTGAACTTAACATCATCTTTTTAAAATGTAAATATGTCTAGCAGTTAAGAGAGTGAGGATCATTTAATTAAAAAGTTTCGGGCTTCCCTGGTGGCGCAGTGGTTGTGAATCTGCCTGCCAATGCAGGGGACACGGGTTCGAGCCCTGGTCTGGGAAGATCCCACACGCCGCGGAGCAGCTGGGCCCGTGAGCCACAACTACTGAGCCTGCGCGTCTGGAGCCTGTGCTCCGCAACAAGAGAGGCCGCGATAGTGAGAGGCCCACGCACCGCGATGAAGAGTGGCCCCCGCTTGCTGCAACTAGAGAAAGCCCTCACACAGAAACGAGGACCCAGCACAGCCAAGAATAAATAAATAAATTTAGAGAAAAAAAAAAAAAAGTTTCAACCATATTGATATTCTTCCAACACCTACCTAACAGTAGTCCTCAGGGAAAGACACTGGGTTTTATTTTGTTTTGAGGGGACAGGGATTTGAATAACAATTTTGACAACAATAATTTGGGAGCGTGGACTGCTTTTCAGGGTTATGTGGGGCTTGGGGGGTTTGGTAGGATCAATGAAGGGCAATGGGTCAGATGGCCTCTAAAGTTCCTTTGTAATCTAAAAAGTTTAAAATTCTATGATCATATCCTAAAGCAGTGGAGTTTGTTTTTATTTTTCCACTTTTAAGCATAATTTTTTAATGTAAAATAGGAGAAAGAGGAACTGTCCTGGTTGTATGTTTATGTGTGGATTTCTCTGAGCACATCTGTCTAAAGGAGAAAGAAAGGCAGTAGGGAATTTTGGGCTTCGTGATGACTAGAGAGGATGGACTTCCCTTTCTTACTTATTTTTAAAATAGCCTCACGCCCATCCCAAAATATCTTTTGCTAATTTGCCACATGGATGTTCCACCCGTAGAATATAGTGTGATAAGACTGGCATCACGGTGCAGGAAAAAAAACCAAAAGAGAGCATCTACTGAAATGATGGTATGGTCCATAACTTTCTGGTCACTTCCAATTTTTAAAAAGCTAATACAATTTTTACATTTACCCTCAAACTTGACTCAGATCTCCTCTCCTTACCTTTCCAGAGTCAACTTCAGCAGGTTGGAGTGGAAAAATACTTTCTTCCCATGCCACTTCCAAGCATAGCTCCTCCAGTGTGTTGGGGGAAGGAGCAAGGAGAGAGAACAATGTGAATATCCCTTCACTGAACTGCCCAGGGCTGGAGTCCTCTGTCTCTTTGTGTTGATTCTCCAGCGAACACCTACTGGTCACTGATAGCCTTCTGACGGGTGGGCATCCAAATGCTGTTTTTCCCAAGGGCACACATGTGGGTTCTTCTGAGGAACAGCCCTATTCTCCCTGTTCTGGAGGATTCCAGCTTGGATTCTTCCTTACCTCTCTAATTCTGGCACCCCAAAGTACTCCCCACAGTTTTCTCAGACTCCTACTTCAGTGTACTTGATCTGTGCAAACTCATATCCTTTCTGAGTCAAACAGTAGAAGGCAGATAATCAACAAGCCCCTCCAGCCCTCCTCTCTCTCTCTCTCTCTGGCAGAACAAATAAGCCGATGACCAAATACAATGGTGTGAGGACCCACTGTGCTCCCCTCAAAGATGTTTCAGGTCTCTGACTCTCTTCCTTCCTTTTCTCCCTTCTTCTGCTTATTTGGACCTGGGGGCGGTGGTGGGGTGGTGAGAAGGAGAATATTGATTATAGTAGGATCAATTCTGCTCTGAATGATTGGGGAAGGGGCTTTCTCTGGCCGCCAATGTTGAGCACTCTCTAGAATGTGGTATACTTCATCCCTGTGTTTATATCTCTAAGTCTTAGCGACAAAATTAAAGCTACAGGGGAAAAAAAAATCAGTCTATTAAGTAGATAAAAACCAAACTGTTCCAAGTGAGGATACTGCGGATTGTAGAGGAGGAAGGGTACGGCTTTGTGGACCTTGGGCTTGCCATCCTGGAGTATAAGGAGAGCAAAGAAGGAATGTAAGAGGAAGTGTGAGGGCTTTCAGATCCCTGGAGCAAAGGTAAAAAAGGAGGGATGACAGAGTGAAGAATAGACTCAACTAATCAGTGGGTAGACACTCAATGATTGGTCCAGAAGTGGGCATATAACCCAGAAGCAGCCAATTTACTGCCGGGCAAGTGACAGATGAAGTAACTGATCACATGAAATTCTGTCTTAAAAGGGAATTTGAAGGATCAGATAAGGAGAAAAGAATCAAGAATTTAGTGTTGGGAGAAAGTCAAGACACATAGGAAATCCAAGAGAATATCTGGTCAGTATTAATATTTTTGCAGTCTTGATGCTAAATTAGGCAACCGATTAACCTGCTCACTAGAGCCATGTATCTTGAATGATATTTCTCTCAGAATGCTCATGAAATTTCTAATTCCCTGACAGTCATGCTTTTCTTTGCAATAAAGCCCCATGATTTCAAGCTACTTGAGTGAGTGTTTTTTGCAATCACAGAGCCTAAAAAAAGTAGAGCCAGTAACACAGGAATGGGAACCAGCCTGGTGAATTCTAATAGAAGAAGAAAAAGACCAGAGGGGGCTGAGCCCTGTCCTCATATTCATTTCCATAGTGCTAAAATCCCTAAACTTTGTCACCATGTGAGGGTCAAGGCTATTTCTGTAATTGTTCTGTTTTTCGAATCATGTATGTTTATCAGACACTAAGGATAGAAAAATCATCTCAAAATGATTTGCAGATGTCCCTTTTTACATGCTAAAAGAATCTATTCACCCTCTGGGCGGAGAGGGGGAGTGTAAAGTGATTGTTTCAAAGTCTAATTTATTCACTTAGACCTATCACTAATTTTTCTCAACATCCACCCCACTTTATACCCAACCAGCTCCAGGGTGGAAAAACTGTCACAAACCAATGTCTGTAACACTAAGATTTAGCAATTCTATTTCTAGGAGCTACTCAAGAAAAACTCTTACATGTTTGCACAGATACGAAAAAACATACATTGATATAACAATAAAAAATGGAAATCTTCTTACAGCATTTCTTTAATTTACTTGACCACAGAACACCTATTAAAATCTTGAGAGAAACTATTTTTAGATAGTCTTTGGGTAAAGTACTTTTCACCTTCAGCAACACCTCCCAAAACTCCACCCCAGTTTTATTCCCCCCCCCAGCTTTCGGATGCTTTGGGTGCTCACCCAAAAACCAAATTATAACTGTTAGCAAATTCTCAAATGTCCTCAGCACCACCTCTTTCAACGACAGGTTTCTGGACCTACTTCTGCCAGGGGAGGAACAAAGTGCAATGTGTTTTGAGACTACAGCCCCACAACTTCCCAGGAACTTCAAATAAATTATTCAAAGTCTCAGGGGATTGGCAAACAAGAGAGATAAAAGGCCCGAAGCACTGGGAGTGTGGGAAAGGGGAGGGAGAAAGCAGAGGCCAAGACTGAAGGTCAGGAGTTCCAGAAGAGACTATTTTCACAGGTTTTAGGTGTTGGAGCTGGGGAAGTTAGGACAAGCCCTGGTAAGAAAGTGGCAATTAACCACACATACAACCAGAGCTAATTGATCGTTAAACAGGGCCTGGCTGCTCAGCTTTTATGAAAGCAGTTATATGCACCATACATTCTAGCCAATCATCGTGCTACACTGCTGGGCATTCACTACGCTGAGAGCCTACTAAAGATAATGCTCAGTGTTTTCACTGCCTCCAGTCTTTCAGCTGTATGTTGTGAAAGGAAACAGCACGTTCATTAGTTGTCTAACAACTGGTCCAAAGAATTATATATTGGGGAAAATATCTAAAGTACCAAGCAGGCTAAATGATGATAAATATGATTATTTGTTTCTTCTCTTATCCTATCCTTAAAAAAAAACAAAAACAAATTCAAGTAGAATATCATTTGAATGCGGTATGAGTGATGCAAAAATGCAAAGCAGTTTTGTGTACTGGTGCTAAAATGAGTTACAACTTGGTCCTTAAAGAACAAGTCTGCAGGGTAAAGGAAGGCTCTAACATGAAGCTTCCTGCCCTGACTTAGGCCTGGCCTGTTTGGCAGTACTCCATACACCAACTGCCCTGAATTGAACCTGTCAGAAGAAAATAAAATGGGCTAAATTTATTATCACCTGGATCCACAGACACACACACATGAAGGTGCATTGTTAACTAAGGCACAAACCAAAATGCAGCAGCCTGGTCCAACAGCCCCCTGGGAAATACCGTTTGGTGATGTGAGGCTTTTTTTTTCTTCTTTTTAACATTGAGAAGGAAAACAACACATGCAGGAAACCATAAAACCCTTCAAGTTAACTGTAGCCAACGGTCAATCTCATTAGGATATAATGGGTAGGTTGTAGCTCTCTCTATAAAGGCTCAGTACACTCTGAATAATTTCCAATTATCTCACTTTTAGATAGCAAAGCAGAAGTTCCACTCACCATGTTGATACTGTTCCTATTCTCTTCTGCCTCAGTTACTTCTTCCAAAACTTAGTCCCCGAGTTGATCTTTTATCTTAGCTCACATTTGTTGAACTGGAACACAGATACCTATGCACAGCTAATTACTTACACTTACCCTTTCAACTAAGGAGGTTGGAGGGCATCCTTGGGAAGTGGACAGAAGTCAGAGGACTGCCAATCCTTCTCTCCAACTTGAGGCCTGGGTTAAGTCTCTATCTCTACGACTACAGTACAGAAGACATCTGTTTCTGGAAATCGGAACTAGCGCTCAAGAGAAGGGATTCCAGTGCTGTTTCTCTCACTTCTGACCTCATGACTTCACTGAGCCACTCTGAATTCCACTTCTCCATGGGGCAAAAGGTGGTAATAAGCCCTTGCTGCGTTATTTATTAGGAGAAAATGCTAAATGACCATGGAGGCAATGATCCTCCAACTTCACTGTATATGGAGGCTTATTAGGGCCCCACCCCCCGCGTGTGATCATCTTTATCATCTTTGCCCTTCACAAGAATCTTGGGTAATTCTGAGATGTGAGGGTTCATGTACCAGATCAGGAGACACCAATTCCAGGGTTTTCTTTTTAAGAACTTGGTACCTTCTATACTGCTTGCACTGTGCTAGGCTTGAACGTGAATTATCTTTTTAGAACAACCCATGAGGTAAGGAACTAGCATTTAATGAGCCCATACAAGAGGCCAGGCTTGATGCCAGGTATGCTCCATGTGTTATTCCGCTAGATTCTCACAATAGCTTTATACGTCACATAGCATTCTTTCTATTTAACAGCTTAGAACACTGAGGCTTAAGGAGGCTAAGAAATGCGAACATCCTTCACAGCTGGTTGGTCTAAGAGGTAGTATTGTAACCCAGGCTTTCAATAAATCCAAGGCTCCCTCCTTACCACAGCTGTGATAATAAAGCCTAAAACGCAAAGGCATTTTGGAAGCTCTTAAAGTGCCATTGAAACAATGTAAATTCAATAAATAACAATCAAATATTTACTGTATGCAACGAAACAGAGAAGGTAAATTTGGGGAAACTAATTATTTAAGGTCTAGTTCCTGTCCTTCAACAATTGCAGTCCAATGGAAGAGACCACTGGACTGGAATTCTTTCTGGAGAGCTGGAAAGGTGGGCATTTCATTGTGTGCAGGACCTTGGATGGCAGCATGCGAATTTTGTGCTTTACCCTGGGCAAGGGGGAATCTGGCAGGTTTCTAGCAGAGTCTGAACACCAGATGCCTGGAATGGCTTCCCTCCCTCCCCCTTTGGCTTTCAAATGATACCCAGAGTGAAGATCTGAAAATGGATAAGGAGATAATTTTCCAGGAGAATAGGGCGGGTAGCGTAAACGTTAGTAAATATGGGTTAGAGAGATATTGTACTACAGGACTCAAAGGAGGGGAAAAAAAAAAGGCATAATAAAATAACCACAAAGAAAAATAAAGCATACCAACCTTCCACCCTGAGAAATCCAAATGGGTAAGATGGATTTGTATTCTTACCAGAATTCTTAGTGTTTTCTTGACATATGGATCTATCCAGATGCTCCTTTAAAATAAATTATTTTAAATTTATGATTAAATATTCTGAACCCTAGCATTATCCAAACCATGTGTTCTGATTCGTGGGTACCCCATAAACCCAGGGAAGAGTTGGTAGATGTGGATGTCCACGTCCTAGTCCTTTGCTTTCTCACTTTCTTCAGAATCCCTTAATGCCTCCAGCACCCCTGCCCCCTTTCCCCCCGCCCCAAGCAATGTGAGCAGAAAATCCAGGCACTCAGCCCACCCTATCAGCTTACATTTTTTCTTGGCACTTACAGGTATTCAACTAGGAACCGACAAAACTTGCTTAAGCAAGTATTACTGATTCACATTTCTAATGCAGCCCAGGGCCAGAGCAGTATCTTAAAAGAAAAGTGGCTTCTTATTCTTAAAATCTGAAATTTATGTTTTCTATTGATCCAAATTATCTGAAAGAAAAAGTCATACTAAACTATTTGGTCTCTCAGGTTTATTATGCCTTGTACCACCTAACACATAAGTATCCCTTATGAATAAAAACTGATTCAGAGGAAAGAAAGTACAAAAATGTTTCCTACATTTACTCTATCATCTCCTAGGAAGGACACACACTTTACTTAAGCTTTTGTTTTTAAAGCCATGTTATCGAAATTCTTAAAGAAAATAGTTAAAGCATCTGTCCTTACATGGAAAGTCAAGGAAGAATAAATGTAGTTCTAGCAGGAGAACCCTACAAAATAAAATATACTTAAAAAATTACAACATATAGTTTTCATTTATGTCAAGGTTTTCATACTTTGGATCTGAAAAAACTAAACAATCATATTATCACTACCGTGAACAAAAAGCACTTTGTAGAAGAGTCCTTTTACAAAAGTCTTTGAAGAAACTTAAGATACATTTTTTTTTAAGATCCTTTTTAAAAAACGATATTACCATTACAGAACACAAATGCAGTTAAAACTAAATGTATTAGTGAACACATGAAAGAAAAATTTGGAGATTAGTAGCTAAAACGATCTTTAAAAGATGAAATTATACTGAAACGTGATAGTTGTATTGTTTTGGAGGGGGGAATTACTGCTTTTCATTGACCAAAAAAAATTGCTTGTTTTGGACTACAGGCTCCAAAAATCTCTTCGTCCAGCTGTACATTCCAGGATGAAGGAGACTTCCTTACCTACAAGCAATCCTGATGATTAAAGGGTTATTTCCACATACGTCTGCTTATTAACCCCTCCTCTCCAGTGCTGAAAAACTAGAAGACATATAAAGCAGACATTTTTAACAAATATTTGGAAGGGAAGATGGGTTTTGCTAGTTAATGGAAATTGTTAACCCTCAAAGTAAACAGTAAATTGTGCCCCTTAGCAAGGTGCAGGCTCCAAACCAAATACCAACAGGCCTTAGGAAATTCAAGGCACTTTTTTCTCCTTGCATACACATCTCATTAATACTGTGCCTGATGATCATAGAAAGTATAAATCTCCACTAGCTGAATGTGTGCTGTTCCCAGATTTGGGGGCGGGAGGGGGGGAATCTTTCCTCTTAGCCCTTATGGAGTCAACTTCTCCAGGTCACCCTTACTGTTGCTTTTCATTTACATGAATAACCACGTTGGTCATGGCACAAAACGGAGATTTTGGCACCACGTGAAGCTGTTTTTGAGGAAAATGCATACTTTTATATCTCGTAACTGGTAATGCCTTTCTCCACCACAATATATTGATAATTTAACAGGCATATTTGTTCTTAATCTGTGGGAAACAATTCTAGCTGCTAGTAACTCTGGGCAAGTCAAGGAGAAAGCAGCTTTAGGACCACAAAGTTAAAAAAAAGATCAGCCAGCAGGTTTCATCTGTAAGGAGTTCTGTCCATGTTGCCCCTCCCCCCTTTTTAAAATTCAAGACAAAGGGCGCTTATTTAAATAGGGTAAACTCAGAAAATTCCTAGAAAGCATGTAGAGTTGACACATACTCAGCTGACAGCATCCTTTCAGGGTTAGGGCCTGTGAACTCTCCCGGAGAGGAACTTAGTAATTATTCCTCAATAAGATGGCATTTAACAGGCCTCTCTGAAACTCACTTGTTTCAAAGCTAAGGCAGATGGTGTAGTTTCTAGAAACCATAGGGCCCTTCCAATCTTAGGCTTTGGGCATAATAATGACAAAAGTCAAGATTTAGGGTTCAGTTCCAGCTGATTTTATTTCCTTCTCAAAAAAAGTTATTTACAGAAGGTATATATCAACAATCTGACAGGCAGTGAACTTGACATGATTAGCTGGCATGATTTTTTTCTTTTTTTTTTCCCCCAAACATTGTTTTTTGTGGCCTTGAATTTTAAGACAAATATTCTACACGGCATATTGCACAGGATGGATGGCAAAAAAAAGTTTAAAAACAAAAACCCTTAACGGAACTGCCTTAAAAGGCAGACGTCCTAGTGCCTGTCATGTTATATTAAACATACATACACACAATCTTTTTGCTTATTATAATACAGACTTAAATGTACAAAGATGTTTTCCACTTTTTTCAATCTTTAAACACAACAGCTATAAACCTGAACACATATGCTATCATCATGCCATAAGACTAAAACAATTATATTTAGCGACAAGTAGAAAGGATTAAATAGTCAAATACAAGAATGAAAAACGCAGTACATAGTGTCGCGAACTCAAATCGGCATTTAGATAGATCCAGTGGTTTAAACGGCACGTTTTTGTTTATAAAAAAAGTGCAAAAAAGATGTGGTTTACAAGTTAAAGCTACAGGATCCCTTTTTGCTGTAAATGCCCCAGTTTTAAAGCCTCTGGATAAAACAGTATTTTGCTTAAAAAATTTGTTTTTCTTAAAATCATACAGTGTTTGGCTAATTCTCCTCCCCCTTTTTATAGGACTGAGATCGAAGGATGGACACTGGTGGCAGGTTAAGGGATACTGTCACTTTAAGAAGCCTGCAGATTGAAGTGTAAACATGGAGAAATTAGGGGCTGATTTTTTTAAACTGTGAGATATTAACCAGCCGCCCTATTATAAAATCAGGAAATCCAAACAGCGATTTACACCGATTAACACCCCCTTTATATATTTTTTACAAAAATACACTGAGAAAATAATCAAACGTTTTCATCTCTCTTGTCTTTTTTTGTTTTTTTAAAAGTGTCAAAAGTCTACATTTAAATATAAAAAATTAAAAGTTAAAACTCTAGCCCTTCAGTGAAGGAGACGTAAAATGGCGTGGGTAACAACAACTACAAAAAAAAAAGAAAGAAAGAAAAAAAGGAAGGAAGGAGTAAATAAGTAAGTAAAAAGAAAAAAAAAGCAAAAGAAAGAAAAAAGGGACAAAATAAGAAAAAAAAAATGTTTGGCCAGTATAAATACGTCCACATATAAAATGGCATCTGATTACATTTACAAGGAAAAAAAAAAAAAGAAAAAAAAAAAAAACGAGGATGGAGCATCGGTGAGGGAAAAAAACACGTCTTCTCATTTACACCTATAAGGAATAAACACATACACACTGAGAAAAAATTTGGTCCTGAATTGTTTTTTAAAGTCCAGCACAGATTTGAGTTGCGTTTGAATCCTTTAAAGAGTTAAGAATGAAAAAAAGCTGGTGATAATTTCTGTCGTAGGAATCAAACATAGCGCCATCTATCTGCTTTTTATATTATCCTACACTATTTTAAAAACTGCTCAACAGTCTTATACAGAAATCTTTAAAAGATAGACAGGATAACATGCTATATTAACCCCACCAGTGAAATAATCCAACACCATCACGATTCCGATTAAGAGAAGCAAAAAACCTTTTTTTTTTCCCCCCGACACCACTCGCCCTCCACTGCCCCGGTACCACATCAGACAGTCTCCTCTCCTCCGCGCCTGCGGGCCTTGAAGTCTCACCTCACTGATTTCAGAGATGCGGGAGGCGGAGGCCCAGGAGACGCCGCCACCTTCTCCCCAACGTGCAAATCCATTTCAGTTTTATTATTCGCCCCTTTCCAGTTCGTGTCTTTCTCCTCCCCGCCCCTCGCCCTGGCTGGTGTGGCTTTCCAACTAGGTTCTTGGGTCATTTCCGAGCGCCGGTCACTCAACATCTCCTCCTCCGGCTGCAGGGGCAAGAAAAAAAAAAAAAAAAGAAAAGAAAAAAAGAAAAAAAAAAAAAAGGAGAGAGAGAAAAAAACCCCTCCAAAAACAAAACGGGAATTCGCCAGCGTGGAGTCTCTCAGTCCCGGCGCTCGGGTCCGTGCGACCCTCCAACATCCGCCGTCGGTCAAATTCGACTCCCCGGAGCCTTCTGTCTTCTTGGGGGAGGGGGGGGTTGGCGGAGAAGAAGGATGGGGGCGGGGATGCTGAGAACAAAACCCCCCGGGGGCGCGCTGGATTTTTTTTTTTTTCCTCCTCCTCTCCGGATCAAAAACCAAAAACCAAATATAAAACACCAAGGGGGCGATGAGAGAGGAACGAGATTCCTTCAGTCTCTTAGAAAACTACCAACTCGGCATCTGGCCGGGGGTGCAGACAAGTCCGGAAGCTCGTTGGAAGCGGTGCGGGGCGGGGGGGGGGGGTCTCTTCAAGCAAAGGGGAGGAAACTCGAAGTCGCTTTTTCGCCATCAACAACAACATCAAGAACAACAATAAAAGGTCGCCCCTGTCTACCTCCGCCTCCGCCGCGTCCCTCCGGCCGGGGAGGTGGGGGATGGGAGCGCGGGTCCCCAAACGCCGCCGCGCTGCTCTCCGACCACCGGGACGCGGCCCAAGCCGGCCCTGCTCACTTTTTTTTTTTTCCTTTTCCTTTTTCCTTTTTTTTTTTTTTTCCCTTTTCTCTTGCAACTCTTTCTCTGTCCGCATTTTTTTTTTTTTCTTTTTCCTCTCTGCCCCCTCCCCCCGCCCCCCGGCCCTCTTCTCCCAGCCCGCGCGCCCTTCAGTAGGTGAAGACCAGGTTGGAGATGCTGGACTCCAGCCAGTCTCCCGAGATCATCTCGCTCACCTCGGGCGTACAGTAGTCCGGGAACTCGAAGTGCGAGCCGGAGCCAGGCTCGAAGTTAAAATCCAGGTCCCGGTCCAGCGCCGACGACGAGCTGAAGCTGCCCAGGGACATGCTCTCAAAGTTTGAGCTGGGGTTCAGGTCGAGCAGATCGTCTTCGAACTCGTCGTCCGAGGACGACGAGCCGGAGGAGGAGGAGGACGAGGAGGAGGAGGAGTGATGGGACGAGGCCGACGAGGACGCGTGCGAGGGCGCGCTGGACGGGGCGGGCGAGGCGGCGCGCAGGCTGGCGTAGCTACGGTGGTCGGCGGGCGAGCGGCCGGCGGCCGGCGACGAAGCGGCGCTGCTGCGGCCGCTCAGGCTCGGCCCGTCGGGCGAGCAGCCGGCGCCCCCCTCCTCGTACAGGCCGAGGGGGTCGCTGGGGTCGGCGCCCGCGCCCACGCCGCCGACGGGCGAGGACGACGCGCCCAGGCCGCCGAACAGGTAGACGCGCTTCACCTTTTTCTCGGTCAGGTGTTTACCCGGGGCCGCGAGGCCGGCGGAGGCCGAGGCCGCCGCCGAGGCCGAGGCGCCGGGAGTCCGCGTCTTGTACAGCGAGTGGTGGTCGGCGGCGGCGGCGGCGCCCAGGGGCAGCAGGGCGGCGGCCCCCGCCTGCTCGGCCGCGAAAGAGGAGGCGGCGGTGGCCGCCGCTTTCCCGCCGCCCCCGCCCGCCAGGATGAGCTTGGCGTGGGGCTTGCCGACCCCGCCGCCCGCGCCGCCCGCCACTTTGGAGCCGCAGCTCTTTTTCTGCGCGGGTTTGGAGTTGGCGCCGCCGCCGCTCGCGCCGCCGCCTCCTCCCCCCGCGTTGCCGCTCCCGCCACCGCCGCCGCCCCCGTGGCCGCCCCCGCCGCTGCCACCGACCTTGTCGCCCTTCTCCCCCAGCTTGGAGGAGGAGGCGGCCGAGGAGCCGGAGTTAGCGTTGCCGGACTTCACCTTCTTCCTGGGCCGGTACTTGTAGTCGGGGTAGTCAGCCATGTGCTTGAGACGCAGCCGCTCCGCCTCTCGAATGAAAGGGATCTTGTCGCTGTCTTTGAGCAGTTTCCAGCGTTTGCCCAGCCGCTTGGAGATCTCGGCGTTGTGCATGTCGGGCGACTGCTCCATGATCTTGCGCCGCTCGATCTGCGACCACACCATGAAGGCGTTCATGGGCCTCTTGATGTGCCCGCTCGGCGTCTTGCACCAGCTCGGGTCGTCGGCCTTGCCGCCCGTGGAAGCGGTGGAGCCGGGAGTGGGGGAGGAGGCGATGCCCAGCTCGAGGCCGGCGCCCGAGTCCGAGCTCTCGCCGGCCAGCAGCGCTTCCGTGTTCTCGGCGTTGTTGGTTTGCTGCACCATGGCCCCGGCTCGGCGGGCGCCCACGCGCGCTCACACCCTTGCGGCGGCCGCGGCGCAATCGCCGGGCCCTCCCGGCTCCCGGGGCCAAGCGCACGCCGAGCTGGGGCACGCGCGCGGCGGCCGAGCGGGCGGCTCAACTCCCGGCCGGGGCGGAGGTGGGCGAAGAGAGAAAAGTCTCCAAAAGATGCGGGGCGGGAGTACTCCGCCTCTTGCAGAGGAGTTATAGTTCCCAGGCTGGAGAGTCTCCCTCCCTCTCTCTCTCGCTCTTCTCTCTCTCACCGCGCCGCAGTTTGCGCTGTCTCTCGGCTCTTGAGTCCTGGAGACCGTGCTAAAGTGGAGAGGAGTTTCTTGAATGCTGGTTGCTGAAGCTTCGAATGCAAGTTTCTCGCCGCCTCCCAAGCAAGTCTGTTTTTTTTTTTTTTTTTCCTTCCCCTGAAGCAGTTGATTCCAGTTCACGAGCGTTCTCAGGAGCTCAGGAAAGCGACATAGTCTCTATCACTTAGTCCCTCTCCTACAATGCAAAGCAGAAAAGACTCTGGCTCCAGGACTCTCTGTGGGCGGAATCGGTACTAAGGAGTTTGTGCAATTATTTTGTTGCAAGGTAGGAAGCCAAAAAGCCTTCATGCAACAGACTGGCATGAATAAATGTATGTTTCCCCCTCCCTTCTGCAAGAAGGGAGCTGGTAATGGCAGAGTTCCTCCAATGCAGACTCTTAAAGAGCGTGCAAGAACTAGAGACCCGGGAGCGAAACAGGCCTCTTCCCCTCACACACTGTTTCCCTTGCTGCAGCTTAGAGCAGACCCCAATTCCGCCTCGCGTCTCTTTATCCTTTCCCAGTCTTGGCCGCGGCCAATCAGCCGCTGTAACCAACGCTTCCTCGAGCCAAGCCCCTCCCCCGGGCTTCCCATTGGCTTGGAACCCGATGCAATAATAATCTCCGCGTGCAATGAGAAGCTCCAAATCTGACCTCATTCCAATTTACAGAGCAAACTTTTTAAAAGGGCTAGAAGTACAGCTGAGATTTCTGCTGCCTCTTTTCCTTTTGCTGTGCGTGCCTGCGTGTGTGTGTGCGTGTGTGGTGTGTGGTGTGTGAAGAGGATGTTAATGCATGAAATTATTAAGGGGAGAGACGGAAATGTATTCTAACCATTATGTTAGATAACAAGGGGCTTAGAAGGGGGGGAAGGGTGAAATACTGTAAATGGAAGCTCTCTGCTTAAAAGCCAAGTGATTATTTTTATTAGTTCTTTTCAGTATTGGAATAAAGAATCAGCCTCTAGTGCAAAATCTGTTCCTCGGCTCTTTCATAAAGCCAAGGATGTAAAAGGGGGAGGCAAAGCCATGACAATAAATCAATAGATATTAAAAATCATTAAGAAAGCAGTACCTAGACACCTGTCATCACAGTTATTTTAACAATTCCAGGTACAGCACAGATGTTGAAGTATTGTGTAAATCCCTTCAGAGCTATTTTGGTGCTGTTTCTGGAAGGCAGAGAAGAGGAATTTTTGCAATAATTACTTGCTCTCTTAACCAAACAAGGGTTAACTATGGTCATTTAATGATTTAAACTCCCCTATAAATCCTGGATAGCCCAAACAGAGGAGCTTTCCACTGGAACACATTAGGCAGTGTTCCATAGTTAACTCAATGGGAGAATTTCCGTAGAGTTTTGTGTAAGGTGATAATGGCGAGTAAAGGATGGGAATCAATTTTACTTTCTAAATATTTGTTTTCCACATTTTCAAAATTAAAGATAGCTTCACTCTCCATCCTTCTCTCCCCCACACCCTCCTCCTCCTTTCCTATATATATATTTTTTTTCTCCTATGTTTGTTACTTCAATCAAATGGAACTAAAAGGCCAAGGCAAAGAGAAACTGTAGAAGGCAGTGGTACTGGTAGCAGAAGAGAATGGAAACTCTGGATTTATATTAGACCTGGCTGCTAGTCCTTCTCACTGGTCCTGTGACCCTGGGGATGTGACCAAGTCTCAGTTTTCCTCATCTGTGAGGTGGGAACACTAGGAACTACTTTATATAGGGTTGTTGTGAGGGTTCAATGAGCTTGATGTATAATAAGCCCTCAATGAATGCAATTATCCTTCCCTTGATAGTTCAGATTCCAGAGACACTCCTTAAAGTAGAAGCAGCAT
This sequence comes from Eschrichtius robustus, assembly GCF_028021215.1. Classification (NCBI taxonomy): domain Eukaryota; kingdom Metazoa; phylum Chordata; class Mammalia; order Artiodactyla; family Eschrichtiidae; genus Eschrichtius; species Eschrichtius robustus. Next base: position 91,513,789 of record NC_090835.1, read on the forward strand.
GTTGTTCAAGAGACTAAAATCGAGGATGGCCACCAATGTGAAAAAATAATTACAGGTCATGGATGTGAACCATCCAAGGACCACAGTGGCAACCTTGTCATCCCAATGATTTGAAAAGAAACTTCATGAGCATCGTGAAGAATGCGGCAAAGAAAAGGTGCCTAGGTAGTCAGAATACATGTTAATTTGGCCACAAACGTTTGTTCCAAGGTATGAAAATTAAAATTTTAGTAAAAATTGGTCTTCCCTAACACCATAATAGTAAACTGTTTTTCTACAGGCCAGTGATAAGTGGTTAGGTAGGGCTAACCCAACACAATTAGGTCAGCTTTCGATTCAGATCAACCTAGTGCTAGGCAGCAGATTTCTATTTATCTTGTCAAACTTTTGAAGTATGTAGGCTGGCGAGAGGCCCAGGTTGTCAGATTTAGAATTTTACTGGAAAGAACACCCTTTGCAGACATCTGACTGGATCTCTGAGGATCAACCACAAGCAAGAATGTTTTTGTGGGTAAAAGCAAATAATTTTTGACCAGTAGTTACCCAAGTTATATATTTTTTCCTTTAGAAGGAGAAACAAATCTTGAAAACAAACAAAAAACCCACAGGCACCGCTTTTGCATATAACAAAGTTGGGTGTGCCATCACACTTTTCATTTTCTTTAGTATTCCCACTACAGCACACCCCTACATGTTACCAATCTGACATAAAAATTACTCTAAGAGGTCTATTATTTATAAAATCAATATTTTCACCAGAATAAAAAAAAGAATAAATACTACGTTTATTTTGGGATTTGCACCAACTCATGATTTGAGGGTATGGCTAGTTTGTGATATTTCAGTCAAGGTGAGTGAATAATCAATGTAATTGATTATATTTCCAAAGCCATTTATGAGTCTACCAGTGAATATGATCAGGGAAAGGTGGAAGTTAATCAAAGCTGTCAGAGTACTTTTGTTTATGTTTAAAGCACACACACGCACACACACAAAAGCACACAGAGTTTTTAAAGTGTGTACTAAAAATAATATCCACTGGCCTATTTCTATTGTTAGATGTCTTTTCTATACTTCAACAAATCTAATCGATGTCTTTAAGACATACCATAGTCACATGCCATTAAGGGAGAAAAACTGCCAATGAAACTAACATCCCCATGGTTGTAAGACACCTGAGATGTTAAAAATGAAGAAGTTCTTCTTAGAATGAAGAAATATATTAGTAATTTCTATTGACTACAAGATTATTATAGTATATATGAATGCTTAGACTTCTGAAGTAGGTTTGTTCTTATGTGTTAGTAGTCCTCTTAAAATGTAAGAAAACATGTGACAAATGGCCTTTTATTAAAGTCATCTTTCTCACAAACTGAGTATGTGCACACTGGAATGTATTAGGCCTCTGAATACCAAATAATGAGATAAGATTTCTGTGTTCTCATTACCTAACTTCATATGCTTTGTAACCAGTTTTCCATTACTGACACTTTTTCCCAAATACCAGATATTTGGTGGCCCCTACTAAATCAGTACTCAGTGTTCCCTCTGCTGGCTTTGCAGTACATGAAGTAATTCTTAATGCTACTCTTTAAGCCATATTAACAGTAAACCAAGATAAAAAATTTTGCAGAAAAATTTCTGTTTTAGAATAATAGACTAATTGTCTTTATTAGCAATGATGCTAGACATTCCAAATTTTGAATTAAGGTAAATATTTTATCTTATTTTATTTAGTTTCCATTGAATAATGGAACTCTATTTGAGATGTAATGTAATATTTGCTAATTCATTTCTTTTCTTCTGCTCTCACACACCTGAACAACATAAAATCTCACATCCATAAAATGGTATGGGGTATAGATGGAAGTAAGATTCTATTCTACTGCTAAATATATTTCTATAGTATAGAGGGAGAAAAAAAACCTGAAGGGAAATTAGTTTAACAAATCTCTTAGATTTGAACTGATTTGCAAGATTTTGCCTTGCCTTGGTTGTAGAAATTGTGACTGTAGGACCTAGTCTGACCTGAAAACTATTCAGTTCAAAGAACATAAAGAGGGGGGTGGGGAAACCTGCCTTTGTTACTTTAGCAGACAGGGAAGAAGCCTGAGAAATTGGATGTCATTGGCCTTTGCCAACTGAAAGGCCCCAGGCTTTTTGGTTCCACACCTTATGGAAAAGAACCCTCCATCCGAAGCTGATTTACTTCTCAATCAAGTAGACAAACATAACTTGCACTTCATCTTTTTGGGCTGATGAAACTGTATTGGAACTGGACTTCCCGGGGAAGGGGTGGGGTTGTATTGAAAAACAATGTATGGAAGTAATTCTTATTTGCAAAATATCAAAATAGGATTTGAGGTAAAATGAAGTCCACGAATTATTTTTACTCTTGGAATAAACTAAGAGATAAGAACCCTGCATTTCTAATAATTTTTACCATTTTCTCTCCCCTCCTAACCAGTGACTGGCACCTGGTAGGTGTATGTATGCACTTCATACCACCGCTAACTCACTTTTCCTTTCCTTTCAATTTTCTCATGAGAACAAGCAGAAAATGAGTGTTTGCACCGGGCCACGTAGATTTGAAGCACGAATACGAGCTTCTGTCCCATTTCGCGAAGCAGGAGCAAGGCACACCCATCGGGAACCCGGGTTTGGTCTGCCACCAGCCGGCCCCCAATCCGGGGAGAAGCAGCCGCCAGGTGGCAGCGCTGAGCCTCTCTGCGCCCACGAGCAGACGTGGGAAAACGTGGGGACGGTCGGACTTCTTTCTTCTCCCCCTTCCTCCTCTCCCGAACCCCTATCATCCTCCACTACTCTACCTTCTTTAGGTAGCAGTTTAAACGATCAGCGGTTAATAGGGTGTGTCGGTGAATTCTGATCTTTTTAAAATCATAAATCAGAGTTTAGGGCAACGAACCGCCGCCTCTCCTGTTCACTTGTCAGAAGCTCCCAAAGACTGGGGACGCCAAGGCTGGCTCCCGTTTGGATCTAGTAACTGAACCGGGAGATTATCAATTACCGTGTCAGTGTCTTGCCGAAGCCGGAACGAGTTAGAAGGCTCTCTCCGAGGCGCGCCTTACTTAAGGACTAGGAAAGGCCGCCCCTCCTCCTCAGAAGATGGTTTCCCCCGGCCCGACGCCTCGCCGAGCGCCGCGACTCGGTGGCGCAGGCACCGCGCTCTTCCTGCCCTGAGCTCGGCGAGGATTCAGCGGGGATTAGCGGTGCTCAGTGTCGCTCCGCCGCGGCGGCTGAGCCTCGCCTGTCGATTACAGTTACAGGGAGGAAATAAATTGGAATCGACTCCGGCTGTGCTTTTTGGAGGAAAGTCTTTCCTACTGTAAACATGTTTCAGGCGATCCTGTCAGCAGCACTTTAACACCCGTCTTCCGTTAAGGGTTTACGACCGGGGAAGAAGCCGAAGAGACACACACACACAACACACACGCCCCCTCGCCCTCGCCAGCTCCTAGCCCTCCTTTGAAGTTGCAATTGGCCGCGCTAGCCGTGGGGGGTGGGGGTGGGGTCGTTTCCCGGGCGCTCGGCTCCTCCATCCCCCCACCCCACCCCCAAAGCCAGCTGGGCCCTCGGCCACCTTGCCCAGTTCCGTCCCTGACCGGAACTGACAGCCACTTGGCCCCCGATCTCCAGCGCGCCCACTGCCTTCGCTCTGGACGCCTGAACGCTCTGTGCGCGCTGTGCGTCTGGAACCCACGCTCCGGCTGGCATGCGACATTCGTACACGGGCTGGGCAGCCCCTCCCTGGTCCCGTTGAGCGTGCAGCTGTCTGGTCTCTTGCAGGAGGGCAGAGCAGGGTGTGTACGCGGCGGGCGAGGGGAGGAAAAAAAGCCGCAGGGCGAAGGGAGGTTGACAATTGGTTGCACCCGACCCTTCAAGAGTCCCCAGCGACTTCGGAGGGGCCAGCGTGCCTCGGTGCCCTCCCTCGTGCGGGAAGGCGGGGTGGGGGTGGGGTGGAGTGGCGGTGCCAGGGCCCCATGGCAGGGGCGCACCGACGCCCCCAGTGCCTCGGCCCCGGGTCTCAGGTCTGGGAAGAGGGAGCTTCTGGCGGGTAAATCACTAGTAGAGGCTGCGCCTAAGGCGCAGTTACTTAGAAGCAGAGCGTTGTGGAGGAGGGGTTCTGCTCGCTTTGTCCCCCTTGGATTCGCGTGTTTCTGGCTTTCCACAGGCCACCGTGGCAGCCAGGCCCGGGAGCAGGCGTCCGGGTGGGGCTGCCAACACCGTCCCCCCGCGGGGCTCCCCGAAACCGTCCCAGTGACCCCAGCACGCGGTGTGGATGGGAGCACAGCCCGTGGGATCCCCATCCCCCCAACGCAGCAGCCAAGTCGAAGCAATTACAGTTGGAGCCCCACGGGGGAAGCGGCTGATTTCACTTATGGAAAAACGCTTCAACAAGAGCTAACCTAAGCTAACGTTAGCAAACGGGTTGACCTACAATTGGAGGGTGTGCGAGGGCGGGCTGGGGTGGGCGCGTCTGCCAGGGAGGGAAACCCGCTGGGGAGTGGGCAGAGGGAAGCGAGGCAAAATGTCAGATAAGAGACCGAGAGGAAGAGGGGAGGGGGAGGAAGAAAGGCGCTCGATTGCCGAGACGGAGGGTGGGAAGGCGCGGAGACTGCACGGGCTGCCAGGTGACGCGGGTCAGAGGCGAAGGGAGGCGGGCGCTCGGCGGGCAGCGGGCGCAGGACGCGCGGGCTCCGCCAGGCACCAGATCTCCTTGCTCCCAGCCCTCCCCTCCCCGGGTCCCTCTCGGCCCGACATCACGTGTGGCACTGAGGGCGGCTCATGGGGATGGGAGGGGTGGAGTGGAGCAGGGACCAAAGAACTCCGTGCCCCACACCGCGCTGCACACCTGGCACCCGGGACTCGCCATCTGCTCCCAGCTCACCGCCTTTCGGGCCAGGGCCGGGGGCTTGGAGAGATGTAAGGATAGTGCCTGGGGAGAAGATGACTGCGAGTCAACCGAGGCAATGAACTCAGTCAGTCAATGTTTATGGTGCCCCTACTGTGTGCCGAGTGTCCCCTCCAGCTGCTGGGCTCAGGAGCGCACCATCTGTTCCGCTGCGTATGTTGTACATTGTAAAATAAATTCACAATTCGAACGATTATCTGTAAGAAAATTCGCCGTGCCAGGGAGGGCGGTTGAGGCGGTTTGGGGGTCTGGAGAGGTGATGAGTCTGGCAGAGTAAGGCATGAAAGTTCTGTGATTTTCCTCTGCTTTCTTAAGGATGAGTGATCCCCCCTCCCCGTGCTTCCCGTCCCACATTCTCAGAACACAGAGATCAAAATTAACAGTAACAATTTTAAAATAATAATTTAGTGACACTTAATCTGGGCTAGAAGGGTCCCCAAGTAACTGAAGCCTAGTTCATAAACGCTCAAACTTAACTCATTAATTTCACAAATATCACACCCAAACACTGCCTTATCAGAACCAGTGTTTTGTAATGTAACTTTACTATCCTGAGAGAAAATTTGTAGATAATATAACCTACTATGATTTAATATATTTTTTGAACCAACATAATGCTCAAACTACAATATAAAGGAGAAATAGGCACAAGATTTATAATACAATAATATACATTTCAAATGTGCATGCCCAGACTGTATTTCACTAGAACATCCAAAATGTTGTCTAAAAGTTCCAAAATTCTCCCTAGGGAGTACTGTCCAGATGTGAATTATGAATTAAGGGTGCCAGGCAAGTACTAAGGAATGGGAATGCTATTGATATACCAAAGTCTTAAATTCACAGTGGATGATGTGGATTCTTGCAATAAATCAGCCTTCTGGTATTTATGCCTTTCGTGGATCTTACCCCATCCACTCAGGATTTGGTCACATGACTTGTTTTGACCAATGGGGCATTAGCAAGCATGACCCATGCAGAGGCTTGATAAGTGCCTGCACTTTGGGGTTTGGCCACTGGAAATCTAAAGAGCATTGTGTTGTGAAGAAGCTAGTCTGACTTACGGAAGGATAAAGGGCCCTATGGGGAGAAAGTGATGCCTTGCCAGCGCTAGTGTCCCAGGCATGTGACTGAGGCTATCTTGGACTTCAGTAGGATTGTCAGGTGACTACAGCCACATGAGTGATCCCAGATGAGTCCAGTAGAAGAATCACTAGATTGACAACGCACAGAATTATGAGAACAATACATCGTTGTTTTAAATCACTATGTCTTGGGTGGCTTGTTATGCAGTAAGAGACGACAGAGTAGTAGTAATTACAGTACCATGTGATAGATGCTAAAATACAAATCTACCCAGAAGATTATCTTTCTTTAGTGATTCCAGATCTTCCTTATGAGTTCAATCAATATATTAATTAATGCTCATGGTGGATATAGGGGTTAGCTGGACTTGAATAACCCAGCTAGCTTATCTATTCTCGTTGCAAGTTGGGCTCCTTTACCATTTCCCAGATTTTCCTGAAATTCTTTCTCCTCTCAGGAGACCTGCTGCCACCAGCACTGTTGTTTGTCTATCATCTCTGTCACTCCTTCTGCTGTCTGTGGCCTTTCCTGGCTAGTGTGTTTCTCTCCATTATTTTCTTTTTTCTTTTTCCTTCTTCCTGGTCTCACTTTTCATTTTCTGCTATTGCTTCATTTATTTACTTATGATCAGTAAACAGACCAACCATGGTAAGCCTTCAATTATTTGATTCTTTAGCTTATCTTGGCTTTTTAGTCATTGCTCCTGCTTGTAAATTTCTTTCAGTCAATTGTTGGAGGTGGGATGAGTATCAACTCTCTAGACCCTGGAAAAGTGTAGTGGTCACATACAGGGTGTGATTCTAATGCCATGGGATGGTGTACTAGTTAGGGTTCTCCAGAGAAACAGAACTAATATATATATACTATATGTATATAGTATATATGTATAGCCATATATATGTAGTATATATGGCTGACAACTCTCAAGATTTAAAAGCCAATGGTGTGGTTTTAGTCCAAAGGCCAAGAGACTCAAGACCCCAGGAAGAGCTGATGTTTCAGTTGGAGTCTTAATGCAGGAAAAAAGCCAGTGTCCCAGTGTGCAGGCAGTCGGGCAGGGGGAATTCTCTCTTACTTGGGGGAGAGTCAGTTTTTTTGTTATCTTCAGGCCTTCCTTTGACCAACTGGTTGAGGCCCACCCACGTTAGGGAAAACCTTCATGGAAACCTTCACAAAAACTCCTTCACAGAAACACTCAGAACAATGTTTGACCAAATGTTCTGGGTACCTCATGACTTAGTAAAGTTGACACATAAAATTAACCATCACAGACAGTTACCAGTAGTCCTGCTTAGAGCATTGACTACTCAAGGATGGCCTTCAAGTATAGGTCGAATAAGTAGCCATCCAAGAAGGTGTTTTGATGAAAAATGGGAAGATCTTTAATCCTCCCTTCTGACATCTTAACCTTTCCCCCCACCGACCAATAAATAACAGCAAAGCTCATCCCTTTAGGTTATAACATAATTTTTCTAATTAAAATGCAGATTATCCAAGAAGGTGTTGCATTGAGCTACTATTAGGCAATAACAGCTTACAGTGCAGTTGTTTACAATAGCTTTTCTAGTAGGTTCAAGTAGGTTTTAACATGAGTGGGAGGGGTTAAGGAAAGGGGTAAAAGAGAAGATCACTTTGAGTAGGGAAGGTTTAAATGCAGTGCTCTCGGCTACAGAGTATGGTATGATGGATGAGAAAAGGAAGAACTAAAGGTTAAAATTTGCTGCCCCCTTTAAACATATAGCTTTAATTTCCTGAGACTGGAAAGTCCCTGATGTTAATATGTACAATAGTATCACTAAAATTACTTCAAGTTTAAGGTATGGTATAGCTTAGCTCAGAATAGATATAGTTTTTCCTTTCATGTATATGCCTCAAAGGTAAAATGGAAAAGAAAAAAAAGACTCCAGAGGAAACTGCATACCTTGTAACTAAAAGGTATTCTTCACTAACTTTCCCTTAGAAATAATTTTATTGTGATAACCATTGCCTATAACATCTAGTAATCCAAACAACAGTTTCTAGAATATTAGAATTTGGAGGATTTTAAAAAAACAGTAATCTGAGAAAATGCTGTGTCTTTGTGTGAGTTTAGGTATTCCTTGCTGTATTTGCCTTTATAGGATGGACAATGCTGAGATGTAGATGTGTCCCGAAAACTCAATGACTCGACACATTAAAGTTCTTTCTTACTGATGCAAAGTCCACTGTGAGCCCAGCAACTCTCCAAAGTGGCTCCCTTTCCCAGCAGTGGCTTAGAGAACCAGGCTGAGTGGCTGTATATCTAAACTTGTGACCTTCCTGGTTGTCATGAAAGGGAGAGCGTAGAGAACTCTTCCTCATGTTTAAATGCCTCTTCTTGAAAGCGACACATTTCATTTATGCTCATAGTTCATTGGACATAACCGGACACATGGCCCTGCCTGAAGGCTTGGAAATATGGCTGTCCTCTCTGCCCCAGGAAAGAGGAAAAACGGGTATGAGTGAACACTAGAAATCTGTTCCACGTTATTTTGGAATTGATAAACCTCATCTAAATTTGCTATAAAGTGGATTTATTGTAAGTGAATCTCATTCTCCTTTCAGCTGCATTTAAAATCAAAATTACACTCTACCAGGAAAAAGTTGTATCTGGACTAATATTTTAGGATATTTTTCTTTGTTTTTTATTTAAGCCACATTAAGATTAAAAAAATTATTAAAGACATGAACATTTCTGTTTCTGAGTATGATGTGGTAGTAGCAGAAAGCTATCACAACTAGAACAAAAGAAATTACAAAGTCATATTTTTAAAAAATATTGGAGAGAAGAATATAAGATTAGAAGAAATACATTTTAGGGAGAGAAGAGGCTAAGGCTGCTGGGCATTTTCTTGCCTGGGAGCATCTGCTGAGTCTGGTCATAGGCTGTCGTAGTAAAGGAAAGGGGAAAACCAAAATTCTTTCTATCCATGTTGATTGGCATGGGCAAACTGGAATCTACAGGATCATCAAATAGCCATTTTCTCCCAGAGAATATTTGCTGAGTGCTAAGGCAGTATAGGACAGGCAAATCTAATTGTTAGTGATAGAACTTAGAAGACACTAAGGACACTGTCCATGAGGAGTTGACTGGACATGGCTGTGAAAGAACCTTATAGAATACTTGAAATATTCAGTACATTTATCTGAGTAGTGTTTAAATAGGTGTATACATGTGTAAAAATGAATTGAGCAGTTCACTAAAGATCAGTGCTGTTTATGCCTTTAGTGTCCATATGCCTCAATAGAAAAGATAAAAACAATCAGAAAAAGACAAAAGTTATTTAAAGAAAACCTACTTTTCAGTACTTTAAAGCAGGAGTCAGCAGACATCATCTGTAAAGGGCCAGACAGCAGATATTTTAGGCTTGAAGGCCGTATTCTCTATCACAGCTACTTAACTCTATTGCTGTAGTGCAAAAGCAGATATAGACAATATATAAACAAGTGACCATGGCCGTGTTCTAATAAATTTTATTTACAAAAATAGGTGGCAGGCCAGATTTGGCCTGCCAGCCATAGTTTACGGACTCCTGCTTTAAAGCATTAACAAAGATATAACCCTATACTTAAAATAAGTCACAAAATACAATTCCTTCGTCTATAATTTGAAGTAATTGTAGTAAGGTTTCTTCTAGCCCAAGTACAGTATGATTTTTTTTGAAGTACTGGAAGTAGGGTGGGTTTTTTTGTTTGTTTTTATAAAAACAAAAAGGAGTGTCAGTAATCATACCAAAATAGTTGTAAAATATCTCTCCCACCTTTTTCTTTTTCTATACCTTCTCCCTTCTCCCATACTGAATCAGGAATGAATTTTCATTCAACATTAATTCAACAAAAACTTCTGGGACACTTATACTCTGTCAGGAACCAGTGTGTAGTGGAAATCGAATTAGATATGGTTCCTAACCTCAATAAACAGTCTGATCAAAGAGTCAGAAATGAGATGAATACACACAGAAATAAGTATGTAAGCATTGTAAGGAAAAATTAAACATGTGAGAAGGTAGAGTAGAGCATAATTTAAAGATGGAGTTGGTCAGGGCAGACTTGTCTAAGGTTGAGTCGTTAAGTATGAGACCAAGTTGTCCAGGTTAAGAATGGTGAGGAATGTGGGAGAGGCAGGGAGAGCACACCAGGTAGAGGGAACGAAATGGGCCAAGGCAGGAGAAAGGAAAGCTTGGTACATGAACCAGTGTGACTAGCATGTAATGAGCAAGGAAGAAAGTGGCACAGAAGAAAAGGAGTGGTGGGTAGGACCCAGACCATTCAGGGTACTGGGTTATATTAAGGAGCTTAGATTTTATTCTAAATGCAATAGGGAGTCATGGATTGATTTTAAATAAGTGAATGGCATGACCTGATTAACATTTTAAAAACTTCACTCTATTCTTGTTTTTATTTCCTTTGCTTTAGGAGACAGATGCAAAACTGTTGCTACAATTTATGCCAAAGAGTGTTCTGCCTTTGTTTTCCTCCAGGGGTTTTATGCTTTCCAGTCTTATATTTAGGTCTTTAATTCATTTTGAGTTTATTTTTGTGTATGAGGTTAGAGAATGTTCTAATTTCATTCTTTTACATGTAGCTGTCCAGTTTTCCCAGCACCACTTATTGAAGAGACTGTCTTCTCTCCATTATATATTCTTGCCTCCCTTGTTGAAGATTAATTGACCATAAGTGCATGGGTTTCTTTCTGGGCTCTCTATCCTGTTCTGTTGGTCTATGTGTCTGTTTCTGTACCAGTATCATACTGTTTGATTCCTGTAGCTTTGTAGTGTAATCTGAAGCCACAGAGTGGGAGAGGGATTCCTCCAACCCTGTTCTTCTTTCTCGAGATTGTTTTGGCTATTTGAGGTCTTTTGTGTTTCCATACAAATTTTAAAATTATTTGTTCTAGTTTTGTGAAAAATGCCATTGGTATTTTGATAGGGATTGCACTGAATCTGTAGGTTGCCTTAGGTAGTATGGTCATTTTAACAATATTAATTCTTCCAATCCAATAACAAGGTATATCTTTCCATCTGTTTGTGTCTTCACAAACAGATGGAAATCTTCAATTTCTTTAATCAGTGTCTTATAGTTTTTGGAGTATAGGTCTTTTACCTCCTTAGGTTTACTCCTAGGTATTTTATTCTTTTTAGTGTGATGGTAAATGGGATTGTTTCCTTAATTTCTCTTTCTGATAGTTCATTGTTAGTGTATAGAAATGCAACAGATTTCTGTATATTAATTTTGTATTCTGCAAGTTCACTGAATTCATTGATGAGCTCTAGTAGTTTTCTGGTAGCATCTTTAGGATTTTCTATGTATAATATCATGCCTGCAAACAGTGACAGTTTTACTTCTTTCATTCCAATTTTGATTCCTTTTATTTCTTGTCTGATTGCTGTGGCTAAGACTTCCAATACTATGTTCAATAAAAGCGGCAAAGGAAACCACTGACAAAATGAAAAGACAACCTACTGAATAGGAGAATATATTTGTAAATGATTTGACCGATAAGGGGTTAATATCCAAAATATATAAACAGCTCATACTGCTCAACATCAGAAGAACAAATAACCCAATTAAAAATGGGCAGAAGATCTGAATAGACATTTTTCCAAAGAAGACTTACAGATGGCCAACAGGCACATGAAAATATGCTCAACATCACTTATTATTAGAGAAATGCAAATCAGAACTATAATGAGGTATCTCCTCACACTGATCAGAATGGCCATCATCAAAAAGTCTACAAATAATAAATGTTGGAGAGGGTGCGGAGAAAAGGGAATCCTCGTACACTGTTGGTGGGAATGTAAATTGGTGCAGTCACTGTGGAAAACAGTATGGCATTTTCTCAAAAAACTAAAAATAGAACTACCATATGACCCAGCAATTTCACTCCTGGGTATATATCTGAAAAAAAAAACCCCACTAATTTGAAAAAATATGTGCACCCCAATATTCATAGGAGCATTATTTACAATTGCCAAGATATGGAAGAAGTCTAAGTGTCCATCAACAGACAAATGGATGAAGAAGATGTGGTGTGTACACACACACACACACACACACACACACTGGAATACTACCCAGCCATGAAAAAGAGGGAAAATTTGCCATTTGCAACAACATGGATGGTCTTTGAGGGTATTATGCTAAGTGAAATAAGTCAGACAGAGAAAGACAAATACTGTATGATATCACTTATATGTGGAATCTTAAAAATACAACTAGTGAAGATAACAAAAAAGAAGCAGACTCACAAATACAGAGAACAAACTAGTGGTTACCAGTGGGGAGAGGGAAGCGGGGGCAATATAGGGGTAGGATATTAAAAGGTACAAACTATTATGTATAAAATAAGCTACAAGAATATATTGTGCAGCACTGGGAATATAGCCAGTATTTTATAATAACTATAAAATGAAGTATAACCTTTAAAGATTGTGAATCACTATATTGTACACTCTAACTTATTGTGTATAATATTGTACATCAACTATAACTCAATTTTAAAAAAACTTCACTGTAATCACTCTGTGGAAAATTCATGGGGAGGGCAATAAGATAGCAGGGAGAATCTTTAGAAGACAACAGTGGTAACCCAGTCTAGAGATGATGATGGTTTGAGTAGCAACAAAGGAGAGAAGTGAATGGTTTGGGGTACATTTTGGAGGTAAAATTGATAGAATTTAGTGGTGGGCTCTTTTATGGAGATGAGGGAGAAAATGATTTGAGAATAGTAGGGAAGTACAAAATAATCATTAGGAAAATGATCAAGTGAGTTTACTGGAGATACATATTTAGGTTGCCAAGCAGTGTTTAGGTTGGAGATGTTGACTTTTCATTGAAACCAATCAGTTCAGTTGTGTGTTTTCTCCAGTTTGATCATGAGAACAAAAAGATAGATGGTTGGGTTCATCTAGGGTTGGGGTTTGGTGTGTTTGACAGAGGACAAAGAAGCATGGGGATTACTATAGTGTTTACAAAGGAGTTATTATACTGAGGGACTGTAAGTATCTAAATAAATAGAGAAGTAGGGACTTCCCTGGTGGTCCAGTGGTAAAGAATCTGCCTTCCAATGCAGGGGATGCGGGTCTGATCCCTGGTCAGGGAACTAAGATCCCACATGCCGTGAGGCAACTAAGCCCGCACGCCACAACTACTGAGCCTGCACACCTAAACTAGAGAGCCTGCCTGCCACAAACTACAGAGCCCACGTGCTCTGGAGCCCACGCGCCACAACTAGAGAGAGAAAACCCGCACACCACAACTAGAGAGAAGCCCACACGGCTCAATGAAGAGCCCACATGCCACAGTGAAGACCCAACACAGCCAAAAATAAAAAAATAATTTAAAAATAACAAAAATAAATAAATAAATAAAAATAAAGATAGATTAGATTGGAAAAAAAATAGAGAAGTAAAGGCAAGAGGGGCTCATGGGCAAAGAGAAAGCCATGGGGTTCTGGATTGGAAGTCTTCATGAGATGGAAGATGGTGGAAGAGAGGGGTGATGGTTTGAATAAGCTGAAAGTAAAAGTTTTATTTGAGAATGGGACATCCGATTCTGTGATTTTATAGGTTGCTGAGGCAGAACTAACAGCTCTCCATTTTGCATGGGTCTCCAGTATATGTTGAAGTGGTCTTAAATGATGACAGGAGTTAAGGTGTACTGGAAGATTGGAAGCCAGGTGTTGAAATCTCAAGTGAATGAAGAGAAGTGACAGCAGGTGACAACAATAAAGAGGAGGAAAGTGTGACTCAGCTGAATGGTATGGGTCTCAAAGGAGAGGGAGGAAGCAAGTTTAATGTCTGAAAGTAGGCAAATATGGACCCAACTACCAAACCTGAAGTGAGAATAAGCAGTTTCTACTTAAGAGGGCTACAGGGGAAGTGATGTTCTTGGACAGGCTTAGGTTTTACCGAGGCAGAGGTGGAAAGAGTGGGGAGAGCAAGGTGGAGAGATCAGAAAGTTGGTTGAGCACAGAGCAGACATTTTCAAGGCTGTAATGACGTCCAGAGTTGGGTCAAATGGAAGGATGGATGTGGTAAGCAGGTATGAGCTGAGAGTTGATGAGATAAAGGATTTCTGGAGAGACTTTTATATCTGGCAGAGGATTTAACTCCTGAATGGTTTTTGGAAGAAGGTGAGCACTTAGCCTAACACTGAAATCTGAAGGGTTTTGTTTTAACATCAAATATGGTAACTTTGGGCGACATTTTCATTTTCAAGCTCTCTTTCCATTTTAAAGTTGATAATAAAAATACATAACAGATTAATGAGTATAGAGATTCTCCTTGGGGTGATGAAGCTATTCTGGAAATGGATGGTGGTGATGGTTGTACAAGTTTGTGGGCATACTTCATGCCACAGAATTATACACTGAAAAATAGTTAAAATGGTAAAATTTATGTTATATATATTTTACCACACAGGAAAACAATATTTAGCAAAGGTTGTGAACTAGCATCCCATTGGCTAAATCTGTTCCCAGACATGTTTGGTTTTGCTTCAAACTGTTTTGGACATCATTGTGTGTATAAAAAAAAAAAAAAGAGAAGGGGAGGGGATGGGAGGGAAGGGATTAATATCTGACATTTAGAAATCTGGAGATTTTGTATTAAATCCCTTTAAAAATTGGTCTATCGGGCTTGCCTGGTGGCGCAGTGGTTAAGAATCCACCTGTCAGTGCAGGGGACATGGGTTCGAGCCCTGGTCCGGGAAGATCCCCCATGCCACGGAGCAACTAAGCCCGTGCGCCACAACTACTGAAGCCCGTGCGCCTAGAGCCCGTGCTCCACAACAAGAGAAGCCACCGCAGTGAGAAGCCTGCGCACTGCAATGAAGAGTAGCCCCCGCTCACCACAACTAGAGAAAGCCTGCACGCAGCAACGAAGACCCAACGCAGCCAAAAATAAATAAATATTTATTTATTAAAAAAACAAACAAACAGCAGAAAAAACTGTCTCCTAATTGTGGGCGCACAGTCCTACTTGGGCAGGCCCAGCTGGAGCCCAGGGAGACCTGCTCCCCTCACTTGGAGCCTGAGCTTCCTCACTGTCTTCTTTTCACCACCGAGGCCTCAGCCCTCCAGCCAGTCAGCCTGATGCTTGCCCTGTTGGTTCTCTTTACAGAATTCATAGAATGGTGAAATAATTTTACAGCCGAGCCTCTGCAAAAATGAAAAAATGAAAGGTAGACTGAGCAGGGCCTTGTGTTTCAAGAAAAGTGGGAGAAAACACATTTGTGGGTGGAAGTAAAGCTGCGTGTTTAATGTGTAAACAGAGTATGTCCCGAGAATACAATCAGGTCCACTTCAGTTATTTTTATTACCTGCCCAACTCCTGAGGGTGGTTGTGTTTGCCTCCCTGATTTATATAAACTGTTTATAACTTTAAGTTTTAAATAATTCGTGTAAAGCTGAAAACCTAGCAACATTTGAAGGCCATAGAAAATCTTGAATTTTCATCTAGTCTTTGGCTAATAAAAGTATCCTGAAATAAATTTATAAAAGAAAAAAAAAGGGACTTCCCTGGTGGCGCAGTGGTTAAGAATCTGCCTGCCAATGCAGGGGACATGGGTTCGAGCCCTGGTCCGGGAAGATCCCACATGCTGCAGAGCAACTAAGTCCATGCGCCACAACTACTGAGCCTGCACTCTAGAGCCTGTGAGCCACAACTACTGAGCCCGCATGCCACAACTACTGAAGCCCGTGCGCCTAGAGCCCATGTTCTGCAACAAGAGAAGCCACTGCAATGAGAAGCCCGTGCACTGCAACGAAGAGTAGCCCTTGCTCACCACAACTAGAGTAAGCCCGCGTGCAGCAACGAAGACCCAATGCAGCCAAAAGTAAATAAATAAATATTTTAAAAAAAAAGGATCCTGACTTTGAGCCTTTGGGGAACAATCCATGGGGTATTAATTCATTAATTGATGAATTAAATTATTATTCTCAATATTTGCTCATATGAAAAATACTGATATATTTTCTGTTTTATATGTGTCTGTGTGTGCAAGTTAGTAAGAGAGAGAAAAGGGTCACGTAGATCTATTCTTATTCATTGGCACAGAAATGCATTGTTTGTGCCAAATCAATCAGTAGAAATGGGAACATTAAATCGTGTGTCAATATTGCTGTAAAAAAAAAAGTCCTAGTACACAAAATGGGCATGTACTGTCACCAGAAAAAGTGCACTGACTTCCTTTTGAAAGTAAAAAATATAGTAAACACCAGATATTCTGGTACTATGACTGACTCTAGTCTAAAATATCCTAACACTTCTAAATTTACGTAGAAGGCATTTTGCCTTTCTTTTTAGTTCTCTTCCTACTGGATGAACTTAACCTTTGGACATCTTTGCTTGGGAATAACAGTACATTGAATTACTGTATCACTGGAAGAGAGTTGAAAACAACACTTAATAGGAACGAAAAGGTCCAGTTTCTACTTAAAAATGGAGAATTTCCCCAGTATCTGTTGACCACAGTCTGACTTCTGTCGGTGCCCTGTGACATTAGGAAATATACCCATGACCCTGGCTAAGTCATATATAAGCATAGAGGGTATATTAGTTTCCTAGGGCCACTGTAACAAGATATTGCAATTAACGTGGCCTTAAACAACAAAAATATATTCTCTCACAGTTCTGGATGCTAGAAGTCTGATATCTGGGTGTCAGCAGGGCCATGCTTTCTCTAAGGGCCCTAGGGAAGAATCTGTTCCATGCCCTTCTCTTAGCTTCTGGTGCTGCCACCAATCCTTGGCGTCCCTTGGCTTATAAACACATCACTCCAATCTCTGCCTCTGTTGTCACATGGTGTTCTCCCTGTGTGTCTTTATCTGTGTCTCTCTGCCTCTTCTTATAAGTCATATTGGCTTAGGGGCCACTGAATCTTGACTACATCTGCAAAGACCCTATTTCCAAAGAAGGTCACATTCACAGGAACCAGGAGTTAGGTCTTCAACGTATCTTTTTGGAGAAGACAATTCAGCTCATAATAGAGAGACAGAACAATGGCCATACCATGACCATTGAATTAGCTCTTTAGTTAGACACTGGCCCAGCCATTTCTTTCTTTCTTTTTTTTTTTTTAATAATTAATTTTTATTGGAGTACTCAGTGCTCTGTGGTGACCTAAATGGGAAGGAAATCCAGCCATTTCTCATCTCAGCCATGGCAGCCTTGTTTCCTTCCTCACTTGTTTCTGAGCCATCTCCTGCTTTATCCCTCTACCATGACAAACTAGTCAATGCTGGTCAACTTTCATCAATTTACAACAGGTTCCTGTCTGTAACTAGTCTCCCTCCTAGTGTGCTCTCTCCTTACCCCAAACCCTGGAAATAGAATCCCTTGATCAGAACCTGGAACGCCATTCCCATGAATTGCTTCTGTCCATCCTTTCCTCCTATCTTTAATTCTTCCCTGTTTGTTTTGATTTTCTATTGTCATCACTTCAGCCACCTTGCAACTCTCTTGCCCTGTCATCCCTCTCTTCCACTCACTTGTTGAAACCCAATCTTGAAAAAGTCCAACTATTTGGTCTCTGGGCTCACACCTGAGCACTGTGAGAGGAGATCACACAGCTGTTTTCCTCATCAGCTTTCTCTCAGTTCCCTGCAGAGGCATTTCATTCTAGCCATAAGCTTCTTAATCCTGTGACATCACTGATTCCCCCTCATTCACACCTTTCTCTTCAACTCTTGGTTCATGGAGATAATACACAGGTACCTTCTTAACTTCATGCCACCAAATCTACAAATTAGCCTTGATCTGCACCCAGCACTTTTCTTCTTGCCAGTTGCAACAAAGGAAACAAAGTCCATGTAAGGTCTTCCCCGCCCCTGTCTCTGGACTCAGTCCCCTTTCCGTCTTCTAGCGAACTCCATGGCTTTGAATCATTTCACCTGTAGCTTCACTCTCCAGCCCCTTCATTGGCTCTTTCTCATCAAAATTTTGTCTCTTTCATTTTCTATAAACAAACAATCCTTCTGTCACCAACAACTCTTCCCTTAACCTGATGGTCACCTTCAGTTTTTTTTAAACCATTATAATATGCTTCATTTTACAGTATTTTACAGGTACTAAACCTTCAATCTCTGTTTTCTGCAGCTCCTCCCATTCTCAGGTAAACTTCCTGAGTTATCTATCTTTGCTGTTTACAATGACTCACACACATGCATTCTTCGACGTAATAGAATCTCAACCAACCACTCCAAGATCATTGAAGACTTGCTTGTTGCTGAATCTAATAACATTGTTTTGTCTTTTATTATTCTTGCTTTTTCAACAGCAGGTGACACATTTTTACTTTCTACTTCTTAAATTTCTCTTCTTAGCTTCTAGATACCCAGTACTTCTGGTTTTTCTTATAACTCTCTGATGTGTCTTATTCTTTGCAGAGTTCTCCTCCTTTCACTGTCCCTTAAATATTAGTGATCTTTGGTTCCTGCCCTTGCCCATCATTGTTCCTTACTCTATACAATTTCCCATGGGATTTCATGAATTTACATGCTGATAGTTTCCAAATCTGTAACCGTAGATCATATTGCTCTCCAAAGACCCATATTCACAGATCCAACTGTCTCCTAAACACCTTCACTTAGATGTCCCATGAGCGCCTCAAATGAACCATGCCAAAAATGAAACTCATAATCTCTATTCCCCACTACCCTTCTGTCTTGCTTTAACCCCTGGGTTCCCCATCTCAGTTAATCCTTACCCTACTGACCCACACCAGAGACTGAGTGTCATCTGTAGCAAATATTCTTTGGGCCTCACCGTTCCCTGTGCTCCTGCCCATTTCCGAAGGCCTGTATCTATGTCTTTTTTGCCTGAGGGCCTTTAAAGAAGCAACAGAAAGCTGCTCTGTCTGTGCAGAACAGGCTGGAAATGCTGGGGTATTAAACCTATCAGCCAGTGACTCATGGCAATTGGTTTATAAATTCCCCAGCTCCTCAACCTCTTGGGTGGGAGAACTCTGAGACATTTGTTTTATAGCATTTCCCAGGATTTCTCCATGACATTAATAGCATAGTTGGCTTGATAAAGCACTCTTTCTTGGCTATATTTCCTCCTTGATATCACTTCCTCATTTTCCTACCCATATTCCCTGTTCTTCTCAAATGAAGTACTTGCCCTTGAACCTTTTCCTTGAGATCTGTTTCTGGGGAAAACCAAAGTAAGATATCATCCTTCTTTCCAATCCCTTCCTTTCTTCTTCCAGTTAATTACCAAATTCTATTAATTCTACTTCATCATCATCTTGAGAATCTAGCCACTTCTCTCCAGTCCGGCTGCCATTTCCCCGGTACCCACTGCCATCCTCTCTAGCCAGGATCACTGCAGCAGTCTCCTACTGCCCTTCACTATTGTCCCCCTTCAGTCTTTTCTCTTCCCTGCAAGCAGTGATCTTTCAAGTATGCAAATTTGATAATATCACCACCACAGTAAACTTTTCAGGTCTCAATTCAGAATTGAGAAGCTTTCCTTAGCCTTTCACTTATGGGGACCTGTTAAAAAGAGCACCCTGTGCAGCCACTATGGAAAACAGTACAGACGTTCCTCAGAAAACTAAAAATAGAATTACAATATGATCCAGCAATCCCACTCCTGGGCATATACCCGGACAAAACTATAATTCAAAAAGATGCATGCACCCCTATGTTCATAGCAGCACTATTCACAATAGACAAAACATGGAAACAACCTAAATGTCTATCGTTGACAGATGAATGGATAGAAAAGATGTGGTACATATATACTACTCAGCCATAAAAAAATGAAATAATGCCATTTGTAGCAACATGGATGCAACTAGAGATTATCATACTAAGTGAAGTAAGTCAGAAAGAGAAAGACAAATACCATATGATATCACTTATATGTGGAATCTAAAATATGCCACAAATGAACCTATCTATGAAACAGGAACAGACTCACAGACATGGAGATCAGACTTGTAGTTGCCAAGGGGGTGGGGGAGGGAGAGGGATAGACTGGGAGTTTGGGGTTGGTAGATGCAAACTATTACATTTAGAATGGATAAACAACAAGGTCCTACTGTACAGCACAGGGAACTATATCCAATGTCCTGGGATAAACCATAATGGAAAATAATTTTTTAAAAAAAGAATGTCTATATATGTATAACTGAGTCACTTTGCTGTACAGCAGAGATTGACACAACATTGTAAATCAACTCTACTTCAGTTAAAAAAAAAAAGAACCCTGTTATTTCCCTATTAAAGCACTTCTAACACTATACACGAATTGCCTATTCACTCAGCTGTATTCCTCACAATACTGTAAGCTCTAAGAATAGGAACATTGTTTTTTGTCTTTCTTTTCTTTTTCTTTCCTTTTTTTTTCTTTGTTGCTGGACTCCTAGGTTGTAACTCAGTATAGGGTATAGAGTAGAAACTCAGTGAGTATTTGCTGAATAAATGAATGTTTAATGGGTCATTCCTGTCTTGCCCATCTTGGCCTGTTTCTGGAGGGCCAGAATCAGAAAGCTAGGGAACACATTTGCAATTTGTACCTGTGTTTACTCTTCTGTTCTAAGAATTTTTTTTCTGTAAATAATGACAAGTGATCTCATTAGGGGATGAATTCATCAGAGGATGGTGTCAGGCATAGGACTGATTTTGTTTAAACCTTAATAGGTGATCATTCCTGTTATTTGGTATAAAAAGAGGTATGGACAAGATGGTAGCTTGGAACTTCCAAATTCTTTACATTTGGGGACTTTCCTTAATTCTTTACATTTATTCTTTCATAAGAATTTATTTCATAAGAATGTATTTCTTTTTTTTTAAAATTAATTTATTTATTTACTTATTTATGGCTGTGTTGGGTCTTCGTTTCTGTGCGAGGGCTCTCTCTGGTTGTGGCAAGCGGGGTCTACTCTTCATCGCGGCGTGCGGGCCTCTTTACTATCGCGGCCTCTCCTGTTGTGGAGCACAGGCTCCAGACGCGCAGGCTCAGTAATTGTGGCTCACGGGCCCAGTTGCTCCGCGGCATGTGGGATCCTCCCAGACCAGGGCTCGAACCCGTGTCCCCTGCATTGGCAGGCAGACCCTCAACCACTGCGCCACCAGGGAAGCCCAAGAATGTATTTCAAATTTATTCTTTAAAAGAATAAATTCTTTCATTGTGAATAAATTCATTGAGAATTTAGTTCATGAATAAATTCATTCATGATAATTATCATTTGAATTCTGTAAATTGAATTTCCACTAAGATAGGCATGTTTGTATTTAAAAAGAAAAAAGCAACCATTATAATTCCTACCCAATTCTGTAAAATTCAAACTGCAAAACTTTTGATTCTTATCCATGCCTCTTATTTAGAGTTTCCTTCTCCCATTTAAAAGTATTCTAACATTTCATTATTTATTCTAATTACATTGATAAAAACAGGCAGCCTGGATTCTAAATCATATTATTTGTAATATGGAATTTCAGCTGCAGGACAAAAACCACTTTATTTTCCTCTCTCCTTTTTTTGTTAGTAGAGGGTACTTGTTAAAGGCACAGGTTTTCAAATGCAGTGGACAGGCTAGAGTCCTCATTCTGTCAATTATTAGGATGTGCGAGCAGAGGTACTTTGCTTCATCTCTCCAGGCCTCAGTTTCCTCATCTTTTTAAAGAATAAAGTGATATCTACGTCTTAGACTTGCTATGAAACAAGTGAGACAACAGATGTAAAGGGATTAGCACATAATAAGCACTCAATAAATGCTGTCATCATCATCATTATTTATTAGCTGTTAGTTGGAGAGTATGTCCTTTTATTATCTTATTTAGTCCTCATAACAGTACTATGATGTGACCAATGCTGTCATCCCTATCTTACAAATACAGAAGCTGAGGCCCAGAGAATTTAAGGAAACTTGCCTAACAATTATAAAATAATAATAATAGAAAAAAATTATAAAGTGTTCGCTATGGACGAGGCACTATTCTAAATTGTTTACATGTGAATTCATTTCCTCAATCCTAATAGGTATATCTTATCTTTATCCCCAATTTGCAGAACGAGACTAAGATCCAGAGCTATGAAGTAACTCGTTCAAGGTCACACAGCTCTTAAGTGGTAAAACTAGGATTCAAATCCGGGAAATCCGGTTTCAGAGAATGTGTGCTTAACCATATGTATATGCCTCTCTTGTGCTACCCTGGGGTGCTGTGCCTTGATAAAACAATGGATGAATACAGAATTGGAAGCTTGAGAAGAACACAAAAGCATATTTTGATTTTAAATTTAGGAACAACAGGTAAATTCCTATCTATATTCTGGTACAATTCAGGGCATACAAAACAAAAGAAAACATTTAACTGACCTACCTTCTTTTCGGTTCTCTGCAATGCATTTTAGGATTTTTTCCCCCAGCTTTATTGAAATATAATTGAGAAATAAAATTGCATATACTTAAAGTATACCACCTGATGATTTGACATGCATATACTTTGTGAAATGATTACCACAATCAGGTTAATTAACACATCCATCACCTCATCTTTGTGTGTGTGTGTGTGTGTGTGTGTGTGTGGTGAGAATGCTTAAGGTCTACTCTCTTAGCAAATTTCCAGTACACAGCACAGTATTATTAACTATTGTCATAATTCTGTACATTCGATCCCCAGATCTGAAGCCTTGGATCCTTTGATCAGCATCTCCCCATTTTCCCTCCCCTGCTACCCCCTAGTAACCACCACTCTACTCTCTGTTTCCAAGTTTGACTTTTTGTTGGTTTGTTTTTAGATTCCACATATAAGAAAGATCATACAGTATTTGCCTTTTCCTTTTTTTATTTTATTAAAAAATTTTTTTTGGCTGTGTTGGGTCTTTGTTGCTGCGTGTAGGCTTTTCTTAGTTGTGGTGAGCGGGGGCTACTCGTCGTCGCGGTGCGTGGGCTTCTCATTGCGGGAGAAGCGGAGCACCAGCTCTAGGAGTGTGGGCTTCTGTAGTTGTGGCACGCAGGTTCAGTAGTTTTGGCTTGTGTGCTCTAGAGCACAGGCTCAGTAGTTGTGGCACATGGGCTTAGTTGCTCTGAGGCACTTGGGATCTTCCTGGACCAGGACTCGAACCCGTGTCCCCTGCATTGGCAGGCAGATTCTTAACCACTGCACCACCAGGGAAGTCCCTATTTGCCTTTTCTCTCTGGCTAATTTCACTTACCATAATGTCCACCAAGTTCATCCATGTTGTTACAAATGACAGGATTTCTTTCTTGCTTATTTCAGCTTTGCTATTGAGTTGTATAGATTCCTTATATATTTTGGATATTAACCCCTTCTTATCAGATATATGATTTACAGATCTTTTTTTTTTTACTATTCTGTAGGTTGCCTTTTCATTTTGTTGATGATTTCCTTTGCTGTGCAGAGCTTATTAGTTTGGTGTAGTCCCATTTACTTATTTTTGCTTTTGTTATATGTGCTTTCGGTGTCATATCCAAAAAATCATTGCCAAGACTGATGTCAGGAAGCTCTCCCCCTATGTTTTCTTATAGGAGTTTTATGGTTTCAGGGCTTACATTTTAGTCTTTATACCATTTCAGGTTAATTTTTGTGAGTGGTGTAGGGTAGGGGGTCCAATTTCATTCTTTTGCATGTGAATATCCAGTTTTCCCAGTAGCATTTACTAAAGAGACCATCTTTTCCCTATTGTGTGTTCTTGTGCCCTTGTCAAAGATTAGTTGACCATATTTGTGTGGGTTTGTATCTGGGCTCTCTATTCTGTTCCATTGGTCTATGTGTCTGTTTTGTACCAGTTCCATAATATTTGATTACTGTAGCTTTGTAATAGAGTTTGAAATCAGGAAGTATGATGCCTCCAGGTTTGTTCTTCCTTTCCAAGATTGGTTTGGCTCTTCAGGGTCTTTTGTGGATCCATATGAATTTTAGGATTGTGTTTTTCTATTCCTGTGGAAAATGCCAATGGAATTTTGATAGGGATTGCACTGAATCTGTAGATCTCTTTGGGTAGTATGGACATTTAAAAAATATCAGTTCTTCCAATCCATGAACTTGGGATATCTTTCCATTTATTTGTGTCATCCTCAGTTTATTTCATCAATGTCTTGTAGTTTTCAGTGTATAGGTCTTTCACCTCCTTGGTTAAATTCATTCTTAAGTAATTGTTTTTAATGCTACTGTAAATAGGATTGTTTTCTTAATTTCTTTTTCTAATAGTTTGTTGTTAATAGAAATGCAACTGATTTTTGTATATTGCAACTTTACTGAATTTGTTATTTCTAACAGCTTTTTGGTGGCGTCTTTGGGTTTTCTACGTATAACGTTATGTCATCTACAAACAGAAAAATTTACTACTTTATTTCCAATTTGGATGACATTTATTTCTTTTTCTTGTCTAATTGCACTGGATAGGACTTCTGGTACTATGTTGAATAGAAGTGGTGAGAGTGGACACCCTTATCTTGTTCCTGATCTTAGAGGAAAAGCTTTCACCTTTTCACCATTGAGTACAATGTTAGCTTTGGGCTTGACATATATGGCCTTTATTATGTTGAGATATATTTCTTATATAACTAATTTAAGAGTTTTTATTATGAAAGGATGGGATGTTGAATTTTGTCAATTTCTTTTTTCTGCATCTATTGAAATTATCGTGTTTTTATCCTTCATTCTGTTAATGTGGTGAGTCATATTTATTGATTTTTGTATGTTGAACCATCCTTGCACCCCAAGGATAAATCCAACTTGATCATGGTATATGATCCTTTTACAGTGCTGTTCAGTTCTGCTTGCTAGTATTTTGTTGAGGATTTTTGCATCTATATTCATCAAGGATATTGGCCTGTAGTTTTCTTTTCTTGTAGTGTCCTTTTCTGGCTTCGGCATCAGGGTAATACTGGGCTTGTAAAATGAATATGTAAGTACTCAAATTTTTTGGTAGAGTTTGAGAAGGATTGGTATTAATTCTTCTTTAAATGTTTGGTAGAATTCACTAGTAAAACCATCAGCTCCTGGACTTTTCTTTATTGGGAGATTTTCAATTACTGATTCAATCTCCTTACTCATTATTAGTCTGTTCAGTTTTCTGTGTCTTCATGATTCAGACTTGCTAGGCTGTGTATTTCTAGGAATTTGTCCATTTCTTCTAGATTGTCCAATTTATTGGCATACAATTGTTCATAGTTGTGTCTTATGATCCTTTGTATTTCTGTGGTATTAGGTTTTTTTTTTTTATTTTTAAATTTATTTTTATTTATTTATTTTTGGCTGTGTTGGGTCTTCATTTCTGCACGAGGGCTTTCTCGTGCGGCAAGCGGGGGCCACTCTTCATTGCGGTGCGTGGGCCTCTCACTATCGTGGCCTCTCTTGTTGCGGAGCACAGGCTCCAGACGTGCAGGCTCAGTAGTTGTGGCTCACGGGCTTAGTTGCTCCACAGCACGTGGGATCTTCCCAGACCAGGGCTCGAACCCGTGTTCCCTGCATTAGCAGGCAGATTCTCAACCACTGCACCACCAGGGAAGCCCTGTGGTATTAGTTTTAATGTTTCCTCTTTCATTTCTGATTTTATTTATTCGAGTCTTCTGTTTTTTTATAGTTAGTCTAGTTAAAGGTTTGTCAGTTTTGTTTATCTTTTAATAAAAAACAGCTCTCAGTTTCATTGATCTTTTCTATTATTTTTCTGGTCTTTATTTCATTTCTTTCTGTCTGATCTTTGTATTTCCTTCCTTCTGCTAACTTTTGGGCTTCATTTGTTTGAATTTTTCTAGTTCCTTGAGGTGTAATGTTAGGTTGTTAGAGATCTTTCTTTTTTCTTAATGTAGGCATTTATTGCTATAAACATCCCTCTTTGAACTGTGTTGCTGCATTTCATTAGTTTTGATATGTTGTGTTTCCATTTTCATTTGTTTCAAGGTTTTTTTTTAAATTAATTATTTATTTATTTATTTTTGGCTGCGTTGGGTCTTCGTTTCTGTACGTGGGCTTTCTCTAGTTGTGGCAAGTGGGGGCCACTCTTCATCGCGGTGCGCGGGCCTCTCACTATCGCGGCCTCTCTTGTTGTGGAGCACAAGCTCCAGACGCGCAGGCTCAGTAGTTGTGGCTCACGGGCCCAGTTGCTCCGTGGCATGTGGGATCTTCCCAGACCAGGGCTCGAACCCGTGTCCCCTGCATTGGCAGGCGGATTCTCAACCACTGCGCCACCAGGGAAGCCCTCAAGGTATTTTTTATTTTCCTTTTGATTTCTTCTCTGATCCATTGGTTGTTCAGGAGTTTGTTGTTTAATTTCCACATATTTGTGAATTTTCTATTTTTCCTCCTGTTACTGATTTCTATTTTCATACCATTGTGGTCAGAAAAGATACTTGGTATGATTTCAGTCTTCTTAAGTTTGCTGAACTTGTTTTGCTGCCTAACATATTATCTATCCTAGACAATGTTCCTTGTGGGCTTGAGAAGAATGTGTATTCTGCTGCTGTTAGAATGTTCTATAAATGTCTGTTAGGTCCTTTGGTCTAAAGTATAGTTCAAGTGTAATGTTTCCTATTGATTTTCTGCATGGATGATCTATTCAGCATTGAAAATGGGGTACTGAATTCCCCTAATATTATTGTTTTGTTTATTTTTCTCTTCAAATCGTTTAGCATATACTTTGTATATTTAGGTGCTCTAATGTTGGGTGCATATATACTTCAATTGTTATGTCTTTTTGATGAATTGACTCCTTTATCATTATATAATGACCTTCTTTGTCTTTTGTTAAAGTTTTTGACTTAAGGTCTATCTTGTCTGATACAAATATAACTACCCCTTTTCTCTTTAGGATTCCATTGCATGGAATTTCTTTTTCCATTCCTTCACTTTGAACATATGTGTGTCATTAAAACTGAATTGAGTCTCTTGTAGGCAGCAGACAGTTGGGTCTTCTTGTTTTATCCATTCAGCCACTCCGTGTGTTTTGATTGGAGAATTTAATCCATTTACATTTAAAGTAATTATCAATAGGTAAAGACTTACCATCTTCTTAATTGTTTTTTGGCTGTTCTCTAGTTCCTTTGTTCCCTTCTCTCTTGCTGATTTGCTTTGTGAATTGATGATTTTCCATAATGGTATGTTTTGATTGATTCATTCCTCTTTAATCTTTGTGTGTCTATTGTAAATTTTTGCCTTGTGGTTACTATGAAATTTACATAGAACATCTTATAGCTATAGCAGTCTATTTCAAGCTGATAACTTAACTTTGATCACGTACAAAAACTCTACCCTTTTTCCCCCCCATTTCATGTTTTTGATGTCACAATTTACATCTTTTTATATTGTATATCCATTAACAAATAATTGTAGCTATAGTTATTTGTAATGCTTTTGTCCTTTAGCCTTTATACTGGAGTTGATTAACACAGTACCATGTTACAGTATTAGAGTATTCTGAATTTGACTATACAGTTACCTTGATCAGTATATCTTATATTTTCATATCTTCTTATGTTACTAATTAGTGCCCTTTCATTTAAACTTGAAGAATTTCTTTACCATTTCTTATAAGGCAGGTCTAGTGATGATGAACTCCACCAGCTTTTGATTGTCTGGGAAAGTCTTTATCTCTCCTTCATTTTTGAAGGATAGCCTTACTGGGTAAAGTCTTCCTGGTTGGCAGTTTTTTTTTTCTTTCAGTGCTTTGAATATATTATCCCACTCTCTCCTGACCTGCAAGGCTTATGCTGAGAAATCTGCTAATAGCCTTATGGGGTTCTCTTGTATGCGAGGTTTTTTCTTTCTCTCTGTTGGTTTTAAAATTCTTTGTCTTTGACTTTAGCTCATTTTATTATAATCTGCTTGGAGAAGATTTTTTTGAGTTGACTCCTTTTGAGGACCCATGAGCTTCATGAACTTGGATGTCTGTATTTCTCCCCAGCTTTGCAAAGTTCTCAGCCACGATTTCTTTAATTTTTCTATCTGTTTCTCCCTCTATTCTCCTTCTGGTACTCCATTAATTCATAGATTGTTTTTCTTGATGGTATCCCATAATTCACATAGGCTTTCTTCACTCTTTTTCATTCTCTTTTCTTTGTTCTCCTTTGTCTGGATAATTTCAAATGACCTGAATTGACTTCACAGCTTCTTTCTTCTGCTTGATCAAGTCTGCTCTTCATGCTCTCTATTGCATTTTTCCTTTCATTCATTGTATTTTTCAGCTCCAGACTTTCTGTTTGGTTCTTTTTTATGATTTCTATATCTCTGTTAAAATTCTCATTTTGTTTCTGTATTGTTTTCCTGATTTCTTTGAATTGTATTTCTTTTTATCACTGAGCTTCCTGAAGACAACTATTTTCAATTCTTTTATTGGGCAAATTGCAGATCTCCACTTCTTTAAAGTTGGTTATTGGAAAAATATTGTGTTTATTTGGTAGTGTCATGTTTCCTTGTTTTTTCTTGTTCCTTGAAGTCTTGTTTTGCTGTATTTGCATTTGAAGAAGCAGTCACTTCCTGCAGTCTCCACTGACTGTCTTCAGGAGAGAAATACCTTCTGCCAGCCCTGCTAAGTATTCTGAGGTTCTCTCAGAAATTTTCTATAGATATACATGCTCCACACTTCTTGTTCCCCCTTGGGGGCGGGGAATTCTTAATGATGGTATTCTTTCTCTTGATCCTTCAAAGGCTGGCTGAATGCTGACAGCGTCCCATTTGCCTTCCCCAGGGCATAGCTGAATGCTCAAGTTCTTATGCTTTCTCCCAATCCTGTAGAGTTGAGCCAGCTTTCTGCACATACTCACTAGCTGTCTGCAAAGACTTGCACTTGTTGCCCTTGGGGGCATGAGCAGGGAGCTGGCCATGTAGACATGGTGGTGGTGGTGTGTGTGGGTGAGCTGTGCAGAGTGTTGAGGGTGTCTGTGGGCCAGCTGGCAGGATCCTCAAAAGAGGTATCCCCAGTGACTTGTGGTTGAGCTTCCTGATGGATTCTGCATGGCATTTAGTGGATCTGCATCCCTTTCTGACCTCTAAGAGCCCTGGCTACTGTTTTTTAGCCCCTCCCCTCCTCTAAGTTGTGCAGCACATCTCAGTATTCTGGATGAGGCATGAACAGGACCAATGAGATGGGCCTCTTTGGCTGCATCCTGTACAGCTGGGAAAGCCAGGCACTCACTCATGTGCTCTCACTGACATAGAAGGTCTCTCTTAGCACTGAGCTGTACCGCCTTGGGGCAGGGGGTTGACTTGGGTAAAGTGAAATTCTTCCTCTTACCTTCTTCATTGTGTCCAATCTCGGATTTTTTTTTTCTCCAACAATGTGTTGGGACTTCTCTGTTGAACTCCTGAATGCCCACAAAGGCACTCTCATTTGTGTGTCAAAATTGGTGTTCCTTGGGAGGAAGACAGTCAAATTCCTCCATTTTGTTGTCACCACTCCCTGCATTTTATGTTTTGCAATGCAAATGGCACAAATATCTAAGCTTTTGGGAAGAAAATAATTTTAATGTCAATGCAATGGACAACTATGGATTCTGTGTGGTTTTGTTCGACATAGACCGAGGTTTAGAACCTTTGCTCCTTGGAATTACACTTGGAACTCTGCTGGAAAATGTTACTCTTCTCTTTTCTCTATAATATTGATATACCTGTCACATTCAAGTAAGACCCATGATTAATCTAAATGTGCAGGTGTTCCTAACTGAGGCTGGAGGTTTGAATTTGCTTCATTCTATGCAGTCTGTTTTAATTTTGATTAATTGCCATCAGGAATAATAACTCCTCAGGGCAGATCATTAGGAAGCTACAGAATTGATTATATTTAGCCACAGAATATGTAAAACTAGTCACCACCACTGAAATGATCATAGATACCCTTGATGTTGCATTCACAAGGAATACTTAGGTCATTCCAACCGGATTTCAAAAACAAATTAAAACGGAATTGGAAATGCTTTTTCATAAATAAGTTAGCTTTCAAATTTGCCCTTTTTTTCCTCAATAGGTTTCCTTAATTCTGACATGAAAATTAGTAACCTCAGCTGGTAGTCATGGTTGGTAGGAATAATATGCTTTAGGTATATGCTAGGGAATTTATCTCAGTACACATTTGCAATAATTAATTGGGAGACTCATGATTCCCTGCTGCATAAGAAAGGACCCAAGCTTACCTGCTATCCTCTACCTGAGACCACTGCCTTGGTGGAGAACTGAGTGCTTCACTTTGTGGCTAATGTACTAGCCTCCTAACTTCTTTACTTCTGGTGTAGTTTCTTCTTGGCCCACTCACACCTGAGTCTTTGCTCTTTCCTAATTAGAGCACACCAGCTCCTACCTTTGCACATGGCTGTCACTATCCCTGGAACACTGTTAACTCCCTTTTCCATCTACCTATCTCTATTCATACTTAGGACTTCTCTGAAATGCCACCTACTCCAGGAAGCTTTCTTTGTTGCATCACTCCCCCCACGTGGCTCTTCTATGTGTCCGATTGCACCTTGGACCGTTTCTACATAACTGCTATCATATTTATTGTCACTAAGTGTCCATCTCCTCTGTTAGAGGAAAATTTGTCTTGTGTCTCTACAGCCCAAGTTCAGTGGGTCCTAACCCTTTTGGCCTCACACACACCTTTGAGAACCTGGTGAAAACTATAAACTTCCTCTCTAGACAAAGTAATCTAAATTCTGCAAATAATTTCAAGGGGTTCTGGGATACTCTAAATCCATCTGTGGGCCCTAGGAGTTCATGGACTCCAGGCTAAGAATCCCTGCACTAGCTCCTGGATACATCAAAATAGTTATAACTTAACAGATGCTTGTCACTGTTCTGAGCACTTCACATGATCTGCCCCATTTATTCCTTACAACAACCCTATGAGGTAAATACTATAATTATCCCCAATTTACATATGAGAAAACTGAGGAACAGCACGTAATTTGACCGAGGCTGTTCCTGAGTCTTCTCTTAACCAGGCTGCTCTGTTAACCATGGCACTACATCACCTCTCTGCCTCACTATGGTCCTGTTCATAAAAGGTACTGCGTGAGTGTCTATTGAGTGACATCCTTCAAAGGATAAAGGAAAGTAATAGTGTTATACACCACGAACCATGAATAAGGTTAAAATCATGCAGAAAATAAAGAGGCGTAGCATTCAAATGGTTTGTACGTGCTATGATCTTTTTCAGTGGAGTAAATAGCATAGGAGATAAGCTACATTTAACCTTCAGTTAGCTTTAAGGATAAGGGGTCGAAAGGCAAAGAACTTGCACTGAATACTTAATACATGCCTGACATTGAGTTTGTACTTCCTAAACAGACTACATTATATAATAGTGCTACTAGACCTGGGAATATAGTTGAATTTTGAGTACAGTATTGACTCTGGGGAAGGACTGAATGGGAAAATATAAAGTGCTGTGCTCTTTAAAGCAAGCATTTAGAAAGCACAGTTTGTAAAAGCCTAACTGTTGACTCCCTGTGGCATTAAGGAATGGAAGTTTTACTGCTAGAATGGAGAAGGGTGAAGGAGGCAGGGGTGGGGTCAGTTTTTTCTTTCTTTTAGAAAAGATAAGCCTTGCAAGTCTTTTGTGATAAGAAGAAGTTTTACAATTACAGGTAGATGTGAATAGGACCTTCACTCAAGTGTGCACACACACACACTTCTGCTCTGGTTTCAGAAAGGCAAGGAGGGAAGGTGGGAAAGAGAGAGGACGCGAGATCAATATGTCATTATCATGTGCCAGTAATTACATTAAATGATTCCAAATAGACACTCCCAGCTGATCTAGCCTCTAGCTCCTACGACGGCCAATGGTTCAATGGTCAGATGTCAGGTACTTGGTTGCAGAGGGGGCCTGGCAGGAGAGGCAGCAGCAAGGAGACTTTTCATGCTCCAAGAAACTTGCAGTCTTCTTCGGAACCTTATGAGAATACCACACTAACAATTCTAATCATTGCCCATGAATAATTTTAACCATACTTGAGAAAATGCCCTTGGTGTCATTCATTCCCCACTGTTACGAAAGTTGATATTACTGTGTTCTGCGTATCTGAGTCAGGAGATCTATCTCCAGGTATCCCTTGAACCACTTCTAGCCTGTGTGTAGAGGTGGCTCAGGTCCCCGCAGGGCCCATGTCTACCCATGGAGCTCTCGAGGCTAGGAATCTACATGTCTGGTGGGGAGGCACGTCCCAGATCAACCCCAGAGATCAAGGGTGTATGACGTTGGTCATTGTCCGGATTTCTGTCCTCTCTGTGGAGGTCCTCAGTAGTCAAAGTACTTACAACTCCATTTCACAAATTGTGGGTGTGGTGATACTTTTCCTATCAGTCGTTTTTATTGGCCTCACACTTATCCACATCACTGACTCGAGGTATCTTCGTTTCTCAGTGTTGATATATTGGGTGAAGGAGAATGATATAAAGAACAAACTAAGGCTGGACTTTTGGGAACAAAATTTGGGGAAATTTTCATTTTTTATAATACAAAAAAATACTGTCTTTAAATGTTTTAGCAAGCAATTTAAAAATATTGAGTTGGAAATGTTTTAAAATTTTTCTAATACTAGCTTGAACATTCTTTATAACTTAGCTGTTTTAAACTACAACCAATATGGAACTCTTACTTTGAAATATAGCCATTTTCTCTAACAAATCATCAGAAGAGGGCTAAATCAAGCCAGCTTTCCACTGAGTTACAATTGGAGACTCTAATTATCCAGTCTGCATCTCAAGTTGTGTCATAATTCATTAAAATACTTTTTGCCCCTTTTCACTTAGTTGCATTTCAGCATTCTAAATTCTAGTCTCTTCCTGTTTCAAAAAAATGTAGACAGTTAATAAAGTATATTTGTATTTCATTTGTTTGTTAATTTGATTTTGTAATGATCTCTTTGTCCCTTCATTTCTATAACCCATGGCTGTGCCTATATTACCAGTCAAAATGCAGATTTTCTTAGAGTCCAGCCGCAACAGTCCTTAGCAAAAGAATTTTGATCTTGCAAAATGATTTGCATTTGGATGAAGGATGCCCACCACATGTATGAATTTGCACCTGGATGCAAATCCAGGGAGAGGGGGCTCAGTGGTGGCCTATGGGAGAGGGAGTTGAATTCTTTGGGGTGAAGGAAGATATTACCTTATGTGAGGGATGCAGCCTCATGCTACAGAACAGGAATGAGATTGAAGCCTTTGATTTTTGCCCTTTTGGAAGTTCTGCAAAGGTGTGTAGCTATAAGATGTTGGCAGGTTAACTGCATGTTGTCGGGGCAGTTGAGTGTATGTCAGTATTCCGCCCTTTGGCTTTCAAAGATCTTTCTGGGCAGCCCAACTAGGAGAGGTTATCTGGTCCCCTGCCTGCTTGGTGGGGACCACTATTTAACTTGTATAAACTTTGGGTGGGAATGTGTATCTTTCCTCACCATGCATCATATCATTTTTGTAACTGGGCGCCCAGGGAAGTCTGGAAGTATCCCTCCTAGGGATGCATAGCCTTGGAGCTGCCCATGTGAAGTTTATCTTTGTTTGTTCTAATGTTTGCTATCTGGAGAGGATTATCCAGGGAATAGTTTGGCTTAGGTGTGAGGCTGATCTTTTCATGTCTTCTCCCCCAGTGAAAACATCAGGGCTTTAGATTACAAGCCAAATGTAATTCCATCAGGAAGAGTGGACTCTCAGGAGAAAATAAGAGTCGAGGATTACTGAAAAATGGGATACAATGTGTTTTTCTCCACAATTTTTAGAGAAGAAAGGTCTATGATTTATACTGGAGTTCTGCTTTGTGTTTTCAGATGTGAATCAGAGAATCTTTTAGACACCATTGCTTGCCCCAAGTCAAGAGGGGAAAACGAAGCTAGAAATAACTTTTAATACATATCCAATTACCTGAATATTATTTTACAGGTCTGAATAAAGAGAGAGAAGATGATATTATATTATATATAATAGTTCAATATTTGTTAATAATCTCATATAAAAATTAAATCAGATTGTGTATCATGTACTCTATATTTTACTTAATGTAGTTTTAATAAATAGGGATTTTCAAGCACAGTTCCCTTATTGCTAATCACAGTGAGTATACCGGTTAAGGGTTACACACTATAAGAAGATAAAAATATTTGAGCTGATTTAGGAATTTTGTCTAATTACACTGGTCCATTAAAAAAATATATAGTATTTGCTAAATGGCAAAATCATAACACCTAAATTTATTGCTGGAAATTCAAATGCTATCTTCCTAGCTTTCTCTTCTTTTATCCTGTGGAACATGGTGTACCAAAGATCTTATTCTGCAAGTTTTTGCAAGATGATTTTAACAGCCCTCCCTCTAAATTCCTTCTGCAAGAGTCATTCCTTTTTTCAAAGAGTGACTATATTTATAATTTGGGCCTTGAACCCCTGGGAACACTTGCAGTTACTTTAGGGAGTCCTGGAATCTATATTTATACCAAGTACTATCAAGGACAGAATAAATAATGCATTGGAATATATACACTACTATTTTTCATGTGTAAGTTGCTGTTGTAATGATTAATAATACAAAATATGCTGCTTTCATGGTAGCTTTTGGTATCCTCAATCAACAGGGACTAAAACAAAACTATTATTAGGTAAAACATGGGCTCCCATACTTGAAAAGATTGGAAACTACTAGAAAAAAGGAGTGGAAAGTGCCACGAATATGGCACATTTCCATTTGAATTGAAGTTCCTTGTTTACCTCTGAATTGCACATGGTCAAAGAGTTATTCAAGTCTAAGAATGAATCATGCTTATATAACACACTGGTAACAGAAGTGTAGAGTATTAGGATTTGTGGGGGAAAAAAGGAGCACATTCAAATGATCTAATATGAAGCCTTTTTTTTTCTTTCCCATAATGCTCTCAAATTACCACATTGTGGCTAAGTAGATGACAGCTGGCTGTAGAGGTCTATAAACTCATTTTAATCGTGCTTCCTGCCAGCCAGCATCCACTGAATCAAATTAAGGAGAGAACTCCACGAAATGCACCCAACTCCACCCCCTTTCCCAAGCTGAGCTC
This sequence comes from Eschrichtius robustus, assembly GCF_028021215.1. NCBI lineage: Eukaryota > Metazoa > Chordata > Mammalia > Artiodactyla > Eschrichtiidae > Eschrichtius > Eschrichtius robustus. Next base: position 91,548,809 of record NC_090835.1, read on the forward strand.
CACTTCTCCCCACTTAGGGTTGATGCTGAGTGATGGGGGCAGAGTCCAGCTGGAGGCAGATGTACCAGAAAGTACCAAGGCCAAGTTGCAAAGAGAAAACGTCCTACTTGTTGAAGGATAGAATCTCGAACTAGCAGAGGGAGCACACAATCAGTGTTGAGTTCACTCCTACCCTCTGATGGAAACAAAACCTATAGTCTAATGTTTGAACATAAAGGACTAGGCAAGGGCGAGCACAGCACCAAGTTGTCAACTACCCGGAAAACGTCTGCTTCTCCTCTGAGTAGGCAAATAAATCTCTTCACTTTATACAGTCCACAGAAGTTTTTATTGTTTATAAATAACTACAGCTCTCTTTCATGTTTCCACATTCAGGGTCTGAGGAGAGAAGGGAATTGGGCCTGTTAACCTTCATGTGCAACTAAGAAACAGTTTATGGCTGGCCAGGTGCAAATGCCCTATCTAATCTCTCCCTGTGTCTGTCGCGGAACAGCTGCAGCAGTTGGAGGGAGTTAGGGAGTTACGAAATATCAAGGAAATGTTTGTGCCAATATTGTCCCAGTTAGGGAGGTAAGAGAAATGTACAAGTTGTTTTCCATTTAGAAAGAGTGACAGTCATCACTGGGGAAAAGCTATTTTTACTGAGATCTCAACAATGGGGGTGAGGACGAGGCAACCAAGTCCAAATGGAAATTTGAGACCTTTTATCAGTCTGTTTCCTTTTTGGAACCATGGCCCCTATAGTTGCAAAAGCCTTTACGTGTACTTTTCTTACTGCCACTTGTTCTCTGTGATCATGGACAGGATACTCAGGTCTCAGAGCTAAAGTATATTTACCTGGAAAACAAAAATTTTCTTTAATTCCTTGTGAACGCCCAAGGGTATTTAAAAGGTTAATAATATAATTCTGGGTTCAGTAAAATGAGATATTGAAGAGAGAGAGTATAAGACAAAAGGAAGTTTTGTATGAATTATTCAAATGGGGTGGTGCAATGCAGTGAACACTGGCTGAGAATCTGAGAGTGAGCACAGGCTCTAGGACTTGCCGGAAGCCTGAGTTGGGACACGGCTTCTGAGCCCCAGTTTCCTTATCTGTACCGTGAGAAGTTGATCTTTGCAAGACTCCTTTCGTTTTACAAATCTATACTGAATGCATACCACTCATCTGGGAGAGGGCTAGGCACTGTGTCAAATGTAAAAGAAATAAGACATAATCCATATGCTCTCATAGTGCTCATAATGTAGACAAGACTAGCATAGGTGAAACAATGAGCTGTTGACATGAACTTTTTTACAAGGATATTAATGTAAGAACAATCTCTCTCTCTCTCTCTCTCTATATATATATATATGTATATATATATGTAAAATCAAATCATGTTGTACATGATGTACATCATGTTGTACTTACACAGTGTTATATGTCAATTATATCTCAGTAAATCTGGAAAAAAAACAATCAAGCTGGAGGATGGTTTGTAGTGATATGCCATAGTTCTGTCTTTAGCTCTGTTCTGTTTCAGTATCTTTTATTTCCCCCAAATATTTAGATGAGACTACAGATGGCATCTGGAGCCCACATAAATTGCATTTGCTAAATGCAACAGCACCCTGACGACAGAGGCTTAACCAAAGAGGGGTTGTTTTTGTCACAAGACAAAAAGACTCTGGGGATGCCTAGTGAAGGGCCTGTGCAGCTGCTACACAATGGCATCATGCCCCAGGCTACTTTTCTTTCCTCTCCATCTTTCTTAGAATCCGGTTTTGATCCTCATGGATCTGGCCTCTTTAATAAGCTTGCCTGGAAGCCTTCCCAGTGACTTCTGCTTTTACGTCACTGGCCAGAACTGTATCACATAACCACCCCTAGCTGCAAGTGATGCTGGGACATAGAGTTCAGTTGACTCTTGAACAGTCGAAACTCCCTGTGTAACCTTATAGTCTGCCCTCCGTATCTGGGCTTCCACAGCCTCAGATTCAACCAACCACGTGTAGTACGATAGTATTTACTATGGAAAAAAATCTGCGTATAAGTGGACCCGCACAGTTCACTCTCATGTTGTTAGGGGTCAAGTGTACTTTAATTGAACCCATTGCTACAATTTAACGCAATCAAGCATTTGTTAGTAAAGAAGAAGATGAAAAATGGATATTGGTATGTAGTAGCAGTGGGTGTCACAGGCTTCTCCTGAGATTCACAGATCACACGGTCTGGGGAGGACAATAAATACGTTGAAGAAGTCAGAACACAGAAGGATCTTAGGAGAATGGAAGAAAAAAATGAATCTAACGTGCAAAATTCAGTAGAGTTAAAGCCTTACCCCTGAGTCTAAAAGAATCAACTGTATACGGATAGAATGGGAAAATGTTTCTTAACAGCACCCTATAAAAATCTCTATTAATTTAAATTTACCACGAGTAGTAACAGCAATCAAAATAATATTTTACATTTCTTGAATGTTTACTATTAGTTATCTCATTTAATTCTCATAGTAATCCTCTGAGGTAGATTTATTATTATTACAATCCCTATTTTATTCTTGAGAAAACAGAGAATTACAAGGAACTTGACTAAAGTCCTATAGCTAGTAAGTGGCTAAGCCAGGATTTGAAACTAAGGCCAGGGCTCTTGTAAATTACCTCTATAGTATACTGTTTCCTAAGGAAAAGTGATCTACTGTCTAAAGTTAATTCGGTTGTGGACTACATTCATAGTTTCACAATATCTATGTCTAGGAAGATAATAGTCTGTCTTTTCTGATCAGAACGTATTTGCAGTGTTGCTCGTAATTCTGGAAACCACAATCAGACAGACAGGAGCCAGTAGCTCCCTCGTATACCCATACCATCTTCGCTTCCGTATCAGAGGATAAGAAGGATGCTGAAGGCCAGCTCCTCCTCCAGGATGTACTCGGCCTCATCCTGTGTCTCTCTGGAACTCCATCATTTAACCCTTCTATCTTCCATATCTCCAGTTTACCACTTTTTACTAATTATTTTTCCTCAGCTAATAACTTTATTTTTAAAGTTTCTATCCTAAATAAATACCCCCCCCCCAAATCTCATGTGTAGAAATATGTACCTTTTTAAAAAAATTAATTAATTAATTAATGGCTGTGTTGGGTCTTCGTTTCTGCGCGAGGGCTTTCTCTAGTTGCGGCAAGCGGGCGCCACTCTTCATCGCAGTGCGCGGGCCTTTCACTGCCGCAGCCTCTCTTGTTGCGGGGCACAGGCTCCAGATGCGCAGGCTCAGTGATTGTGGCTCAGGGGCGTAGTTGCTCTGCGGCATGTGGGATCTTCCCAGACCAGGGCTCGAACCCGTGTCCCCTGCATTAGCAGGCAGATTCTCAACCACTGCACCACCAGGGAAGCCCAAATATGTACCTTTTAAACTACTCCTTCTAATGAATCTTTGTTAACCATAGTTCTTAAAAGAATATTTAACATATGCTGTCTCTACCTCTTTGCCTCCCATTCACACCTTCCTCAATTTCCAACTATGTTGAACGTCACCAGCCATTGCACATACAACTGGCAGCCGTCTTTATAAGTCAAAGGAGTTGAAAAACCGGATGCTTGTTGGATGCTTGTACGTTAAGGGCTGCTCATGTGTCTGATTTGCATCCAGAAAGCATTCATAAATCTGTTACGAAGTCTAGTTTTCACAAATGTGTTCTCCTACTAAATCAGGATGACTTTTAGTTCACTTTGAAACTGAACCTAAACACTGCATGATTTTATTGGCTCGTTATTGGTTTTCTTATTATATTATTCTTAACATAACAAGGCTGGCTACTTCAGCTCTTTCATACTTAGGAAATAATTTTTATGGCTGTAACACTAATGTATTATGGAAATGGTGGTATGTTGAGTGATACAGTAAATGAAAACTGGCTGGTTCCATTTTGAATTATCAGTGCAATAAGCATTAGTGACATGAAGGATCTGAGAAAAGAAAATGTATTCTCTGCATCTACCCTGGGATTGGCACTGCCCAGCACCACGTCCTCTGAGAAGGGAAGAGACATGAGTCCCTTTGGCAAAATGCTTTGTAAGCAGATAATTTCACGATGGCATAGAAAACCTTAGGTTTTAATTGCAAGCATAATAGAATCATATTTCTAAACTTCCACCATCTTGAATATATCAGGAATACTGGTGGTGTTCAGAAGTTCTATTTCTTACCAATTTTAGCTCTTGGACTCTTTCTGTATTCAGTGGATTGTAGCAAGCAATATCCTTCAAGGGAAAATCCTAAAATTTCCTAAAGGTAGAAGGAAAATAGTAATTAACTTAATATCCTGCTAAGATACAAAGCACAAGTTTTCTACAAGATTTGGCTTTTTGCAGCTTTTTGTTTTTGACCATTTGCAAAGCATGATTAGAACAAGAAATTGCCAAAGACAGGATGGAATGAGAGGCAGGGTCTAGGAGCAGCGTGGGGGCCGGGGGGGGGGGTGTGGCGTGGAGAGTGAGCAGTGGTATACAACCAGATCATGTGCGATTACTAGAATTTACTCAAAAATTTAAAGAATACTGTTACATTAGTGCCTGTATTTTAAAGTAGCACTTCCAACTTTTTAAAGCACATTCACGTGCATTATGCATTTGTGTGCATTACTCACAAAATGTATTCATTCTCAGCTTAAAATTAATAAGCCTGAGATGGAGAAGGTAAGTGATTTGCCCAATGTCTTCTATCTCCTAGCTCAAAAACCTCTCTCCCCCATGCCACAGGCAAGCACTTATTTACTTTTATCTCATCTCTTTTAGCTTCCATTCCCGAAATGAGAAAGGAGACAGAGGGAGAAAGAAATACAGCCAGACTTGTTATTAGAATAAAATGGAATAAGAAGGCAGTGATACTTGGGGAGCATTCTGCAAGCACATCTAGATGCTAGAAAGACCCCTACATTAATAAGCAAACAAGAAGCTTGCACAGCTATGTATTTTTCCAAAATAGACTGCATTTACGATCAACTTTTAAAAGCTAATAACCTTAACTCTACATAATGCAGGAAAAAGAAATCATTTCGTATTGAGTTCTAACCTATACTTAGAGCCTACACTCTAGTATATTTTACCAGACAACATTGTTCAAAAGAGTTATGGCTTAGCATTAAACAGAACCAAGGCAAAAAAAGAATAACTTTAAAGTGTTCCACAGGTACAAGAAACAGTTTAGGGGAATCTTCTATTAAACCTGTTTTCATCTTCTATTAAACCGTGTTTTCAAATAGCATGCAGTTATTTAGTAACTACCTGTCAGCCCCTTGCTGTAGCTCCTTGCTCATTTGGTTATATGTGCTTTACAAATTAGTGCCCCCAAAGATCTAAAAAAAATATTACACAGAACATGGTGATTATCCTTAGAGTTACTTGGTTTCTCCAAGGGTAATTGCAATTTAAGTTGCTAGGTCTGAATTCCTATCATGACCTCATGGTATTCATGTACTTACAGGGTGACTTTGCATGGCTGTTGGAGCCTCAAAGTATTGTGCACTGGCTAAAGTATGGGAAAGCGCTTGGGAACAGGTGTGAATCCAAAATGGTGAGTGCAGTGTGTTTGTACGTGCTCCTGGCTCTACAGGGCTTGCAATAAATATTATTGAATGCATGTGTGAGGGGGAGCACGTGCAAACATACACCTGCAGGCTCCTTTGTTCTCGCAAAGGCTGACCAATTCTCGGAGTGAGCAACCTTTTACCCAGTCAAGGGTCACTCCCACTTAATAAGCTACATGCATTTGTTACGTTTATTAGATAGTCGAGGGAAGAGAAATACAAATGTCTCACCTTCCTTTAAAATCAAGAATAACAAAAGTAAAAACATCTTTCTTTAAATACAAGAAGTACAGGCACACAGTTTGGGAGGGAGAACAAGAAAGATACAGGAGACTATCTAAGACCTTGAAGCAGCAGAGAGCTGGAGTTTAATCAGAGAGGTGAAGACTGTCCTGAAAGTAGAGGCATTATAAAATGATATGGCTTTTGGAGGCTTCAAGGGAACCCGCTGCTTGAGCCCAAACTGTGGTGCGCTGAGGGCTACTCCTATAAGCTTGCTAGCACCAACTGTTAAATATTCAGGAATCTTGGGAACAGGTTGTTGCTGTTGGAATCTTGAAACTGGCCACAGTGGGAGTATTTACACCATGAAAATTGGCAAACACTGCAAGCCAGGGCTCCCAGCCCCAACCCAAGCCAATTTATCAGCATGCCACTGAGTTCAAGTATCGTTAAAGGAACACTATAATGAGAAGCCCAGTTTTCTAATAATTTGTGTGGGACAGGGTCTCCCTACTCATCAACTCTCAGACTTTAAGCCTTCCCCTGAGTGACTCCAAGTCTCACTTCCCTTCCTTCCTTCTCTCTCTAGCTCTTCCAACCCTCAAGAGACTATCACAACTGAACACTAATTTGTAAGAAGCCTGTATATGAATATGAATAGGTAAGAGCATAGATTTGAATTTGAACCCAGGTCCGACAACCTGGGTTGGAATCCACAAGCCTGTATTTACCAGATGTGTGATTTGAATAACACCTCGTCAAGCTTTGGGTTGTAAAAGGGGCATAATAGCTCCCCACCTAATGGAGTGGTTGTACAAATACTAATATCTTCCTTAAAGTGCTGCTGGAGGTATTAAATGAGTTGTTATATGTAAAACATTTGGAACTCTGGCCATAGAAGGCCCCACATGTGTCTCTATTATTGTACTTACGATTGGGAAGACGATCATGTGCACAGGGGACACTGTAGACACTCACTAAATGGGAATTGCTTTTCTTCTTCTTTTTGCAGTTCCATTATTAGACAGAATTGGCATTTGGGTTAAAACACCTTTTTCTTTAGCAGCTGGCAGGCTGATGTCTCTTGGGCCACAGCCTGGCTATTTGGACAGTCTCTGTTGTCACATCGGATGCCATTTTCTGGGAGTGGAAATTCAGCTTTAAAAATGGACAAGCACCAAGTGGTTGGGCTAGGAGACCCACAACCCGTGGAAGCAGGCAGAGCAGGGAGATCCTGGTGACCCGTCCTTTCTTTGAATTGACAGAACTTACTACCTGTAATAGTCTGTAAGAACTGCATGCATTTGTTCTGTATTCCCTTGGGATTTTATTAGCGCTAAGGGTACCATGGTGATAACTTTATCCCCTTTTTGCTCTTTTGTGGTTGGGCTGGGATGGGTGGAGGTAAGCAGGGTTCTGCCCCCACCTCTTCTCAACTGCCTCTCCACCCTCTCCCTATAATAGTGGTCCTGTGTTCAGTGACACTGACTGCAGAGAGGCCCAAGGATGGGACAGACCTGTGAGACCCATTCCAAGGACATGCCAGTGCCAACAGAAAATGGGGAGAGGAGTGTCTCCCTGGCTTGTAACGCTCTGGATAGAGCTGACTTGATGTTCCAACTCCTGGGCCTCTGAGAACTAAGTCTTCCCTGGCCTCCAGGCAAAGGGTCTTCCCTCAAAGCTCAATCTTGTTAACAGAGGAGTTCTTAATTCTGAAAAATACGGTATGTTTCAGCAGGTATGCAAATTGGCCATTAGACTCTACAAGTGAAAACGCATTCATGAGGCTATAGGACTATAGGTGCAAGAGGCCTGATTGATTGCATGTGTTGTGTACAGTGATCCCTAATACAGTGTATAGTTTTAATTAGACTTCTCTAAAATCTCTAAATCATGCTGAAACTACATCCATCAATAATTTCTCTGTTGAATTGTGGTACTTTCTTAGCTTCTACAATTTATGCAAAAATAACACCAGCCCTTCAAATCTCTATTATCCACAAGAGTCAGGAACCTCAGGGGAACCCTCCATTCTCCAGAATCCTAAATTGGTTGTATATGGTTTTTTTGGTTTTGTTTTCTGCCTGTAATCCCTTAAAAATCTCGTCAGTTATTTCAGGGCAAACAATGTCAATCTGCCATGATGATCAATTGAATAAGAAAAAGAAGGAGGAGGAAGAAGAAGGGGAAAATAATCATGGCTAACAGCCACTGGGAGCTTAGCCTGTGTGAGAATCCATGCTAAGCAGCTTATATGCACCACTCTATGAATATACAAAACAACCTGTGAGGCACACAATATTATGAGCCCTGTTTTATAGAAGAGGAAGTTGAGTCTCAGGGGAGTGAACTTACCCAAGGTCCCACAGATAATAAGTGGTACAGGATTCAAAGGTAGGCCCTCTAACCTGAGAGTTTCATGCTTAACCATTGTGGTTTATATCCTTAAGCATTTTAGATTCTGGGGTTGAAATAAAGGAACATATGATTACAAGTTGGCATTATTAAATATATTGCAGCATGTCAACCAGCTCTCCAGAAAAAAGCAACAACCCTAAATTTTTAGTATTTGTCCATTTCCATGGTGTAAATATTCCCAGTGTGGCTAAGTTCAAGTACCCAGTTTTTAAAATCCCTGCACATCACTGACTAAATATCAGTATGAAATGGGAGAGGGTTTGCTGTAGGTTTAGGAGAGTTGGGTCCTGGGCTGTCTTCCCTCTTTACTTACATGCTGCTGTAGCAAGACTCAATCTTTTTTGAACTTCAGTGCCCTCCCTCATCTATAAAACAAAAAATAGAATCCACTGCCTTTGGGGCTTCCCTGGTGGCGCAGTGGTTGAGAGTGTGCCTGCCAATGCAGGGGACGCAAGTTCGCGCCCTGGTCTGGGAAGATCCCACATGCCGCGGAGCAACTGGGCCCGTGAGCCACAACTACTGAGCCTGCGCGTCTGGAGCCTGTGCTCCGCAACAAGAGAGGCCGCGACGGTGAAAGGCCCGCACCGCGATGAAGAGTGGCCCCGCTTGCCGCAACTAGAGAAAGCCCTCGTGCAGAAACGAAGACCCAACACAGCCATAAATAAATAAATAAATAAAATGCTGGCTTAACTCCTAGAGAGTTTCATCATTTAAAAAAAAAAAAAAAAAGAATCCACTACCTTCACTTTTTTTTAAGCCTCAGGAAGGGTCTCTATAATGTGACTTGACAGTTTGGAAAGTATAGTTTTTTTAATGTGAAAATGAGGAATCTGCTAGTCACTAAAAAGGTCACTTTTGAGAAGAAACATTAAGTTTCAAGTTTAATGAAGTTCAATAAATACAGTCATCTATTTCCCTCCCTCCACCTTTATCTTGTCTAGGCTCTTTTTTTTTTTTTTTTTGGCTGCACTGAACAGCTTGAGGGATCTTAGTTCCCCGACCAGGGATCAAACCCGTGCCTCCTGCAAAGGAAGCACAGAGTCCTAACCACTGGACCGCTAAGGAATTCTCATTGTCTAGGCTCTTCTTGAACTTTGCTTTCTTATTGGGTGATTGTTGGAGGAAAGACAATCAAAGTCACTTTGCAATTTTACCTTGGATGTATTTTGATTTTCTAAGGCACAAGTTCTTCAGCTAGGATATTTAGGACAATTAGTTTTCTTTGTAATCCCATTTATTATATTGTATATGCATATAAAAGCATCCTTGAGAAATGATCCATAAACTTTACAAGACTACCGGAGAGTGTATGGCAAAAAAAAAAAAAAAAAAAAAAAATGCACATATCCAAATGGAGAGTTCCAGAGGGCTTAGGAACAGAATTTTTTTTTCCTCATCTGTGCTGGGAGAGGGCAGATTTCTAGCAAAGGCATGAGGAGCCACCACGTCATTGGCCTCACTCTCCAAAATGAAAAGGAAAGTAAAACATGTGCCTTACTTTTCTGAATATTTAAATTTAACTGAAATTTATTAGCCATTAAATACTAATGGGATTTTGATTGACTTTCATAAAGCATGTCGTCCATTTTTCCACCACCACCCCCCTTTTTTAATCTTTCCTCAAAGCCAACTATAAATACTGGCTTTGAGTCAATATTTATAGTTGAGAATGAACATTCTTTCAGTCATTGGGAAGCATGTTCTTTCAGGATAATCTACAGTGAAGGAAAAGCTTGATCTTCTTGTGTTGGAAACTTGGGTATCGCTGAACTGTCTTCTCTAACAGGAAGACATCCTTTAGCATTCCCTCATTCCTTTCACAAATACTGAGGACATACCACTTGCCAGGCAGAGTGAAGGCACTGGGGCCATTCAGACAAATGTCCCCTGCCCCTGCCATTGAAGAGCTAAGTCCACGGAGGAAGACACTAGGTGAGCAAAAAGTCATAATGCTAGGTGCTGAAAGAGAGGAAGGAACAAGTTGCTGTGGGAGGATGTGACCTGCACAGGTGGCCAGACAATTACAGAGGACATATGGGTATATCGCAGCTGCGTAGATGTCCTCGATTGAAGTTAGTTTTTATTGATTTGTACAGAATTTTAACAGTAAAGAAGGACACATTTAAGGACTCATTTTTATTGCTTAATTCTCATATTCAACTAAAATATATCTTGTGTATTTGAATTTCCAAACAAAATTCACATGTGCATAAAGAAACACATTGCATTATTTAATCAGTAGTTCTCCATGTTGGATACACCGTAGAATTAATGACCTGATGGCAGGGGTGGCGGGGAGCTTTTTAAAAATACAAATGCGTGGGCCACTTTTCCTTGGCGGGCAAGGACCTGAGAGAAATCACGAGGAAAGATGGGATGCCCTTGAGGGGGGAGAGATGTTGCCAGAGTGTCTCCTGCCCCCATGACCCACACTGACCATACATATTGAGGGCACATGCTGGCTTTAGTGGGTTCCAGACCAAGCCTTACCTGCTCCACTGGCAGGTTAGCACCACAGGCACAGACCTGCCATATGATGGAGGTGCAGACTCCCTGGCAGGCCTCCTTGCCCCACAGAAATGATTTCCCACCTGGAGCGCTGGTGCTTGAAATCCCCCCATTAGATAGCCGTGGCTTTTCTGGAAGTCTTGTGTTCTTCAAAGACATAAGTGCCTCTGAGGAATTACATGAAAACTTATTGGTTATTTGTACCATCCGGGGGCTTATTTCCTGAGAGCAGGTTTTGAAAGAAGGCGGCAAGGTGAATTTATGAGATTTGGATTCTTGACTGAGAGCTGAAAAAGGGTACAGGAAGAGAAAGTGTCTGTTTGGTTCTCTCCAGGTGGCATCCCTCAGCATGGACCTGCACCCACTGACCACCTCAAAGTAGAATCACTGCGTTGTTTAAATGTCACTTACGACTCTTCGTAGTTCCCTAATGACAGGAAGATGCTCTTCCATCCAGTTTTGACCTCTCTGTTTGCTATGGAAAAACTTCCTCTTTCAAGTGGGATTCATGTCAAGAGAACCAAATAAGAAGCAAATAGAAAAATAAAACTCGTAAGGCACAAATGGGGAGAAAAATCACTGAATCCTTACAAAACAACTGGCATTGGTCAAGGTGGTGCTCCTCTATATGCTACCTGCATGATACATCGATGTATGTGTCCTTCTGGCTCAGAATAATAAGCACCTCTCCTCAGAGAGGCTGGGCGTGGATTGCTCTGTAGAGCACTTAGCACATTCTGAGTGCTCTGTAAATGTCGGGGATATGAGATCATCTTCAGGGGATGTCGCCTCAGAGGAAGGTGCCATGCGGATACTAGCATTGTTATTCTTTTAGCACAAATTTATAATTGACTTTCTGTTAAACATTGCAACAAAAATTAATTCTGTATGATTACAGTCATTAAACAAATGCCTGGTAATGAATGCTTTCTTATTAGCATTCCTCACATCACTGGGGTAATACCATATAAGGCTGTTGCTCTGTTGTCAGATTAATTGGGATGCACAACCTGCCTTTTGCAGTAGAGCCTGCACACAGCTTTATAGCAGCCGGACCATGATTTAAGGCTACTGCTGGACTAATTTATCTTCGAGTTTTTTTCCTATTGCTCTTGCCATTCCGTTAGGTACAATTTACAAGTTAATTACAGCATACAAGTAGCTTAAGGGAATTTCTACCTGCTGAAAAAAAGCAGTGTGTTTTTTCAAACCAAAATGCAGGCGAGAGCCCTCCCACCATTCTTCTTTTGATGCCGAAACTAACCCAAATAATAAGGACTGTGAAGGTTTTCACCTGTGTTTGCATTGGGACGGTCACCCCAAGAATCACCTGCCTTCTTAGCAAGCAGGACAGAAATAGTTAAGTCCCGAAGGCTGTGAGTTAAAAACTCTGCCTGAGAGACACTCAGTGTGAGGTGTGCCTGCCAGGTGTGGGGTAACACTGCCAGGTGTGGACGGAGAAAGGCTGCCCTCCTGCAACTCCGCTTCACAGTCAAGGTCGTCTGACTGGTGCCACCTTAGAAACTGGCCCGGTTCTGTAGAGGACATTGAACGATCACACCCTGCAAGTCAGCTGACTGCCGTGTCATCGCTGCTGCTTTCTGCATCATCGCACTGCCCCAGCCCTGTTTCCTGCCGTTTCCTCATCACAAAGCATACAACTAGGCAAAAAGCGACAGTTGGAAAGTGTTCTTTTCCTGCTGCTACCTAGCATTTCTTCCGTGAGGAGTATTTACCTTTGTTTAGCCAGGAGCAGAGAAGCAGTCTGAATGCACACAATGGCTTCACACTTGGCAGCGTGCATTTCCAGCAGAGCAGGTACTGCTTGGAGCCTGGTGGTCAGACTGCCCCTGGTGGAGCGCGGCTGGGTCCCCAGCACTTGTGGGAATAGTGTGCGGGCTTCTCACGCCGCGCCGCTCTACCTGCAGGAATAAAGGCTAGGACAAAGGAGATGCTGATGCCGTTTGTCTGGCTGGGGCCTGGGCAGGCAGACTCCACCGAACTGATGCTGTGTGACTCTCCCAGCTCCCAGTTCGGGCTGGTCACGGGGGCTGGAGCAGATCCCCGCTCCTCAGTTAGAACACGGTTTAAAGGAGAAACCAGGCTCACTGACCTAAATCCATCCCAGTCCTCTCTGGATGCGGGGACAGCTGTCGACTAGCAGTGACACAGCCAGCCATCAAGTGGAGAATCGTTGCGACTGCAGTCTGGGTGCAGGTGGAGCCTGGGAGATTGACAGTTTAATTGCGGTCCTCCGATGGCTTCTTATTTTCCTAAATAATTGTGCTCGCTAAGTGTACAGTTGCCTGGATTAGTCTGCCTTCCACACAGTCTTCATCTGCGCTGGTTGGAAATCAGGGTGCCAGGCAAGACTGTTTAGTGCTGGCTCCTTCCTGCGTGATGTGATTCAACTAGGATGGGTCACACTGACAACAAAGAAGGAAGCAGAAAGCATCACTTTATCTTCTCTTGTGATGTTAGCGGAACATAACTGTTCTTCTTCGCAATGATGCCCTCCTCTGTGTGTGTGTTTGTGTGTTTGTGTGTGTGTTTTAATTCATCTAATCGAAGAGCCTAACAGATATCATCATGGATGTGTGCCTTTTTAAAAATGATTTGGAAAAAAAGGCAGCCTGTGGAGACAGCGATTTGAGACAGCTGCACATTTAGGTTATTGCCAATTTGAAATACTTTGGTTTGTGAAGCTGAGCCCTGAGAGACAAGCTGGGTAACTGAGAAAGAGATCGTAGATAAAGAAATAAAAATGACAAGCGTAATGGAGGCTCTGTGGAAGGACTGTCAGAGCATCAGTTCCTGGATGGCAATTTCGCCAGGCTGAGATTGAATAATTCATAGATTGAAATTACCCTGCTTTCACCTTTCCATTTAAACCGGCATGATCTGAATCTCTAATAAATTTTCCAGATAAAGTAAAATGCCAGTTTGAATCTGAAGAGCTTTTAAAACCAGATGCTGCATCCCTGAATCTTTCGGTATCTTTCACAATTATCCTGTGAGGACTGCACTTCATCACGAAGCAGCATTACCAGTGAAAATTACTGTGATTACAATAGCAACAGTAGAATACCGTCAAATGATCTCTTATTTACCTAATTTGCTAAGACTGTGTGCTTTTAACGCCCATTGTATGTCACCCTGCCGGGCACCCGGGATCTCTCTTGCACCGAAACAAAAGTGAGGCAGTGTGTGTGATACCTTAACTCCCAAAGCCAAGAACATTCTCCTAGGTTACAACGTCTCTTTCGTTGGGTTTGCATTTGTGTGTGTGTGTGTGTGTATGTGTTTCCATTGCCTATACCCCAAATGTCCATTTGGGGAATTGGTGAACGTGTTGTGTATTTGGGGTTGATTCTTGGATACAGGAGAGCACAGACTTCTTAATTTATACACCCTTTTAATTTTAATGTATACAAGCATGTGTTTACCAGAAGGGAGGGAAGATTCTGTTCTAGGAGGAGTTTAAAAATGCAGCCAAGATGAAGTGTTCATCTTTGTTTCTTTTTTGAAACCCCTCTCTGCTTTCAGGTTAGAGAGCCTTTCAGGGAATTATAATCCTGGTGTGATGTGTTTAAAAAAAAACAAAAACAAAAACGTTTCAGATTGAGAAGAAGCTCAAGAGATATCCAGTAATAACTCTGTGCAGCCCTTATTGAGAGCATGTGTGCCTGAGTGAGTACAGGAAGCTTTGGTCCTAGACTTTGGTTGTGTTTGTGTCTGCTCGCTCTCCAAGTAGAAGTCTCACCCAAATAAGTGCTGCAGGTTTTGTCTCAGGGGTCACTGTGCCACCTGAGAGAGTGGCATGGTTCTTCAAGCCTCCGTGGAGAACAGACTGTGATCATTTGATAGGCACAGGCACTTGTGGAATTTCACCCTCAGTAGCAGACAGTATGTGGGCTTCTGCTAGTCAAGTGATTTAAGTTTGACCCTCTAGGTAGGGTTTCCGAGGGATGACAATCTCTGCGGAGGAAGGTAGGGTTGAAACATACCTGTCTAATATTGCGAGTTGTTTGCTGAAGACCCTGAGCTCTGGTATATTTCTTAATCCATTATCCCAGCTTTACCTCTTCCTGCACCCCTGCAAACACCTTTGGCAGAAGGAGGTAAGTTGTATTTCTAATCATTTCTATAGTCGATGATGTTCCTTGTTGTCTGGTTTCAGTGGGTATATGTTTTTTATGTTATACTTTCTTTCCACTTATTGTTATTCTCACTAACCTTGGGATAATAAACAACTTTTTTTCCTGTGTTTTTTCTAAATACAAATGAAACATGGTACTTTTAAAAAGTGATTTAAATATAGTTTTTTTTCCCCTTTGTCTGAATACATACAAAGTTTTAAGGCTTTCCAAAGGAAAGGGGGAAACAGTTTTACATTGTAAATAATTTGTTTAAAAATAGCAGCAATTCACTAGAGATCAGTTCTGTTACCATATTGTTTTGTGAGATAGCTCACATTTCTAATACTGAACCTATTATTCTTATCTTTCGAGGAAGAAGCTTGGCTCTTAGTGACAAAGGGCTTTTCACAAACCCACACTGCCTAGGTGCCAAAGTGTTTTCTTTTGTAGCGGGGTGGGGGGGGGGGGGGAAGAAAGAAACATAGTCTTGATATTCTGCACAAGGTTTGAAATTCCTGGCATTTTAAAGCTCTCCAATAGTCAAAATTGGAGCAGGGTAATTAATCATTGATTGAGCAAACTGGTTTACAAGTCTGATATTTAAGTAGTAACAGGTATCCTAAAATTCTCTAAGAATAATTGGAAATCAGATTTTTGTTACTTTTTTGGGAATGAGAAACTAATTGTATTCACTTGATAAAATAGCAAATTTGAAACTGATAGTTTTATGATTCAAGTATTTGTACTTCATATTCTTGGAAAATGAGAGGTTTGTTTTATTTTGTTAGGATGCAGGTGCCACTAGTGCTATCATGTGTTAGTGCTTGATGATATTGATGATATTGAAATTCCCTTGTTTTGCCACAAAAAAGAAAAGATTCAGCATTTAGAGCTGCTAACTTAAAAATCTTGAACTCCAGTATTTCTCTAAAATTAAATTTTCTTTTCAAACTATATTTAAGTCATTGAATGTAAATGATCATGGTATTATAAAATAAGTTCTTCAGATAATTTCTAATCCATTGTTGACAACTTTTTTCACTATGGATATGTCTTACTTATAATGCTCTAGATAAGCATAACAGTTGAAAAAGACTACCAGGATAACTTTACAATTGCAAGTAATTTGAAAAAATTAAAGAATCAGCTGTAAAGTAGGGATTACTTTGGGTGAATCTCAGATACTGTCATGGCTTAACACTATTTTGTACCTTTTTTTTTTTTTTGATGGGCGTGAGAAAGATAGGTATGGGCGTGAGAAAGATAGGTAAAAAGTTATCCCCTCCCTCCTAACTCCTAACCCCCAATCACTACAGAGCGTCAGCTACAGTTAGCAGGAGTGATTTAAAATGTAAACACCAGAACCACACTCATAGAATCCACAAGAATGCCTCGTATTTTAAGATAGGATGTGCAAACTTTATCACTTAATAATTGCAGTCTTTTCTGCAATACAAATACTTTGGTGAACAGATGCATTTCACATATAGTCAAATAGAATATTCCTAGTTGATATGAGATTTCTCTAATTAACATAGGCTACAAGGACAATGGCAGAGTATAGTTTTCCCTAAGTTTTAGGAGTGTAGTAATGAAACATGCTTTTACCAAGTACAAATATTTGTGCTATCCTAGGCTGCCAAAGAGAAAAAGGCAGGTGAGACAAAAGAAACAGGTGAAGATCAAAGAAAAGCACTCACATTATTCAGTGAGGCTTTTTTTTTTAAAAAATAGCATGATCAAAAAGATTGAAAATCTTGTGTCTGTGTACTGTGTCTGTGCACTGTCTTTTTAAAGAACCTCTTCTCTCTAGTAAGAGAATCTTTCCAACATTTTACTATGAAAAATTTCAAACATACAGAAAAGCTGAAAAGTTGTAAACAGCCAGATACCAATCCTCTAGACTCTGTAAATACCATTTTCCTGTACTGGCTTCATCACAAGTATATCCAACTATCTACCCTTCTGTTTATCCATCAATCCATCTTATTGTTTCGATGCATTTCGAAGTAAGTTGCAGGCATCAGTATACTTTACCCCTAAGGAGATGCCTGCTGAAACGTTTAACTAGAATTCAACATTTGTTTATAGTGTTTTCCTAAGTAAAATTTATATATGATGAAGATAGAATTTTGAAAACAACATACTGTTTTTTTCTTACGTGGCATTAATTATTTCTTTAACGTGATGAGTGACTGCCTGCAAACCCTTATGATCCGATGTTTTAAAGGTACAAATCCCCCATTAATGGTGGAGCAAAAGAAGCCCTTCCCAATCTCAGTCCCCATCACCCAGGTGAGCCTTCATCCGCTGAGCCCGGCGACCACTAGTAACTCAGCATCCGTATTGGGATGGAGGAGGTTTCAGGGCATACATAATTAATTCCCAGGGTCTATCCCCATTCTTGGACCAGCTTTCCCTTCTTTTATCTGCAGGCCCTTGAAAAGTAACCCCTTTGCCTCTTGAACAATTACCAGCTGTTCTTTTACTTGGGTTCTTCTCTGCCTCTTTCCTTTCCTCCCCTACTTTTCCCAATTGGTTTTTCCCTTTTCCACTTCCTTCTGACTCCCAATTTTTTTTTCTCAGAACAAAAAATGAAATCTCTTCATTTTTCAAGTCATTCTTCTGCATGCAATTTCAGGGAAATGATTATGGGAAGCAAAGGGAGGGAGTTAAAGAATCACAAGAACGCTTAAAGGGATTGGTCATTTATGTTATAAAAACATAAATGAGTTAAGGATTGCCCTCTCAAGACCTCTTCCTGAAACCATCTCTTGAATACAGTCTTGTGGGTGAGATTTATCCAATCCTCTCTTAATTGAACCCTAGACCAAGCTTCTTTATAATCTGTACTGGTGTAGTTCCTAAGAATAAGGACATTCTCTCTGCTTCCCAAATCTGCTAAGTTTCATAGACTCAGCTTCTGGTCACCAGCTCTGGTCCATAACATTTCCATCAGTAGCAGCACAAGGCCTGCCTCTTAAATTATGCTTGGCCTTGACCCCCCAGGATGAGGAAATTCTCAAATCTTTGGTCCATGTACACATGGCACTTTCTAGGTGGCTTCTCCCTCGGGCCATCTTTCTTCATTCAGTTCAGCATGCCTAAAGCTTTCATTAGATATTAGATTAAAAGATCATTAGATCATTGTGGCTGGGTCTATCTTTGGCTGGATTGCCACCAATTCGCCTATTTTTATAAAGTACTAGTTGGTTATAACAGACCAGTTAAAAGTTTAGGTTTTGTTAATTAGACAAACCTGGATTGTAATCTGTATTGCCACTTAACTAGCAACATTACTCTAAGCCAAGTTACTCAACCATTTTGAGCTTCACTTCTTCAAAGGGTTGCTGTGAATATTAAATTACATTTATATATTATATAACATATACATGTTATCTATATATAAATAATATATAAATTATAATTAATTTATATATATATATATTTTTAATTAATTAATTAATTTATTTATGGCTGTGTTGGGTCCTCGTTTCTGTGCGAGGGCTTTCTCTAGTTGTGGCAGGCGGGGGCCACTCTTCATCGCGGTGCACGGGCCTCTCACTATCGTGGCCTCTCTTGCTGCGGAGCACAGGCTCCAGACGCGCAGGCTCAGTAATTGTGGCTCACGGGCCCAGTTGCTCCGCGGCATGTGGGATCTTCCCAGACCAGGGCTCGAACCTGTGTCCCCTGCACTGACAGGCAGATTCTCAACCGCTGCGCCACCAGGGAAGCCCTAATTTATATATTTATAAATTTTTATTTATATTATAATTATATATTATTTATATATAAATGAAATGTATATATTATATAATATATATAATTATATGACATTTTATTAAGTATATATAATGTATTCAGCACAATGCTTGGCGCCCACTTGGTACTCAGTATATATTAATGTCCTTATCATCATGATCACCATCACCACCATCATCATCGTATCTACCGAAGGTGCCATCCTCCTAGAACTCAACTGGCCCTCCATCAATCTGGGTTCTCTAATACAGCGGTCCCTAACCTTTTTGGCACCAGGGACTGGTTTCGTGGAAGACAATTTTTCCACGGACTGGGGTGGGGTGGGGGGATGGTTTCTGGATGATTCAAGCACGTTACATTTATTGTGCACTTTATTTCTATTATTATTACATTGTAATATATAATGAAATAATTATACAAAGCAATTGATTTATTACGGTCTCTGTGCAGTCAGACCTCTCTGCTGATGACAATCTGTATTTGCAGCCACTCCCCAGCGCTGGCATCACCACCTCAGCTCCACCTCAGATCATCAGGCATTAGATTCACATAAGGAGCGCGCAACCTGGATCCCTCGCATGGGCAGTTCACAGTAGAGTTCACGCTCCTATGAGAATCTAATGCCGCCTCTGATCTGACAGGAGGCGGAGCTCAGGCAGTAATGCGAGTGATGGGGAGTGGCTGTAAATACAGATGAAGCTTCTCGCTTGCCCGCCACTCACCTCCTGCTGTGCGGCCTGGTTCCTAACAGGCAACAGACTGGTACTGGTCCGTGGCCCGGGGGTTGGGGACCCCTGCTCTAATAGATCCTAGCAGACTGCCCTCTCTTACCATGTCCAAATTTGCTTATTTTAATGGACCTCACATTAAATTTCCCCCTTTTTTTAAGGTCTAAGAAGGCCCCTCCCCCCAGCTTTCAGTTTGGTGTGGAGCAAAAACAACCAATAGAACTCGCTGAATGATCAAGCTCTTCCAGGTGAGGGCTCCAGGTTTTCCTCAGCTGTTCCCCATGAGACTGCCCTCCTTCTTTCAGAATTCTACATTACAAAGTCAAATTGTGGAATATGTGCAAGCATAGGTTTAATTTAATTTTAACAAAAGGGGGAGACACAGGGTCTTTCCGTCTAGGAGGGTCAAAGGTAGAATTGTGGAAGATTAATTTCCTACCACATCACTGCAAAACATAGCAGATGACTGAGGACGTACCAGAGAAACACAGCCTTTAGGCTCAGCAAGAGGGGCCTCTGCCCTGGGCACCATGCTTTTGAGAGCTGCACTTCAGAGGGCCCTGCTCTGCCCCTCTGCTGTCGTACCCTGTCACAGCACCCCCCACAGGGCAAAGTCAGTGGGTCAAGGGGACTCGTCCATCCAGAGCCTGCGCTTCCCCTCCCTCCTAGAGCACGCTTCCTGCAATCCTGAATTCCTGCATAAGCATCCCCGTGTAAACATCCGCGGCTGAGGATGAAGGATGCTGCCAGTGTCTGTACTCCTAGGCCTGAGAGGCGGGCAGAGGAGGCCGCTGGGGAGCAGCCTCAGGTTGTAACCGAGCAGGACCCTGTGGGGCCTTCCCGGGAGAGACCCCTCCCCCATATCCTCTGCTGAAGCTCCTCTCTCAAGTGCCCAGATAACAGTATCTGATGCACGTTTCTTGAGTTGTTTTACAGATGAGAAAACCCCCACCACGTGGAAGACATTAACTGCTTGATGACCATGAGCACGTAGCCCTCACGCCTACTGGGGCCTAAGGATTGAGCACGTTAACCCCTGTGACGCCTGTTACCTCACCATCAACCAATCAGAGAATTGTGCACGAGCTGATCATGTACCCTGGGACGCCCCTCCCTCACCTGGCCTTTAAAGATACTTTGCTGAAACCCATGGAGGAGTTGCGTGTTTTGAGCACTAGCTGTCTTGGACGCCTTGCTTGGTGCCCTGCAGTAAACGCTGCACATTCCTTCACCACAACCAGGCGTCAGTAACTTGGCTTTACTGCGCGTGGGTGAGAGGACCCAAGTTTGGTTGGGTAACAAGGTGGGCTGGAGCGTCCACACATGTGGGAGACGCCTTTCCTAACGCAAGAAAGCACTGGGAGTGGGCAGAAGGGTTGGTCAGGCCAGAGGCTGCTGCCTGTACCGCCGCCACATTCTGGCCTAGAAACCCGGAGCAGGGAAGAACCCCACGTTCCATTCTGGTCTTGGGAAGGAGGATTTGTCAAGGTAAGAGAGTAGAATTTATTTTCTTTAACAACATGTTGGCTTTATTTGTACCTTTTAAGTATTTAGAGATGGAGTGGAGGCCTCTGTCTGTACTCTTGCCCAGACCCTGCTCATGGTGGTCAAGCCTGAACCTGAGCTCACTTTTGGAGGCTCAGTCCCCCCGAAACCTGATTGGTTGGCCGTTATTGTGTTCGTGGACAAGTCAGTCTTTACTGTTAGTACAAAGGGAAAAAGGCTGTTTGCTCACTCAAATCTAGGAAGCTTATTCTCTAATTGAGGTTTTTAATCCCCAAAGTTTTTGAAAGTTAGTAAATTCAGAAAGTATCAAACTTCCATTTTGTATTTATGTATAGAACATTCTATGGGTAAAAAAAAAAAAAAAAAGTGAAAATGATTCTCTCTACTGACATATTAAAGAGGTAAACTGTTTTTTTGTACTTGACCTAGCCAGAAAGCCAGCAGCTAACTGAATTAGATAGGGGGCTGGGCAGGATTGGTACGTTAGAGGCTATGGACCCAAAGTCGCCATTTTATTGAGCTACTTAAAGACATGATCTCTCTTTCACTGCACTGACTACGATATTCGGTACTGAAGATGTGAGTTGAAAACAGATAAGTTAAAAAATTAATACCTGGCAGTAGGAGAGTCCCTGTTTCATAAAATAAATCCTAGAGTATGTATGATTTTTTAAAAATTGGACTTCCAAAAGAAAATTCAGGGGTCAAAAAGAGATTTGGGAAGCATGGAGAGGGAATATGCCCAGGGCTGTGGGTGTTTTACACACAGTAAATGATAGACGTGTTAAATGTCATTTAGTCCAGCATAAAACACAGGGGCTAACGTAGCCGAGTCTGGAGCCAGTCAGCCGGGATTTGAATCCTGATTTTGTTGCTTTACCATCTGTGTGAACTTTGAGTTTTTAACCCCTCTGGTTTTCAGTTTCCTCATACGTAAAGTAGGGATAATAGTGCCCTCCTTGGGCTTCCCTGGTGGCGCGGTGGTTAAGAATCCACCTGCCAATGCAGGGAACACGGGTTCGAGCCCTGGTCCAGGAAGATCCCACATGCCGCAGAGCAACTAAGCCCATGAGCCACAACTACTGAAGCCCGCGTGCCGCAGCTACTGAATCCCATGCGCCTAGAGCCTGTGCTCTGCCGCAAGAGAAGCCACCGCAACGAGAAGCCCGTGCACCGCAACAAAGAGTAGTCCCCGCTGACCACAACTAGAGAAAGCCCGCACACAGCAACAAAGACCTAACTCAGCCAAAAATAAATAAAATAAATAATTTTTTAAAAAGTGCCCTCCTTGGAAGGCAGGAACGAGGATTAACTTAGTTAATATTCGCAGAACTCTTAGGAGAGTGCTGGCACAGAGTAGATGCTGTAGAAGCATTTGTTAAATAACAGAGGAAAAATGGAAGACGAAGAAATTCAAGTCAAGAGAAGTTATTAACTTGTTCCCCGTCACACAGTGAATTAATAAAAGATCCACCGTCCAACACAGATATTCAAATATCAGGCCTGATTCTGAGAGTGGCACATTGCCCAAGAGCTGATTTTGGCCAAAATAAAAATATCTATTTGTGTCACTTATTAGATGTCTAAAGGAGAAGGAAAAGGAACTTTAAAAAATACTGTAGTACATTATCCTGATATATTTTTAAAGTTTTTGTCCTACCCTTTCTGTATTTAAACGTTGTTTTTTACATTGTTATTCCCTTTTCAAGTTAACTCTTGTTCCTAGCCAATAATCTATCAAGAGAGCTTACTACCTCACTCCAGTGCATTAAGTATTCCAGAAAAAGGGCCGTTGCCACACACACATACACATCCCATCATTGTACGGTGCAGTGAGTCTCGTTACAAAAATAATGCAAATATATGAAAGAAATTGGGG
The DNA here is from genome assembly GCF_028021215.1 of Eschrichtius robustus. Taxonomy (NCBI): domain Eukaryota; kingdom Metazoa; phylum Chordata; class Mammalia; order Artiodactyla; family Eschrichtiidae; genus Eschrichtius; species Eschrichtius robustus. The sequence goes on from NC_090835.1 coordinate 91,571,535, forward strand.
AAATGCACAGAAGCGTAAGAAGCAAAATAAACCTCAGCAATAATCCCACTCCTCTTAAGACAAGCATTGATTGTCTATATGATACAATTGTGTGTGTGTAAATAAATTATAAAGATTGGACTTAAGTTGCATATCCTGCTTTGTAACCTGCTTTTAAAAAATGAGTATATCAAGAACAGAGCCCTTTAATTGCTGTATATTATTCCAGTATACAATCCTTTTAGTGGGACATTTAGATTTTTCCAGATTTCTACTATTATAGATGTAATTGGAAACATTAAAAGTTTAACGTGGCAGAATACATTCAGAAGCAACCAAGGTCTTTCTTTCCTCCTCTTCCCAAGGACCCGCATAGGCCTTTGAGTCGTGGTTATCTATACTTTCCTTGGTCCCTAGGGGCAAGTCAGTAGGCCCTTGTGTTTTCAAAAGTGTGTGTTCAGGGAGATGAATCAACTGAGAGTCCTACATAGGAAAGCGTTGGAGGCTTTGAACTTCTAGAGTCAAGAGGGAAAAGAGCCAGACCGGAAGCAAAAGGTGGACTATTCCAAGATTCGGAATGAGGGGTGGGTTCCTCAGGAGGGGGCAACCGTCAGGAGGCTGTGGTGGCATCAAGCTGGTGGTGGCATCCTGGAGGTGCAGAACTTTGAATGGGGGACTGTGGGATTGCCTGGGGAATACTCTACATTCCTGTGGCTGAGGTGGGTCCAGAGGGTTGTGGTGTCATTAGCAGAGGCTCTGGCCGTGACAAAATGCATGCAAGCCTAGAGAGTAAAACTTCTTGGAACTGCCTTCCCTAGATTCTTCAACTGCTTAAGCCCAAGGATTCTCCACAACCCCAAGGGCTGCAACAGGAAAACTAGAACTCGGAAAATAATTAAGCGTCCCACCAACTCTAGCTGGTGGTGATATACTAGCCTTAATATTGTTTGGAAAGATGATATGGTACCCGTCTCAGGGGTACACTTCTTGTATGTATAACTTAGTATGCCTGATGATCTGCTTAGTATAAATTCCTAGAAATGAAATGACTAAAAAAAAGGGTCCAGTTGAAGGCTTTTTGTATATCCTGTGTCTTATAAGTTTCTGTGTTTTTCAAGTCCACTGATTCTTCTATTTCTCTCTCACAAAGGGCTGTTAGGGAAAGGGGGGAAAGCAAAATTAGCCAAGCTAATTGATCATTAAGTATAAATTTCCATTTATAATCTTCCCCATCTCAGAAGACTTCAATTACTGGATTACTTTATTGATAAGCCCAAGTGATAGTTAATCATTAAGTATTTAAGCAAACAACATAAATTCCCACATGAGCAAGTGACATGCACTTTATCAGTTACGCAGACTGTCAAGAAATTAAAAAACCCAACTCCTTGGCACCCTTGCCAGTTGTATGACCTTGAGCAAGTTACTTAACTTCTCCGAGCTTCAATTTCCTCTTCTCTAAGCAATGGGTAATAATAGGACTGACTTCTTGGGGTGATTGGGAGAATTAAAAGTGGTGATACATGAGATACACTAGAAGAGTACCTGGCACCTGGTGAGCACTCTATAAATGTCATCATCAGAGCACGCAGCATGCCCTCCAAGGCGGACCTCCTTCCTGAATCCCCAGTGTCACCTCTCCTGCTCCCCTCACCTCAGGCGCCAGCTCTACTGAAATACTTGCTATACTCTAACCTTGCCCTGCTCTCATTTGTCTTGCCTACGATTGTACATGCTGCTTTTCTGCCTGGAATGACCTTGACTCCCTTCTTTTCCTAGCGAATTCTCTTATCATCCTTCGAGATTTAGCTCCTGTGTTATCCCTCTCCCTGCAAAGCCCTTCAGCCTGAGCTGGGCACCCCTCTGCTGTCCACTTACGAGATGTGGCAGAGTGTATTTTAATTGCTTGTTTATGCTGCTGTACCCCACCGCCAGGTAAGCTCCTCAAGGTCAGGGAACATGCTAGATTTTCTGTTGTATCTCCAGGGCCCAGCCCAGTGTGGCCCATCATAAATCCTCAATAATCATGTGCTGAATGACTGCATTTGTCACAAGATCACCAGGGGAAGAACGGAACCATTTATATTCGTAGTGTTTTCGAGCATTTCCACAAACATCTCATTTGATTTCTATGGACCAAACAAGCAGGGATAATTCCCACTCTTATAGATGTGGAAACGGAGACTCAGGGAAGTTAAAGCTCTTACTCAAGGACACCTAGCCTGCAAGAACCGAAGCCCAGTGCCTCTTCTTCTGGCCAGGTTTTGTTTTGTTTTGTTTTTGCATTACACAGCTCCATCTTTCTAGAGCAGTCTCTATAAGACACTGTGTGTGCTTTTGACTAAGGGCTGATCTCTCCAGGTAGGAGTTAAAAGAAGGTTAGAAACAGCAACGTAAATCCTGGAGACAGGTGAGCTGGTTGGAAAACTGGAGTAGCTGATGAAGGAACGGAAGACAGAAGAGGCGGGTTTTTTGTTTTTTTTCTCTTTATTGGAGTATAATTGCTTTACAATGTTGTGTTAGTTTCTGCTGTATAACAAAGTGAATCAGCCACATGTGTACATATACCCCCATATCCCCTCCCTCTTGAGCCTCCCTCCCACCCTCCCTATCCCACCCCTCTAGGGGGTCACGAAGCACCGAGCTGATCTCCCTGTGCTATGTGGCTGCTTCCCACGAGCTATCTATTTTACAGTTGGTAGTGTATGTATGTCAATGCTACTCTCTCACTTCGTCCCAGCTTACCCTTCCCGCTGCATGTCTTCAAGTCCGTTCTCTACATCTGTGTCTTTATTCCTGCCCTGCCACTAGGTTCATCAGTACTGCTTTTTTTTAGATTCCATATATGTACGTTAGCACACGGTATTTGTTTTTCTCTTTCTGACTTACTTCACTCTGTATGACAGAGTCTAGGTCCATCCACCTTGTTACAAATAACTCAATTTCGTTCCTTTTTATGGGTGAGTAATATTCCATTGTGTATATGTGCCACATCTTCTTTATCCGTTCATCTGTCGACAGGAGGACCCGGGTTCTGTGGAGGTGCTTTGGGAAGGTGGGAGAATGGACCCCAGGGTGATGTGCCCACCTCTGAGTTTGAAAAGTGGATCAGAATACTTACCATCCACTTTTCCAGAGGGCTTTAGGCCAACACAAATCATTTTGATTCTCTTTCCTTCTTGAGGCCTCAGGACATTTTAAATTTATTTATTTATTTATTTATTTATTTATTTTGGCTGTGTTGGGCCTTCGTTTCTGTGCGAGGGCTTTCTCCAGTTGTGGCGAGCGGGGGCCACTCTTCATCGCGGTGCTCAGGACATTTTAAAACCTGCCTGTGATTCTCACCCATGGGCACGTGGAGCTGATTCGGGGTCCATCAACCAAATGGAAATCAGCTGCCTGCTTTCCTCTGCTATACTCTGAACTTTCCATTCAGAAGCTGTAATTGATACCCCACTAGTTACCTTTCTTGGTTTTTAGAAGATTGGTGAGGCAGGCAGGAGCCACTCTTGACCACGGTTGCATTTATGTTCAAGAAGAACGAATGCTCTTCAGAATTTCATGCCCCAGATACCAGTAACAAAGGAGCTGTGATGGACAACGTTTAATTTCGTTATCCCTCCTTGGAGGCTGATAATTAAATGATGCTTTATTAGAAGCGTTGTAGAGTTAAGCTGATGTGCTCTTCCGTGCTGCCTTTAACTTTCAGTCCCTTCTGCTTTGTGAGTTAGGATAATGGCCATTCTTTATATATTACTTTCCAATTTTCAAACCACTCTCAGCTGTGTTATCTCATTTGTTTCTTATGACCCTGAACTTGGAGCATAGAGAATTGAAACAACTTAAAGTCATCCAGATGGTGAGCAAGCAGATCCAAAACTCAGCTCCTGACTGCAGACTCGGGTTCTCGGCTCACCTCTCTGAGGATATTCTGACCAGGATTCACCTGACGCCCAGTCTAAGGCTAGCCTGCCAGGACAATTCCCGGAAGCATGAATTAGCATTCCATACAACTTCAAGGGCTTCTGAAATCAAATTTTGAAGATGAGTGGTTTGGGGAGGAAAGGACTGAGTGAAAACTTTCAGACCCAATTCAAAGGCAGAGTCCCCCTTTCCATTCTCATACCATGAACGTTAACTCTTTTGGCAGAATAATTGTGAGTGTTCAGGAATTGTAGTCGCAAAAAAGATTTCATGCATTTCTAATGATGGGTCTTTTATGATAAGGCCAGTTGACAGCAGGAAGGCAGCAAGATACTGGGTGAAAAGCATGGACTGGGGAGTGAAACGGACTTGCCTTTCAAGCCAGCTTTGCCATGGACTGGCTGTGTGACCTTGAGAAGTTATTTACTCTCTCTGGGCCCTTAGTTTCTTAATGTTTACAACGTAAATACTAACTACCTTGTAATGTGGTGAGGGTTCACGGAGTAGCACGTCCCTCCAACACTTAGAACACCAGTTCGTTAGTAGATGCTTGATAAAAAATCTGTTGAATTGGATGAAATGAAGTTGAGATACATATGGTGCACCTACGTGGAGTCTGGAGCCTGGTGAAAACAACAAGGGCTTTCAGCTGTCAAAGCTCTACAGAAGCACCAGAGGCGAATAAGTTACCTTAAATTAATCTAGCAACGGCATAAAAATAACTGTGTGTGAAAGAGATGATTTGTTTGGTTATTGTGAAATCAATACCAACTCTCGTTCTGGTCGTTTAAGAGACCGGAGGGGAAGAAAGTGCTTTTATTTTTTTAATTTTTTTTTTAACATCTTTATTGGAGTATAATTGCTTTACAATGGTGTGTTAGTTTCTGCTGTATAACAGAGTGAATCAGCTATATGTATACAACTGACAAAGGATTAATCTCCAAAATGTACAAGCAGCTCGTGCAGCTCAATACCAGAAAGTGTCTTTTAGATCATCTTGAAACATGGTTAAGAAAAGGGACTTTGCCCCAGTCTTCCTCATGCTTTCCGGCTGACAAGTATAGACTTGCGGGAATCTTCAGTGGGTTTGTGAACTTCAGGCCACTGGTACACCAAAATTGCACCATATTTGCAAATCTTGTGTAAGTTCACAATGGGGCATTGTCTTCTCTGCTCCAGGGTATGAGGATTGTCTGGAAAAAAAAGGTTAGTTGTTGCCATGACGGAACTTGGTATAGCCAAGACTACAGTGTAGTATTGAAGCAGAAATAAACCATGGGCTCTTGACATGTTTGCCAAGTGATTTACAAATGCGTTTACTTAAAAAGTAAGCATAACACATAATCTTATATGGTATTATGTCGAGGGAAGTTTTATGACTCTAAAGTGCCCACATCATATTCGAGTAATGGCTTCACATCTCTCTAATACGATCTCAGATCAATTTTTAGTTCTATCCAAATATCTTGATTTCCTGATCTTTTACTTATGCCTCATTTATCCAGTTCTCTCTTTTTTTTTTTTTCCTTGACATACCTGAAACTAGTTTTGAATAAGAGGAACTGTATTAACCTTAGAACCTCTAAAAGCAAAGTGTTGTTGGAAGTTTTCCAGTGAAGTAGATGGAGGGGGAGAAGGGTGTCCTTGTATTTTTTTTGGTATTTCACAGCGCTCTGAGAGGTAGGGAATGTACAGCTTTGAAATCGTGAATCAAATCATCATAGACCTAACGAGATCACCTGATCCAATCTCCAGGCTTCAGGCAACAGAATGTCTAAATCTTCTAAGATACGTAGTAATGAATAGTAATGAATATCTCTCAACTTCAAGATCTTGAAGGATAGAGACATTGCTATCTGCCTTAATAACCTGACTAAGGGCTAAAAACTTTTTTCTGCATCCAACTGAAACTTCTTTTGTCATCTAAATGATAAAAATAACTGATCAGACTTCTTGTGGAAGACACATAGATTGATAGACCCAACACCCATTCCTATCACTTTTTCCCTTTCTGTCTCCACTATAGAATCTTGGAAAGTTAACCAGTCACTTTCCCAACTTCCTTTGTAGATAGAAATAATGCTGCAAAATTTCAGGTTAATATTCAGCAAATGAATATCTGCTGCGGGTGGTGATGAAGCAAGGCTCTGGATAAACTTTTGTTGTCCTGATAAAACATGACAAATATGTCTTGTGATACCCTTTTCCTTTCTTCCTGTCTTAAATGCAGATGTGATGCCTGGTGCTACAGTAGCCATCTTGAAACCATGAGGGAAAGGCCAAGAGAATCACACAGACATTGGTCCTACCTTTTTGAGCAATTGAACCACTTCCAGCTACCACTAACCTCCAAACTTCTGATAAGAAAAATCCACCCCTATTCCTTTAAGCCACTATTGCTGGGTTTTCTACTATTTGCAATTGACCTCAATGCTATCTGAAATTCATTATCTAAAAGATTTCATGTGGCCAAAGAGTCAAATCCATTCAGCTTCTCAAGGCAGACTCTGTTCTCCCACTGCACTTTTATAAGTTCCTCCCTTCCCCAATCAATGCACGCTCATGAAGGCACTGGTTCCTTGGTTACTTTTCTGTGTTTACTCTTTTTTAAAAAAGTTTTATTGGAGTGTAGTTGCTTTACAATGTTGTGTTAGTTTCTGCTGTACAGCAAAGTGAATCAGCTATATGTATACGTATATCACCTCCTTTTTGGGTTTCCTTCCCATGTAGGTCACCACAGAGCACTGAGTAGAGTTTCCTCTGCTATACAGTAGGTTCTCATTAGTTATCTATCTTATACATAGTAGTGTATATACGTCAATCCCAATCTCCCAATTCATTCCACACCCCCCCCCTTTTCCCCCCTTGGTGTCCGTATGTTTGTTCTCTATGTCTGTGTCTCTATTTCTGCTTTGCAGATAGGTTCATCTGTACCATTTTTCTAGATTCCACGTGTATGTGTTAATATATGACATTTTTCTCTTTCTGACTTATTTCATTCTGTATGACCATCTCTAGGTCCATCCATGTCTCTGCAAATGGCACAATTTCGTTCCTTCTTATAGCTGAGTAATATTCCGTTGTATACATGTTCCACATCTTCTTTGTCCATTCCTCTGTTGATGGACATTTAGGTTGCTTCCATGTCCTGGCTATTATAAATAGTGCTGCAGTGAACATTGGGGTGCATGTATCTTTTGGAATTACGGTTTTCTCTGGGTATATGCCCAGGGGTGGGATTGCTGGATCATATGGTAGTTCTATTTTTAGTTTTTTAAGGACCCTCCTTACTGTTCTCCATAGTGGCTGTATCCATTTACATTCCCACCAACAGTGCAAGAGGGTTCCCTTTTCTCCATACCCTCTCCAGCATTTATTTTTTGCAGATTTTTTGATGATGGCCATTCTGCCTGGTGGGAGGTGATACCTCATAGTGGTTTGGATTTGCATTTCTCTAATAATTAGTGATGTTGAGCATCTTTTCATGTGCCTCTTGGCTATCTGTATGTCTTCTTTGGATAAATGTCTATTTAGGTCTTCTGCCCTTTTCTTTCTTTTTTTTTGGCTGCATTGGGTCTTAGTTGCAGTACGCAGGATCCTTGTTGGGACATGCGGGATCTTTCGTTGTGGTGCGCAGGTTTCTCTCTAGTTGTGGCTTGTGGGTTTTCTCTCTCTAGTTGTGGCGCGTGGACTTCAGGGCGTGTGGGCTCCAGAGCATGTAGGCTCTGTAGTTTGCAGCACTTGGGCTCTCTAGTTGAGGTGCAGAAGCTCAGGAGTTGTGGCTCATGGGCATAGTTGCCCCACAGCATGTGGGATCTTAGTTCCCCGACCAGGAATCGAACCCGCATCTCCTGCATTGGAATGTGGATTCTTTACCACTGGACCACCAGGGAAGTCCCTTCTGCCCATTTTTTGATTGGGTTGGTTGTTTTTTTGTTATTGAGCTGCATGCGTTGCTTGTATATTTTGGAGATTAATCCCTTGTTAGTTGCTTCGCTCGCAAATATTTTCTCCCATTCTGAGGGTTGTCTTTTGGTCTTGCTTATGGTTTCCTTTGCTGTGCAAAAGCTTTTAAGTTTAATTAGTTCCCATTTGTTTATTTTTATTTTTATTTTCATTACGAGGCGGGTCAAAAAAGATCTTGCTGCAATTTATGTCAAAGAGTGTTCTGCCTATGTTTTCCTCCAAGAGTTTTACAGTGTCTGGCCTTACATTTAGGTCTTTAATCCATTTTGAGTTTATTTTTTGTGTATGGTGTTAGGGAGTGTTCTAATTTCATTCTTGTACATGTAGCTCTCCAGTTTTCCCAGCACCATTTATTGAAGAGACTTTCTTTTCTCCATTGTATATTCTTGCCTCTTTTGTCATAGATTTATTGACCAAAGGTGCATGGGTTTATCTCTGGGCTTTCTATCCTGTTCCATTGACCTATATTTCTGTTTTTGTGCCAATACCATACTGTCTTGATTATCTCTATTTACTCTTGGTTTACTTCCCACTCTGCCCTCATCCCTAAATCAGCTCCGTTTTTAAAGGCACATAATTGTCTGTAATCTCTGTTATAGACTGAGCCCTACATAATTCCCCAGTAAAACACTTACGTGTGATCACTGTGTTACCTAGACTTTCCTGCTAAGTCTCAATTGTTCATCTGCTTCTCCAAGTCCCTCTACTGGAAATGCAAAGGAGAGGCAGGATAAATACTTTGAATGACATGAAGAAATGACATTAATAGCCATGGATTACTTCGAAAATGTTATATAGCATTAGTTCTTCCATCATTCCGGGTAACCATGGAGCTTCTATAAATAAAAAGGAGGTTCTTTAAAGCAGTGGTTTTGACACCAGAAGCATTTTTATAATCATAGTTTCATTAATGCAAAAGTTTTCCTTTATAAGACTTAATTTCTCATTAGTCAGAATAAGAAAAATTATCCCTAGAAATTAGTTACTAAATGAAATCAGGTGGTTGAGTTAGATTATCTTTAAGTTGCCTTCTAGCTTCGAATTTATGATTATAATGAACTTTTCAGACTTGTGCTTGATAAAAACACATCTCTCCAAATAATCAAGTGAGATCTTGGGGAACTAAACAAAATCATTTTCTTCTCTTCCTGTGTAACTCAGTCCCAAAGCCATTAGATGAAGTAGAGGAAAGTAGAAGTTCATGGTGTGGGGAGAGAGGGAGACAGGATGGCCCAGAATGGGAAATTGGAGCCCAAGTGGGGTGTCCCCATAGAGGAGAGGGTAGCCAAGTGTGGAAGGTCGGATCCCAAATGAAGGAGATTGATCAAATAAGTATATTAAGAGTGATGGAAACCACGTGTATTAGTCTGCTCAGGCGGCCATAACAAAATATGTTAGACTGAGTGGCTTACACAACAGAACTTTATTTTCTTATGGTTCTGGAGGCTGAACATCTGAGGTCAGGATGCTAGAATGGTCCAGTTCTGGTGCAGGTTTCTTCCTGGCTCTCATATAGCTGGCTTCTGTGTCCTCACATGGCAGAGGGCTCTGGCGTCTCTTCCTCTTCCTATAAAAGGAAGAAATCCATCACAAGGGTCCTGCCTTCATGAACTCATCTAAGCCAATTACCTCCCAAAGGCATTATCTTCAAATACCATCATATTTGGGATTAGAGCTTCAATGTATAAATTTGGGGGGGGATATAGTTCCATCCATAGTATCATGTTCCTCACTACCAGAGAAGGGAAGTATAATGGGAGGAAACTAGAATTAACCTGTGGGGTTGGATTGGGAGTGGAGAAATGAGCATGAACTCAGGATTTCCAATATATAGATAGATATAGAAATATAGACTTAAATGTATGTGTAAACACGTATCTGTATATATATTCCCTAGCTCTGTCCACTGAGAGTGTCTGGGAAATAAACACAATTAGGGTCCAGATCTTGGCCTCTCCACTAAATGGAACCAGAGCTCCTTGGAGAAATGGTCAATTCCATGGTCAGGTCAGATGAAGTACAACATGAGCCTGAAACACATTTTTTGTGCCAGAAACTAAGGAAGTGCTCAAAAAATGATGATGTCATGTAAAAAAGTACAGAAGTCAGCTTGAACAGACTCCTATTGCGGCCGGCCAAATGTGGGATAAGTTGAGCATTAAGTTAAATAATTATGTAAATAGATTTAACAGGTCAACTAAAATAGGAAATAATGAATCCTTACATTATTAATAAAGTAAAACTCAAATGAGGAATGGTATATTTACATGGTTACAAAATATCACCCCACAAAATACTTACTAAGGAGGGAAAAAAGAGTAACTGCAGTGGAGAAGCTTGGCAAACATCACCTTAAGCAATCAAACTGAGCAATTGCCTGTAAGGGGACAAGGTGTAATCATACACCATCATACCAGGATGCAAAGAGAACAGAGTGCTGCCTCTGTGTTATTCCTGCCAAAGTTGCATAACCTGAATCTAATCATGAGACAGTAGCTGATAAATCCACGTGGAGGGATATTCTACAAAGTAAACTGTCCTGTACACTTCAGAAGCACGTCAGGCTCATGAAAACCAGAGAAAGATTGAGGAACTGTTTCTGACAGAAGAAAAGTGAAGATGGGTGATCACTAAAGGCACCGTGTGACTCTAGATCTTTTAGCTATAAAGTTGGACATTGATAAGACGATGGAAGAACCTTGAATAGGCTCTGAGGATTAGAGGGAAGCCGTGTATCAATGTTAATTTCCTGACTTTGATGGTTGTATTGTGTCAGGTAGGAGAATGTCCAAAATAGTATGAAAAAATCCACACTAGAATATTCAGGGTGATGGGGCATCTGAGCAGCATTTACCCTCAAATGGTTCATAAAAGAAAAGTTCTTTGTACTGTTGCTCTAATTCTTCTGTAAATTTATGATTATTTTGAAATTTAAAAAATTCTAATGGGACTTTTAAAATCAATTTTGTTTTTAATTACACTATACTAGGTGTGCTTTATTTATTTATTAATGGCTGTGTTGGGTCTTCGTTTCTGTGCGAGGGCTCTCTCCAGTTGCGGCAAGCGGGGGCCACTCCTCGTCACGGTGCGCGGGCCTCTCACTATCGCGGCCTCTCCTGTTGCAGAGCACAGGCTCCAGACGCGCAGGCTCAGTAGTTGTGGCTCACGGGCCAATCTGCTCCGCGGCGTGTGGGATCCTCCCAGACCAGGGCTCGAAACCGTGTCTCCTGCATTGGCAGGCAGATTCTCAACCACTGTGCCACCAGGGAAGCCCGGGACTTTTAAAATGAGTCTAAAACCAAACTAAATTAATCTTAAATGAAAACTTTTGATTTTGCTTTTATCAAAAAGTTGACAGCCCGAACCCATAGAGTGTACAACACCGAGAGTGAACCCTAAAGTAAACTATGGACCTTGAGGGGTTATGATGTATCAATGTAGGTTCATCAGTTGGAACAAATGAACCTCTCTGGCAGGGGATGTTGATAATGGGGGAGGCTATGCACCTGTGGAGGTATACGGAAAATTGCTGTACTCTTCTCTCAGTTTTGCTGTGAACCTAACACTGCTCTAAAAAAAAAAATGAAGTCTTTAATAAGAATAATAAAGTGTGAACAGCAACTTATGTGTTGTGGAGTTTGCACAAATATAAACTTAGCCTTATTACGGGATACAAGTACAGATGGTCCGCAACTTACAATGGTTAGACTGGTGATTTACAACTTTATGGTGGTATGAATGTTACTGAGTCCAAGCCCATACTGCTCACTGTACTACAGGCCAACAAATTGAGAGACGAGTTATTGGGGCAAGGAATAGTGACTTTATTCGGAAAGCCAGCAGACTGAGAAGATGGCAGACTAGTGTCCCAAAGAACCATCTAACCAAGTTAGATTTAAGGCTGCTTTTATACCAAAAGGGAAGAGGGTGTGGCTGATTGTTGCAAACTTCTGGATATAAGAATCCTTTGTTCTTGCATCTATCCCCACTAGGTCAGGTCATGAAGTTCCTGTAAACCTCCAACAAGACAAATGTTATTCTCTGTTCTGCAACTTTTTATCTTTATATGAACAGAAAAGTTTTATACCTTTAAAGGTCAGAGACTTGAGAATGAGCTCTCTTGTATATTTCAGGTTATAGGGAACATTCTTAACTTGTAGCAAAAGCAACAGAATACAAAAGTGAAAGTAAAAGAAACAGATCCAATATGGAGTCAGATTTGTTCTTGCCTACTACATGAAAGTGGTATGCATTCAGTAGCACTGTACTTTGAATTTTGAATTTTGATCATTTCCCCAGGCTAGCAGTATGTGGTACAATACTCTCGTGATGGTGGGCAGCAGCAGCAAGCCACAGCTCATGGTCAGCCTCACGATCATGAAGGTGAACAACTGATAGACATACAATTATTCTGTACCCAGACAACTGTTCTGTTTACCACTTTCAATACAGTATTCCATACATTACATGAGATATTCAACACTAGCATAAAATAGGCTTTGTGTTAGATGACTTTGTCCAGCTGTAGGCTAATGTGTTCTGAGCCCATTTAAGGATAAGCTATGATGTTCTGTAGGTTAGGAGTATTAAATACATTTTTGACATATGATGTTTTCAACTTACAACTGATTTATCTGGATGTAACCTCATAATAATTTGAGGAAGATCTGTATATACTGGGCTTGCTTGACAGACATTTGCTAGACACCAATGTAATGCCAGGCCAAGTGCTGTAAGGATTTTTTAAAACTACAGTTGACCCTTGAACAACATGGGTTTGAACTGTGTGGGTCCACTTATAAGCTGATTTTTTTTTTTCAATAAATAGAGCACCTGTACGTTCATTTTACAGATTTTTAAATGAACTAAGTGTGGGGAAAAGTTTGTGTTTGATGAGAGATCCCAGTATGTGGCATCAAAAGAACTAGGGTTTGAGTCCTGATTCTATCCAAACCGTTTCAGCTTCTTGCCCGTGGGCGAATCATTTTATCAATTCCTTTGTTTTGAGGCAGAGATAGCAGTATGTGGATTTTTGACTGGTGGGTAGTGGGGTATGGGGGGGTCAACACTTCTAACCCACCACATTGTTCAAGGGTCAAGTGTAGTCATATGTGGACTCTGCCTGCAAGGAACTCATGAGCTGGTTACACATGCGTGTCGCTTAACCACAATCCCATTCTGTATGATTCTAGTGGACAAAGCATTTATTTAAACCTCTCCTTAAAACTACGTGTTAATGACTAACTGCAGAGAGGAAAGGAAATTGAGCTATGGGTTCAGAGTTGACTTAATGCAAAAGAAAGCCAGCATATTCACAGCAAGCTGTAGATTCCTAGAGTTGGATGCTCACGGCATGCATTTGTATGTGTATGCTCTATCTTGTATCTTTGTAATATCTACTACATGGGTCTATTTATACTTGATAAAAATCTCTCTGGAGACTTTTATCTTTTACCTTCACTATGGAATGATGACACCTACATTGAAATTAGACTTACCAAATAAGGAACTGTTTGTTTTTTAAAGCCATGGATACTTCTAACAGTCCAGTGGCCCAGTGGGTTATGTTGAGCCAGCAGATGATTACACTTAAAAGAGGAATGTGCACTTCTTCAAACAGCCTCTTGCTACTTTGGCACCTTGCTTTGCAGGGTATGTCCACTAATTACTCAATTGAGCATTTGTTTCCACTTGTAAAAGCCAAGTCTAGATGCTAGCACATCCCCAATCAAACTTCTCAAAAGCCCCCACTTTTTAAAAAAATTTTTAGTTTTCATTGGAGTATAGTTGATTAACAATATTGAGTTAGTTTCAGGTGTACAGCAAAGGGATTCAGTTATGCATATACATGTATCTATTCTTTTTCAAATTCTTTTCCCATTTAGGTTATTACAGAATATTGAGCAGAGTTCCTTGTGCTATACGGTAGGTCCTTGTTGGTTATCTATTTTAAATATAGCATTGTGTACATGTCCCAAACTCCCAGTCTACCCCTCCCTCCCACCCTTCTCCACCTGGTAACCATAACTTCATTCACTAAGTCTGTGAGTGTGTTTCTGTTTTGTAAATAAGTCCATTTGTATCATTTTTTTAGATATTGCATATAAGCAAAATCACATGATATTTGTCTTCTCTGTCTGACTTATTTCACTTGGTATGATAATCTCCAGGTCCATCTATGTTGCCGGAAACGACATTATTTCATTCTTTTTAATGGCTGAATAATATTCCATTGTATATGTACCACATCTTCTTTATCCATTCATCTGTTGATGGACATTTAGGTGGCTTCCATGTCTTGGCTATTGTAAACAGCACTGCAATGAACATTGGGGTGCATGTATCCTTTTGAACCATGTTTTTCTCCAGATATATGCCCAGCAGTAGGATTGCTGGATCATATGGTAGCTCTACTTTTAGTTTTTTAAGGAACCTCAGTACTGTTGTCCATAGTGGCTGTACCAATTTACATTCCCACCAACAGTGCAGGAGGGTTCCCTTTCCTCCACACCCTCTCCAGCATTTACTGCTTGTAGGCTTTTTGATGATGGCCATTCTGACTGGTATGAGGTGATAACCTCATTGTAGGTTGATTTGCATTTCTCTAATAATCATCGGTGTTGAGCATCTTTTCATGTGCCTCTTGGCCATCGGTATGTCTTCTTTGAAGAAATGTCTATTAGATTTTTGCCCGTTTTTTTATTGGGTAGTTTGTTTTTTTGATATTGAGCTGCATGAACTGTTTGTAAATTTTGGAGATTAATCCCTTGCAGGTCACATCGTTTGCAAATATTTTTTCCCATTATGTGGGTTATCTTTTCATTTTATTTATGGCTACTTTTGCTATGCAAAAATTTTGAGTTTAATTAGGTTCCACTTATTTATTTTTGTTTTTATTTCCATTACTCTAGGAGACAGATCAAAAAAGATCTTGCTGTGACTTATGTCAAAGAGTGTTCTGCCTATGTTTTCCTCTAAGAGTTTTATAGTATCCAGTCTTACATTTAGGTCTTTAATCCATTTTGAGTTTATTTTTGTGTATGGTGTTAAAGAGTGTTCTAATTTCATTCTTTTACATGTAGCTGTCCAGTTTTCCCAGCACCATTTATTGAAGAGACTGTCTTTCCTGCATTGTATATTCTTGCCTCTTTTGTCATAGATTTATTGACCGTAGGTGCATGGGTTTATTTCTGGGCTTTCTATCCTGTTCCATTGATCTATGTGTCTGTTTTTGTGCCAGTAGCATACTGTTTTGATGACTGTAGCTTTGTAGTATAGTCTGAAGTCAGGGAGCCTGATTGCTCCAGCTCCATTTTTCTTTCTCAACATTGCTTTGTCTATTCGGGGTCTTTTGTGTCTCCCTACAAATTTTAAGATTTTAAAATTCTAGTTCTGTGAAAAATGCCATTGGTATTTTGACAGGGATTGCATTGAATCTGTAGATTGCCTTGGGTAATATAGTCATTTTAACAGTATTGATTCTTCCAATCCAAGAACGTGGTATATCTTTCCATCTGTTTGTGTCATCTTTGATTTCTTTCATCAGTGTCTTATAGTTTTCAGAGTACAGGTCTTTTGCCTCCTTAGGTAGGTTCATTCCTAGGTATTTTATTCTTTTTGATGTGATGGTAAATGAGGTTGTTTCTTTAATTTCTCCTTCTCATCTTTCATTGTTAGTGTATAGAAATGCAACAGATTTCTGTGTATTAAGTTTGTATACTGTCACTTTACCAAATTCATTGATGAGCTCTAGTAGTTTTCTGGTAGCATCTTTAGGATTTTCTATGTATAGTATCATGTTGTCTGCAAACAATGACAGTTTTACTTCTTCTTTTCCAATTTGGATTCCTTTTGTTTCTTTTTCTTCTCTGCCATGGCTAGGACTTACAAAACTATGTTGAATAAAAGTGGTGAGAGTGGACATCCTTGTCTTGTTCCTGATCTTAGAGGAAATGCTTTCAGCTTTGCATCTGTGAGTATGATGTTAGCTGTAGGTTTTTCATATATGGCCTTTATTATGTTGAGCTATGTTCTTTCTATGGCAACTTTCTGGAGAGTTTTTTTTTTTTTTTTAAACATCTTTATTGGAGTATAATTGCTTTACAATGGTGTGTTAGTTTCTGCTTTATAACAAAGTGAATCGGTTATGCATATACATATGTTCCCATATCTCTTCCCTCTTGCATCTCCCTCCCTCCCAACCTCCCTATCCCACCCCTCTAGGTGGTCACAAAGCACCGAGCTGATCTCCCTGTGCTATGCGGCTGCTTCCCACTAGCTATCTATTTTACATTTGGTAGTGTATATATGTCCATGACACTCTCTCACCCTGTCACATCTCACCCTTCCCCCTCCCCATATCCTCAAGTCCATTCTCTAGTAGGTCTGTGTCTTTTTTCCCGTCTTGCCCCTAGGTTCTTCATGACCTTTTTTTTTTTTTTTTCCTTAGATTCCATATATATGTGTTAGCATACTGTATTTGTTTTTCTCTTTCTGACTTACTTCACTCTGTATGACACACTCTAACTCCATCCACCTCATTACAAATACCTCCATTTCATTTCTTTTTATGGCTGAGTAATATTCCATTGTATATATGTGCCACATCTTCTTTATCCATTCATCCGATGATGGACACTTAGGTTGCTTCCATGTCCTGGCTATTGTAAATAGAGCTGCAATGAACATTTTGGTACATGACTCTTTTTGAATTATGGTTTTCTCAGGGTATATGCCCAGTAGTGGGATTGCTGGGTCATATGGTAGTTCTATTTTTAGTTTTTTAAGGAACCTCCATACTGTTCTCCATAGTGGCTGTATCAATTTACATTCCCACCAACAGTGCAAGAGGGTTCCCTTTTCTCCACACCCTCTCCAGCATTTATTGTTTGTAGATTTTTTGATGATGGCCATTCTGACTGGTGTGAGATGATACCTCATTGTAGTTTTGATTTGCATTTCTCTAATGATTAATGATGTTGAGCATTCTTTCATGTGTCTGTTGGCCATCTGTATATCTTCTTTGGAGAAATGTCTATTTAGGTCTTCTGCCCATTTTTGGATTGGGTTGTTCGTTTTTTTGTTATTGAGCTGCATGAGCTGCTTCTAAATCTTGGAGATTAATCCTTTGTCAGTTGCTTCATTTGCAAATATTTTCTCCCATTCTGAGGGTTGTCTTTTGGTCTTGTTTATGGTTTCCTTTGCTGTGCAAAAGCTTTTAAGTTTCGTTAGGTCCCATTTGTTTATTCGTATTTTTATTTCCATTTCTCTAGGGGCTGGGTCAAAAAGGATCTTGCTGTGATGTATGTCATAGAGTGTTCTGCCTATGTTTTCCTCTAAGAGTTTGATAGTGTGTGTCCTTAAATTTAGGTCTTTAATCCATTTTGAGTTTATTTTTGTATATGGTGTCAGGGAGTGTTCTAATTTCATACTTTTACATGTAGCTGTCCAGTTTTCCCAGCACCACTTATTGAAGAGGCTGTCTTTTCTCCACTGTATATGCTTGCCTCCTTTATCGAAGATAAGGTGACCATATGTGCGTGGGTTTGTCTCTGGGCTTTCTATCCTGTTCCATTGATGTATATTTCTGTTTTTGTGCCAGTACCATACTGTCTTGATTACTGTAGCTTTGTAATATAGTCTGAAGTCAGGGAGCCTGATTTCTCCAGCTCCATTTTTTGTTCTCAAGATTGCTTTGGCTATTCGGGGTCTTTTGTGTCTCCACACAAATTGTGAAATTTTTTGTTCTAGTTCTGTGAAAAATGTCAGTGGTAGTTTGATAGGGATTGCATTGAATCTGTAGATTGCTTTGGGTAGTAGAGTCATTTTCACAATGTTGATTCTTCCAATCCAAGAACATGGTATATCTCTCAATCTGTTTGTATCATCTTTAATTTCTTTCATCAATGTCCTATAATTTTCTGCATACAGGTCGTTTGTCTCCTTAGGTAGATTTATTCGTAGATATTTTATTTTTTTGTTGCAGTGGTAAACGGGAGTGTTTTCTTAATTTCACTTTCAGATTTTTCATCATTAGTATATAGGAATGCAACAGATTTCTGTGCATTAATTTTGTATCCTGCTACTTTACCAAATTCATTGATTAGCTCTAGTAGTTTTCTGGTAGCATCTTTAGGATTCTCTATGTATAGTATCATGTCATCTGCAAACAGTGACTACTTTACTTCTTCTTTTCCGATTTGGATTCCTTTTATTTCTTTTTCTTCTCTGATTGCTGTGGCTAACACTTCCAAAACTATGTTGAATAATAGTGGTGAGAGTGGGCAACCTTGTCTTTTTCTTGATCTTAGTGGAAATGGTTTCAGTTTTTCACCATTGAGGACAATGTTGGCTGTGGGTTTGTCATATATGGCCTTTATTATGTTGAGGAAAGTTCCCTCTATGCCTACTTTCTGCAGGGCTTTTATCATAAATGGGTGTTGAATTTCATCAAAAGCTTTCTCTGCATCTATTGAGATGATCATATGGTTTTTCTCCTTCAACTTGTTAATATGATGTATCACGTTGATTGATTTGCGTATATTGAAGAATCCTTGCATTCCTGGAATAAACCCCACTCGATCATGGTGTATGATCCTTTTAATGTGCTGTTGGATTCTGTTTGCTAGTATTTTGTTGAGGATTTTTGCATCTATGTTCATCAGTGATATTGGCCTGTAGTTTTCTTTCTTTGTGACATCTTTGTCTGGTTTTGGTATCAGGGTGATGGTGGCCTCGTAGAATGAGTTGGGGAGTGGTCCTCCCTCTGCAATATTTTGGAAGAGTTTGAGAAGGATAGGTGTTAGCTCTTCTCTAAATGTTTGATAGAATTCGCCTGTGAAGCCATCTGGTCCTGGGCTTTTGTTTGTTGGAAGATTTTTAATCACAGTTTCAATTTCAGTGCTTGTGATTGGTCTGTTCATATTTTCTATTTCTTCCTGGTTCAGTCTCGGCAGGTTGTGCATTTCTAAGAATCTGTCCATTTCTTCCAGGTTGTCCACTTTATTGGCATAGAGTTGCCTATAGTAATCTCTCACGATCGTTTGTATTTCTGCAGTGTCAGTGGTTACTTCTCCTTTTTCTTTTCTAATTCTATTGATTTGAGTCTTCTCCCTTTTTCTCTTGATGAGTCTGGCTAATGGTTTATCAATTTTGTTTATCTTCTCGAAGAACCAGCTTTTAGTTTCATTGATTTTTGCTATTGTTTCCTTCATTTCTTTTTCATTTATTTCTGATCTGATCTTTATGATTTCTTTCCTTCTGCTAGCTTTGTGGTTTTTTTGCTCTTCTTTCTCTAATTGCTTTAGGTGCAAGGTTAGGTTGTTTATTCGAGATGTTTCCTGTTTCTTGATGTAGGCTTGTATTGCTATAAACTTCCCTCTTAGAACTGCTTTTGCTGCATCCCATAGGTTTTGGGTCGTCATGTCTCCATTGTCATTTGTTTCTAGGTATTTTTTGATTTCCCCTTTGATTTCTTCAGTGATCACTTCGTTATTAAGTAGTGTATTGTGTAGCCTCCATGTGTTTGTATTTTTTACAGATCTTTTCCTGTAATTGATATCTAGTCTCATAGCGTTGTGGTCAGAAAAGATACTTGATACGATTTCAATTTTCTTAAATTTACCAAGGCATGATTTGTGACCCAAGATATGATCTATCCTGGAGAATGTTCCGTGAGCACTTGAGAAGAATGTGTATTCTGTTGTTTTTGGGTGGAATGTCCTATAAATATCAATTAAGTCCATCTTGTTTAATGTATCATTTAAAGCTTGTGTTTCCTTATTTATTTTCATTTTGGATGATCTGTCCATTGGTGAAAGTGGGGTGTTAAAGTCCTCTACTATGATTGTGTTACTGTCGATTTCCCCTTTTATGGCTGTTAGTATTTGCCTTATGTATTGAGGTGCTCCTATGTTGGGTGCATAAATATTTACAATTGTTATAGCTTCCTCTTGGATCAATCCCTTGATCATTATATAGTGTCCTTCTTTGTCTCTTGTAATAGTCTTTATTTTAAAGTCTATTTTGTCTGATATGAGAATTGCTATTCCAGCTTTCTTTTGATTTCCATTTGCATGGAACATCTTTTTCCATCCCCTCACTTTCAGTCTGTATGTGTCTCTAGGTCTGAAGTGGGTCTCTTGTAGACAGCATATATATGGGTCTTGTTTTTGTATCCATTCAGCCAGTCTGTGTCTTTTGGTGGGAGCATTTAATCCATTTACATTTAAGGTAATTATCGATATGTATGTTCCTATTCCCATTTTCTTAAATATTTTGGGTTTGTTATTGTAGGTGTTTTCCTTCTCTTGTGTTTCTTGCTTAGAGAAGTTCCTTTAGCATTTGTTGTAAAGCTGGTTTGGTGGTGCTGAACTCTCTCAGCTTTTGCTTGTCTGTAAAGGTTTTAATTTCTCCATCAAATCTGAATGAGATCCTTGCTGGGTAGAGTAACCTTGGTTGTAGGTTTTTCTCCTTCATCACTTTAAGTATATCCTGCCACTCCCTTCTGGCTACCACCGCCAGTGACTTTGTCCCTGCAGTGGGCAAAAGCTGCCCCCACCCCCCCCTCCACAGGAGACACTCCAAAACTAGCAGGTAGGTCTGGCCCAGGCTCTTACGAGGCCACTGCTTCTGCCCTGGGTCCTGGTGCGCACGAGACCTTGTGTGTGCCCTCCTGGAGTGGAGTTACTTTTTCCCCCAGACCTGTGGAATTCCTGCAGTCAAACCCCATGGGCCGTCAAAGCCAGACTCTCTGGGGGGCTCCTCCTCCCATTGCCACACCGCCAGGCTGGGTAGCCCGATGTCGGGCTCAGAATTTTCACTCCTGTGGGAGAACTTCTGTGACATAATTATTTTCCAGTTTGTGGGTTGCCCACCCAGCGGGTATGGGATTTGAGTTTATTGCAGTTGCAGCCCTCCTGCTGTCTCATTGTGGTTTCTTTTTTGTCTTTGGATGTAGGGTATCTTTTTTGGTAGGTTCCAGCATCTTTTTGTTGATGGTTGTTCAGCAGTTAGTTGTGATTCTGTTGTTTTTGTAAGAAGAGGTGAGCCCACGTCCTTCTACTCCACCATCTTGTCTCCGTCTCCCAAGATTGGATTTTTCCCAGGATCTTTTATATACACTGAAAGCTCATGGAAAAGTGTCCTTATGAAACAAATTATGATGGCTTTATCCCAGCTGAAGAAGAGAAAATTGTGGAATGAGCACTTGCTTTATCTGCAGCCAGGCATCCACTTCTCACCGCTTCTGCACGGTCCACCCCACGGCCCCTCGCAGATTCTGCTGACTCCTTCTTGTCTGTCAGACCTGCACACTGGCTGCTCTGGGGTCACCAGAAGTGCACCCCAAGAACTCAAAAGCCCCCAGTTTAAATTTCATCCTTTACCAAAGGAATATGTTCAGAATAGTAATAGAATTCTTATTAATATTAAATTAATATGCATGAAACAGAAAAATGTGAGGTTTTCAGCTTAAGTGTACAGGGAGGTATCATTTTCCATTTCTGAATTTAGACCTCAAATAAACCCATGCAACTTAGTTATGGTCGCACAAGCAGATCTTAGGCGACAGTCTTTCATGTCACTGGCTAAAGCAAAACTTTCTTTCATTTTGGTAAAACCACATTCTAATTTCTGTATTTATTTTGTCATCTTCGTCAGTGGTCACGGGTTGTTTAACTTCATCTATTTGTTTACCCAATGTCTCTAATGGCTTACTGCCTGCTGGGTATCAAACTAGGCACTGAGATCTATCAGTTAATGGGATCATCTTGGTCCCTGCCCTCATAGAGCCTCACTCTGTCCTGTGTACAACCCGATGCTGGACTGCAAGCCATATGGAAATATGGGGAAACTGGGGAGCTTACCCATAGTCAGGGGTACTAGCTAAACAAATTACTACATGAAATTGTGAAAACTTTATTGGAGATCACTGACAGTGGAGGAGTGTTTACACATGCCTTGGTTGGGTTATGGTCACCTTTTCTGGAAAAACAGAGTGGACAACCTTTTTAGAGCTTTAAAAATTTTTTTTGTTTGTTTCATCTGTGTATTACATAAAAATCTTTCTTGTTTTCAAACATAATAATGACTTCATTGGCCAATTGTCTGGTTTGCTTTTTTCCAGAAGTTGGGATAGATTACTCCATTCTGTCCACATTCTCCTCTCTGGTTTCTTTGACAACTGACATCATCAGACACTTGATTCAGAATTCAAGGGAGATTTAGGGTAGAGACCATTAAAAAGAGGGAAGCTAATTACCTGGTCCATGTGGACTTCAGATTTATGTGAATATGGATAAAATAATACAATCAGGAGGGAATGATCTAGATAAGCAACCTGAGAGGTGGCAAGGATAAAGGAAAGAACTTGGGCATCACATTGACCACTTTTATGTGATCTTGGCTAAGTTACTTGAACTCTGTGATTCTTGGTCCTCTCACCTGTGCAATGTGGGTAGTAATATCTATCACATAGTGCTATTGTAAGGATTAAAGTGAGATCATTTATGTGATGTGCTGCAGGTCTGTATATAAACGGTCTTAACATACAGAGAAATACCTTGAGGTGACTCCTGTGTGTCAATCCTACCTAGGGTGTGTGTGGTCTAATCTGCTCCAATCTCTTACATGTTAACACAGTTAATAATGGTTAATCATTGTCTCATAAGTTAGGAGAGGCTAGGTTATGCTGCAATACCAAGCCATCCCTAAGTCTCAGTGGCTTTCAAAAAGAAACTACATTTTTTTTTTTCCACTTAAGCAAAGGCCACTGCAGGTCTCTGTGACTCTTCAGGGAAGCTATCCTCCTTCGATGGCTCAGCAAGATGCCTCCTTATGGAAGTAGGTTTCCATGACACTGAGGAAGGAGAAGAGCGTCCTGTAACTGAGGACTGGTGGTTAGATGATTTGACTCAGATATGAAATGCCATGTCCGCTCACTTTCCATTGGTAAAACCAAGATATATGGCCATGCCTACACTCAAGGAGCTAAAGAAATGCAACCTTCTGTGTTCCCAAAAAGAGGACCAGCTGATGCCTGTCAGTCTACCGTGGTGAATGATCTCTAACCGAGGGAGCACTGGGGTGGCGGCTAAAAGTTACTAGAAAACTTAGTAGAATTCTAAACCTTGCAAACTATATAAAACCTTTAGTGGCCACTACAGTGGTTTCTGAGAATGATGTTCTGTTTCAGAATAGCAAGGCTGTTTCTTTACTTATATTGCCATTAGCATGCTTTCTCTTCCCCATTTTTCATCTTTTCTGCACTTTTGTGACTAAGAGAAGTGGCAATGAATAGTACCAAGCACATAGTGAGTGCTTACAACTCATCTGTTGATTAATTCAAACCATCATAAAGAAATCACATTTGTAAGGGCAATGAATTGATATGTTTCCTGCCCAAAGTCACAAGGCAGTGAGGGAGCCAGAAAGAGACGTTCATGCTGACTTGTCATTGGCCACAAGGGTACATTTATTACTTCCTCGAGAAAAGCTGGCCCCAGAAAAGTTATTCATGTTTGTTGGCAGTTTCCAAAGGTGATTGCCACTTTTAGCCTTGGACTGTAGTCATGCCCAGAATGTTAGGAGCAATAATGGTACGAAACAATGTCAGACACAATTAAAAGATCCTGACGGTAGGTCACTCCCCGGTGTCTACGCGAAGAAAGTACAAAACTACCACCCATCTTTCAAAAGTCAGCTCAAATGTCACTTCCTCTGTAAAGCCATTGCCCGTCCCCAGTCGGAATTGATAGTTTCTATAGCTTCTAATACTTCTAGTGCTAGATAGCCACATTTATATTTATAGCATTTCCATACCCTTTACTGGATTTTGACCTCCATGAGGACACAGATCTGAGATTATACAGACTTATTGCCCCCAGCACCCAAGAGACTTCTTAGACAAAAGAAAGACAAAATGACTCTTTGCTGAATTGAAGCCCTGCATCCACTTCAACAACCCAAACTGTAGTACTTGCCTCACCCCTTGCTGTGTTTTAAAATTGCAAACCAACATCTATAGGCAAAGAAGGAAGATGGGGACAGTGTGTGTTTGTAATCTTGGTCCAAAACACACATCATGCCAAAGAGAGAATTTGATTCCATTTTAGAGCCGAGGTCTCAGGTCCAATTTAATTAGATCCCCAAATGACCAAGCTGATTAACTGTCAGCTCCAGCCTTTCTTCACTGTAAACCTTAATCCCTCCTAATTTGCCATGAAATTAGTGGGAGCTGACTGTTCTAGGCATGAAAAACCTAGGTCTTGTTCAGACCTCCCCAGGCCTTACTGAGGCAAGGAGGGGATGGGTCTCGAAGCCCTGGAGAGGAGCAGGTGTCGTGAGGATTAGGTCACATGGGGGAAAGGGGGCTGCAGTAGGTAGGCAGCTGGTGCGGTCCCAGGTGTGTGCGAGTTGGCAGGGATACAAAGAGAGGAGAGCTGCAAACAGCTCAAAGTCCCTGGGCTGTGCAGCTGCTTGTTTGGCACTTGCACGGGACCCACCTGTAGTGTTGATGGGCACAACCCACTCACAGGAGCAGGGAAACATGAAAGGTCCCCAGTGAGCTGTGGCGGCCCTGCCCGTCCCAGGCAGAAGGCTGGAGGAAGCAAGCCTGCCTGAGGACTTCTGGGTAAAGCATCTCTCTTGCACTTTGCAGCCTCCCCCAGGCTTAAGAAGAGGCAGCTCTGGCTTTCCTTTTTCAAACGATGGCCCTGAGAGGACTAAAATAAAGATAATTATTTTTTTTTTCCAATCAGGGGGCTTGTTCCCAAGTACACCTAGAAAGTAAGTGAAAAACTCCCCAAGCTGGAGAGTAAGTCAACAGGCAGAGATACTCAAGGAAAAAAACAGGCTCAAGGCCGAGAAGCAAAAATAAATGACCATCCCCTCTCCTGGGCTGCAGGGAGCTCATGTAAACAAACTCATCATAACAAGCCTTTCTTAATCTGTTTCTGTCCCGCTGCTAATCGCTTGTGTAGTTTTTGCAGGACAGAATGCATTCTTGGTGCTGAGGCTAGGGTTTCAGATTTAGTTACTGTGAATTATGGAACATCTCTTGATCTCTGAGGACAAGAGGGGACTGATGGCCACAAACCCAAATGACTGTTGTTCATTCAAGGTGAAATAGCAATCTCTCTCCAGTGTACCAGCTTGTAGAGGGTGGTGACTTCTTCCCTCCATATTAAGCCAGCCTCCAGAACGATTATGACACAGGTTAAGGCCATCTTGACCACTTACTGCTCTACTTTGGTGTCTCCCATCTCTGCTTTTAAGTGCAAATAGCAGAACCTGCCAGTTTCCCTGCACACAGCATCCATCCCCCCTGTTCCTCTTATTAACAGAATCCCAGCTTCGGGGCAAGGGGACAACGGCAATGTACACAGTTAACACACACTTACAGCAAGACTCTGTAGCATCCGGGCATGGCTGTGTGTCATTTATTGTCAAGGAGATACCAGCAGAGGATGTCTGGGAAAGATAGAGGCCCCACCCATTCTGGATTCACCCATTTTTCCCTACCTGGCATGCAGATGTGGCATATAGAGTACATCTTGCTCCCAGGAAGATGGAAGTCACATGCTGAAGATGCTGAAGATGTCAGAGCAGGGGGAGAGAAGTAGTCGGCCTCCTCTGCATCGCTGAGCCAGGGTACCAGCCCAACCTGCTCAACCCCGGGCTTCCCGTAAGAGAGGATAACGCCTGTGGTTCCCATACTCCAGTGGGCATCTTAATCATCTGGAGGGCTCATTAAAACGCAGGTTTCTGGGCCCCTCCCCCAGAGTATCTGATTCAGAAGGTCTGGGGTGGGGCCTGAAACAAGTTCCCAGGTGCTGCTGATTCCGCAGGTCAGAGGCCAGCCTTTGAGAACCACTTGGATAACTGAACTCCTATCTGTTGAGGCCACTGTCTTTATATATTCACAGCTGAATACAGTCCCAACTGATACACTGCCCTCTACCCCCTCAAGAGCCAAACAGCTACCTAGTCCTTTACCTCTGAAAAGGGGCTGAAAACTTAGTGAATCACAAGGCCTAAATAACCAATGAGGTTTACAGTCTATTAAGATTCTCATCAGAGAGAGATCATTAGGTCAAAGAAAGGAATCTCTGCTTTTAACTTTGAGGCATCATTGGAGCTAATTGGAAGAGATTTTGGAGCAGAAAGGCTTACCTGGAATCTCTGAAATTAACACCAGACGCTTACCTTTTATACTTACAAGTGGATTTTCTCTGGCACTCTTTCTAGAGACCATTAGCCTAAGGCTGTAGGGTACATTAGCTATGGGACTTGGGGCAATTATTTTTTAATTAAAATTTTTTTCATTCTTTTTTCATATTCTTTTCCACTATGGTTTATTACAGGATATTGAATATAGTTCCCTGTGCTATACCAGCAGGACCTTGTTGTTTATCCATCCTATATTTAATAGTTTACATCTGCCAACCCCAAACTCCCACTGATCCCTCCTACACCCTCCCTCCCGCTTGGCAACCACAAGTCTGTTCTCTATGTCTGTGAGTCTGTTTCTGTTTTGTAGGTAAGTTCATTTGTGTCATATTTTAGATTCCACATATAAGTGATATCATACAGTGTTTGTCTCTTTCTGACTTACTTCACTTAGTATGATAATCTCTAGGTCCATCCATGTTGCTGCAAATAGGAAAATTTTGTTCTTTTTTATGGCTGAGTGGTATTCCATTATGTGTGTGTATGTGTGTATACATACATACATATACATACAGAAACCACACTCTCTTTATCCATTCATCTGTGGATGGACATTTAGGTTGTTTCCATGTTTTGGCTATTGTAACTAGTGCTGCTATGAACATAGAGGTGCATGTATCTTTTCAAATTATAGTTTTGTCTGGATATATGCCCAGGAGTGGGATTGCTGGATCATATGGCAACTCTATTTTTAGTTTTTTGCGGAACCTCCATACTGTTCTCCATAGTGGCTGCACCAGTTTACATTCCTACCAACAGTGTGGGAGGGTTCCCTTTTCTCCACACCCTCTCCAGCATTTGTTATTTGTAGACTTCTTAATGATGGCCATCCTGACTGGTGTGAGGTGGTACCTCATTGTAATTTTGATTTGCATTTCTCTAATAATCAGTGATGTTGAGCATCTTTTCATGTGCCTATTGGCCATCTGTATGTCTTCTTTGGAGAAATGTCTATTTAGGTCTTCTGCCCATTTTTTGATTGTTTTTTTTTTTTTTTATATTGAGCTGTATGAACTGTTTGTATATTTTGGAAGTTAAGCCCTTGTTGGCTGCATCATTTGCAAATATTTTCCCCCAGTCCATAGGCTGTCTTTTCATTTTGCCTATGGTTTCCTTGGCTGTGCAAAAGCTTGTAAGTTTGATTGGGTCCCGTTTGTTTATTTTTGCTCTTATTTCTATTGCCTTGGGAGACTTACCTAAGAAAACATTGGTACGATTTATGTCAGAGAATGTTTTGCCTATGTTCTTTTCTAGGAGTTTTATGTTGTCATGTCTTATATTTAAGTGCTTAAGCCATTTTGAGTTTATTTTTGTGTAGGGTGTGAGGGAGTGTTCTAACTTCACTGGTTTACATGCGGCTGTCCAACTTTCCCAACACCACTTGCTGAAGACACTCTCTTTTCCTCATTGTATATTCTTGCCTGCTTTGTCAAAGATTAATTGACCATAGGTGTGTGGGTTTATTTCTAGGCTCTCTATTCTGTTCCATTGATCTATATGACAGTTTTTGTGGACTTGGGGCAAATCTTTTTTTAAACTGAGGAGAAAACTTTATTTTTTTGGGGGGGAGGGTTAAGAAAATTTTAATTTGGAAACATTTTCAAACTTACAAAAATGTTGGGAAAATAGTAGAAAGAACTCTTATATACTCTTTACCCAGATTCTCTAATTATTAACGTTTTTCCTCATTTGCTTTATCATTCTCTCTCTATATGCATATTTTTCTGAGTCACTTCAGGTTAAGCTGTTGGCATTATGCCCCCTTACACCTAAATCTTTCAATGTATATTTCCTAAGTATACGAACATCTTTTATATTATCCCAATACAATGATCAGCTTCAGGAAAATTAACCTAACATATAAGACTTTAATCTACCACTCATAATTTTGGGGGCAAATTTTTTTAACTTCCTTGAACCTCAGTTTTCTCATCTGTAAAATTGGAACGATAATACTCGTCACACAGGCTTGCTGTGAGGCATAAGTGATGTTGGGGAATTAGAGACAACCTGAGTGTCCATCAATGAGAGGATGGACGAGTAAGATGTGTGGGTGAAAATCACAGAACATCATGTAGCAGTCCGAGCAATAGAATAGCTGCACACATAGCAAGACCTTGAAAACACAGTGCTTAGTGAAAAAAGGCATATAATGCAAACATTTTATGAACTAAAGAATTAAAAGTAGATACATACCAAATACTACCCATCCTGCAGAATATAAACAGATATATATTAAATATATTAGATCGGTTGTCTGGGAGGGGGAGGGAATGGCAGTATGATATGGGTATAAAAGTTTTTTTAAAATAAACGAGTACCTATCAGATTAACAAAAATCAGTGTCTGACAATACCAAATTTTAATGAAAACATGTAAGAAAAGGAACTCTCATACCCTGATGATAGGTGTGTAAATTGGTACAAGACATTGGTATAGTCTACTAGTTATCCCAATATCCATTTCCCCTTCTTCTGTTACCGACCAGGGTTCCTGGCCTCCTTAATCAATAGAAATTGATCAGAGGCCAGACAAGAAATTCAGGCAAGGCTTTACTGGGGACCCTGCTGCAGCAGGGGGGAGTGAGAACAAACCACAGGTTCCCTTGCTTGCTCGCTTGCTGAGGGGGGAGGCGAGCTGGTTCCTTGTATGGGGTGAGGGTAGGGATGTGTCCAGGGGTCTGGCTGGAGGCGTGGCTTAGGTGGTTTGCCCACCCCTTTGGTGGTGGTGTGTGCAGGGCACATGCACAGTACCCTGCTTTTGCTCCCAGCCGTCTGCTTTTGTTCCCAGCTTTTCAGAAATGGCAGTTGGGCTTTTGGGGTTTTTTTGTATCTTGTTGTCCAGAATTTGCCCCAACTGCACATGTACACAGTTATTTTTAGCACTCAAGGAGACATCTGTCCAGGTGAAAGCATTGCAGCACTGCAGCAAAGGGTCCCAGGTCCCAGCCTGTTTCACTTCTACAAAGTTGAACCCTGATTCTTTAACTTGGCCCACGGCCACTCAGAATAACTCTCCATTTCCCAGACTCCTTTGAAGCTAAGTGTGGACATGTGCATAAGTTCTGGCCAACGGTATGTGATTGGAAGCATCATTTGACCTTTCTGGGAAGTGTTATTAAATGAAAGGAGGGAGGGTCTCAATATATGACTTGGGACAAAAGAGGCGGGCAGAGACATGGAAATAATCTGTAATGGCTAAAGTCTCCCCCTTAGCTGACCCAGCCCCAAACTGAGCAGCAAGTAATCCAGAATGCTCATTTTATTCTTAAAGGAAGAGGGAACTAGGCCTGCAATACACAAAATGATCATACAGTATGTAACTTAGCACTGGTATTGCAACGCCCTAAGAGGATGAAACTGTTAGAAAGGGGCAGCTATAAACAAATTTAGATTGAAGTGATCTGAAGCACAGTGGTAAAGGAATCTTTATAATTACTTTCTAAACCGCTGCCTCAGCCTGGAGATATGTTAACAAAAACAGTCCTCCCATTTGTTGTACACTGTTCAACATATGCATAAATAAATATCTTAGAGTTTGTTTTTGATGGTTAGGTGACTCCTTGAAGAAAAAGATGATGAATTCAATTTGTTAATATTTCTCTGTCCTAAAAAAGAAGATATTATGGTTCTTAGCTGCTTGTTTCAATAACAGTTTGTCTACCACTCAAAACCATAGCCCTACATCTGTTCCTAATAAAAATCTATAATCAGCAATGCCCATTGCCTTTCAAAACTTATTTTCATCATCCCCAAACTATGCACAGACCTGGCCAAAGCTTATTTCTGTTGTCACCAAGACATAATGGCATTGCATTTATTCCAGGATAAATAGATCAACAGTGATTCCAAGTAGAATCAGTGTCAGCCACTTAGGCGATTGAAAATTTGAGCCTTAATTACAAATTGACATTTTCACTTATTAAAATGCTGGCGTAGGCAGGTTTTTTTGTTTTTAAGTTTATGACATTCAAACCTTTGTGATACTTTGTTTCAGGTCACAGGGCTAAAAGACATTTGATAATAAAAACAGTTCACATTTTCTGGAAAAACAGACTCTCAAAGCAGCAACCTTAAAACACCCTTTCCACAAGAAACCTTTATTTATAAGAATTGTGGACTTTGAATTGAGCCCGAAAGACAGCAGACCAGGCCGCTATCCAGCAAAGAACTTCACCTGGAACTGGCCTGAGGCCTGCAGGTTCCTGGAGAAGAGATTGAGAAGCTGCCCACGACCCCATTTGGGCGGACTGTCTTGTTGCTATGTGAGAACCAGCCGGGGTGTTTAAAAACAGCCTTTGGGAAAGGGTAGTATATAATTCCGGGTGAAAGTTTAGTGCCGCTTTTCCCGGCAGTGACAAACCCTCCGTATTTTCTTCTTCCTCGGAGAACAGTTGCTCCTCAGTGTTTTTTTCAGCTTTGAGCCATTTTTAAAGAGAAGCATGAGCTGGGAGCTTAAGCAAACTCCTGTTTGTCCTAAAGTGATAGCAAAGTAGGGTGAGTGTGCAAAGCCACGGTGCAGAGTAACAGGAGACTCAGCAAGACCAAGGCACGGAGACAGTGGCAGAGTGAGGTGGGGTCTGGGAGCAGCCTTAAGGCCTCATGGTCTCGGGAGCAGCCATGTGAAGCTCACATGAGGATTTCTTTATAACTCTAGGACCATCGTCCTTCATGATTCAGAGGTGGGCACCAAACTTTGGTTACTTTAGACAATAATATTTTCCACTGGTGACATCTAACAGGCGTCTTTTAGCTACAACCAGATCATTAAAAGATGCTGAAAACAGCATATTCCCTTTTGAAGGATGTACATTAGTTTGTTAAAAATCCATATTTTTCAAACCCAAGGCCTGTAGTGTCACAAATTGATCAAGGCTTTGTGTGGAGCAAGGGAGAGGTTTAAAAGCATGGAAAAGATATGAAAAGGGCATAATTTTGAATTATGAGGATGACTTCAGGATGATATTTTTTCTCTACCAGGGAACTCTTACTTGTGATGTGCAAGAATACTAATTTTTGAATTTAGGGCAAGCGGCCCTAAATCCATTAGGGCTGTGCTGGTTTGTGCTTCGTTCAACGAGAAGCACGTGTATAAAGAAAGAAAGATGTGGTTTGTGCACAGAAACCTGCAGCAGATTTTCCCAGAAACCCTCAAGATAACTGGGATTGTGTTCCCAGCAGGGGAGAGTAAGAACTGTCTCCTGAGCCACAGCATGTGAACTTGAGTCAGAAACAGAGGGTGGGCTGGCACCCTAGGGGACCCTCTAAATAGAATGAGGATGAGCTACAGGGGGTCCTGTTAGGACAGAGGCTGGAAACTTCTGGCCCATGGGTGACGACTCCAGCTGCCCCATCCCTAGAATCCGTTTGCAGAGACACCTGTGTTGGGTGCGGGAGTCGAGGGGTGTTGATTTTACGTGAGCACCTGGAAGGAGACGAAAAGGGAGCAAGTTCCCAACTCTCCGACCAGCCTGGAAGTTGCCCATAAAACCCGCAGACCCAGACCCCCAACCAGCTGTCGTCACTGAAGACTCAAGACAGACGCAGAGTTGCTTGCCCTCCTCCCCTCACTCCCCCAGAGCCCACAGAGCAGCTCCAGGCCTGAGGAGAGGAGACCCCCACGTGGTTCAGGTGGTTGGCATCCTGAGGACCTTTCTCAAGAGGGCACCGGCAGCAGAGATGGTGCGCAGGTGCCTTGGCCAAGTTGGTGTGGAAGAACGTGGCAGAAATACAGAGAGGGAGGTGTGTCGAGGGCCTGCAATTACAGGGGGTGGGAGCTGAGAGCGCTTAGATATATATTTCAATGTAAATATAATCTCCTTTGTCTCCACAGAAGGATGAGGCTTGAGATAACTCAGTTTACGCCTACAAAGAGCCCCCTCACTATTCACCCTTTACCAGGTCATTGACCAATGAAAAAGGGGATCCATCAGATTTCAGGCTTTCAGGGGCACAACCAGAGTCTGTGGGGCACCTGTGATCAACTGTAGAGGTGCCATCACTGAGAACCATGTGGCCCCTGAGAAAGGATGAGCTGGGTTTCCTTGGCTGGGGGTAGTCAGGATGGCAGTAAATGGCCCTGGGTCTGCCCTCAGTCTGTTCCTTCTTCACATTTACTCAACAAATGTCCACCGAGCAAAGAGTATGTACCATGCACTATTCTAGGTGCCAGAGATACAGGAACGAACAAAAAGGATGGAAGATTTGACATCATGGGGTTTATGTTTTAAAAAGCAGACAGATAATAAGATATATTTTCCAACTACATAGTACATCAGGCAGTCATGAGTGTGCTAAGGTTAAAAATAAAGCAGAGAAGGAGGATGGGAAGAGTGTAGGAAATTACATGAAACCATGGAAAGGTACGAAGCAGAAGCCTGAAAGATCTGATCTCAGGAGGCCTTTCTTCTTGGGAGGAAGAGAACTTGCAGTTCAAGTCAGAGCTATTCTCTCCCTTGGCATGTTTGCGAGGAGAGGCTCTTTAGGGAAAAAGTCATGGGGTGACAAAAGCTTTGGAGTTTGGGGTACTTGAAGTTTTAGAGCATCAAAGCACTTATCTCACCTTCACCCTCAGTAGAAAACCATCTGAAATGAAAGTTCCTCAAGATAGAGCAGTTTCCAAATTGTGTTGAAAATGGAGGCCTGGACACAGAGAGGAGTGAGGCTGAGCCAGTGCAACAAAGCCCAGAGAGAAGCAGTGGGGACTTGGAGTCACCAAGCCACCCTGCGGCTCTTCTCTCCAACCCTCAAACGTGAGCTGCACAGAGGGTCCCCCAGGAGGAAAGAGGTAATGACTCCTGCTGAGCATCTGACCAATGGCTGGAGGCCAAGAGCTGCCATCTGAGGAGACTATCATGAGAATGATCAAGAGGGCATTTGAGCCAGCGCTGTCCTGGCTCCGACTCTGAAGGTGCACTGAGCCTGTTTCCTTTAAAGGTGGGGTGATATCTCTGGACTTACTCTTTTTTCCCCACTTTAAAAAATTGTGGTAAAATACACATAACATAAAATTTACCACCTTAAGTAATTTTAAGGATACGCTCAGTGGTATTAAACATATTCATAATGTTGTGCAACCATCTTCACCATCCAGAACTCTTTTCACCTTATAACACTGAAACTCTGTACCCATTAAACAATGACTCCCCATTCTCTCTCCCCCCACTCCCTGGCAATCACTGTTCTACTTTCTCTCTGGACCTATTCTTAATCGCCCTATATAAGGTCAGGGAAAACCTCTCATAAATCAACGGATTCATTGGAGAATGGGCCCAAATCAGGGTTCTCCTGTGGAGTTCTGCAGGGCCTACGCCTTGACCTAAGGCTG
Organism: Eschrichtius robustus; assembly: GCF_028021215.1. Classification (NCBI taxonomy): domain Eukaryota; kingdom Metazoa; phylum Chordata; class Mammalia; order Artiodactyla; family Eschrichtiidae; genus Eschrichtius; species Eschrichtius robustus. The sequence goes on from NC_090835.1 coordinate 91,604,958, forward strand.
CCTGTTCCACTGCAGCAGGAAAGCAGGGAAGAGGCCGAGAGTCCTCCCACTCTGCTTTTCCTCCATGGAGGCTGGCTGAGGCCCAGCAAACTACAAGGGACCCTCTGTAAAGACCTCTGGACTCTGGCCACAAAATAAGAGCTCATTACCATATGGGATGTTTCCTTTTTATTTTTTTTAATTGCTTTTGACTAGAAAAGCAAACAATTTGGGGAATTTGTATGGCTGATAAAAAGGCAAAAGGAGATTGGACTGTTAGAATTGAACAAATATCTACTACCAAGCAGGACGAAACTTGTCTTTATTGAAGAAGTGGAAGGTTAAAAGGTACTGTTTGCTACAGGTTGAGATTTGCACACAGAATTTGCAGAGTGCTGAATTTCAGCAGGCTGCCTGTGGAGAAGTTGGAACGCATCTCCTGCGAACTTCTCAGGTGAAGGGGGACTTGACAACTGAGACTTCACTAATAAGTGACAAAAATTATGTGGGTAATAATTGGACATTTTTAGTGTGAAAGTCTCTATTGAAGTAGAATGCGTAAATTAATACTCTTAGGAGACCTGCTTACAGGAAAAACAGAATGGAGATCGTGAACCCTATTAACTCACGTCGCAAGCCTCTAATGAAAAATTCCTGAGGGAATGGGAATGAGTAGGATGCTCTGGGTATGTAAGAACTTTAAGACACAAGCATGTGGTTTGTTTTGTTTGCTTGCTTTTGGTTTTTTAATTGATTAATTAATTTATTATTTATTTATTTATTTGGCTTCGCAGGGTCTTAGTTGCGGCACGCGGGATCTCCACTGTGGCATGCGGGACCTTTTTTAGTTGCGGCATGCAGACTACTTAGTTGTGGCATGTGGATTCTTAGTTGCGGCATGTGGACTCTTAGTTGTGGCATGCAAGTGGGATCTAGTTCCCCGACCAGGGATCGAACCCGGGTCCCCTGTATTGGGAGTGCAGAGTTTTACCCACTGGACTACCAGGGAAGTCCTGTCACAAGCATGTGTTTTATAAAGTTGCACAGCAGAGTCCTCAACTGATTTTATAACTGAGATTTATGTCTCTAGCAAAATAAGATACATAGCAAGAGAATCACTCTGCTAGCCTTTTCTGGAGAGGGAATGATAAGTTCTCTAAAGATATTGTTTACTCTGCCGAGTTATCTATTTTTTCTGTAAATTTTCCACATTGCCCCAGGTTGGAACTCCAAATCTGTTGTTCCCATCAAATCAATTTCCCCAGAGAGTGAAGAGTGCGGTAAACACCATGCTTAAAATTCATTGTTATCTGTTAAGAACCCAACTCAACAAGAATCACTGAGATTAAGAGGGTCTATGTAGTGCAGGTGGAGAGAATGTAGGAAAAAAGAGATCCACACGCTGATTATTTTCTAATAAAACTTGTCATTCTATCAGTAAGTGGAGAGAATTAAATATAAACAGATTTGTTTAAACCCAATTTCACTACTATTCTGTAGGCTGCCTTAACCGTATTCTGACATGTTATTAAATAAATGGTGATATTTTCACAGATAGGAAACAACTGAGCTGAAGCTACCCAGGATTAGTGTGTATTTAAATTTAATGTACACAGGTTGAAAAAATTATATGGCTGTAGAACATATTCGCAGATTTCACGAGCTTGGAATTCCATCCAACAAAATGACCATTTGTCAGGAAGTATAACAGAGTTTTTAAAAATTAAAATAGAAAATAACATTAATAGCAGCAACTTACTCAGTGCCTACTATTTGACAGAGACTTTATATATATACATAGTTTATACCTCTCATCCTTCCAACAACCCTGCAAAATAGTATTAATATTCTGATGTCATGAAGGAGAACACTGAAACTTACAGAAATTATCTAAGGTTAAACAAAGTCTAATCCATGGTTAACTAAAGCATAGAACCAAGATTTTACCTGCATTTGTCTAACTTGTAAGTCCTGTATACTTTCCGTCACTGTGCTCTGTCCAATACTACAATTAGGTAGTTGTCAACTGGAAATTTAAAAACCCTAGTTTTCATAAATAAAATTCCGAATCCACAGTTAAGGGACGTAAATCGATTGCAGATGTATTTGTGTGCATGCTTCCCTAATCAACTTCCCTGATTGAAATAAAATTTAATGGACTTTAAAATGAAAATAGAAAACCTGGTTTTATTTCCTTCTTATTTATTAGGTACCTGCTAGGGCCCAGGCACTATGTCAGACATTGGGGATATAGAGGTACAGAGGTTTCGGTCTCCGTCATTCATGCTTTAATGACTGCCGTTGTGAGCGCTACAGCAAGTTTTCAAACATACTGACTTAAAAGGACTGATATTATAAAAGGAGAACAGGGCTGTACAGTCTTATTAGGTGTTTCAACTTACCTCTACTAAACCCACATGACAAGCAATAAAGCAGAAAAGCGTTTCATACTGCATTTTTCTTTTTTTTTAATTGGACTATAGTTGATTTACAATGTTAGTTTCTGCTGTACAGCAAAGTGAGTCAGTTATACATACACATATGTCCACTCTTTTTTAGATTCTGTTCCCATATAGGTCATTACGGAGTACTGACGAGAGCTCCGTGTGCTATTCAGTAGGTTCTTAGTTGTTATCCTATATATAGTAGTGTGTATATGTCAATCCCAATCTCTCCGTTTATCCCTCCCCCCTTCTCCCTTGGTAACCGCAAGTCTGTTTTCTACATCTGTGACTCAACTTCTGTTTTGTAAATAGGTTCATTTGTACCATTTCTTTAGATTCCACATATAAGCAATATCATGATATTTGTCTTTCTCGGTCTGACTTACTTCACTCATATGACCATCTCTAGGTCCATCCGTGTCACTGCAAATGGCATTATTTTGTTCTTTTTTTATGGCTGAGTAATATTCCAATATATATATGTACCACATCTTTATCCATTCCTCTGTTGATGGACATTTAGGTTGCTTCCATGTCCTGGCTATTGTAAATAGTGCTGCAATGAACATTGGGGTGCACGTATCCTTTCGAATTACAGTTTTCTCCAGATATATGCCCAGGAGTGGGATTGCTGGATCATATGGTAGCTCTGTTTTTAGTTTTTTTAGGAATCTCCATGCTGTTCTCCATAGTGGCTGTACCAATTTACATTCCCACCAACAGTGTAGGAGGGTTCCCTTTTCTCCATACCCTCTCTAGCATTTGTTTGTAGATTTTTTGATGGTGGCCATTCTAACTGGTGTGAGGTGATACCTCATTGTAGTTTTGATTTGCATTTCTCTAATAATTAGTGATGTTGTGCATCTTTTCATGTGCCACTTGGTCATCTGTATGTCTTCTTTGGATAAATGTCTATTTAGATCTTCCACCCATTTTTTGATTGGGTGGTTTGTTTTTTTGATATTGAGCTGCATGAGCTGTTTGTATATTTTGGAGATTAATCCCTCGTCGGTTGCTTTGTTTGCAAATATTTTCTCCCATTTTGTGGGTTTTCTTTTCATTTTGTTTATGGTTTCCTTTGCTGTGCAAAAGCTTTTAAGTTTAATTAGTTCTCATTTGTTTATTTTTGTTTTTATTTTCAGGAATCTAGGAGGTGGTGCATTTTTCTTTTTATATGGCTAAGAGTTATAAATGAAAAGTGAAAAGAACGTTAGCTTGGAAGCCAGTTCTGGTCTATACCTACCTTGTGACCAGGCTTCTCTGAGTATAAAAATGGGGATGGTAATATGGTTTTACAGGGCTTTTTACTCAGACTCAGCACAGTTTCCAAGAACTGTTAATAGTCTCCTTTCCAGGCCAGTCTACAGCTCTTTCTACCACTCTGAGTACCCTGAGATCCTGTCTCTTTGAATGACTGGCTTTCTGTGACAGACCAAATACTTTCTGCATTTCCACGGCTCTGCTTGGTTCCTCATCCATGACTGCCTGGCACTTCCTTGCCTATGGAAATCTCTCCCACTTGGAAACCGTCTTCCCAATACCCCCAATCTGAACTAAGAGCTCCCTCCTTACTTCTTGAGTGATAGATTATCATCTGGACCATGTCTTAATCCTTTCTGTTCCCTTCACTGTGCCCAGGATGGTGCTCTCCAAAGAGTGGCACTCAATACGTGCTGAATGAGTGAATGAATCTGTTCTCCATTAGCACAGCAAAGGGGTTGGGAAAGAAGGTCATCTTCCTTTGACTCCATTCAGTAATTAGTTCAGTTAAAAGACATACATAAAATTTTTAAACAGTGTATTTTCCATTGAGGATATATATGATTCTCCACTTAAAATCTCAGACTCCAATAAAGAAGTGATTTTGAAGGATGATAAATGGTGATCTCTAAATGTTTTAATTGTGTACTCCTATCATGAAAGTATTTTGTATTTTGTATTTTTTGTGTAAATATACACAAATTTTAGTTAACCCAACATACATATACATACTAATTTATAAAGTATGCATATATCCTACTGTATTAATATATATGATATATACAGAAAATATAAATTTTTTAAATGAAGAAATAAAAATAAAGTTTTAATATTTTCTTTTCCCACCCCAATAACTGGTTTGCACAAGCAAAGACTAATTTGGCTGAGCAGCTACATTTTCTGGTAGAAAGGAGATCATGTTTTTCTTTTCCTAGGATATTCCCTGATGTTGTCTATTTCCTCTCTCTATCCAGGTTTCCCTTATGAGACCACCACCATTCTTCAGATGTTAGCGAAATAAAACAGGAGGAGGGTTTAGAGCTCTGGATTCTCAGTATGGAAATGTCACAATTTGATCTCAAAGGTTTGCTGTGAAGTCATAAGCATGACAGTGTGAAACTCCACATATTATTCTTTTTTTTTTTAATGTTTTTCTTTTTCTTTTTTTAATTTATTTATTTTTTGGCTGTGTTGGGTCTTTGTTTCTGTGCGAGGGCTTTCTCTAGTTGCAGCGAGTGGGGGCCTCTCTTCATCGTGGTGTGCGGGCCTCTCATTATCGCAGCCTCTCTTGTTGCAGAGCGCAGGCTCAGTAGTTGTGGCTCATGGGCCCAGTTGCTCCGTGGCATGTGGAATCTTCCCAGACCAGGGCTCGAACCCATGTCCCCTGCATTGGCAGGCAGATTCTCAACCACTGTGCCACCAGGGAAGCCCCACATATTATTCTTGAATTCCTTGTTTGTTTTCATTGTGACCTGACTCCCATAAAATTTTATTTTATTTTTTTTCTTCAAAACTCCCAGGATGTGTGATCATATGATTTAAATGGAGAAAAACACTGTCAAAATAGTATCAAGGAATTATCACTTTTACAACGTGTTTATTATATGAAAAGCCCTAATATTCAGATAATCTAATACTATAGTTTTTGTCTATATCTTAAAGAAAAAAAAAATCAATAAAGATTTAAACAAAGAGTTTGTTTTCAAAGTGTATAAAATGCCCACAGTGTTAAAACTATTTTAATTGTGTGCACACACACACAGAGACGGGGAAAAAATGTCATATGGATATTCTCCAAAAGTTAACAAGGTATATCCCAAGATGGTGAGATTGAAGTTAATTTTCTTTCCTTCTTTGTGCATTTCTGTAATTTTCCAGACATCCTGTAATGGCCAAGTACTTCTTTAAAAATTGAAGTATAGTTGATTTTACAATGTTGTGTTTCAGGTGTACAGCAAAGTGATTCACTATATATATATATATATATATATATATATATATATATATATATATATATACACACACACACACACATATATACACACACACATATATATATGTGTGTGTGTATATATATATATAAAATTGTTTTTTAGATTATTTTCCCTTATAGGTTATTACAAAATATTGAGTATAGTTCCCTCTGCTATACAGTAGTTTCTTGTTGGTTATCTGTTACATATAGGAGTGTGTATATGTTAATCCCAAACTCCTAATTTATCCTCCCCCCTCCACTTTGATAACCATAAATTTGTTTTCTATGTCTGTGAGTCTATTTCTGTTTTGTACGTAAGTTCATTTGTATCAGTTTTTATATTCCACATATAAGTGATATCATATGATATTTGTCTTTCTCTGGCTTATTTCATTTAGTATGATAATCTCTAGGTCCATCCATGTTGCTGCAAATGGCATTATTTCAGCCTTTTTTTATGGCTGAGTAATATTCTATTGTGTATATATACCACATCTTCTTTATGCATTCATCTGTTGATGGACATTTAGGTTGCTTCCATGTCTTTATTGTAAATAGTGCTGCAATGAACATTTGGGTGCATGTATCTTTTCGAATTATGGTTTTCTCCAGATATATACCCAGGAGTGGTGTTGCCGGGTCATATAGTAGCTATATTTTTAGTTTTTTAAGGAATCTCCATGCTGTTTTTCATAGTGGCTATACCAGTTTACATTCCCACCAACAGTGTAGGAGTGGTCCCTTTTCTCCACACTCTCTCAAGAATTTATTTGTAGACCTTTTGATGATAGCCATTCTGATGGGTGTGAGGTGATACCTCATTGTAGTATTGATTTGCATTTCTCTAATAACTGGCGGTGTTGAGCATCTTTTCATGTGCCTTTTGGCCATCTGTATGTCTTTTTTGGAGAAATGTCTTTATATCTTCTGGCCGTATTTTGATTGATTTTTTTTTCTTGATATTGAGCTGTATGGGCTGTTTGGAGATTAATTTGTTGTCTGTCCTAGTTTGCAAATATCTTCTCCCATTCCATAGGTTTTCTTTTCATTTTGTTTATGGCTTCCTTTGCTGTGCAAAAGTTTTTAAGTTTAATTAGATCTCATTTGTTTATTTTTGCTTTTGTTTCCGTTAATCTAGGAGACGGATCCAAAGAAATATTGCTGTGACTTATGTCAAAGAGTGTTCTGCCTGTGTTTTCCTTTAGGAGTTATATAGTATCTGGTCTTACACTTAGGTCTTTAATTCATTTTGAGGGGTATTTTTGAGTATGTATGGTGTTAGAGAATGTTCTAATTTCATTCTTTTACATGTAGCTGTCCAGTTTTCCCAGCACCACTTATTGAAGAGACTGTCTTTTCTCTGTTGTATATCCTTGCCTCCTTTGTCATAGGTTAACCATAGGTGCGTGGGTTTATGTCTGGACTTTCTATCCTGCTCCATTGATCTATATTTCTGTTTTTGTGCCAGTACCATACTGTCTTGATTACTATAGCTTTGTAGTCTGAAGTCATGGAGCTTGATTCCTCCAGCTCCGTATTTCTTTCTCAAGATTGTTTTGGCTTTTTGGGGTCTTCTGTGTTTCCATACAAATTAAAAAATATTTTGTTCCAGTTCTGCAAAAAATACCATTGGTAATTGGATCGTGATTGCATTGAACATGTAGGTTGCCTTGGGGAGTATGGTCATATAGTTTTGACAGTATTGGTTCTTCCTATCCAAAAACACAGTATATCTTTCCAACTGTTTGTGTCATCTTTAATTTCTTTCATCAGTGTCTTATAGTTTTCGGAGTAGGTCTTTTGCCTCCTTGGGTAGGTTTATTCCTATGTATCTTATTCTTTTTGATGTAATGGTAAATAAGATTGTTTCCTTAATTTCTCTTTCTGATCTTTTGTTAGTGTATAGAAATGTAAGAGATTTCTGTGTGTTAATTTTGTATCCTGCAACTTTACTGAATTCATTGATGAGCTCTAGTAGTTTTCTTGTAGCATCTTCAGCATTTTCTATGTATAGTATCATGTCATCTGCAAACAGTGACAGTTTTACTTCTTTTCCAATTTGGATTCTTTTTATTTCTTTCTCTTGTCTGATCGCTGGGGCTAGGACTTGCAAAACCATGTTGAATAAAAGTAGGAAGAATGGGTATCCTTGTCTTATTCCTGATCTTAAAGGAAATGCTTTCAGCTTTTCATCTGTGTAATGTTAGCTGTAGGTTTGTGATTTATGGCCTTTATTATGTTGAGGTATGTCCCCTCTATGCCCAATTTCTGTAAACTTTTTATCATAATCGGTGTTGAATTTTATCAAAAGCTTTTTCTGCATCTATTGAGATGATCATATGGTTTTTATTCTTCAATTTGTTGATGTGTATTGCACTGATTTGCAGATATTGAAAAATCCTTGCATCCCTGGGATAAATCCCACTTGATCCTGGTGTATGATCCTTTTAATGTGTTGTTGAATTCAGTTTGCTAGTATTTTGTTGAGAATTTTTGCGTCTGTGTTCGTCAGTGATATTGGCCTATAATTTTCTTTTTTGTGCTATCTTTGTCTGGTTTTGGTATCAGGGTGGTGGCGGCCTCATAGAATGAGTCTGGGAGCGTTCCTTCCTTTGTAATTTTTTGGAATAGTTTCAGAAAGGTGTTAACTCTTCTCTAAATGTTTGATAGAATTCACCTATGAAGCCATCTAGTCCTGGACTTTTGTTTGTTGGAAGTTTTAAAATCACAGTTTCAATTTCAGTACTGGTGATTGGTCTGCTCATACTTTCTATTTCTTCCTGGTTCAGTCTTGGGAGACTGTACCTTTCTAAAAATTTGTCCATTTTTTTCTGGGTTGTCCATTTTATTGGCATATAGTTGCTTGTAGTAGTCTCCTATGGCCCTTTGTATTTCTGTGGTGTTAGTTGTAACTTCTCCTTTTTCATTTCTAATTTTATTGATTTCAGCACTCTCTGTTGTTGTTGTTGTTTTTTTTTTTTTATGAGTCTGGCTAAAGGTTTATCAATTTTGTTTATCTTTTCAAAGAACCAACTTTTATTTTCATTGATCTGTTCTATTGTTTTCCTCATCTCTATTTCATGTATTTCTGCTCTGAGCTTTATGATTTCTTTCCTTCTAGTAACTCTGGGTTTTGTTTGTTCTTCTTTCTCTAGTTGCTTTATGTGTAAGGTTAGGTTGTTTATTTGATATTCTTCTTGTTTCCTGAGGTAAGCTTGTATTGCTATAAGCTTCCCTCTTTGAACTGCTTTTGCTGCATCCCATACATTTTGGATTGTCGTATTTTCGTTTTTATTTGTCTCCAGGTAATTTTTAAATTTCCTCTTTGATTTCTTCAGTGACCCATTGGTTGTTTACTAGCATATTTTAAAACATAGTATCCTCCATGTGTCTGTGTTTTTGTAGTTTCTTTTCTTGTAGTTGATTTCTAATCTCATAGTGTTGTGGTCCGAAAAGATGCTTGATATGATTTTAATTTTCCTGAATTTACTGAGGCTTGCTTTGTGTGTTAGCATGTGATCTATCCTGGGAGAATGTTCTGTGTGCACTTGAAAAGAATGTGTATTCTGCTGCTTTCAGATGGAATGCTCTATAAATATCAATTAAGTCCATCTGGTGAAATGTGTCATTTAAAGTCTGTGTTTCCTTGTTGATTTTCTATCTGGATGATATGTCCATTGATGTAAGTAGGGTGTTAAATTCCCCCACTATTACTGTGCTACTGTCAATTTCTTATTTTATGTCTGTTAATATTTGCCTTATATATTGAGGTGCTCCTATGTGGGTGCATATATATTTACAATTGTTTATCTTCTTGGATTGATCCCTTGATCATTATCAAGGGATAAATATGTCCTTCTTTGTTTCTTGTAACAGTCTTTATTTTAGAGTCTATCTCGTCTGATATGAGTATTGCTACTCCATTTTCTTTTGATTTCCATTTGCATGGAATACCTTTTTCCATCCTCTCACTTTCAATCTTTATGTGTCTCTAGGTCTGAAGTGGGGTCTCTTGTAAACAGCATACATATGGGTCTTGTTTTTGTATCCATTCAGCCAGTCTGTGTCTTTTGGTAGGAGCATTTAATCTGTTTACATTTAAGGTGATTATTGATATGTCTGGTCTTATTGCCATTTTGTTAATTGTTTTGGATTTGTTTTTGTAGGTCTTTTTTCTTCCCTTCCTCTTTTGTTCTCTTGTGATTTGATGATATCTTTAGTGTTGTCTTTGGATTCCTTTTTCTTTTTTCTGTGTATATCTATTATAGATTTTTGTTTTGCGGTTCCCATGAGGTTTCGATATAGCAGCGTGTATATATATATATATATATATATATATATATATATATATATTATATATATATATGTATATATATATACACACACATACATACACACCTCTATATATACACATGTATATATGTGTATATATATATATGTATATACATATGCATATGTATATACACATGATTGTTTTAAGTTGCTGGTCTCTTAATTTCAAATGCATTTTAAATATCCTGTATTTTTACTCTCCTCCTCTAATGATTACTGGTTTTGATATCATATTTGTGTGTGGATGATTTCCTACCTTTACTGTATGTTTGCCATTTCTGGTGAGCTTTCCCATTTTGCAATTTTCTTGTTTCTAGTTGTGGCCTTTTCTTTCCACCTAGAAAAGTTCCTTTACCGTTTGTTGTAAAGCCAGTTTGGTGGTGCTGAATTCTCTTAGCTTTTGCTTGTCTGTAAAGCTTTTGATTTCTCCATCAAATCTACCTTGCTGGGTAGAGTATTCTTGATTGTAGGTTTTTCCCTTTCATCACTTTAAATATATCATGCCACTCCCTTCTGGCTTGCAGAGTTTCTTTTGAAAAATCAGCTGATAACCTTATTGGAATTCCCTTGTATGATATTTGTTGCTTTCCCCTCGTTGCTTTTAATATTTTCTCTTTAATTGTCAGTTTGATTACTTTGTGTCTTGGCGTGTTCCTCCTTGGGTTAATCCTGTATGGGACACCCGGCACTTCCTGGACTTGGGTGGCTGTTTACTTTCCTATGTTAGGGAAGTTTTCAGCTATTATCTCTTCCAATATTATCTCAGGCCCTCTGCCTCCAACAAGAGTTCAGTAGATGAACACTCCCTGATATGTCTGCCACCAGCTTTTATGACCCCAGAGAGAGCCACAGCCACCCCCTGCCTCCCCAGGAGGCTCTCTAAGACCAGCAGGTAGGTCTGACCCAGGCTCCTATGAAATCACTGCTTTTTCCCTGGGTCCTGGTGCACACGAGACCTTGTGTGCACCCTCCAAGAGTGGAGTCTCTGTTTCCCCCAGTCCTGTGGATCTCCTGTAATGAAGCCCTGATGGCCTTCAAAGTCAAATGCTCTGGGGGCTCCTTCTCCCAATGCCAGACCCCCCCCCCCCCCGCCCCAGGCTGGGGAGCCTGATGTGGGGCTGAGAAATCTCACTCCTGTGGGAGAACTTTTGCAATATAATTATTCTCCAGTCTGTGGGTTGCCCATCTGGGGGGTATGGGATTATATCACAAGTGCGCCCCCTCCCACTGTGTTGCTGTGGTTTCTTCTTTATGTCTTTGGATATGGGATATCTTTTTTGGTAGGTTCCAGTCTCGTTCAGCGGTTAGTTGTGACTGTGGGATGCTCGTGAGAGGAGGTGAGCTCAAGTTCCTTCTACTCCACCATCTTGTCCAGGAAACGAACTACTTTTTAAAAACAAAAGTATACATATAACCAATTGTAAATAATTTATATAGGTTTCTATAATATAAACTTCCCATAGAAATTTTTAAAATAGCTTTTGGAGTTATTGGTATTGAGGAGGAAATTATTATTTTCATGTTTTGTGATGCATTGTAACACAATTTTTAATGTTATTTTGGTTTCATATATGAAACTTGCATTTTAAATCAAATGAGTCATAATGGAACCTCCCTTATCTAGATTTTAGCCATATTTTATATTTGGGATACAAAGAGAGGCAGAGCACCAGTCCAGAGGAGCTTGTAAACTAATAGAATCAAAGCAGAGAAGAAGCTTCTATATCAAAAGGTGGGTTTATCTGGAGAAGATTAAGATTGTGGAGAGCCCCATATAATCCCAACATGTGATAGTCCTTGTAAGGAAAGCCATCATCATGTAAGTAGACAGTCTGGCATCCCAGATCCCCTCATTTTTTCTGACAGAGGAGTCTCAACTTGGCTTAGATGTCCCATGTGCCCAAGTTGGTCTAAACTATATACGATGGTCTCTTCCCCTTGTCACTGACTCACTTAGGAAATCCCTGCCATTGGGACTCAAGAGGTATTCTGCTGAGGGTATTCTGGTTAGACTTTCCCCTCCTTATGAAGGCTGAACAAAATATTTAAACCATCCATTGAAAGCCATAAAAGAACAGTGAAGGCAAATAGGACTTGCTTGGCCAAATTTCTGGAGAGAGAAGAGACAAACTGAAAGAAGCCCTGCATTTTTTTTCTCCATCATCAGGATGCTCTAATTCTACCCATTAACGGTGTGGGGAGTGAAGGTGGAGCAGAAAGTGACAGCCAGCACAGAGATGATCTCTCTCTCGCCTGGAAAAAGTTCAGGTTTGGCGTTTCCAAAGAGGATGAGAAAACAGAGGTTGAAGTTTGAGGCCCAACACGATTGAAGGCCCCTAATATTGTTGAGACCCCCAGACGACTCTACTATGAGAGTCAGAACAAACCATGAAAAGATCAAGCCTAACAAAGCCTAGGATCCACCCTTAGGATATTTTCAGGTCAACTTGTGTTGGCTCTCTGCCTTCCAGAAAAGAATTAAATCCTCTGACCGTTTAAGATTTGTGTATGTATGTTATACATTTTAAGAAGCTAAGTAATAAATTCTAAGAGAAAGAGAAAGAAAATGTCTAACTCATCTTCGCTGGACATCATCATACCTGTGATTCTTCAAATTAATGAACTTCTCTCAACCATGAAGGAAGACACTGTCAATGTGATAAAGATGGCAAAGTAGAAAGCTGGAAATTACCTAGGTCCAGGGGTGATATAGCAAATAGTTAAAACCAGTACACTAGAGGCACCAACCAATCAGAATGTACACCAACTGTAAATCAAGTGGTGTGCTTGAATTTGTGTTTTCTATCATTTATGAAATTATAGAACCAATGAATTAACTATTTGAGAAGAGTCCTATTAGAATAGTTAAACGAGTAGGATCTGGAGCTGGACAGCTTGGGTTTAAATTCTGGATCTTTCTTACACCTAATATTTGTGTAAACTTTCATAATTAATAATTAAACTTTCCATGCCTCAGTTGCCTCATCTCAAGGTGGGGACACATCATGAGCTTTATATAAGGGAATAAATGAGTTAATACATGTTAAGAGCATAGCATAATACCTGGGACTTAGTCCTTAATGTTATTTCTTGAATAAATTATTATTAATATTATTCCTTATGGATTTTTGTTATGTGAAATAATAAACCCCTTCCTGTTTAGGCTTGTATTTGGATCTTCTGTTAGTTACTTGCCAAAATCATCCCAGTGCATTCATGTGGCATCCAGTAAAGACAAAAGTATAAGGAAATTGCTCATTAGCCTTAAGTGTTCATCTAGAAAGAACTCTTACCTTATGTAAGAATTCTCTCAACCTAGTTCTTTCCCTTTTTCCCTCCCATGAATCAACCTGAACACAGGTGTACTGCTGCTATGATACAGATTTCTCCACATAGCTGCCACATTTCAACAATGATTCAAGTATGCTTTTCACATTATCTTATTTAAAACATTCCAAAGCCTTTGTTACCATTGTAGAGCAGTATGTATACTTGAGAAGTGTAGCAGCAGAGCTGTGAAACACACTTCCCTAGCCCAATACCTCTCATCTCTGGGATTCATGCCACCTTGTTTGGAGTTGCTTTCAGTTGCTGTCCATGGTTACCAATACCCATCCAAAAATTTCCTTTTCTAAGACTTGGTTCTAAGTTGTCATAGTCTTTTTCTAAGTAATTTTACTTCTGAGACTCCTAAGGATAAAATCCCAAGTCAATCATCAATCAATCAAGCAAAAGCTGTGTTCAGGAAGGTGTTTATGGCAGGGTTATTATAATAGTAAAAAATTGAAAATAATCTAAAGTTTCAATAATAAGAAAATATTTAAGTAAATGATTATATAGCTACTCAGTGGAATAATCTGTTGTCATTAAAAGGATAACCATGAAGATATATATATATATATATATAGCAACAAGGAAAATAGTTACGAGATAGTACATTTTAAAAACAGGATGTAGAAATACAAAGGATCATAAGAGACTACTATGATCAGCTCTATGCCAATAAAATGGACAACCTAGAAGAAATGGACAAATTCTTAGAAAGGTACAATCTCCCAAGACTGGACCAGGAAGAAATAGAAAATATGAACAGACCAGTCACCAGTACTGAAATTTCATCAGTAATTTAAAAACTCCCAACAAACAAAAATCTAAGACCAGATAGCTTCATAGGTGAATTCTACCAAATATTTTAAAAAGAGTTAACACCTGTTTCTGAAATTATTTTTTAAAATTGCAGGCAGAGGTACAGTTCTGAACTCATTCTATGAGGCCACCATCACCCTGATACCGAAACCAGACAGAAATACCACAAAAAAAGAAAATCACAGGCCAATATATCACTGATGAACACAGATGCAAAAGTCCTCAACAAAATACTAACAAACTGAATCCAACAATCAATTAAAAGGCTCATCCAGGAAAGGGAACCCACTTACACTGCTGGGAATGTAAATTGGTGCAGCCACTATGGAAAACAGTATGGAGGTTCCTCAAAAAACTAGAAATAGAATAACCATATGATCCAGCAATCCCACTCCTGGGCATATATCCAGACAAAACCATAATTCAAAAAGATAACATGCACCCCCTATATTTATAACAGCACTATTTACAGTAGCCAAGACATAGAAACAACTTAAATGTCCATCAACAGATGAATGGATAAAGAAAGAGATGTGGTACATATATACAATGGAATATTACTCTCAGCATTAAAAAGAATGAAATAATGCCATTTGCAGCAACATGGATGGACCTAGAGATTATCACACTAAGTGAAGTAAGAGAAATAGACAAATACCATATGATATCACTTACATGTGGAATCTAAAATATGGCACAAATGAACCTATCTACAAAACAGAAACAGACAGACATAGAGAACAGACTTGTGGCTGCCAGCTGGTTAGGGGGGAGGGAGAGGGATGGACTGGGAGTTTGGGGTTGGTAGATGCAAGCTATTACATTTAAAATGGATAAACAACAAGTTCCTACTGTGTAGCACAGGGAACTATATTCAATATCCTGTGATAAACCATAATGGAAAAGAATATGAAAAAGAATGTAAATATAACTGAATCACTTTGCTGTACAACAGAAATTAATACAAAATCGTAAATCAACTATATTTGAATAAAATAAAAATTTTTTAAAAGGCTCATACACTACAAAATTTAGATTTATCCCAGGGTTGCAAGGATTTTTCAATATCTGCAAATCAAACAATGTGATATACCACATTAACAAAATGAAGAATAAAAAGCATATGATCATCTCAATTGATGCAGAAAAGGCTTTTTGATAAAATTCAACACCCATTTATGATAAAAACTCTCCAGAGAGTGGGTATAGGCAGAACCTACCTCAACATAATAAAGACCATATATGACAAACCCACAGCTAATATCATAATGGTGAAAAGCTGAAAGCATTTCCTCTCAGAGCAGGAACAAGACAAGGATGTCTACTCTCATCACTTTTATTCAACATAGTTTTGGAAGTCCTAGCCACAGCAATCAGAAAAAAAATAAATAAAAGGAATCCAAATTGGAAAGGAAGAAGTAAAACTGTCATTGTTTGCAGATGACATGATGCTATACATAGAAAATCCTAAAGACTCCACCAGAAAACTACTGGAGCTCATTAGTGAATTCGGTAAAGTTGCAGGATACAAAATTAATATACACAAATCTGTTGCATTTCTATACACTAACAACAAAAGATCAGAAAGAGAAAGAAACAATCCCATTTACCACTGCATCAAAAAGAATAAAATTACCTAGGAATAAACCTACCAAAGGAGACAAAAGACCTGTACTCCAAAAACCATAAGATGTTGATGAAAGAAATCAAAGATGACACAGATGGAAAGATATACAGTGTTCTTGCATTGGAAGAATCAGTATTGTCAGAATGACTATACTACTTAAGTCAATCTACAGATTCAATGCAATCCCTATCAAATTATCCATGGAACTAGAACAAAAAATTTTTAATTTGTACAGAAACACAAAAGACCCTGAATAGCCAAAACGATCTTGCAAAAAAGAAGAGTAGAGCTGGAGGAATCAGGCTCCCTGACCTCAGACTATACTACGAAGCTACAGTCATCAAAACAGTATGGTACTGGCACCAAAACAGACACATAGATCAATGGAACATGATAGAAAGCCCAGAAATAAACCCACGCGCCTATGGTCAATTAACCTGTGACAAAGGAGGCAAGAATATACAATGGAGAAAAGACAGTCTCTTCAATAAGTGGTGCTGGGAAAACTGAACAGCTACATGTAAACGATGAAACTAGAACATTCTTTAATACCATATACAAAAATAAACTCAAAATGGATTAAAGACCTAAATGTAAGACTGGATACTATACTCCTAGAGGAAAACACAGAACACTCTTTGACATAAATCACAGCAATATTTCTTTGGATCCCTCTCCTAGGGTAATGGAAACAAAAGCAAAAATAAACAAATGGGACGTAATTAAACTTAAAAGCTTTTGCACAGCAAAGGAAACCGTAAACAAAACTAAAAGAAAACCTATAGAATGCAAGAAAATATTTGCAAACAGTGTGACTGACAAGGGCTTCACTTCCAAAGTATACAAACAGCTTATACAGCTCAATATCAAAAAAACAAAACAACCCAATCAAAAAATGGGTAGAAAACCTAAGTAGACATTTCTCCAAGAAAGACATACAGATGGCCAACAGGCACATGAAAAGATGCTTAACATCACTAATTATCAGAGAAATACAAATCAAAACTACAATGAGGTATCACCTCACACCAGTCAGAATGGCCGCCATCAAAAAGTCTACAAGCAATAAATGCTGGAGAGGGTGTGGAGAAAAGGGAACCCTCCTACACTGTTGGTGGGAATGTAAATTGGTGCAGCCACTATGGAGAACAGTATAGAGATTCCTTAAAAAACTAAAAATAGAGTTTAGCGTACAATCCAGCAATCCCACTCCTGGGCATATATCTGGAAAAGATGAAAACTCTAATTTGAAAAGATGCACACATCTTTTGTAAATAGTTCATAGCACTATTTACAAGAGCCAAGACATGGAAGCAACCTAAATGTCCATCGACAGATGAATGGATAAAAAAGATATATATACATCTATCTATCTATCTAGCTATAGATATGTAATGGACTATTACTCAACCATAAAAAAGAATGTAGCAACATGGATGGACCTAGAGATTATCATACTAAGTGAAGTCAGAGAAAGACAAAATATCATATGGTATCACCTACATGTGGAATCTAAAAAAAAAAAGGTACAAATAAACTTATTTACAAAACAGAAATACCAAAGGGAAAGGGGCGAGGGATAAATTGGGAATCCTGGATTAACAGATACAAACTACTATATATAAAATAGACAACAAGGACCTACTGTATAGCAGAGGTAACTATATACAATATCTTGTAATAACCTATAATGGAAAAGACTCTGAAAAAGAATAAGTACATATGTGCATGTATAACTGAATCACTTCAACTATACTTCAATAAATTAAAAAAAAAAATCTAGGATGTAAACTTGTACAGCAAATGTCAGTATAAGTATGTTTGCAAAAGCATGCATAGGAAAAGCATGCATATCAAAAGAAGTACACCAAAGTGCAAAGCATGGTAGTGTTAGGGTGATAGGAACTACAGGTTTTGGGGTTGTTGTTTATTTTCTCTGTATAACAAATTCTCTGTAATAGAATTATATTCATCCTATTAGTGGAAATTTTACAAATTAAAATAATTAAAAATAAATAGGATGTTAACATATTGTATCATCCTGAAAATATGAAATTAAAAGCCAGAAAATTGAACAAAAGTTATGTGTAATCTGGGTATCTCATATAAATCTCTATCAGATGCCTAAATTCTATGCTATAATTAGCACCTTTTATTAATTTCAGTGGTACCCCATTTATACAGTCAGCTCAAATCTTTGGAATGTGGTCAGGAGGCAGATAAAAGTAAAAAGGATTCTAGCAAGCAGTGAATGTCACTTAACTCACAGGCTCCTACTAAAAGCCAGTTAGATTCATTCCTGCCACAATTCTAACAAGTTATCGAGTTTTAGGCCATAGCATGTGAGAAGCAGGAAATTGAAAAGTGGATGGTGACATCTGCCAGCCTGACAGTAAAGTCCAGAGGTAGAGCAAACCACCCCAAAGTGGACTAAAACATTTTGAAAATGATTTAATATTAGGTGCCAAGCATAACTATATTCCAGCATTTTCTATGGCAGTTGGCTCTAATAATGACATTGGAGCCCTCAGTTGCAGGACACTTACCCTCTTTGGGATGCTGTCTAGTCAGAGAAGCATGTGGAATACACATTTCAGAAAGAATTCCACTGAGTATGGTTTCTTATTAAAAAATATTTTTTGGTACTTGTTTTGCCTTAAAACACACACAGATACACACAACTGCAAGGAATTGCTCAGTCTTCCATTACAGGCAATAAATGAGGAGTTAAACTTGAGCTTTTCTGGAAAAAAAAAAACGTGGCAACTTTTTATAGAAGCAGTTCCCTCCTCAAATTTCTGTGGTTTTGCTCTGTTACTGATGAAACAGGATGAGAACATGTTTCAATTTCAAGGCTTGCAGGGTGTCCTTTGTCTCCCATTCCATACCCTCCTCTACCCATGCCTGTTTTTTTTCCTCTATACTCCATCCCCCCACTTGCTTATCACAGGCTTGAGCTGCACTAGTCTGCAGGGAATTAAACTTGAGATATGTAAATGTCAGATTCTATTATAGCTAAAAAGAAACTCTTTCCCCAGGATCTCTGCAAGCATTGTAACCCCTGGGAGCTGGGTTCCCCAGGATCGGGGCCACCTGCGGATTGCAGCAGTGGGGTCTGTTGGGAAAGTTTTAAGGTTGTTTGCTTTAATGGATTTGTTCCAAGTGAGGCGCATGTTTTTCAAAAACGAATGCCAAAGATAACAAAGACTGCAAAGGAGAGGGGAAAGGGAGACTTATCCAGAATATATGAGTGAACCCGGATAAGACTTTACTAAACAGCAGAATGTTCAAGGGCACTTGGCTCTCCACCTCATTTAGAATGACCCAGAAAGACTGAGGTTAAAAACAACGTACATAAGCACTTGGAAGACAGTGATTTGGGACCCGGAATGTGTTTAACATCTTCTTCATGTCAGTTGGGGCCTAGGCCACTGCAATATTCTGTTATTTAAGCTGTTTACAACTATATTTGAGTTGTCTTTGTTGACAATTTTGTTTCCAAGTAATTTTCTAAAAACATTCTAATTACCGTTCCCTGTCATTAGCTACTGTAATTTGTTTTCAGGGCTGATGGTCAGCACTATAATTGCCTTTAGGAAGCTGAATGGGTTTGCATGATCATTTGGTGCACCTCCCTGTTAAACTAACTGCTGTTTCTTGAACCCACTTTAGATTTAAGAGTATGTCACTGACATCTTTAAAGAAGATAATGGAAGATGATTGTTTTCTATTATCATTTAGCATTTGCATAGCACTTCCATTTCCAAAGGCATTACAGTCATTTATTAATTACCCAGCCCTATAC
Source organism: Eschrichtius robustus (assembly GCF_028021215.1). Classification (NCBI taxonomy): domain Eukaryota; kingdom Metazoa; phylum Chordata; class Mammalia; order Artiodactyla; family Eschrichtiidae; genus Eschrichtius; species Eschrichtius robustus. Next base: position 91,624,526 of record NC_090835.1, read on the forward strand.
CCTTGAGCGCTAAGTCATGTGGAGTCTCTCTGATTTCTAGATAAGCCACTGAGGCTGGCAAAGGGCAGTTGCCTGGTGAGATGTTCCTCCCTTCCTGTTAGGATTCCCACCCTTTTTCCAGGCCACCCCACCCAACTGGGATCTGTACAGGCTGGCTTCCTTGCTGTGTTTGAAGTTTTGTGTTTGATGTTCTCTGAATGTGTGTATAAAATACATTCCAAAGTCATATATAGATTACTTTGGGATTATTTGATGTTTGGGATTTTCCCTGTTACTATTCACTCCCATCCCTTCATTTCTCCCTCCATTAAAACCTGTATCGAGTTGCCCCTCTATGTCAGGCAGTGAGCTAGGCTCTGGGGAGTGGGGACCTTCAGTCTCACCATGCAAATCATTAAGAATAAGACTGAAAATACTGTTAGATGAGGTGTGGGATGGCATCTGAAGGAAATACCATGCAAGAACCAGTGGAATTATTTCTTCTTGGGAGGGCAGGGGTGGTGTTTTTTGAGCTGGAAGTCGGAGGGTCCAGTTTTGTGTGTGTGCATTGGGTGGGAAGTGGGGAGGAAAGGGTGAAGAAGAGATGGAAAGAAATAGGAGTATTCCAGGGAGAAAAAAACAACAGCATGGAAAATGGGAACTCAGGGGGAACAGTAAGTCACTTATTTGCCCTGATTAAAGGGTTTGATGTAAGGAATGATGGTAAATGAGGCTGGAAAAATGGTTTAGAGGAACATTCTGGGTGGTCTTGAATTGTCTGCTGATCAGGGTGAACTTCACCATTAAGCAATATCTCCCCAGTTGGACTAAAAGTGATTGAAAGCAGCCAGAAATATAGGGAAAGTAATAGGTATAGTTGCATACACTGTATGGGAGAAAGTTACACAGGGAGACTAATTATATGGATGAAAACCCAAACAACCAAGAGAATCAAAGAAAGCCAAGAGAATGGAAGGAAAATTGATAATTAAGGGGTTAATTATACTAGAGAATATTGAAAGCAACAAGATTGAGGAGAGTTTTCTCATTTTCTATCAATAGATACATCTTATCGTAAACAACATGGGCTTCACTGAATCAGTCATTTATTTATTTGTAGGGGATTAAAGGGTTGAATACTCTGAATTTCAGCTCTTATTTACTCATGGATTCCTCTTTTTCTCTTCCCTTCTGACTTTTTGTCTCAACCCTGTACTCTAATACCAGATTGGTGCCAACCACCATTTCATGCTAACTTCCACAGGAAGTCCAGTCATATCAGTGATACTGTGATGTGTGCAGTTTATAGAGACGTGCAGGATGTTGGGATTGCGGGTCACATCACAACCTTTTATCATTTCCCTCTCCTCAGCATCACCCAGCTTATAAAGTACCCCCTCCGACTCAGGAAGCTCCCCTTCATGATAGGTGGCCCTCCCCACCTGCTCTCAGCCTGTCGACACTGAAGACCTGGCCTCTGATCCACAATCTTGGTTTATAAAGATACAAACTATAATAAAGTTGGAGCAGCTACGATTTATTGAGCATCTACTATGTGCCAGGTCCCAAACTAAGAACTTACCTGCCATTATCTCATCTGACTCTTCAACTCTATTACTAAGCTATGTTACAGACAACGAAAGAGAAGCACAGAGAGATTAAGTCACCTGTCCAAAGTAATCCCGATTTTAAGAGGCAGGTATATCAGTCTTAACAAAAGTGTCATTAAAATTGTCTTCATTACTCCATGCTAAAGACACATTGTCCTAGGCATCCTCTGGATAAGAATGAAATAGGCTACAGCAAAATTTTAAATACAGGAACCTCAGTTATTCAGAATGAAAAAATCAGTGAGTGAGGTATGAACATATAAGTTAAAGTCACTGATAATTAAAACGATGTTCCTTCAAATACCGAGTCTTTTAATGGTTTATATACCTTGTGGTGAAAATCTTTCCAAAAGGTCCTGGGCACTTCTGTGTATTGGTTAATAGAACACAGTGAACTTAATCTGACTGCTTCTAGGAGGTTTGTTTTTGAGACACTGAAAGCATTTGTTTTTGCACTGAGTGTATCAGTGAGGCTACCAGAAACCAGCAGTGGGTGCGCCTTACACGGGTTTTCACTGATGCCACACTTCCCCCACATTATGGGCTGAATTTCATCCCCCTCCCAGCCAAATTCATATGCTGATGTTCTAACACCTAATACCTTAAAATGTGAACTTATTTGGAGATAGGGTCTTTACAGAGGTAAGCAAGTTCAAATGAGGTCATTAGGATGGGCCCTAATCCAACATGGTCTGTGTCTTTATAAAGGGAGAAATTTGGACACAGAGCACTTATAGAAGGAAGACGTAGGGAGAAGACGGCCATCTATGAGCCAAGGAGAGGCTGGGAATAGATCCTTCCCTCACAGCCCTCAGAAGGAACCAGCCCTGCTGACACCTTGATTTTAGACTTCCCAGCCTCCAAACATGTGAGACAATACATTTCTGTTATTTAAGCCACCCTGTCTGTGTACTCTGTTACAGCAGCCCTAAAAAACTAAAATACCTACCCCACGCCCCTAATACTATGATAGTTGGAATTCCCTCTCCTTTCCTCATGTTCATCCCATTGACTAAGAACCAACAGAACTGACAGCACTTTGATGAGCTTTTACTTTTTGAACAAAGTACCGGACAGTGAGCTTGTCCTAAAAGAGTTTCCTTTGAGTTGATCTGCTCAAATGATTGAGTATGTAAGAACAAGTATTTGAATATTACTTTTCCTGAATTAAAAAGAAAAAGGAATGAGTTATCTAGGGTCTGTAACAACTTTTGAGTCTGACCCGCACTGTAGCAGGGGCTGATTCTAACACAGACAGGACTCTTCTATGAGATTACTGGAGAGTGCCAGTAGGATTCCAAATGGATCTTAAAACAAGTATATGCAGCTTCTTGCTTAAGACGTGTAAATAAAGTGGCAGCCAAGTCAACAGCCCCTTGTCTATTCCTTTTTTTAAGTAATTTTCAAGACAAGCTCAAGCATAACTCTCACAGTTGGTAACTAGAGGAGTTAATGACTCCAAGCTCAAAAGGAATGACTTTTTTGAATTATCCATTTGACAAAAGTCTCCCTAAGGCAACACTTTTACCCCATGCCTGTGTCCCTTGTCGAAGGCAGCAATCGTGTATTAATTTACTTGAAGCCAAATCCCAGGAAGCACTAACCCTTGCCTTGTCTTTTTAAGAATACTGAGTTCACATTAGAAGACAAGTAACTCTAAATTACCTAGAAGCTTCTTGTTATGTGAACTGAAAGTTTCCTGGTAAATATTTTCTACAAACTACCAAATTAAGGACCTTTCATCTCAGTAGGACTGATGTGCTCTGAAGGCAGTTTGTTCCCTACTTGAAAAGATTAGAGAGTTAGCAAAACGTGTTCCTCTCCAATGCACTGCCTTCACTGGCTTGCTGCAAATATCAGAATTTCACAACAAATTCATCAGTTTTAGAGTTAATCGTTGCCTTTGCTTCTGCATCAAAATGTACGACGCCTAGAAGAAGTAACTTCTGGTTCTTACTGGAACCCACTCACGTGGAGGGGGGCCCAGCAGAGACAGGTCAGAAGCCCCCCCCCCGCAAGGCCCTGCAGCATGAAGCTTAGTTTTGCAGGGATCAATGGGACAAATGGTAGCAGAAGACATGCTCCTGGCAGGGTACTGAAGGTCAAATCAGGGCTGGCAGCCTTTTTTGTAAATAAGTTGGTCTTTCAGATCTTCCTCCTGTTGGGAGTCAAATAGTTCATAGTTTGGTGGTACTACCTGGGTAAGAAGTCCATTACTGGATCGACACGTAACATTTTAAGTTGCTTGCACGTTGGCAGGAATTAGGCTTTTTCTGTGTGATCAAATTGATGCTAGCCGGATGAGAGGACTGGCCCCCCAGGGGGGGCTGTGGTGGGCAGGGCCACCAAAAAGGATAAAAGAGGAAACTGGAGACAAATGTCCAGCCTCCAGAACTGTGAAAAAATAAATTTCCGTTGTTTAAACCATCCATTTGTAGTACTTGGTTACAGCAGCCCTAGCAAACTAATACATTTTACTTGCTTTAGTCTCTTTATTTGTGTGAAGCTCTGTAAAAGATTGGAAATGCCTCTCTCCAAATACTTTGCTTCTTTTTGTGGTGAGCTACAACTATAAATTCAGCCCACATCCAACTCTGTTGGATCATTCGAGGTATATTAAAATCTATCTAAGTCTTGTTCTTGATGAGACACTTATCAAGTCTGCCATTGAAAACTTATACCTAGAGGAGATGCTGAGATAATCCTAAATGTAAAGAGAGTTCATGGAGCCAGAGATGATGATAACTTATTATCTGTCAGTGCTTACCATCCATCAGCACCTTAAATGCGCAGACTCGATTCTTATGACAATTCTATGATTTGAATTTTAATGCAGACTAATGAACAGTTACTACTCTATCCCTCTTTACATGAGAAAGATGAAGCGTAGAGAAAATAGGGTGCTTTCTTAAGATCATACAACTAGTAACTGAAGAAAAGGAATTTAAATCTCATCAATTAGATGCTAGAGCCTGAGCTTTTAATCACTCTGCTATTCTGCCAAGACATTTCATTTTAGCAATGGAAAAACAAACTGAAGTTGGAACCCTACCTCACACCACATATAAAACTAGATTAAAGACCTAAATGTAAGAGAAAACTATAAAATTCCAAGAAGAAAACAAAGATATGTCTTTTTGATCTGTCATTAGACAATGATTTCTTAGACATGATACCAAACGCACAAACAGAAAAAAATTAATTTTAAACTTTTGCATTTCAAAGGACAGTATCAAGAAAGTTCAAAGACAATCCACAGAATAGGAAAAAATATTTGTAAGTCATATATCTGATAAAGGTCTAGTATCCAGAATATATAAAGAACTCTTAAAACTCAACAACAAAAAGACAAACAAACAGCCCAATTAAAAAATAGGCAAAGAACCTGAATAGATATTTTCCCAGAGAAGATATACAATGGCCAACAGGTAAAGATGCTCAATATCATTAGTTATTAGGGAAATGCAAATCAAAACCGTGAAGAGATACCACCTCACACCTTCTAGAATAGCTATAATTTAAAAAATTTAAAAGACAATAACAAGTATTAGGTATAATGCAGAGAAATTAGAACCTTTTACCTTACTGATAGGAAAGTAAAATGGTGCAGTTGCTATAGGAAACGGTATGGCAGTTCTTCAAAAAGTTAAACTTAATTACCATACAACCCAGCCGTTTTACTCTTGTGTATATGCAAGAGAACTGAAAACATATTTCCACACAAAAACATTTTCATGAGTGTTCATAGAAGTATTATCATAATAGTCAAAAAATGGAAACAAACCAAATGTTTATCAACTGACGAATGTATAAACAAAATGTGGTATACCCATACAATAGAATATTATGCAGCCATAAAAAGGAATTAATTACGGATACATCTACACCACAGACGAACCTTGCAAACATTACACTACATGAAAAAAGTCAAACATGAAAGATCACGTATTGTATGATTCCATTTATATGAAATGCCCAGAACAGGCAAATCTATAGAGACAGAAAATAGATTTGTGGTACCCCACTGTTCATTGCAGCACTGTTTACAATAGCCAAGACATGGAAGCTACCTAAATGTCCATCGACAGAGGAATGGATAAAGAAGAGGTGGTACATATACACAAGGGAATATTAGCCATAAAAAAGAATGAAATAATGCTATTTGCAGCAACGTGGATGGACCTAGGAATTATAATACTAAGTGAAGTAAGTCAGAGAAAGACAAATATCATGTGATATCACTCATATGTGGAATCTAATTTTAAAAAAATGATACTAATGAACTTATTTATAAAACAGAAATAGACTCACAGATTGCAAAAACAAACTTAGTTACCAAAGGGGAAACATGGCGGGGAGGGATAAATTAGGAGTTTGGGATTAGCATACACACACTACTATATATAAAATAGATGATCAACAAGGACTGACTGTAAAGCACATGGAACTCAATATTCTGTGATAAACTATATGGGTAAAGAATCTGAAAAAGAATGAATATATGTATAACTGAATTACTTTGCTGTACACCTGAAACTAACACAACATTGTAAATCAACTATACTCCAATAAAATTAAAAAAATTAAAAGTTAAAAAAAAGAGAAAATAGATTAGTGGTTGCCAGAGACTGAGTGAAGGCGGAATGGGGAGTGATCATTAATAGGCTAGGGTTTCTTTCTGGAACAGTGAGAATGTGGTGGTCGCACATCTTTGTGAGTATATTCAAAACCACTGAATTGTATGCTTTAAAAGAGTGAATTTAATGGTATGTGAATTAAATGTCCCTAAAAAAATGTAGGTCCCTTAAATAAACTTTAGCCAAGATAAAAGCAAAATAATTTCAGATGTGCTGTATTTGTTTATTAGGGAACGTCTTCGGGGGAACAAAAGGTCTGTCCCTTTCCATTAATACGTGTGTACATTACAAATAATTTTAAAGCTCCAAAGGGGACTTTCAAAACGACTTAAATAGCTGTCTCACATACTGATAATATAGTTATGTGGAAATAGTTGGAAAACTAAGCTGTTTTGTGGAAAAAGGAAATTTCAACTTTGCTCTGAACTAAAACTTCCTCCAGATAATCGAGAACTAAAACTAACCAGATTTAACATACATTTAAAAAAATTCAGTACATTCAAATAAGATTTATAGATATTGAAAATGTAGAATTTTGGATTTGGACTCTGCCACTGATAAAAGACCTTGGGCAAGTTTTCTAATCTCTTTGAACATGAGTTTTCCTATTTGTGAAATAGGCAAGATAATATCTCCTGTGCAGGGGATTTGCCAACATTCAACGAAATAACAAATTCACAGTACCTGATGCGTATTTCATTTCACGGTGGCTGTGTTAATGATGATGATGAGGAGGGACGCAAGGATCCCAAATGAGCTAAGTTCCTGCAGACCCAACAATCCCCAGCACAGGGCTAGACATGAAGTAGGTCCTAAACAAACACATGTGAGTTGATCGGTTATTTCCTACTGGAAACCACACAAATTGAAAACATTTGTCTTCCGATTTGTCATCTCTTTTCAAGGGATCTCCTACCCCTAGGCTTTAGCATATACTCTTTAACTAGCAAATGCACCCTCCCCACTCATTAATACTGGCTCAGGGCAAGCTACTCTACGATATTATTTTCTTTTGATTATACTTTCCCCATCTAAGAATGTTTACTCATTCTGTATTATGCCAAACCGCATAATCTGGAAGAAGGTACTACAAGTCCAGTTGGAAAGACCTAATTGGGCTTCAGCCATTGCTGGGAAAGTTGTAGTCCTTACTTAAAATCATTACTATTTTAACTGGCCAAGTGCCCTTTTGTTCCCAGATTAATAATCTCTGCATCATGCCTGAAGCCATGACGTTATTTTCACTTTTACGCTAAATTTCACCAGATTCTTTTCGAAAGAAAAGCACACCCTCATTTTCAGAGGTCAAAACTCCTGTGAGTTTTTCTAGTTGCCTATTTCAGAGGCCTAAGCTTTTGAAAAGAAATCTCACTGCATTGCTTTTAGCTCTCTTTGGCCCATCCATTGAGCCAGCTATTTTCACTGGCAAAAGGAAACAATATTTGGTTACTGTTCATTTATTTGTTTCAGAGAAACTTTGTCATACCCCAGTTTAAACCATACATATTAACATTAGTCTAGAAACAATGCAATATTTTGGGACCAAATCGGTTTCAGACCATTGCATTGGAATATTACGATAGACTGAATTATATACAACACATTCAAGCTAATATGGCCCCCTCCCCAAATTACTAAAAAGTCTAAAAGTAAAAACAAGCTGATGTCAAAGCGTAAAAGAGAAGTGTTGTTTCTTCAATAAGGTGTTTAATCAAATGTAAAATTTTGAAACTATTCAGCTAATTCTCAAGTGTTCCGTGGTAATTAACCGGGCTACTGAAAACCTAAAGTAATCCAAAACCTTTGCTTTTGCCTCCTCCAAGATAAAGTTTGAATCCATTCTTGGTAACAAGGAAAATAATGTATTGGTTTCCATGCCTTTCCTTTCCCCTGTCACCCTCTCACCTCCAAGTTCTGAAATAGCCCAAAGTCAGAGATATGTTAATGTCCAACCCAAGGGCCAGTTAACTGATGGTTTGTGCAATTTGCCTCTGAAAATCTGAAGCCGACTGCAATTCCAGGAAGATTTCTGAGGAAGAGACAGTCTACTCGATCAGTTCAGGAGGCTCCAGTTAACCCTGTCACCATGGGGCCCACCCGGGGCCCATCAGCCCAGTCCTGCCCCCGTGAGGGGGCATTTGTGGGAGGGAATGAAATTGCCCTTGGATGTGAACTCCTCTCCCCAGCTTCCTCTCAACAGCCTATTATTGATTTATTGTCTGTATATTTGTCTAAACCCTAAAGCTATTTATCTTTTCACCGGGATAACAAGTTCTGTATGTATTCAATCTACTACATAAGATAGAACCTCTTTTCTATTTTTCCCTTAAACTAGCTCCTTTAAGCTTCAAAAAGATTCTGAGATTTGGGGAACAAGTTCTTACACAGATATTCTCTACCTTTCATGATTTTGTGGATTTTCATCAGTTCCCCTCAGCTTTAGTCTTTTACCGCCAATACTTTCATCCCAGCAGGCATCAAGAAAGAGGTGGGAGAGAAGACAGTAAACTATGGGGGTGGGGGGAGAATGGAATAAAAGACACAGGATGCGGGAGCCGGAGAAAGATGAAGGCTTGAAGCGTTGGCCATTGCACTAGAAAAGGCTTCTGGTAAAATAACAGTGATAACCTTGGAAGAAACTGTTACACATTCATTTATTTAGCCATTTCAAGTGGTATGTACTTGAAAGGAAGAAAGAGATACAGGTTAGTTAGACCTATTGCTACACATGCCAACAGGATTAAAAACAGTCTTGCTTTACTAAAGACTTTGTAAGTCACATATATTGAAACCTCACTGACAAAAACAAATCCCATATTGTAGGGTTCCGTTTATGTGAACTATCCAGAATAGGTAAATCCATAGAGACAGAAAGAAGACGAGTAGTTGCCAGGGGCTGGAGTGAGGGAGGGAGTCGAGGGGGAGGTGGTGGTGGACTGCTTAATGGGGGTGGGGTTTCCTCTTGGGGTGATGAAAATGCTTAGAAACTGGATAGAGGTGATGACTGCACAACATGGTGAATGTATGAAACACCACTGAACTGTATACTTTAAAACAGTTAATTCTATATTATGTGAGTTTTCACTCAAATTATAATCCAGTCTCATTATGTATACTATATATGCATATAAATATATATATAAGTTGCATTCAATTTAACAAATATGATATGAGTGTCAATGATATGCTAACCACTTTGCAACTATTGGGGATTCATCAGTGAAAAAGATACAGCTCTTACGGGAGTTTTTAATAAATTAACCATGAAAAATCACCCTGCAGTGTGAGAAGTAGTGTAACAGGGAAAGCACAGACAGCTGTGGGAGGGACGGACGGTTCACAGAGACTTAGAGGATCATGGAAGGCTTCCTACAAAAGTAACATTTAAATGGAATTAAAAGGTGCCATTCATTCCACAAACGTGTACTAGAAGGTATTAGTCACTGGTACAGGCCCTAGGGACACAGCCGTGAACAAAATGAAGTCCCGCCCTCATAGACCTTACATCCTCGTAGGAGAGACAAAGGATACAAGTAAGTATACAAGTATAAGTGATAAATGCCATGGAGAAAAATAAGATAGGTAAGGGGGTAGAGAGGTGTATGTGGGGAGCAAAGGTCCAAGTGCAGCTTTAGACAGTCGGGTCAAGGACTCCCCCACTAGTAAGCTGATATTTGAGCAGAAACCCAAAGTTAGTGAGGGTGGAAGTCGGGTTGCTGTCTAGGGAAACAGCAGTCCAGGCCAGTCATAGCAAGTGCAGAGACTCAGATGCAGAAGAATTCTTGGTGGGCTTAAGGAAAAACAAGGGGGACGGTAGGTCTGGAACACAGTGGGTAAGAGGAAGAGGGGCAGGAAATGCGACCGGGAGCATCAGTGTGGCCTCTCGTCCGTAAGACACGGGCTTGACTCTAAGACGGGAGGACTCTGGACGATCCTAAGCAGAGCAGCAATGTAAACAGGGCTCCTCTAGCTGCTGTGCTGAGAAAGCAGATGAAAGGGCACAAGAGGGGAAGCAGGAAGATGAGTTAGGAAGCTGTTGCGTTTAACCAGGCGAGAGACAAGGCGGGGCTTGGGCCAGATACAGACGTACGGGCGGCAGGAAATGACTTGATCCTGGATTGATGTTCTCTGAAGGTGGAACCAACAGTTTTGTGATGGATTAGATGTGGGTAATGAGGGGTGGGATGATACCAAGGTTTTGGCCTGATCGTGGGGAAGAGTGGAGTTGACATTTGCTGAGATGCGGAAGACTGCAGGGAGAACAGGTTTGCTGGATGGGAATCAGGGGTCAAGCTTCTGAACATGTGAGGTTTGAGATGCCCAAGAGACATCCCAGTTGTGATCCTGAAGTAAGAAGCAGGAGTTCAGGTGAAATTCTGGATTAGAGGACAAAGCAAGTTGGGAGACATCAGCAAACAGATGGTATTTAAACCCTGAAACTGAATGAGATCACCTAGGAGTGAGTTACCCAATGTTTGAAAGTCAAGTAAGAAACAGACAGCCCTGAGTCTTATGCTGAGCAGATCATTTATGTGGGGAGGGAAGCAGTTGTTACAGAGCTTGGAAACTCAGCAAGCATTTACATGCCAGATCCAGTTTTCACCAGACATCTCAAAATGGTTCAGGAAAGAGTCAACACATGTGTACAGACAGGAAAGGTGGCATATCTCCAAAGACAGATAGGAGCTGATTTAAGCAGGAGAGACTGGACAGTCATGGATCACAGCTTGCTGCTGCCCTGCCTGCTCTGCTCTACAGATTTCAGGGACGTTGTGTTCTTAACAGGAACTGTATCCCAGTTCAAGAAAGCTAGAAGCACGGGATGGATTGCCTCTGAGTTTATCCCATCTTGTTTTGTTCCATTTTATTATTTTGAATGAACACTTGTGTTTCCAGTAATTGGAGAAACTTTTCAAAATATATAGCATGAGATTTTTTTTTTTTTTTAGCATGAGATTTTTTTAACCAGCAAGATCATTTCTTTTTCACTCTATTCAGCTAGCAGAAAGGTAAGGAATAGACCAGCTTTTGCTGTCAGAGGGACTGGTTGTTATTCAGGGCTCCATCTTCAGACAGACCAGGTATCAGTGGCCCCAAATGCCCACTCCCCCCTCCAGCTGGCCTAAGTGCTAGAAGACCCTTAGGACAGGAATCCGCCCCCGACATGTACCTGGTGATCAAACATCATTTGCAACACTACGCTAGCGCACATGTTACCGAACCAAATTCATTTGCCCAACTTGCAGCAAGCCAGACGCTGAGCACTGAGGTTTGCAGCAGAGAAAGGGTTTACTCATGAGGCAGCCGAACTAGGAGACAGGAGAACAAGTCTCAAATCTGCCTCACCAAGGCGAGGGGCTTGGGGTATTTGTGGCTGGAGAGTATAAGGTGTTTGGAGGTACAGAAAAAGGTGAGGTAATCGCTGCTCTACACAGGCCTGTCTGAATTACACGCCTTTTCATGGGATGCATGTTCAGGAAATGGAGGCGTTAGCATGTCTGAGGGTGGAGTTTGTGACCCTCTGACGTCAAAAGGTTACTGAGCGGACACTTGCGCATGCCCAGTTGGCGGGTTGGTGGTCCCAGCCAGTTTTAATTGGCTCAGGTTCGATTCGGACAGCAGCTGACTCCAAGTTCCTGACAAACAACTTAATCAACCATTACCACAGCAATCCATACGTCAGAAGTGTTATCTATAGGGGGCAGTTAAAGGAGTCTTGTGATATGTATTGTCTAAGCTATGTGAAGCTAGGAGGGTATGCAATTTGCAAGAACAATTAGTCAGTGAAGGCAGGTTACAGGATATTCTTTCTTAATTAATTAAGCTATAGTTTAAGGGATCTAACTGATGATTGCCCTCAGTTTCACAGATAGAAATTATACTGCCTGTTCTCATTGAGCTTTCAAGTGAAGAGTTCTTTATGGTAACCCTGCAGGTTGTTGTCGGTTGGTCTGTCTTGCTGATTTTTCTTTGGCTCTCACTCACCCAGAATTCCCCATTATTGACCCAGAACTCCCACATTTACTGGTTACCTTATTAAAGTTAGATTCTGCATTTCATAATCTACAGTGGTAACACTTTTGTTCAATTTGCTGACACACCGAACCTGACCAAAACTGCTTGGGCCAGGATCCCTGTAAGAACTGTTGATTGCATTTATTCCTTTCCTGGGGCAAAAAGCTTCCATTTCCTTTAAGACAATATCCTTCACAGCAAAACCAGATCTGTTTCCTAGCAAAGCTACCAAAACCCCTGGCTGCTATTGCCAGTTGTCAGTGGACACTCATAACATAATCTGCCCTGACAGAGCTAACCGTACAAAGAGAGGGGCTGGGGGGCTGCTGCCTGGTAGGATTTAAGGACGGGGGAGAGGCTCCCATGCAGAACTCCCTCCCAGGCCGCCTGAGCCCTGCTGCCTGGAACTCCACCGCGAGTGAATCATTTGTTTACAGTACACATTGCCTTTTGGAAAACATTCTTCAAAGAGGTATCGTATTTAAGTCAGTTGGTGGTTAAGAGGGTGGTGGTGGGGAATTACAAAGACAGGCAAAGAGGAAGAGAGTTGAAATGAAGGTGGTAACGTACAACTTTGTGTGCGGAGAGCCTTATTAAGGATTGTATTGCAACACTGGTGTAAACAGGGTAGGTAACGATTATGAGAGAATGATTTCCAGTATGGCTCAAACCCACAGGCTCATGCCTAATGTGGTCTTATTATTTATTACGTATTTGTAGGAAAGCTTAATAAATAAGTGAAGATTCAACCTGATTTGTAATTGGCCTACTAATTCAATATAGATTATAGGTTTTGATTAAGACAGTGATTCTCAGCTGTGGGCAGTTTTGCCCTATCCTCCCAGGGGTTACTGGCAATATCTGGAGACATTTTTGTTTGTCACAAGAAGGGGATGGGAGCGGGTGTTACTGGCATTGAAGGGGTAGAGGCCAGGGATGCTGCTAAACATCCTTCAAGGCACATGGAAGCCTCTTCCAGAAAAGGACGATCTAACCTGAAATACCAATTGTGCTGCAGTTGAAAATCCCTGCTTTAGGGTTATAGGTGAGTAGCCAGGATTGTAGAAATGACAGAACTGTCATGTAGTAATTTCTAGTTACATCTCGCACAGGAACAGGAATGCATGGATATAGAGCACGAAGGCAAAAAGAGGCGCTGAATGTTGTTCATCTTCAGAAATTCATCGTTACATCCAGCCCCACAGTCTGCTATTTGGAGCGTTGGTTTTTGGCCTCTACATTTAATCTCTTCATCACCATCTCAGAAGCCAGAAGGAGAAGGTTAGGAATCTTAGCCAATTCGTTTTAAGAAGCTCTGGGCCCCTGTTTCAGTGATACCTCTTATCAGTAAGTTCTATGGGAGGCAATTTCCTATAAATAAATCACTCAATTGATGGATCTTGATGAGGGCAAGAATGTCTTAGTTCCCAGCTTCTAACTGTTCCAGCCAAATTCATGGCAGACAGATGCCATGAGAAGCCATCTTCTTCTCTAGCCTCTTCTGTATTTCCTTCCCTCTGATGAGAGTAGTTCCCTCCCACCGCCCCTCCAGCACAGTGTGCACTCTTTAGCCCTCACCTATTCACCTTCTTCTCCATCCCACCCCCTCCTTTCCCAAGAGCAAGAGCAGGTGACTAAGAGCTGGCATGGAAGGAGCTGCCGTCACTTACTTCCCGTTACCGATCAATGCACTTTAATAGCAACTCATCCACAGCAACCACGACTTCATAGGGTACTTGGGGAATAAAAGGATTTCTCCATTCCACCTTCCACTTTGGCAAAGTCACTCTAGACTTTAAAAGCAGCAGAGAAATCTTGAGAGAGGGCAAACCAAATTTGAAAATTTCACTAAGCCTACTGCTTTGTCTGAAGGTAAGTCTGATTTGGTCTTGAAAACTCATCTGGGAAAGAGGAGAGGTGTCATGATCAGGGCATGCTCAGAAGGGACCAGCAGTGAACCTCTGTTACCTGACACCCCCTGACTTAGGGAAGACCTACCAACTTGGCCAACCTGGGAGTAGAAGTATTTTTCAATCCTTCCTGAACAATCCATACCCTTAAAAGAACAGCCTCTGCTAGCTATCAGCTCCCTGCAAGCTTTCTTCTGGTGTTGGACAATCAGTCAATCAACCTTAACACCAAGGTTTCCGAAACACATTTTTAATATCTTCTTGCACATATTACTGGAACCTACATTACTTTCAGATGACTCTTTTTCTTTTAATGCCAGAAGTGCCCTGACGTAGCCCCGTGGAGCCCTCCTTTAACCCTCCTATAGTCTGACTCTGATTGTTTAGTTTCTGATAATACGTGTCCCTGGAATGCCCCTCTTGGCTAATGGAGGCATCACTGTACTGCAGTCACAATCCCTCTTTAGGAGACTCTGGTTTTAACCCGATTGGAACCTGACTGGTATCTGCAGGATAAAAGAGAAATGTTGCTGAGTAGTCAAGAGAATTTGTCCAGACCTCCGGCCACAGGGAGAAAAGGAAGGAGGGTGGGAAGGAACCAAACTAATCTTCATTCTTCCAGCAGAGATACAGAGGCTGGGAAACATCTCATCTATAACAACCAAATCATGGCTTACTCCCTTTTATGCTCCTTTCTGTAAGGCACTTCAAGAGGAAGAAAAAATTAAGTCCCTCTTTTCCCCTTGCCTTTATTCTTTCAGCCAAGTTGTGACAAGCCACTGATTTCTACCCTATAAATTATTTAAAATTCCACCTTCACATTGGGATTGGAAAATCAATCTCCCTGATTAAAACGTGACCAGCTTCACATTTCTAAATGTCTCTTTAATCTTTTAATTATGTCTGGTTACAGACAGCATGAGTCTCAAAGAAGCAGAGAAATGCACTCTGTGCTAACTGAACTCAGAAGATCTATAAGTCCATCAGCCTTTTTACTTAACCATGTGGCAGTGTTACTGTCACATAGGACTCCTTGTAGAAACACTGCCTGAAGACGAGTATCTTCATATACTCTGATTTCAATGTCATGTGTGAAGTTCTGTTGTTTCTAATTTCCCCAACTAAATTAAATATTATTGCATCTAACTGGAGACTTTGTAGATGCAAACGCTAGTTTTAATACAAAGCACTGAGGCATATGAATTCATGCACAGGCCTGAGAATTCACCCCAAATCCACCATCGTAAATAGGGCAAGCCAAAGCAACCCAGCTAAATGTATACATTTTCAAATTGACTCCGGTGCCAAGATTGTTGGAAGAAGAATTACAACCACTTCAACAACCCAATTCTTCATGAAAAACTACTCCTCTCTACTGAGCTAGATGAAAAAGAGTCTCCAGCAGGCTTTGAAATGTAAGCAACAGACGATGGAGTGCAAAACAAGGGAAGAGGGATCCAGGTAAGCCGTACAGTGATTCTTGGAGACGTCATTTCTTACGTGTGTTGTTTGAAAATGCGGTGAAGTCTGCGATAATGTGGCCCAAGGAACCAAAGCATTTCAAAGCCCAAAACACAGACATGCAGCCAGCTATTCTTTTTTTTTTTTTTTTTTCAGCCAGCTATTCTTAACTCGATATCCCAGGGGCCATCAGCAGAAATCCCTGCTGACTAATAAGCTTGCTTAAACACCGTAAACCACTGTTTTAAAATATTCTTGCCGTGATATGAATTGCGCTGTAAATTTCACAGCTCCTTTTCCAAGTGTCTAGCGGAGAAAAAGCACATTTAGCGTTTTGAGGTCCAGTCTAAACAGAGACCAGAATGGAGGCTCCAGGGAGACACTTCAGAATGGAAATGGACGATTCCAATTCCCTCACTTGTAAGTCTGTGCCTGGTTGGGATGTTTGGGCATATGAAACACAGGGGAATCTGAAGCACCACAAGAGATGGTTGCAGGCAAGAGGAGAGATTCACTGGGAAGGTTCTACGGCCGTGAACCGCTCTGATGGTCTAACCTGCCTTCGGCCTAGCAAGTTCAGTGGGCTTTTTCCATCTCATCTAGGCGGGGAAGTGACAGCATCCACTGGAGATGATGTGTTCTGTGGTCTTACCACCACGTGCTTGTGATAAGATGAGTCTGTATAACCCTTGAACTTAAAGGACAACCTCCCTATCTATCCTTGTGTTTCAAGGACCACACCTGAAATCTCTTGGAAATAAAGAAAACTTGTATTCTCCAAGACTATTCTGAAAAAGATGATTTAAGTCATGTCTCCTATAATATTGCACAAAATTCTTCTAGTCTCAAGTCCCAGATGCCTCAAAAATCCAACCTTGAGCTAATTTACACACTCCTGTTGAGTTGATATGGCACTGTCATGGCCTAATGATTTCCTTTATAAAATCAACTTTTTAAAAATGTTGTGTATTTATGTCCTTATGACTTTATTTTTAATTTTCCTGGTCTGAAGCCCTATAATCATCTCTGGAGAACACACTGGATCTGTTCCTTCCCATGGGATTGGAAGGATCTTCAGCTCAAAGCACTGCCCTTCTGACCTAACCTGAGTTAAATATAAAGGCCAGAACAGTGAAGCAAGACAAACCATCGAACACTCATTAGGCATCTACAGAGGCCAAGTGATAGAGGGGTATAGAGATAAATATACATAAAGATATCCATATAGACATACATTTAAATCTACAGGTATAGCTGGAGAGAGAGAGAGAGTTTAAAATCAAGTGAAACATACTAAAATAACTAAACAAATACAAAGTAGAATAAAATAAATTTCAAAAGAGAGGAATACTGATTTGTGCAAAAAGGTAATAAATTTCCTTTTAGGTGTATTGATTGTGAATTTCCTAAGAGGTGGAGATGAGTGTGTAGGTTAGCTGTCATTATCATAAAAGTCATAATTAGAGCCCTGGAAGTAAATGAGATTCCCCTGGGGAAAGAAATGAAAGAGACATGATCAGCAATAATATTGGTGAATCAAAAAGCGTAAGCTCAAAGAAGTCCTTGTAAAAAAGAGTTTAATCTAAAAAGGTGTTTCACGGAGTCAGATGTTGCAGAGTTCAAGGAAACACTAACACAAGAGGCCTCTGGCCGGTAGATCCCTTCGGAGCAAGGCGTGTGCCAAGCACAGTGGGAAAGAAATGGGGAAGGCATGGTTTCGGCACACAAAGGACTTCTAACAATAACTGGGAGGACAGAGCTGACCCAAAGAGTGGAACTAAAACTCAGAGCTAAATTGCGTGATGCCAATTATAGAAGGTGGGAGGTTCTACGATGGTCCAAGATGCCGGCTGCCAAGGAGCCCTAGACCCCACAAAGAGCAAAAGCAGATGCTGCCCAGATTGCTGCAGTAAGGATGACCCTGAGGCTAGAACTTGTTAAAAATAAATTGCCCTAATATAATGTAATTGCCCAAGCTAGAAAATGATGAAGGCTGTTTAGCCAAACATTGCTCCTGCATTCATGAATGGAAGAGTGAATGGAAGATTTGACAGGAAATGCCCCACTCCAGCTCTGTGGATGAAAGCTACCAGTGTATGAAAAGACACATGATAAAATTTAAAAAAAAAAGACACATGAACTCTTCATCACACCATCTCCTCTCGCCCTTTATTCTCATTGCAGATTCTCACAGCCAAAGACTCTTATCTGCAGACCTGCCAAAGGAAGTGATTGCCAAAGGGTCTTTTAAATGAAGAATGGAGACAATCTGTTGCCTCTTTTCATTCCGAACCACCACGGTATTGGATTTGAAGTGCTACTTGGGCATTTAAAAATAATGTTAGTCTTCCTTAGCTCTATTTGCAGCTCTTAGCACTTAGCTCTTAGCACTTAGCAGCACTTAGCACTTAGCTTTATTTGCAGCACTAGAGAACCAGTAATCCCGGAGCTCAGAAAAGAACAGTGGTTTATTAGGATCAGCAAATAGTTAAGAAAATACATTCTAAAGGCAGAAAATAGCAAATGATGACGATTCATATGTCAGGAAAATAACCTCAACTTGTATAATGCAAACATTCTTTGATTTATTCATTCATTCATTAAATATGCATTAAGTGCCAACTTCATGCCCAGCATTGCATGAAGGGTGGGGCTACATGTAAGAAGAGCATATGGTCTCTCCATTTGAGAGGTTCACTCCCTGATGGCGAAGGAAGAAAAAATAATATCTACCATTTATTCTGCACCTACTTCCCATCAAGAAATGCCCATAACCCTTTATCTGGCTTTGTTCATTTAATACAACCAATCTGGGAGTTAGGTATTATTATCTCAATCTGATACAGCAGTAAATTTAGGTGTATAGCAAGACTGAGTAATTGACCAAAGTCACACAGCCAATATGTGGAATTCAAACCCAGCTCCCCTGCAAAAGACCATATTCTTTGCACTGCACCACAGGGCCTCCTGAAATGAAGAAGACCTTCAACCTGCCCTCAAAGATTAATCACAGACATGTTTAGAAATAATAACAATGATATGATTATTGTAATAATACCATCACTTCCAAGGCCTACCTAGGATTCTTGTCAGCACTGAGGAGCACTTTCGAACCCATACACACCACTGGATCAACTCTGAAGGGCATAGCCTGGGGAGTCTCTCCATGATGAGGAGAAGATGTATTTAGAGCTTCTATCCATCTCTGGTGATGCTCCTCTAGGGTACAGGGCCTGCTAAAATATAGCGTCTAGCTATCTGTTTATCTATGTATTTATCGATCTATCATCTATCACATATAGCTATATATCTAGGATAGAGCATACAGCTATATGGACTCATTTCCAGCCTTCACACTAGCCAGAGCCTTGGATTCTACATAAAGAGTATCAAGAAAAACTGACCTAGGCATTTTTAACACCTTAGGGGGAAATGGTACTCCCATTGCATTGGGTGCATATTTCTAAACTAAGATGAATTACATTGCCTAATATTTATCTGTTTTCTTGACAGTCTCTTTCGCTAGACTGTGACGCTCTCCAGGCTAAGGACTCTTTTTCCTTCATCATGATATTTCCCGCTCATACAGAAGTTTATTGCACTTAGTTGATCATTAAAATGTTTAGTGAAGAAAAGAAGAAAACTGCAGCTGTATTAGTTCATTGTTGTTGTTGTTGTTGTTTTTAAGTTTATTCGTTAAAGATCTGTGGGCTGGGCTTCCCTGGTGGCGCAGTGGTTAAGAATCCACCTGCCAATGCAGGGGACACGGGTTCGATCCCTGGTCTGGGAAGATCCCACATGCCGCAGAGCAACTAAGCCTGTGTGCCACAACTACTGAGCCTGCGCTCCAGAGCCCGGGAGCCACAACTACTGAGCCCACGTGCCACAACTACTGAAGCCTGTGCACCTAGAGCCCATGCTCCACAAAAAGAGAAGCCACTGCAATGAGAAGCCCGTGCACCATAACGAAGAGTAGCCCCCGCTCGCCACAACTGGAGAAAGCCTGAGCGCAGCAACAAAGACCCAATGCAGCCAAAAATAAATAAAATAAGAATAAATAAATTAAAAAAAAAAAGTCTGTGGGCTAACTCCTAGGAGAATGGTTGATACAAAACCGAATAAAACAAACCCTGGTCCTGGTCTAACCTAGTTAGTACCTCCAACTTTCACATATTGTTTAATTTATAAGGGAAGACTGGGTGTGCATGTATTAACCTTGAAATAAATGCTATGTTAATATGATATTTAAATTCCCACTCTGATTTCATTTATCAATATAATGTCTGACATCCCTTAAAAATAAGCTATAACTCAGAAGTAATCATCAATCAAGTTACAAAATTCATATCCAACTAAATGTGAGACACTGAATACATACATATATATTTATCTCCACTTCCTCCTGGAAACCCACTCACAGATCAGTAAAAGAATACAAAAGTATAAACCCACAAGAAATACAACAGCAAAGAGGACATCAGTGGATGAGGATGGCAACGAATATCTGCTATAATGAAAACTACTAGAGGAGTGATAACAGTTTAAGCAGAACAGAAAAGGCTGATTCTATGTAACCCAATGAGGAACAAGCTAACCATCCTTCAGAACTCTGGGAAGGCTCAGGAACCGGAGGTGTGGGGCATGCAGAAGATACAGGCATGAGGTCAAGGGTGACTGAAAGTCAACATAAGGCAGCTAGCTCCTTAGGTCTCATCATCACCTACCTCCCACCTCCAGAGACAGGTGACTTATTCTCTCAAAAAATTGAACCAAACAGGCTCAGAACCAGGGACCCAAGGCACAGAAGACAGAGAAACAGGGGCCATTAGCAAAAGTCTGATCACCAAACTCTTCTAGCCTCCTCCCACCTACCACCCAGAAGGCCACAGCCAGGTTTATAATCCCCAGAAAGAGCTTTGGAAAGTCCTACTGTTGAGAAATTAAAGGGCTTAAGGAAAAGACCTGTAGAATTCAGGGATACACTAATAAAAATGTTGGCTTACTGCCCCATCATTCTATAGTGAATCCCTCAGTTGGTGAGCCTTACATACACACAGAGCATTCAGTTCACATGTGATTCCCTTGTAGTCAAGGATCACAAGATTTGAGGAACAACCTCCAACATGAGAGACAAAACCAGCAAACAGAAAACAAGAAAATCAGAGGGAAGAGAGACAATGCAGGGATTAGAAGAACACTTCAAATAAAGTATGATGAACATCCACAGAGAGGTTAAAAAAACATTGCATCTATAAAATAGCACAGGTGCTATAAAAAATGGAACAATCCTAGAACACGAAAAATTCCCTAGAAATTAAAAATATGGGCCCTGATATTTTTAAAATATCAGTAGAAAGTTTGGGAGACAAAGTAGGCGAAGCCTTCTAGAACGCAAAACAAAAAGATAAAGCAGGCATTTGTGAGCGAAAAGATAAGAAAACGTGAGATTAATCCAGAAGGGTCAATAACTGACCAATAAGAGTTCCACAGGAGAAATCAGGGGGGTTGGGGAATAGGGAGAAACAAACTATTGAAGAAACACTACAAGAAAATTTCATAGACCTGAAGGATATGGATCTTTAGATTAAAAGATCCAAAAGGATGTGGAATTTGAGATTAAAAGGACCACTTAATGACCAACACAATAAGACACAACCAAGTCATATCATTTTGAAATTTCAGAACTGCAGAACTACACAACACTCACATAGAAATCATGGGGGATCAGAATGACATTAGACTTGTGAATGGAAACATTGGAAGCTAGAAGATAATGGTGCAATGCCTTTAAATTCAGAGTGAGAATTATTTTTAACCTAGAATTCAAATTTCAGCCAAACTATCAAACAAATGCAAGGGTAGAATAAAGATATTTTCAGGCAGGAAAGCTCTCAGTAAATTTACCTCACATGCACCCTTTCTCAGGAAGGGTGTGCCACCAAAATGAGGGAGTAAAGCAAGAAAGAGGAAAACCAGGAAGGAACCAAGAAGGAGAGGCTCCAGCACAGGAAGGAGGTGAAGAGAATCAACAAGATGACAGCAGCAGAAGTCCTGGGAGAACAGTGGTAGAGGAACCCAAGAGAAAAACCAGTCTAGGTTGGAAAAAAGACGTCAAGGGTCCCAGAAAGGAGGTATTTAGACTCTGATAGATTCCCTGTTCTATATTACTATGTGGAAAGTTTGGGGGATACTGTTGAAAGTTGGGGAGGGTTAAAGACAAAGCCAGGCTGATGGAAAAAACAAGGCAATTATTAACTCCAAGAAAAACAAAACGTTGTACAAGAAAGGAAAGGTAATTATAGTGTAATGTTAGCTCAGTAGTGAATATTATTTATACAGTTATAATAATATAAATCCTGAATATTGATTTAACCGAAAAAGGGAACAAGAGGAAGCAGTGTTGTGGGATAGGAGACTTAAGTCCTCCCCAACTGTAATAGTCACTAAATAATGATCTAGTCAGACACATATATGACTTAGAAATATGGAAGTAAATACCAGAAGAAACTGCTAAAATTAATTTAAAGTAGCTACCTGCAGGGACTAGTGGTAAAGGGGGTGGGGCAGGAGAATAACTGTGGGTTTTGTCTTTAGTTTTTAAAGCGCTTTAGTAATATTTGACTCTTAAAATATATACATTTATTTGGATACATCTGAAGTTATTTTTAAGCTGCCGTAACTCTGGTTCTAAGGAGGTTTATGATCAACAAATCGGATACACTTCTGCCCTTAAGGATCGTACAATTTAAACACAAATCTGAGAAAAATCATACAGACCATTTTCTAATCTAACAAAGCCTAGGAGATTTCAGAACCAGTCTGAATGCATTTGCCCCTTCTCCTCTCCAATCTGTAGATATCTTTAAAATGTGAGAAGCTCCATAAGCAGATACTCCCACATTTTCCCAAGATGTTTAAGAGATTACACAATTACAAAACTTTACTGCAGTCTGAGTGAATCTGTACATGGTAGCACTTGCTCACCAAGGCAGGGAAACCAACTGATGTTAGGAGAATTTGTAGAGTCTTTATCTGAGTATAGATTCAGAGAAGGCACCAAGGATAGGGGGGGTTTGAGCCAAATCTTCAACTACAATAGATGTGCAATTTGATGGATAGGAGGTAGTTCCATCCCTGATTGGCAGAGAACAGCTTGGAAAGGAGGAAAGCTGTTGGTTAAATTGAGAGTCAGAATGGCCTTGGGGGTTCTCAGAAACCCACAAGGTTTGGGGAAATCAGACACTCAAGAGTCACAGAGAATGTAACCTGCTAATTCATCCCCAAACTGTAATTTCTTCATCACAGCAGAAATCTCTGGTAGAGCAATAAAGACTCTTCTCCTAAAGTGGCATCTCCATGGACCAAGCAATAGCTAGCCTGCTCACAACAATAATAATGTGTTAATGACTTTGATAAGGGGGATACATATCATTATCACCTCTTAATTACCTTTTGAGCAATGGGAAAGCAGCTGTGGAATACACAAATAAAGGAACCAGGGGAGGAACTTCCCCTTAAAGTGGTCTCTGTGATTGTTAATTTTGTATTATTCTGCCTCTAGTAATTATCTTTTTTTTCCCCTAAGGTTACCTGCCATTAGTCAAGAAGCAAAGTACAGGCTTGTAGTTGATTTGGTTCCAATTACAAACATGGTGTTTATCTATGGGAAGACCATTTCCTTTGGGCATGTGGCTTAGAATTTAGGTCCCTTGTTGATTTCCCTCCCCATCTTCACATTCACAGGATACAGTTCTACACATTTACTTGGCAAACCAAGAACCAGAAGGCACTTTGGGGGCACTATGATTCCTTAAGAAGAAGGCAAGCTCTAGTGTTTATCCACCATGGCACCTAGCACGATACAAACGTGGTGTATGGAATCCCCAAAGCTCCAGTCCCGAGGTGTCCTGTCCCCAAAATCTCTGCCCAGTGGCCGGCCAAGGAATGAGTGAACTTTGTGCAGTAAATCAATCCCTTTTCCCTTTCTCTCCACATAAAAGGCAGTCATCAGCTTCAGACTTTCCTTGCAAGCCGCTCTCTGAGATTCAAGGTTACCTGAACACAATTCCCATTATCACTTCAGGATTCCTCTGTCCTCATATTATCTAGCCCTCCATGGAATTATTTTTCAGCTGTATGAAATTCTGGCCCAGCTCCCTGTTCATAGTTCACTGTTATCAGTTATAATATTTAATGCTCCTGAGACAACTCGTTTCTCTACAGGTTGGCAAAATCATTGCTGGAGAGAGATGGGGGGGAGGGGGATAGAGAAAGAAGGAAGGAAGGGAGGGGAGGGAGGGAGGGAGGGGGAAGGGAAAGAAAGAAAGAAACTGGGCTGTGAGTACATTCAATTGAAAAAACTAAAATGCTGGTTCTGAAAGTTTGTCTTGCCTTGTTATTATTTTGATAGATTTTATTCTACTTTCTGTTTCTAGCCTGGACTAGGAGTAAAGGAGTTACTTTAGTCCTTTATATTCATGAACCCAGGGCGATCTAAATCTAAGATTATGGGACTTCCCTGGTGGCGCAGTGGTTAAGAATCCTCCTGCCAATGTGGGGGACATGGGTTCGAGCCCTGGTCCGGGAAAATCCCACATGCCACAGAGCAACTAAGCCCGTGCACCACAACGACTGAGCCTGCTCTCTAGAGCCCGTGAGCCCCAACTACCGAGCCCGCATGCCACAACTACTGAGCCCACGAGCCCCAACTACTGAGCTGGCATGCCACAATTACTGAAGCCCGTGCGCCTAGAGCTCGTGCTCAGCAACGAAGAGAAGCCACCACAATGAGAAGCCCGCGCACCGCAACGAAGAGTAGCCCCCGCTCACCGCAACTAGAGAAAGCCCGCATGCAGCAACAAAGACCCAACGCAGCCAATGAATGAATGAATGAATGAATAAATTTATTGTAAAAATAAATAAATAAATAAATCTAAGATTATCCCTCAAATCTGAAGTTAGCATAAAACCACAAATGATGAGTGGGCAGCTGAGATGACCACAGATTCCACTATTTGGATGTAACAAAAAGAGATCAGAAAAAGTGCTGTCTAGATTAACAGTCATCCTGATTTTTCTACAGTGATTCTGCATTGTACGTCTAATTTCTAAACGTTAAAATGGGGCATTTGAATTTTGTTAAGAAAAAGAAAAATGCAGGCCAGTGCAATTCACTGGGCCAGTTAGTTTTTATCTGTCCCTTGCACATAAGCAGACCTAGAGCAGCCGCCCGGCCCCTTGCCCTCACCAGCCTCTGGCTGCTACTGTCAGGCATGACCCCTTATCTCACCCGGCTGGGCAAGGGCAGCGTCTATGACATCAGAATAGATAAAAGTAAGGGGCGAAGGGAGGAGAGTGAGGGAGAAACCAGACGCTCCTTTCTCTTCCACCCCACCTGCAATGGCCTCCTCATCTTCACCTAAGGCCCACCCCACAGCTCCACTTTCCAGAAGCCCCCGAAGCTTCTTCACCTCTGTTCTGGCAGCCAGTCCTCAGCGGTACCCTGCAGCTGGGGTTTTACTAAAATAAAAGAGTATGGTAGCCCCTTCATATCCGTGGGTTCCGCATCCCAAGATTCAACTAGACTTGGATGGAAAATATGCAAAATAAAAAATTCCAGAAAGTTCCAAAAGAGCAAAACTTGAATTTGCCATGTGCTAAAAATTATATGCATTGTATGTACAATTGTTTACATAGCATTTACATTGTATTTGGTATTATAAGTAATCTAGAGATGATTTAAAGTATTAAGGGAAGATGTGTATAAGTTATATGCAAATACTACACCATTCTATACAAAGGACTTGAGCATCCCTGGATTTGGGTATCTGCATGGGTGCTGGAACAAGTCCCCTGTGGATACCAAGGGACAACTGTAATTTTTACTTTAAACAATGGTGTTTGGGAATAACATGCTGTTAGCTTTTATTATCTAATGAATCTATTGCTGGTCCTGGTTGAAATTGAAGATGAAAGGGTGGAGGGGGAAGACAGAATTCCCAAACTGCTGTGTGTTTGCTGTAAAGATGGCAGAATTAGAAAACAAGAAAGGAACGCTGGTTTCTAAAAGCCAGGCAAGCGAAATCTGGAAGTTTGATAGCAGACCAGCAGGGTGGAAGAGAAATGGCGTTGCCTAGGAGCTCAAGTAGGCCCCAGGAGTTTGTGTGTGAGTTGGTGGCCATGGGTGAGCAAGGGCAAGAGGGCTGGAGTTCATGACAGACGGTGCTAGCCCAATAGCTGTCCTCTTAATCCCCACTTCGCCCCTCTTACACGTTCACACGTGATCCTCTGTCCCTTCTGCTTAGCCCACCCACTGGAAACTACCAAGAGCATGTGTACCGAATTTCCTGACAGTTTCTATTTTAAATGTCTGTTCTACTGGCCCTACAGACAATAGTAGCAAAAGCCAGAGTGCTGGGCCCTGGCACCAGACTGCTCAGTTTTGAATCCCAGCTTTGCCACATAGTAAGTGAGTGACTTTCCTTAACCTTCTAAATCTCAGTTTCTCACTTATAAATCAGCCGTAATAGTAGTACATTGGGATTTTGTGAGAATTAAAAGTGCTGATATGATAAATAGCTTAAAATAGCATCTATCTCTGCGAATATCTAATAGTATCCAATAGTAATAGTAAGCCCTCAATAATACTAAATTTATTTTACTCATAATTGTCATTACTGCAGCAGTAGATACTTTACATATATTACCTGTACTCTTTATGATAACCCAGGAAGGAATAAAGTATCTTAGAAATTGCAGAAGTTGGTGACAAAACAACATCTCCCAGATTGCCGCTTCTATCAAGAAAATGATGCAAAAACAACTGGTACATAATTTGCAAACTTCCTTGTATGATTTTAAGTCAGCCTTAGCCATTTCCCTGCTAAGAATCTGTAGTAGGTCTTCACAATTGAATCAATGCTGGTTAAGCCTTAGTAATGATCTGTTTTGACCTTGCAAGACTGCAAAGCTGTGACCTCAGGGGGGGAGGTAGGTGCTGTCTCAGCAACTTTAAACCTCCCTCCAGCATAATTCTTTTCACATTGCCCTGTGTTCACTGGTTTGCCTTTCCCAGGAGACTGAGCCAGGTCATAGTCACCTTTATATCCCCAGAGCCTGGCAAGGTCCACCTCCCAGTAGGTGCTCGAGAATCTTGGTTGAATGAATAAATTAATAAAAGTTAAAAGTGGAGAGATTTCAACTCAGCATAAACGTGGAAGCAAGGGAAGGAGGGAGGGAAGGAGGAAGGAAAAAAGAAAGGAAAGACTGGAGGAGGGAGGGAAGGAAGGAAGGGAGGAAGGAAGAGGGCAAAGCATTATGGAAGTGGTTATTTCTCTAATACAGCAGAGTTTATTTGCCCATCTATTATCTGGATTTAAAAGTCCCAACTCTAAGATGCTATGAATTATTGAACACCTATTAAGGACTTAGAGCTCCGATGGTTACCAGAAGAAAGGGAAAGTGAGAGTTTAGCAAATAGACATTAGACACAAAAGTTATCCTCTGGAGCTTACAATTTAATTGGGGAACTAAAATTAACACATGAAACAGTCAAAAGACAATACATCCTAGCATGTAATTAGGTTCTAATTTACTTGTTACAGACAAAATTGTAAGGTCAGAAGGGAGGAACTGTAGTGTGAGCTGGAGGAATCAGGGGAGACTTGTCGGAGATTTGAGACTTGGGCTGCCCCCTGGAAGGATAACAGGGAAGAGCAGCAATCTCAGTAAGGACAGAGGCAGACAGGAGTCTGTTCAGAGATCACTGAGACCAATTTGGCAGTGGAGAGAAGCGGGCAGGGTGGAGCCAAATCACTGGTGGCCTTGGAAGTCAGCCTAAGGCCTTTTTACAGGATGTGGTAGCACATAGAAGCAGCCAGGAGGATGTCTTGGGCAGGACTCACTTCCTAGTCTTTCTTTCTCTTCCCCGTGGATGAGAGTGACTTGCGTTGGCTAGAATCACCCTATGGGTGATGAATTTCCGAGAATGTGGCAGATGAAAGCGGTGGTGGCAGCAGCACCAGGCAGCTCATTCTAGTTCCCAGATGGTGCTAAATCTAGGCCAGGAAGCGTCACTATTTCCCCAAATTCTGTGACTTCACAAGTTGCCGGAAATGGGGTGGGGATGGGAATAAAGAGCTTTTCTCCACTGCCTCAGAGGGTGGTATTTTACAAGAGGCATATGTGCTGGCTTCGATCTGAGATGGCTTCCACGTGTGCGCCTCTTCTCATGAGTGATAAACCAATCAGAGGAGTATCCTCTTGGCAAGACAGCCCAATGCTGGCTGATACTACCTTCCATCTTTCTAGATCATTCTGATTTTACATAGATACGTAAGTATGTGTTTTTTCTATCTATCTTCTCTGAAGATAGATCCTAAACACGCTTGATGGAGTATATAATACTGGCTTTCCACGAAAATGAATTCACCACAAAATTTGAGCTATCACTATAACACCCTGTAATATCAGAACAATAACTGCTTGGAGCCATTGCGATATTTATAAAGTATCAGAGCTTTAACAAAATGAAAACATGACATAAAAGAAATGCCCTTCAATTTTTATGCAAATTTCTCGATTTGAATAAAATAAACATTAAGTTTACATATGCAAATTAATTCTAACTAGCCATGTTTTCATACTTAGTTATTAACCACAGTTTTCTTTTATGTCTCATTGAAATTAGCCCTACCATTTAAAAAATATTAACAAAAGAATGCTTTAAATGCTTTAAATTTTTATGCATTAATTATGAAATATTATCCAAATAAGAAAAAAACACATATATTTGAAAATATACTATAAAACAATAAAGAAATAATTTTTTGGAACTAATTTTGTGTTAATTTGAGATTTTACTAGAGATCAGAGAAACCATGTGTATTTGTGCCTATCTCTGTTATGTATCTGTGATCCTGCTGTGTTTGTCTATGCCTCCATCCTTAGACTAAGTTTTAGGATGATTTCTCATGAGAACATTAAAAAGGATCTTCCACCAATGAATAGAGTAGCAAGAAAATGTTTGGGGGGAAATACTGAGAAGCAAGTCTGATCTTTTGTTTTATATACCAATGAGTAATTATTGATATAACAGTTTTAATTAAGGTAACTTCCACAGCCTAAATACATTTCAAATCGCATTTTCAACAAACATAAAGTAAGGGCCATTGCTTGCAAAATCCATTTTGCAGGTAGAAAAACTGATCGCAAGAATAAATGACTTGTTTAAAGACAGGTTGTCAGTAACAAAATCAAACCTAGCTGTCTTCACTTTTAGCTCAAAGTATTTCTCATTAACCCTCATTTATGTCCAGGACCCACTACTGGACAAGACCTCACTTTGCCCAGAGAAGGTCTCACAAGAGAAAAACAATGGATTTTAGGATATATCTCCCTATTATATACCCCCTCTTTTAATTTATATAGGAAATTAAACCACTGGTTCTTAACTATGGTTGATCATCAAAATCACCCATGAGACTTTAAAACATGCAATGATCAGGACCCACACCAGAGCCAATGAAATATAATCTCTGGAGGTGAAGTTCTTTAAGACTTCTTTTTCAAGAAAAATAACATATGTTTACTAATCAACTGCCTGACACACTTCCATATTGCTTTTTATTTCCTGTTTGGAAATGTCCCGAATCTCATACTCCTCTTTATTTATTATATTTTTTGTCATTTCCATTGTCTACATTTTCTGTCCCTTTAATCTTTTTAAAAAGCTCCCCACCCCAAAGAAGTTTGATGATCTTGAAGACTGGGAAAGGAGATGATATTAAAAAATTTCTAAAACTCTCTGTTTTAGAATGAAAGAATGAAAGGAAAATCATTTACTGTGGAGGTGTCTTATCATTTCATCAGCATTTTTGGAGATGGTTGTTGGGAAAGAAGATTCACAGATGAAACAACACAAAGGAAAACACATACAAAGAAGAGATCATTCGTACCGAGGAAGAAATAGACCCAGCTATGCTAGCTCATGTTCAAGTGTTACCCTGCGACCTGTTTTAATTCTCTAAATGGTACTCTTAAATGAAAAAAATAAAAAAGGTCTTTACAGGGAAGAATGGCCATCACTGAGGTTTCTTTTACCCTCTTTGTTGCACACAGTTCTATTAACCAGGGTTAGAATAGGATTCATCCAAAAACCTAATATGATGAAACAAAACAACAAAATTACAAATCTACCATTCCTCCAGAATGCTTGGTAGAGAATCTGAATTAACCCAACATTGTGATAAATTGGCAATAACGATGTTTACTGTTTCATACAATGTATTTAACAGTAAACATATTCTGAATATAATTTTTAAATTTATTTTTTTATTCAGGTAACACTGGTTTATAACATTATATAAGTTTCACGTGTACAACATTATATTTCTACTTCTATATACACTACAGCTGGCTCACCACCCAGAATTTAGTTTCCATCCATCATCATACAGCTGATTCCCTTTACCTATTTCACCCTCCCCCCGAATATAATTTTTTTTGAAAAATCGAAGAAGTCATATCTTTAGTTCTCATTGGGCAATTCTTTAGGTACAAATGTACCCACACAAAGCTGGCATGAAGTGACTAAGCAGAAATGCCTGTGTTTTATCTGCCCTTTCCATCACCACAGCAAGCAGAGGACACAGTTGACAGAGAGTGCATACGTGTACTCATATTCATTTAAGAATAGGTGCTGATTTTGCGTCAGGCACTGTGCTAGGCAATGGATTTACGGCTGTGAGCATAAGTTTTGGTCCCTGCCTTTCTAATACTTACATTCTAACTACAGAGACAGAGAACCATGGCATTCAAACTGATAGTGGAAAAAAGCAAAGCCACTGACTTAGTCTGCTCAGGCTGCTATCACAGAATACCACGACTGGGGGAGCTTAAACAACATTTATTTCTCTCAGTTCTGGAGGCTGAAGTCCAAGATTAAGGCTTTGGCAAAACTGGTGTCTGGTGGGGCCCTCTTCCTGGTTTGCAAACAGCTGTCTTCCCCTTGTATCCTCACATGGCCGAGAGAACAAGCTCTAGTCTCTTCCTATAAGGACACTAACCCAGCACGGCAGGGTGAGGGCCGGGGAACTCCATCCTCATGACCTTATCTAAACATAATTACATCCCAAATCCACCTCCTGATACCGTCCACTGGGGGTTAGGTTTCAACACATAAATTTTGGAGGGACAAACACGAAGTCCTTAACAGCCATCTAGACCTGTGTTATCCAACAAGATAGCCACTAGCCACGTGTAGCTACTGAGCTCTTGAAGGGAGGTTCATCCATATTGAGATGTCCTGTAGTGTAAATTATACAGCAGATTTCAAAGATTTAGCAGGGAAAAAAAAAAAAAACACTATGGAAAATACCTCATGAATAATTTCTTATATTGTTACCTGTTGAAATGATAATATTTTGGATATATTGGGTTAAATAAAAATATTACAATTTATTTTGCTAGTTTATTTTTACGTTTCTTTAATGTAGCTATTAGAAAAATTAAAATTACTTCTGAGGCCCACACTTACGTCCTGCATCATATTTCTGTAAGACAGCAGTGGTCTAGCCCCATGGTTCTCAAATGGAGGCGATTTTAGCAGACCAGCTCAGATCACTCTTTCAGACCCCTGGTTGTCACATGTCACCAGCATGTTCATGAGTAAGAACTAGAGGGTTCTCTCAGAACCCTGAATAGATGGTTTGAAGTTTAAGGCACATACTTATGGGTCTGAGTATCCACAACAAATATTCACAACAGATCCCCTTAGGTCTCATGTTAAAGAACTTATTGCTTATAATTCTGACTAGATGGAACCTTCCATAATAAAGATTTTAGAGTTCAAAATGAACCACATGTGGTAAATGGTTCATCTCAGCGAAGTTTATTTCTGCCTGAATGTGCCATATGTTTTAGAGAAGTTAAGAGATTTGGCTGAAATCAGTCCCAACCCTGTAACATTCTGATAATTGCTTTTCTTTTGAAGGTGTGCCTGATTTCAACTGATTTACTTGCCATGTGTTTTTTTCTTACTGCCAGGCAATAAAGAGTTCTGATTATTTCAGCTTTCTGGATGTTTGGATTTTTAGCAAGGAAGTGTAACCATACTTGGATGCGACGCATGACATATTTGAAGCTGTAGGATCAAAGGGTTTTGGGACTTGGGCTAAATATTTAGAACCCCTACTTCTCTATTTCCATCCTGATGCAAGAGAGAAGCCCAGTGCTTATCCCTGAAGTTCTTCAAAAATAACAGTAGGGGGCTTCCCTGGTGGCGCAGTGGTTGACAATTTGCCTGCCAATGCAGGGGACACGGGTTCGAGTCCTGGTCTGGGAAGATCCCACATGCCGCGGAGCGACTGGGCCCGTGAGCCACAGTTACTGAGCCTGCGCGTCTGGAGCCTGTGCTCCGCAACAAGAGAGGCCGCGATAGTGAGAGGCCCGCGCACCGCGATGAAGAGTGGCCCCCGCTTGCCGCAACTAGAGAGAGCCCTCGCACAGAAACGAAGACCCAACACAGCCATAAATAAATAAATAAAATAAAATTAAAAAAAATAACAGTAGGAAAATGAGTTTCCTTCCTTTGTCCCCAGGGATGGAAACCTACTCCCCACCTTCCCCACTCCAGTGTCTCATCTGAAAACTCTACTTTGTTCCTCCAGATCCACAGGCCCTGCTCACCTGAACCTCTCCTTCTCAAAGTGCAACCGTTGCTTTGAGATTTAAATAAATAAAGTTTTCTCATGCATGCATTAGCATTTTTACATCCAGGCCACCTCGGATTATTTCTTTTTTTAAAAATTAATTAATTCAGTAATTTTTTTGTTTGTTTGTGTTGGGTCTTCGTTGCTGCGTGGGGGCTACTCTTTGTTGTGTGGGTTTCTCATTGCGGTGGCTTTTCTTGCTGCGGAACACAGGCTCTAGGTGCACAGCCTTCAGTAGTTGTGGCCCACGGGCTCGGGAGTTTTGGCTCGTGGGCTCTAGAGCGCAGGCTCAGTAGTTGTGGTGCACGGGCTTAGTTGTTCTGCAGCACATGGGATCTTCCCAGACCAGGGCTTGAACCCGTGTCCCCTGCATTGGCAGGCGGATTCTTAACCACTGCGCCACCAGGGAAGTCCCCCGATTATTGCTTAAACAGGCACAAAGTGGTGTGCCCTTATAGTCACAGTCTTCAAAATTTAGGCAAAAATGAGGCTCTACTTGGAAGCAAAAGCAAATTGGTTAGTGATCGGGTGAAAGAAAATTATCTTGTCATAGAAACCACTTGAGGAAGACCAGGACTGGTCTACAAATACTGTGCTGCATCATTAAACCGCAGGAAGAAAAAAAAAAGGAAACCACATTACTTTACATAACTTTCAAACCTCATGTAACCTCCCAGGCCCTCCCCCTTAGTCAGATGCATCATCTGCCTCTAAAGCACAATAATTTTCCAGAGTAAAACACATCGAGGAAAAGTTCCTATACTTTGGATTAAAAATACACATAACTCATTTATATTCTAGGTGACGTATGACTATGTTGAACAGCAGGGAGAATAGCATATTGAGTTGGCATATGTCACAAATACTCCAGTTCTCCTTCTGGGTACTTGGTAGAACTGCATTTTCCCACCCATTTGAATTTAGACACAGCCATGTGAAGATGGCTAAAAAAATACGAGCAGAAGTGATGAGTGTCACTTCCGGTCAGCTTTGAGAGGAAGTGCTCATGGCAGGGTGTATCAGCTCGGATCTTGAGTGAATTAGATAACCAGAGTTCTTCTGAAGACCTAACTTTGAAGATGTAGCCTGTGATGTTAAGTCCTGGAGACTTGGGTTTTTTCATTACTACAGCATCTATCTATTCTGACTAATAAACACATCACTTAGAATCTAGTATCTTATTTTTACCTTCTGTGTCTTCTCAAAATATCACTTACTTTCTCCCAGCGTAACAGAGGAAAGAGAATTCTAAAAACAGACTTAAAAAGAATCACTACAAAGAAAAAAGTATATTTAAAGCACAGAAAGTATACTATGAGGGAAGAAGAGGGTGATCGTCTGACAATAGATATTGTTGCTGCAGTGGTGTGTGTTTTGATTTCATAGTGCCACTTCGCTGTGTTGAGCACAGTGATTTGGCTCCATCTTTTCCCCAGGCCAATTCAACAGTGTTACCACAGAATGATTTTTAGTGGGTAGTTCTTCCATGCCCTGCTTTTGGTTGCAGCTAGTTTTCCATCATGTTTTGATGTTTGTGGTCCTTAGTTGACTCTGTTAGGATGGAGACTACCAACGTGAAGAACACCTGCAGTGTCTGAGGCTCGGCGTCTAACTTTTCATGTGCTTTTTTTTCAATTCTCCCACTGTGTACTAACCACAAGTATGCAAGCTAGAAGACTGAATACTAATCAAAAGGGAAAACTGGGTTGGTTGTGGCTTAAGGTGTTAGTAGGAAATTCCTCCAGCTGCTGGGGCATTTGTTGAACACATGACTACTGCTGGCAATGGCCGATGCGCTACACCAGCTGACTACCAATAACTGGGAAGTTTAGTTATTTTCCTTTTTTATTTCCACTTAATTTGCAGTTTTATCAAAATGAAATGTGTACTTAATTTTTAAAAATCAAACAGTTCTACACAGCCTGTAATGAAAACCTCTATCCGTCCCGACCCCAGATTTACACTCCTTGGATGTCCATTTTAAAATCCATTCACTGCTTTTGTCGTCATGTTTCTAAACAACCTGCTTCTCTTGTGTTGCTTGCTTTTTCAGATTTACATAGATGTAATGATTTCCCACTGTAGAACACAAAAACTTCACTTTACTGCATTAACATCCTCCTGTAGATATACAGGCACACATACGCATAGTATCAATTCATTTTTGCTGTGTAACAAATCATCCCAAAATGTACTGGCTTAAACCAGCCATTTACGTACTCACGATTCTGTGGATCAGCCGTTTGAACTGGACTGGGCTGGGCAATTCTGGTCTTGGCTGAGCTCATGGTCAGCTGTGGTCAGTTACTGGGGTGGCTGGGGGCGGGCTGGCTCACCAGAGTGGCCTCAGCTAGGGTGGCTCTTCCATTCTCCACGTGGTCTTCCATCCCGTAGCAGGTGAGGCCAGGCATGTTCACACAGAGGATGGGCAGGGTCCTGAGGGTCCAAGTGGAAGCACATGCAGCTTCCTGAGGCCCAGGCTCAGAACTGGCTTTCTGGTACTCCCACTTCATTCTCTCACAAGGCCAGCTGGATTTGAGTAGAAGAGGAATAGACTCCACCTCTTGATGGGAGATGCTATAAAGTCTCATTGTGAAGGATACAGGGAGAAGAAAATTGTGGCCATTTTTGCAATCTGCTACACACAAGTAGTATATGTACACATAGGTACTTTCCCTCGTCACCATTCTCTTTACATAGACATATCATATGTCACCAGTCAGAGTTAAATGAGTATTTAATATTGACCCTATTATAATGATGGACGTTTACTTATAACTATATCTCATAGTGAACTAGGATTATATTTTCTTTCTTACATGAGGATTTTTGCTCTGATCCTCAGAGTAAATAATTGTCTTGTTTTGAGTTGTTTGCCAAAGCTTTTCTATGTGCTTGCCAGTTATTCAGCTCCAAACTCTGCAGTAAGTATACATTTCCTAAGAACAACAGATGAATGATCAATTTCTTCCCCCACCCCCTTGGAGTCATCCCTCTGGAGCCCTCCATCCTTCTATTCAATCTGGACTTGGTCTTCTCTGGCCCTGTTGCATAGTAATCACTCTGAGGTTCCCTTGGCTACTTTCTTCTGTAGAACGCCCTGTTTCTTGTCTACTGGTGTCCTCTTTCTTTCTCCTTATTTTGGAGGGTATTCTCTAGTAGGTTCCTGGAAAAGGGTGCATAGGCGGCAACTTTTTGAGACTTTGAATGTTTGAAATGCTACCCCACCTGCAGACCTAACAGCGTGGATGGAAATTCTAAGGTGGAAATTATTTTCTTCAGAATTGTTAAGGCACTGCTTTTCTACTTCCAATATTATTTTTAAGACCTCTGAGACCTTCTGATGCCTGATCCTTTGTCCGTAATCAGGTTTTCTTCTCTAGAATTTTTTAGAATCATCTCTGTTACTGGACTTCTGGGGAAAAAAAGACAATGATATATCTCAGTGGGGCTCCTTTTTCATTCATCTAATTGCATGTTGACTCAATCTAATAACTTTTCTACTTATTGTGGGACTTCTATTGGATATCCTTTACAGATTATTTTTTTTAATCTTATTTTCTCTTATTTTAAAAACTGTTTTCATTTGTTTTACTTTTACGAAGGTTTTTGTTGTTGGTGGTGGTGGTGGTTTTTAGCTTCTTTGTCAATAAGTTTACTGTCTTTATCTGAAAAATCTTCATAGACAATTGTGGTTTGATTTATCTCTCAGTGGTCCACTCCTGAGCTCTGAGGCAGCTTGCCTTCTGAGCTACTTGATCTTTCTTCTGAGCAAGAGACATTCTGGAACAGTTCCAACTCTTTTTTTTTTAACTTCTTTCTTAGGCTTCTTCTGATAGGCCGGATTCTCTCATACAGTAGTATAGTTTTTGTGTACATCTCCTCCATCATGTCTGAAGCTATGTTGTTCTTCATGTATTGAGAGAATTGTTTCTTGTTAGCATCTTCATCATCTTCCATAAGGTAACTCATATCATCTGCAACGTTCTGAGCCACAATGTGCTTCTGAGGTACTTCTGCTTTGAATTCCCTGCTTTCTGAATCGTAACCAGGGAACAATTTGGTACTGTGAGGCATTGATAAGCCTCCATCCACAACTCCCCTCAGAGCCCCAAAAACTTTACTTCCAGTGGTAGTTCTGGCAAAATTTTAGTTCAAATAGCAGGTGAAGGTAGCAAGCTGACCATCAAAGCTTTCCTCATTGTATTTATATCTTGTCCCTGCAAAACCAACTGAGAAGCCTGCGGGCCAGCAGGAGGCCAGGACAATATGCCGCAGCATATCTGTCAGGCCAACCGTCACACCATGCTTTGGGAGTTCATGATCATTATCTTCGCAGACTATCATATGCCCTTCTATTCAGGCATAAGAGATTTGACAAATGATATCTCTGTTGGTTACATGGATGATCATTCTTTATTTGGTTGTGTTGTACTTAACTTTTGTCCTGGATTACCAAGTGTTTCTGAGCATAGCAATCAATTTTACCCTCTTGTTTTCTTTTAAATTTTACTTGGTATCTCTTAAAGTAAGACCTATTCTTGATATCTTTAACAGAGATCCATGTTGATGGGTTGCCATTGACCTCTTTTTTGGAGTCTTTAAAACTTTATTTCTCTACCATTCTATTTAATATTTATTTATTCTGTTATATTTTTAAATTCTAAGAGTGCTTTAAGTCTCGTGAATGTTCCTCTTCAAGAGCACTCTGTTCTTGTTTCGTGGATGCAATATCTTCTCTTATTTCTCTGAGAGTTTTGTTTGTTTTTTACATTTTCTTCTGCTCCCTGAATGGTCTCTTCCCTCTGTGGTGTTTATTAATTTTGAACTTTGCCTTTATGTTAGATATTTCCTTCAAATATCTGTTACTCCTTGACTGTCCATTTTCAAGAGAAGTCCTAAAAAGTTAGTGGCAGAAGTCCTAAAAAGTTCCTGTCTGAGGAATGAAAGTGTATGTGTGGGATTTGCAACAAATGAGATTCACTGTAGGGTGATCAGGTATTTTGTTGGGCTCCCCCAACAGTCTGTGTCTGCACTAGTTTTCTATTGCAATGGTAACAAATTACCACAAACTTGGCTGCTTAAAGCAACACAAATTTACTATCTTACAGTTCTGGAGGTCAGATGTCTGATTCTGTCTTGCTGGGCTAAAATTAGGTTGTCGGCAGGGCTGCATTCCTTTCTGGAGCCTCCAGGGAAGAGTCCATTTCCTTCCCTTTTCCAGGTTCTGGAAGCCACTTGTATTCCTTGACCTTTGGCCCTCTTCTTCCCTCTTCAAAGCCAGCAACAGTGGGTCAAGTCTTTTTCATATCACATCACTCTGACCTCTTCTGCTTCTCTCTTCCACTTCTAAAGACCCTGGTGATGACACTGGCCCACCTGGATAACCCAGGATACTCTCCCTATTGTGGCTGGCTGATTAGCAACCTTAATTCCATCTGCTACCGTAACTCCCCTTTGCCATGTAACCTAACATAGTCACAGGCTTCAGGGATTCGGATGTGGACATCACCCTTACCACAGTTACCCCAGTACCTGTAGACACTGTCTCCTGGGCTGATCCATTTACCCAAAGAGGAAGGCTCCTTTCTCCTGCCAGTGCACATGCAGCATTCTGGGGCTCAAATGTTGCTGGCGGTGCCACTAGTTGGTCTGCAGATGCCCCTCTTAGCCTCCCTGGTTTCTATTTGTCACGAGTGCCCTCAGCTGTGTCCAGTATTCCCTTATCCAGAGCAGTCTCACTCAACCTCTTTTGAGAAGAAACCTTCAGTCTTGTACTGAGTTGAGAAGGTAAAGTCACTGGCAGTGCAGGATACCATGGGGAATCCAGGTCCAAGTATTCCTTAAACAGATTTTTAATCACTCCTCCTGGTGTCAGTCTTGCCCACACCCCTTTGGGGGCAGCTGGTGCCTCTACTGCGGAGACTCTTGGGGCCTCGGTGGCTCCATCAAACCTGAGTTTTGGCTTTGCTTCTTACAGGCTCTTGCCATTCAGCTTTCTCCTGTCTAGTAAGTCAGTTATTGCCCATCCATCTGCTTTCTGGCTTTCAAAATAGTGCTATTTCCTCTTTTGTTCCCATGGTCCTTATTGATGTGTGCTTTTTCATTCTCTGTCATCTTAGTGGGGCTTCGAGAGGGAATGGAGATTCGGTCATGTTTTGTTTTGTTTTGTTTTATCTGCCGTGTTTAGCTAGAAGTCCCTATGGTTTGTTTTTTGGGAGCACTAAGTAATTGTGAAACCAATTATACCCTTTGTGTTCTGTATGACAATCAGTTTCTATTAGTTTTCACTAAACACCAGTGACAAGAGTTCTGAAATTTTTGTGTTCCCTATGAAGGAAAAGAAAGGAAGTAAAGATGGCAATTACCAAGTGGCCATCTCAAAATAGTAATGTCAAAACAGGTTTCTTTGCCTCATCTAGAATAGGTGCTCAATAGGGCATTTGTATGAATTACATGCTGCCTAAAACGTACTCCAAGAATCAGGCAGGTCCAAGCTTTAATCCCAATATCTCTGAGCACAGGCCTGTGCAAACTGAGTTGTTGTTGAATAAATACTGATGAATTCATTAGCTGTTTTTCTTAAGTTGAAGCTAGAAAAGCAGCTCCTTCTCATTCTAAATGTCTGAAATGAAAAGTGAAAAGTACCACACCCTAATCAATTTCAATGAAGGCAAAATATTGAATTCCCTGGAATGCATCAAACAGAACTTTGATATTTTATATACTAGTGATACTGCCTGTAGTAAATCAGATAAATCATGTATAGAAGATGTAGATTTTATCACCTCCTAGTTATGTTATATTAATATGTCATTCTCTCTCCTCCTTCCCCCAAAGCATGCTATTTCATTAATTGTTTTACTTTCTCCTGATAACTTCTCTCTGAGGACTGAAAGCTTGGCCAACTACTGTTTTGACAATGCAGGCGAATGGGATGGAAACATCATCCAGTTAGAGGCAGAGTGGTGGTTACAATCTCAGTCTCCTTCTCTTAGCACTACGGCTCTTTTCACAAGTATTTGCTGCCCC
The DNA here is from genome assembly GCF_028021215.1 of Eschrichtius robustus. NCBI lineage: Eukaryota > Metazoa > Chordata > Mammalia > Artiodactyla > Eschrichtiidae > Eschrichtius > Eschrichtius robustus. The sequence goes on from NC_090835.1 coordinate 91,663,879, forward strand.
TTTGGGGGGCCTGTAGTTTGTTCCATGTAAATATAAGAGGTGCGGGGAGCTAGCAGGGGGTTACTAGGGGCCTCCGGGCAGCTAGCAGTTTGCTCAGACCAACAGCCAACACAGCTACGTGGCAGGCTCCAAATGAGGACTTTGGCTGCTCTCAGAAGGCTTCTTCTAGCCCTAGGCTAACGTCTCCACTGTGTTGGGCTTTCTTTGTTGACACCTAAGAGCAGCAGCTGCGTCCAGCACCACCGTGACACAGAAACTTGGTTGTGTTAGCGAGGCCGACCTCTGCTCTGAAATGCTCCTAATTAGCTGTTAATACATGACATCTTCACACACACACCTCAGTGCAAAGAACAGCCAGTTCAACCCATGCATAGAAAGCTGACGACAAAGGTGAGAAAGAATGAATGGTTATGATACATTTTGTTCTTTCAGGGTAAAAGAAAAATATTTGATGAATTGTATATTGTAGTACTTTGTTGTCCCATATTTATGATTCCAAACCTGAGATCTCATCTGGACTGCTGGGTGGCTTGGAAAACAGAAGAAAAGATATTTGTTTTTTTTTTTTTTTAAGTTTTTTTTTTTTAATAAACTTTTTTTTTTGGCTGCATTGGGTCTTCGTTGCTGTGCACGGGCTTTCTGTAGTCGCGGCGAGCAGGGACTACTCTTCGTTGCAGTGCGCGGGCTTCTCATGGCGGTGGCTTCTCTTGTTGCAGAGCACAGGCTCTAGGCACGCGGGCTTCAGTAGTTGTGGCACACGGGCTCAGTAGTTGTGGCTCGCGGGCTCTAGAGCGCAGGCTCAGTAGTTGTGGTGCACGGGCTTAGTTGCTCCACAGCATGTGGGATCTTCCCGGACCAGGGCTTGAACCCGTGTCCCCTGCATTGGCAGGTGTATTCTTAACTACTGCACCGCCAAGGAAGTCCTATATATCTTTTTAATCAGTTCTGCAAAGATTTAAAAGCAGATGAAGAGATACTTATTAAAACTTCAACTAGCTCTGTGACCTAGAGCTAGTTGAGCTAGTCTGTAGCACAATCTTTCTTCTCTTAGGACCTCAATGTTTCTCATTTATAAATAAAGGGATTGGATTCTTTATATATTGAACTAAGAGGTTTCTGTCAGTGTTAAAAACCTGAGATTCTAAGATAGGCAACTTTCCTGAAACGACAGGGAGGAAAGCCTTTGAAAAAGCACAACTCCCATTATATGAGGATTTGTTATATCCAACTCGGATTTAGCACCTTTATACACAGACAGGTGTTAGAAATTTGCAATGAATAAGAAATATGCGGAAAGATTTAGTAGAAAGAAACAGCATATTGTTGTTTTTTTTTTTTTAAATAGCAATATTGTTTTCTGAAGAGCTCTGTGCACTGGGAAATTGTCATCTAGTACCAAAGAAAATGTTTGTCGTATTTATGTTTCCATTTCATGATCTCAAGCACAACTTTGTAACTGTAACTGTGACTGGTCCACCTGTCAACTCCTGGGACCCAGAGATTTCTAACTCCACGGGGAAGACAGGAGAGTATTGGCTTCCACTGCACCTCTCAGCCCCACACAAAGTGTTTTATCATGTATCAACTCATGCAGGACTCATTTCCTACAGTCAGAAAGACACAACTTGAAAGAACTTTTTTTGCAGACATTTTGAAAGCTAAACTTCTCTTTTGTGGGTGGTAGATGAAAGTTCAGTGTTTGATTACCCATGGCCTTATAGCTAAGATGAATATTCCACTCCGCTTCAGCCCAGTTTCAGAGGGTATAACCAATTTTCCCGATGGAGAGTGGATTAAATTTGCAGATAAAACGTGCCGAGGCAAGAGAACTGGCCTAGGAGCCTCAAGGAAGGAGAGTTCAGAACCTAACTAACGAGGTGGGTGGTCTAGGGAGAGTCACTTTCCTTCCTGGAGCTCAGTTTCTCTACTGTATGTAATGCCCACGTCACTGCATTCTCAACAAGAACCTTCTCGGGTAGGTCGTTTTGTGCAATCATGCCAGCCTGGAATTTTTTTGCTCCTTTCTTTCAAATTCCTGGGAATGTCTTAAAAAGGAGAGGTACTATCACTCCAAAGTGATTTTAATATGTCAATCTTGTTTGAGGCCTGTTGTTAATTCTCCAGATCTTGCTCTTTTTTATGACTATATTCAGTTAGGATTAGGTTTGGCCGTGAATAATGGAACCCTAAATAATGAAGACCTGCACAAGGCAAATGTCTTACTTCTCTTTCATGTAAGAGAAGCCTGGGGACTTCCTGGTGGTCCAGTGGCTAAGACTCCACGCTCCCAATGCCGGGGGCCTGGGTTTGATCCCTGGTCAGGGAACTAGATCCCACATGCCGCAACTAAGAGTTCGCATGCCGCAACTGAAGATCCTGCACGTGGCAACAAAGATCCCATGTGCTGCAACTAAGACCCGGTGCAGCCAAATAAATCAATCAATAATTTTTAAATAAATAAATAAATAAAAGAAGACTGGGGGCAGGTATCTAGAAATGCATCAGCAGAAAATCATCACAGACGCAGGCTCTGTCTTGCTATACTGACAGTTTTAGCATAGGGATCACACCTCATAGTCTAAGATGGTCCCTCAAGCTTCATCCATTATTTTGACATCCCTCCCCACTGGAAAGGAGAGAGGGCTTAAAAGGGAGCACCTTCTTGCTTTAAAAATCACTTCTGGAAGTTACATGTGGCACTTCTACTTACATCTCACTGACCAGAACTTAGTCACGTGGCCACAGCTAGCTGCAAGGGAGGCTGCAACAATGTAGTCTTCAATCCAGGCAGCCATGGGCACAGCTAAATGACAGGGTTATGGAGATGAGCACTAGGGTCTGACCCAGATCAAATATCCTCCAGAATTCTTTCACTCTCAAATAGTCGTGAGCTATTCCTCTGGAAAGGCTATAAGATTAAATTAGGAAGTACTATCTCAGGAAGGACAAAGAGGCTATAAGATGGATAAAAGATAGCCTCAAGATACACTAGACTGTTTCAATAATGTCTTAACACATCCATGCGGAATGTGTTAACCTATCAGAGAGATGCAAGGGGTGTGGTGGTTATGGGTTAACTAGAAAAGTTTCCATGGATAAATTTTATCCAAAATCAAAGAGATGGGAAAGATATAATTTGGCAGGACAAAGAGGTGGGCTGTTTCAGGAAAGAGTGCAGTTGCTCTTTGGCAAAACCATAAAGTGAAGAATGTTCTCTTCAGTTCCCCTCTATTCTCACCTCTATATACTTTCCTCTCTTTCAACACTATTCCCTTTCCATAAGCATGCAATGGTGTGGGCATTTGTGTGTGTGCACACACATAAACATACACACACATGCCCACACACAAAGGTGTACACTAATATTTTACTGAACCATAATTTAAGAGGAAAAAACCAAATCTGCTAAACTAATTAACTCTTACCTAACTTGCTACCATCCCAGGAGTACTGTACAAATTAAATTAAAATTAAAGTACCTGGCAGTGACCGTTGCTTCAATTCTGGGCAATAAATGCCCTAGGGACTGTTACTTACAGACCCTATGAGGATGAAAAAATATACCCTCAAAGAGGTTATACTCCAGTAGAGAGCCATGAACATTCCTTCCAAGAAAAACATGCAGTATGATCTTTTATTCAAACTGTTATGAGGGCACCGGGAAAGCAGAGTTTAATCCCAGCTTGAGAGGAGGATGATGAGAAATGGGTAATACTTTGTAGGTAGAATTAGACCTGGTTGAAAGGAGGACATGTCAGATGGAAGGACCAGCCTGAGAAGAGGATGGAGATGGGCGACAGTGAGTAGCCTACGTGATGGAAGGAAAGGTACCAGGGAGGGCACAATGAGACTTGCAGCTGAAAGTACAGTTTGAGATCTTATCATGAAGGGACTTGGAACTTTAACAATAAAAGAAATGGACAATACAAGAAAGTTAGAAAGTACCCTGATGAAAGCTCTTCTATAAGAAATGTCATCTGGAGGCAGCACATAGACTGAAGGGTGAAAAGAAGTGATCCAGGCAGAGCAACTTGGAGACCAGCTTAAGTCCAGATAAGAAGTAACAGAGAGCTGAATAAAGTTAGTGGGAATTGAGAAGACAATGTATCACTAATGGTGAAATTTCACATGAAAATCAGGTGGGATATATGCGGGAGGGAGCCCTTCTAGGCACTTCTCAGGTAACACCATGTGAGTTTCCACATTTCCCAATGGTATGTGCGACCCCTGAGCCCAAGTGCAGAGAGGCAGAGGGAGGGGGAGGCGGGGGGGTTGGCAGAGGAGAGGGGAAGGCAGGGGAACCTTAATAAACCAAAAGGTAAGAAGAGAAAATGGAATCATAGACTTTCAGAGGTGAAGGGGCCCTACAACAAGGTTCACATTTTTTACAGATGAAGAAACAGATTCGGGGACACAGTGGTAGCCCAAGACCTGTGGGACTTGCCCTCCCTGGTGTCTTAGCAGGAGAGAGATATTATCTATCTGAAAACACAATATGGAAAGTCATAAGACAAATGACAAACTGGGGAAAATATCTGCAACATACATCACAGGTAAATGGTTAATATCAACTAATAAAAAGCACCTAGATAACAGGAATGAAAAGATTAAGCGCCCAACAGAAAATGGGCAAAGAGACATGAACTGTCAGTTCATACACACAAAAACTATAAATGGCCCTTAAGCACATGAAAAGATACTCAACCTTACTCAAAATAAGACAGAGGCACATTAAAACTGCCCTGAGTACAATTTCTTACCTCCCAATCAAAAGTTGGACAACACGACTGGTGAAGCGGTGGAGAAATGGACACTCATGTTTTGCTGATGAAGGTGGGAAGTGGTACAACCCACAGGAAGGGTAATGTGGTGATTTCCATCAAAATTACTGATGCATTTATCCTTTGACCCAGCAATCCTATTTGTGGGTATTTACATAGAACTTGCACATGTGGAAAAGACAGAGACATGCACATGTGGTTACTAATTGCAGCATTATCTGTAATAGTAAAAGACTGAAAACAAGCCAACTGCCAGCATAAGGAACTGGTTCCAGAAACAGTGCAAGAGTTTCACAGTAGAATTCTACGCAGCTGTAAAAAGGAGAGAGATTCTTTACGTCTTGATATAGAATAAGCTCCAGAGTACATTGTTAGGGAAGAAAAAGTATGTTGTAGAACACGCATAAAGTATGTTATTTTTTGTGTCAAAAAGGGGAGAAACAAGATACATATTTGTACTTGTCCCTGCAAAAAAGAAATACTGGAAAGATACATAAGAAACTAATAAAAAAATTGTTTGTCTATAAAAGGAGAGGTTGTGGGGTAAATGAGAACAGAAATCAAAGCTAGATAGCTCAGTATATATCTTTTTATTTCATTTTGATTTTTTTTTACCATGTAAACATGTTTACAGTAGAAAAAAACACATTATAAATCTTCAAAAATGGCAATTGTGACAAACATGTAATTGAGCCATTCATGGTATTATCACAGCCAGGAAAGATCTGACCTAATCACAAAAGTCAGGGAAGCCTTCCTGGAGGAAGTAGCTCTTCAGTTGAGATCTGAAGAATGAATAGAAGCTAATGGGTTCAGAGAGCAGGGAACATTATAATCAGATAGGGAAACCTGTGCAAAGGCCCTGTGATGGGAAGGGGAAAAGTGCTTATGAAGAATTGAAAGCAAGCAGAATAGCAAAGCCAGCTTTGAGATGAGGCTAGACCAATAAGTGCAGGCTAGACCATGTGGGGTTGTGGGCCACGCTGAGAAATGTTTTTTTCTCCTAAGAGCAATGAGATGCTGTTGAAAGGTTTTAAGCAGGTGGGCAGGAGGAGGTCCAGGGGAGTTTGTGCTTTCTTCAGGGGAATATTCATAGTCACTGAAGATTACAGAGGAAAAAGTGTGGTGTGATCACTACACTTGTTCTTAGAAAGAACTGTTGGCCCATCCATCTCCCCAATTCACCAGTAAAATCACACGTAATGCTTTGCTAACAACAGTCTACGTATTTCAGTTATGATCCATCAGTTGCTATTTGCCAAAAACATTACACAAATTGCACAAAGGATAAAGTTATTATAGTCTAATTTACATTGGAACATATCTTCGTTTCTAGGCAACATCACTGCACTGGATAATGATGGTTCCGACCCTCAGAATCTCTCACAATCTGGTAAGTGAAATGAATGAGGGAACCAATTTCTATGTGTTCAGGCCAGTATCTCACCCTATTAGATCCAGCCTGGGAATAAAACCCATTTTTAATGCACCATTTGATAAGAACGCTTAACCTCAGTATGTGTTGTAATCAGAGAGATAATTAGAACTTCACTAGAACCTCTTAAATCTAGAAATACATTTGAAATTCACCTAGAATGAAAATTGCACTACCTAAGACTAATCCAAGATATTTTTCCTTCCAACTCTACCTTGCTTTCCCCGCCATCCCAAAGCTTTTGCAGTCTAAGAAGTGTGAAAAAAGAATTTTATAGATAGTGCATATCACAGAGGGCTAATGGATTCAGTTGAAAATTGCTTTATATGTTTATGGCAAAGATGCTTATGGGGAAGATACTGGAGGTGGCCTATCAGGGCAGACAGGCCCTACATGTCTGTGATCCAGATGAGTAACCACAGGGGAATGGAATCTCGGCTGTAACTTGGATTTTCAGAGTCCACATCATCCAAGGTGTACCTGAAAAAGCCGTGTGGCTGACGGGTCTTGGTGCTCCGCCTGCTGTCAGACCTGTGCCTCTGAGGTGGGAGAGCCGAGTTCAGGACACTGGTCCACCAGAGACCTCCCAGCTCCACGTAATATCAAATGGCAAAAGCTCTCCCAGAGATCTCCATCTCAACGCTAAGACCCAGCTCCACTCAACGACCAGCAAGCTACACTGTCGGACACCCTATGCGAAATAACTAGCAAGACAGGAACACAACCCCACCCATTAGCAGAGAGGCTGCTTAAAATCATAATAATGTCACAAACACCCCAAAACACACCACCAGACATGGTCCTGCCCACCAGAAAGACAAGATCCAGCCTCATCCATAGGCACCAGTCCCCTCCACCAGGAATCCTACGCAACCCACTGAACCAACCTTAGCCACTGGGGGCAGATACCAAAAACAATGGGAGCTATGAACTTGCAGCCTGCGAAAAGGAGACCCCAAACACAGTAAGATAAGCAAAATGAGAAGACAGAGAAACACACAGCAGATGAAGGAGCAAGGTAAAAACCCAACAGACCAAACAAATGAAGAGGAAATAGGCAGTCTACCTGAAAAAGAATTCAGAATAATGATAGTAAAGATGACCCAAAATCTTGGAAATAGAATGGAGAAAATACAAGAAACATTTAACAAGGACCTAGAAGAACGAAAGAGCAAACAAACAATGATGAACAATACAATAAATGAAATTAAAAATTCTCTAGAAGGGATCAATAGCAGAATAACTGAGGCAGAAGAACAGATAAATAACCTGGAAGATAAAATAGAGGAAATAACTGCTGCTGAGCGGAATAAAGAAAAAAGAATGAAAAGAATTGAGGACACTCTCAGAGACCTCTGGGACAACATTAAACACACCAACATTCGAATTATAGGGGTCCCAGAAGGAGAAGAGAAAAAGAAAGGGTCTGAGAAAATATTTGAAGAGATTATAGTTGAAAACTTCCCTAACATGGGAAAGGAAATAGTCAATCAAATCCAGAGAGCGCAGACAGTCCCATACAGGATAAATCCAAGGAGAAACATGCCAAGACACATATTAATCAAACTATCAAAAATTAAATTCAAAGAAAAAATATTAAAAGCAGCAAGGGAAAAGCAACAAATAACACACAAGGGAATCCCCATAACATTAACAGCTGATCTTTCAGCAGAAACTATGCAAGCCACAAGGGAGTGGCAGGACATATTTAAAGTGATGAAGGGGAAAAACCTACAACCAAGATTACTCTACCCAGCAAGGATCTCATTCGGATTTGACGGAGAAATTAAAACCTTTACAGACATGCAAAAGCTGAGAGAATTCAGCACCACCAAACCAGCTCTACAACAAATGCTAAAGGAACTTCTCTAGGCAGGAAACACAAGAGAAGGAAAAGACCTACAATAACAAACCCAAAACAATTAAGAAAATGGTAATAGGAACATACATATCAATAATTATCTTAAACGTAAATGGATTAAATGCTCCAACCAAAAGTCATAGACTGCCTGAATGGATAGAAAAACAAGACCTGTATATATGCTGTCTACAAGAGACCCACTTCAGACCTAGGGACACATACAGACTGAAAGTGAGGGGATGGAAAAAGGTATTCCATGCAAATGGAAATCAAAAGAAAGCTGGAGTAGCAATTCTCATATCAGACAAAATAGACTTTAAAATAAAGACGATTACAAGAGACAAAGAAGGACACTATATAATGATCAAGGGATCGATCCAAGAGGAAGGTATAACAATTGTAAATATTTATGCACCCAACATAGGAGCACCTCAATACATAAGGCAAATACTAACAGCCATTAAAGGGAAATCGACAGTAACACAATCATAGTAGGGGACTTTAACACCCCGCTTTCAGCAATGGACAGATCATCCAAAATGAAAATAAATAAGGAAACACAAGCTTTAAATGATACATTAAACAAGATGGACTTAATTGATATTTATAGGACATTCCATCCAAAAACAACAGAATACACTTTCTTGTCAAGTGCCCATGGAACATTCTCCAGGAGAGAACATATCTTGGGTCAAAAATCAAGCCTTCATAAATTTAAGAAAATTGAAATTGTATCAAGTATCTTTTCCGACCACAATGCTATACGAGAGTAGATATCAATTACAGGAAAAACACTGTAAAAAATACAAACACATGGAGGCTAAACAATACACTACTTAATAACCAAGAGATCACTGAAGAAATCAAAGAGGAAATCAAAAGTTACCTAGAAACAAATGACAATGAAAACACAATGACCCAAAAACTATGGGATGCAGTTCTAAGAGGGAAGTTAATAGCAATACAATCCTACCTCAAGAAACAAGGAAAATCTCAAATAAACAACCTAACCTTACACCTGAAGCAATTAGAGAAAGAAGAACAAAAATCCCCAAAGTTAGGAGAAGGAAAGAAATCATAAACATCAGATCAGAAATAAATGAAAAAGTAATGAAGGAAACAATAGCAAAGATCAATAAGAACAAAAGCTGGTTCTTTGAGAAGATAAACAAAATTGATAAACAATTAGCCAGACTCATCAAGAAAAAAAGGGAGAAGACTCAAATCAATAGAATTAGAAATGAAAAAGAAGTAACTGACACTGCAGAAATACAAAGGATCATGAGAGATTACTACAAGCAACTCTATGCCAAGAAAATGGACAACCTGGAAGAAATGGACAAATTCTTAGAAAAGCACAATCTTCCGAGACTGAACCAGGAAGAAATAGAAAATATAAACAGACCAATCACAAGCACTGAAATTGAGACTGTGATTAAAAATCTTCCAAAAAAAACAAAAGCCCAGGACCAGATGGCTTCAGAGGCAAATTCTATCAAACATTTAGAGAAAAGCTAACACCTATCCTTCTCAAACTCTTCCAAAATATAGCAGAGGGAGGAACACTCCCAAACTCATTCTACGAGGTCAACATCACCCTGATACCAAAACCAGACAAAGATGTCACAAAGAAAGAGTACTACAAGCCAATATCACTGATGAACATAGATGCAAAAATCCTCAACAAAATACTAGCAAAGAGAATCCAACAGCACATTAAAAGGATCATACACCATGATCAAGTGGGACTTTTCCCAGGAATGCAAGGATTCTTCAACATATGCAAATCAATCAATGTGATACACCATATTAACAAATTGAAGGAGAAAAACCATATGATCATCTCAATAGATGCAGAGAATGCTTTCGACAAAATGCAATACCCATTTATGATAAAAACCCTCCAGAAAGTAGGCATAGAGGGAGACTACCTCAACACAATAAAGGTCATATATGAAAAACCCACAGCCAACATTGTTCTCAATGGTGAAAAACTGAAACCATTTCCACTAAGATCAGGAACAAGACAAGGTTGCCCACTCTCACCACTATTATTCAACATAGTTTTGGAAGTTTTAGCCACAGCAATCAGAAGAAAAATAAATAAAAGGAATCCAAAACAGAAAAGAAGAAGTAAAGCTGTCACTGTTTGCAGATGACATGATACTATACATAGAGAATCCTAAAGACTCTACCAGAAAACTACTAGAGCTAATCAATGAATTTGATAAAGTAGCAGGATACAAAATTAATGCACAGAAATCTCTGTCATTCCTATATACTAATGATGAAAAATCTGAAAGAGAAATTAAGGAAACACTCCCATTTACCATTGCAACGAAAAGAATAAAATACCTAGGAATAAACGTACCTAAGGAGACAAAAGACCTGTATGCAGAAAACTATAAGACACTGATGAAAGAAATTAAGGATGATACAAATATATGGAGAGATAGACCATGTTCTTGGATTGGAAGAATCAACATTGTGAAAATGAGGATACTACCCAATGCAATCTACAGATTCAGTGCAATCCTTATCAAACTACCAATGTCATTTTTCACAGAACTGGAACAAAAAATTTCACAATTTGTATGGAAACACAAAAGACCCCGAATAGCCAAAGCAATCTTGAGAAAGAAAAATGGAGCTGGAGGAATCAGGCTCCCTGACTTCAGACTATACTACAAAGCTACAGTAATCAAGACAGTATGGTACTGGCACAGAAACAGAAATATAGATCAATGAAACAGGATAGAAAGCCCAGAGATAAACCCACGCACATATGGTCACCTTATCTTTGATAAAGGAGGCAAGAATATACAATGGGGAAAAGACAGACTCTTCAATAAGTGGTGCTGGGAAAACTGGACAGCTACATGTAAAAGGAATGAAATTAGAACACTCTCTAACACCATACACAAAAATAATCTCAAAATGGATTAAAGACCTAAATGTAAGGCTAGACACTATAAAAGTCTTAGAGGAAAACTTAGGCAGAACACTCTCTGACATAAATCACAGCAAGATCCTTTTTGACCCACCTCCTAGAGAAATGGAAATAAAAACAAAAATAAACAAATGGGACCTAATGAAACTAAAAGCTTTTGCACAGCAAACCATAAACAAGACGAAAAGACAACCCTCAGAATGGGAGAAAATATTTGCAAATGAAGCAACTGACAAAGGATTAATCTCCAAAATTTACAAGCAGCTCATGCAGCTCAATATCAAAAAAACAAACAACCCAATCCAAAAATGGGCAGAAGACCTAAATAGACATTTCTCCAAAGAAGATATACAGATTGCCAACAAACACATGAAAGAATGTTCAACACCACTAATCAATAGAGAAATGCAAATCAAAACTACAATTGAGGTATCACCTCACACCAGTCAGAATGGCCATCATCAAAAAATCTATGAACAATAAAATGCTGGAGAGGGTGTGGAGAAAAGGGAACCCTCTTGCACTGTTGGTGGGAATGTAAATGGATACAGCCACTATGGAGAACAGTATAGAGGTTCCGTAAAAAACTAAAAATAGAACTACCATATGACCCAGCAATCCCACTACTGGGCATATACCCAGAGAAAACCATAATTCAAAACGACACATGCACCCCAGTGTTCATTGCAGCACTATTTACAATAGCCAGGACATGGAAGCAACCTAAGTGTCCATTGACAGATGAATGGATAAAGAAGATGTGGCATATATATACAATGGAATATTACTCAGCCATAAAAAGAAACAAAATTGAACTATTTGTAGTGAGGTGGGTGGCCCTAGAGTCTGTCATACAGAGTGAAGTAAGTCAGAAAGAGAAAAACAAATACTGTATGCTAACACATATATATGGAATCTTAAAAAAAAAAAAAGAAAGAAAAAGCTTCTGAAGAACCTAGGGGCAGGACAGGAATAAAGACGCAGACGTAGAGAATGGACTTGAGGACACAGGGAGGGGGAACGGTAAGCTGGGACAAAGTGAGAGAGTGGCACGGACATATATACACTACCGAATGTAAAACAGATAGCTAGTGGGAAGCAGCCGCATAGCACAGGGAGATCAGCTCGGTGCTTTGTGTCCGCCTAGAGGGGTGGGTTAGGGAGGGTGGGAGGGAGATGCAAGAGGGAGGAGATATGGGGATATAGGTACATTTATAGCTGATTCACTTTGTTATACAGCAGAAACTAACACACCATTGTAAAGCAATTATACTCCAATAAAGATGTTAAAAATATAAAACTTCTGTGTATACTTACACATTCATCATCAAAAAAAGAAAATTGCTTTATAGTTCTTTGAAAAGGAGAAAAGAAAACCATCTTAATTTTGAAAATGAGTTTCAGAGGCTAAGTATGAAGAAGACAGAGTGTGAGTCATGTATGCAGAGAGAAAAAACTGCTCTTGCAAGAACCCACTCGTAAAATGTTAATATATGCATAAGAAAATTGTGTTCCTTAATCTCTGAAGAAACACTTATCACTAAGAACCCTTTAATTCTTTTCCTGTGCTTGATTTATTAGCTTATGAAATTATGTTAATAACCTTCATGTTAATGGTTTGGGGACTCAAATGACCTGATTTTAATAATGAAGTAATTTATGCAATAAAAGCAATCAGCATCTATGAATCTCACTTAACGCAACGGTATTGGTGATTAGCCAATGTTAAAACCAGTGACTGTCAGCGTGGGGCAATGCATGTGCTTCTGCGGAGAAAACAGATCTCGCTGATGCGTGATAGGCGCAGAGGTAGGGGCAACTCAGGGCACGTGATGTGAGCTGCAGCTCTTAGCTGCAAAAGCTTTGGTAGCGAGGTTGAGCATGAATCCAAACTTAGTTTATGAACTGTAAAATGAGTCTGGTACTTCACTAACTATAGAGTAAATCTACATAGGACGTGTATCCATGACAAGGAAGATTTGTATGTTTGCTGGAGTGGAGTGATCTGCTGGAAGGAAACTGGGGAGCCCAGAAAAGAGCAGATGAAGTAATAGCCAACAGCTTCCTGGGAGAGAGCAGAGTGGCAGTGGGCGGAAGGCCTCCCGGGTGGTCGAGGGGACACCTAGGAGGAACGGAGGGTTCCCAGTCCTGTCATCAGAAAATCCACGTCTTAGAATAACCTGGGTGCTAGTGTTAGTCAACTTTGGCTTTTGAGAGTATTATGGTGAATTATCCTTTTTCCTTTGCTTTGTTTTGTTTTTTGACTTTTTTCCATTCCCTTCAGATCTAAGGCATAGAAACAACTAATTTACACCCTGATACACTCATCTAAGTGCAAAGGGCCACTTTAACCATGCTGGATAGATGGGATTTTTCTCCTTTCTTTCTTCAGCGATTCCCCAAGAAACAAGTTTCCATTTCTTTCTCTTATGATTTAAATACTCCTCTTAAATGTTCTTTCTCCCTCCCAAGTAAAATCTACTAAGCCATTGTCTGACTTCCTAGAAATAAAGACAGCTGTGGTCATCGCCTCCTCCTACTGACTCTGCAAAACCCCAGCCAGGTGTGAGGAAGGCAAGGCTGTTGTGTAAGCCTGTGTTTCCAGCCGGGTGCGGACACACAGTGCGAACCTTCCAGCACCCTTGATCTTCACCCAGAATACTGACATTCGCAAGATATTATAAAAAATGTTCAAAAACACTGTTGGGGTACTTGATAGAATGTTACACCTCCCCCTAAGAAAGTTTTACATCAAATATGCTTTTGGCACAATGTTAAGTGAAAACAAAAAGCAAAATATTAAATTAGCTAAACTCTAAACTGTGACGTTGCAAAGATAGCATTGGCTTGGAAATCAGACTCCCTGGGTTCCTAACTCGGCTTCCATTCCCACTACTTGTGAAATTGGTCAAGGTACTTGACTCTTTAAGAGAGACATATTTATTTCTATTTTTCTATATTTGAATGAATGGGCATTAATTTTATGACAAAATCATAAAGCACATAATTTTGGAAAATATATACAGACTACACCTCGTAAGAAGGTAAATCTTCAGTAGAATTTTAATTCTTCATCTCAGTTGTAAACGGCATTTTATTGACTATATTGAAAATGAGGGTCATCCAAACTCTCGTGTCTCATATGAAATCTAACCCAAACTCTACTCTTTGTTTTGGATCTGCATAAAGTTGATCACAATTTTACCACCCCAGAAAGCATGAAGTAAAATGCCTTTCAGAGGCTTCACGTGCAATCTGCAGTCGGAGCCGCTCTGCATAATTCCATAATTTAGAAAATTACAAGTGATAATAATACCGTGCTCATTGCAGCACCTAAGTCCTCAAATCTCTACTCACAGGTTGTCAAGCCCAGTACCATGCACTGCCTTAATTCTCACCACTGAAAAGCAAACAGAAGTGTTGTCCCATTTCACAAATAAAAATATCTGCTGAGAGAACTTGTACCTGCTTTGCCCGTGTCTTCAAGCACAAAATCTGGAATCTTGGTCCACTGTAATAATCGCCATACGGTCATGGTTTCATCGATCAGCATTCTCATTAAATACAGGCTTAACCTATGATATCATAAATAAATTAATTAATAAAATTGCAAGAACACCTTCTCTTTGGAAAAGAGATAACTCTTAAAGTTATTTAATCCATCTCTCTGCACGCAAAATTTTGAGGAATTTTTTTTTCTGTAGCCAGGAAACACTGTAAAAAGAAAGAAACCATACCTTTTTCCTAATATCAATGTAGAAAATAGAGATCTAAGCTAAGCCTTCCTTTGACTCCAAGGAGTGGGCTCCAAGATGTGTACTTTTGATGGAATTCCATCCTACTGAGTTTTGATGTAATTCCACGGCTTTTAATATTGTTTCTAAACTCTTACCACTGTTACTTTAGGTGCCTTTCGCCCTCACCTGTTTGAGCTCTCAAACTCACAAAGACACTTTCTTGCACTTTGGTAGCAACATTGTACCTTGCAAGGCAGGAAGAAAAAAGTGATGGGTGTAGTAGTGGATGGGTTGGAAGTGGGGCTCGTCTCTCCCACTCTGCTTCCAATCTCTTCTCTGTTTTGCTCCACGGGTACTCTCCACACTTTGAGGAACATTGACCAGATTATAGCCACTTCAACCATCTTGAGAGACTATTTAAAATGATCCCTTGGGTGGAAAAAAACAAAGGCTCTTTCCAACGCTGTGGTATTGAGAGCTCCATCATGTTGGGAGACACTGCGCTTCCTGTTGCGCTGAGGGGTGCAGTAACCAACTCATCCCATTCTTCTGAGAGTAGCTCTGCGCCTGGTAACCCGGGAGTCTCTCACCTTCTGACTCCATGGTTTAAAACATGTTCTTTCTTCCCTGCTCTGAGCTGAAGCATTTCTTTTATCACTCACAGCTGCTGTGTAATTTAAACAGGCCATAATGTCAAAAGAAATAAAATGAATTAAAACAAGAAAAATCAGTTCTTTAAATTTTAGCTCCATCTTTTTTAAAAAGGCAAATATCAACCTTGATCCCATTCAGGCCAGGAAGGTAACACAAAGTCCCTCTGAACACGTGCTTCTCTGGCTCTCTCCACATCTTACTGTACTCTTTTTTGGCAGTGCAAAACTCTGACTTGTTTTGTATTTAAACTGACTTAAAATGAATGGGTAACAAAAAAGAGACTTCCTCTTGCTAACAAAACTGTTCCTGGGATACATGAATATATTTTTACACCCATGGCCAGAAATAGATTATTTTAAAAATCCCAGTGTCTTTAAAATAACTTAGAACCACAGTATTGTGGTTGAAAAGGTGGATTGTGGAGCCAGGATAACTTGGGTACGAATCCTGCCTCTTTTGTAAGAGCTGGGCGACCTGGGCAATGATCTAATTCTGCAGCTCGCTCTTCTCATCTTTAAAATGGGGACACTAATCATACCTACCACTTTTTTTTTTTTTTTTTGGCGGTGCCTCACGGCATGTGGGATCTTAGTTCCCTGACCAGGGATTGAACCCGTGCCCCCAGCATTGGAAGTGCAGAGTCTTAACCACTGGACCACCAGGGAAGTCCCATACCTACCACTTTTGATTGTAGTGCAGACCAACTGAATTTATACATATAAAGCACTTAGAACTATGTCTGGCATAGAGTAGAGGTTCAACAACTGTTATCTATTATTTGCGTAATAATTACGCACCACACCCAGTCCCATTAATAAAAAAGGCCATTCAGCCACTGTGACTCTAGAACAATTTCTGGGAATCTCCAAGTAGGATCAGGAACAAAGAAAACGTTTTGCCTCTCACATCCTCTCTAAAATACTTTTCTCTTTACTATTCAAAAATTCTTTTGATTCAGCACAATCTTGAAAAGATACTTATCAAGATAATAGTTCAAGGGAGTATGTGACTTAAATATGATAATTGGAGTTAGCCAGATAAGCATTTGACTCATAATGTTTAGTACCCTTAACAACTTTGGTTTAAGCCCTACATAATCATAAACAATCAAAGCCAGTAGCTCTGTCAGCTTCTCCACAGAAACAAAACGTCATCAGAGGCCAAAGGAAGTTAAGATATTTATCTTTTCCCTGTAAGAATTTCTCATCTCACATATAAACTACAGATTTCTGTCATGGCATCAAGCTTTAGCAAAATTAAGATATGGCTTGTGGAAGGAATTAAAAATTATTCACCCAAAGCAGTTTTGCAATGTTTTATGTGAGGGGGGGGGGTAAGGGGGGGGGAACAGTCATTGTTTCTCCTACTTCTACCCCATCAAGATTATCTTCCAATCTGACATTTCTTAATCTGAGTTTATTTTCCAGGTCATTAATTTGATTTCTCAACGCTTTGCAGCCTTTAAATTTCTCAGTTAAAACAGCAACATCAACATCAATCATCATTTTCACTTCTTATTTTTTTTCCTTTTCTCCCGCCATCTTGATTTGCTTGATTTGTTTAATCCTTTTTCCACCATTATTTTTGAATCCTTTTTCCATCACAATTTTTGACTTTTCTTTGCATCAACCCAAGCTAATTCAACTTAATAAATCAATTTTGAGTCTCCAAAGGGAGATAAATGAAATAGTGGGCAGGCCTATGTCCTGGATTGTAGAAACCAGAAGAATAGCAACATGGAAGCATATGTTTATCTCTGCAGAATTTTTCCTGAAAAACAACAAACTGGCTACCAACCAAACAGATAACATTACAAATGGAAAGCAGAAGATCTTCTAAGTGCATCATTCTATCAACAGATAGCTGCCTACCAACCCAAATTCTCTTTTAGCTGTCTTCAGGGCTATTGAGTTGAACCATGGGGATGTTTCTCTCACCACTGACCATGCTCTGGTCTGGTTATAAATATAGAGGGCTTCTCTTTACATCTATTTTAGACAAATCAGATCTCCCAGAATACTGAAATCTCTTAGGTGAACTAGGATTTAAATTCAGAAGAAAGAAAAATAAGAGGAGCGAAATTCCAGGAACTTAACTGACTCATTACCTGAAACATAAGTTAAATTAGTTCAAGTGAATATACTTGAGTCCTAATATTGCAATTTAATAGTTTTACTGCCCAGAGTCACAAGCTGAGGGTATATGTGCACATTTGTTTAATATGTTTTGGTACATGTAAAACTTTGGCCACCTAGCCAAGGGTAGCCTTATTGGGATTTTCTCTGCACACTCTCAACTCTGAAATTGTCCACAACTCTCCATTATTCTTATTGTCTGGGGTCAGGGCAGCCCTGAGTATCTGACACTCACCTGGAGGTTTGGTGACTGTTCCTCGAAAACCATTCCAAAGCATTTCCATGGCTCCAAAACAGAGCAGCTGCTTTCCTCTGCTATACATTCCTGATGTCTGATCACCATTCTTCAGCCGTTCAATAGAACCCTTCACAAGCATTGCTGTCATGTCTTTAGGCATTTCGAGCTTGAGCTGATGAGGCGTATATGAAACATCTGGGTAGAGACAGAAAGGTGAATTAAGTTACAAAGCATCTTTGCAAGGTTTTTGTTTGTATGCTTGTTTAATATACAATGCATTAAAAAAATTCTTTAGATGGTTAGGTTTCCAAGCCTGCCTCTAAAAATTTATTTAAATGTTAAGGTAGTTGAATTGGAGTATTAAAATCATTTCCCATTCTTTCTTTAGGAAAAACAATGAAATTGTCCTAACAGGGATATTGGAAGCAGGGTGAGAACTCTGCTTTTGCTACAGTCCTAGTCTTCAGAAGTGAATTTCCTTTAAATTTCTTTCCTCCTTTTCCTCTCAGGGACAAATGAATTTTCTCTTCCCTTTTCCTTTTTTCCTTCTTTTTCAGGAAGTGAGAGTGGACTTCTTCTTCCATTTTATGCCTCTCCAAACAATAATAGGACCCGCGGGGGTCCTGCCCAGCGGCCAGGACAGGAAATCCAATAGTGGACAGTGAAAGCAAGGCTCAAGAGAGAACCTTCCTGCCGCCCTTTCCTTAACAAGCAATGTCCCTTGTCAGCTGCGTAGTCATTGGGGACCACAGGTAATAAAGAACAGTCACGGCGGGGACTTCCCTGGTGGTCCAATGGCTAAGAGTCCATCTTGCAATGCAGGGGATGCCGGTTCGATCCCTGGTCTGGGAACTAGGATCCCACATGCTGCGGGGCAACTTAGCCCATGTGCCACACCTAGAGAGCCCACATGCTGTAACTACAGAGCCCACATGCTCTGGACAGTGCACGCTACAACTAGAGAAGCTCTGGCACTGCAATGAAGAGCCCGCACGCTGCAACGAAAGATCCCGCTTGCCGCGACCAAGACCCAACGCAGCCAATAATTAATTAATTAATTAATTAATTAATTTAAAAAAAACCTCCATGGCAAAACTGCAGAGACAACAAAAGAACAGTGGTTATCAGGGGTTTGGAGAGAGAAAGATGAATAGAGCACAGAAGAGTTTCAGAGCAGTGAAAATACTCTGTATGATACTATAATGGTGGATACATGTCATTATACTTTTGTTCAAACCCACAGAATGTACAACACCAAGAGTGAACCCTAAGGTAAAGGATGGACTCTGGGTGATTATGATGTATCAATGTAGGTTCATCATTTGTAACAACTGCATCACTCTGGTGGGGGATGTTGATAATGGGGAGGCTATGCATGTGTGAGGACAGGAAGTATATGGGAAATCTCTGTACCTCCATCTCAATTTTGCTGTGAACTTCAAATTGCTTTTAAAAAGACACGGAAGTCTTAATGTTTTAAAAGAGGGGAAAAAGGAGGGAAAAGAAATAGAGTAGAGCAATTCTGAAAAGAAAAAAAAAATGCCACCAACAATAGCTTAGCACTTACAAAACACACCCCCACCCATCATCACACTTAACGCTCATGTTAACCTTGCAGGGTAGGTGTGATTTCCACCCCCATCTTACAGAGAAGGTAACAAGCTCTGAGAGGTAAGTTAAACAAGGTCACTTTGTTCGTAAGTGGTAGAGCTAGGATTCTAAATTCTTTTCACAATATCAAAGACGATTGTCTTTAATGTGAAGTTGTCATCAATTATACCTCAAGAAAGCTGAATGTAATTGTCTTAGTAGCACAAGTAGAGAGACACAGTATAAATTTCTTTTAACTGTTAATAATCAACTTGCCTTTGTATGTTTAAGGCAAAGTGACTGAAATTTAAGAAGTATTTATCCTTTTTTTTTTAAGCACCCTGTATTTTAAAGCTTATTATTCTGTTTTATTCATTTAAATGTTAAAGGCTTGAAAAATTGAAAAGCATACCTATCAGTGTATAAAATAAGCATTTATTTCGGAAACCTAAGAATGAGCATTAGGAATTTTATCAACATAATTTATTCCATTAATAAATTAAGGGGAAAATATAGGACTATACCAGTATATGATAAAAGAGTAATTGATATAATTCAGTAAGCATTCATGATGAAATCTCTAAGTAAAATAAAAATAGAAGATTTTAAAACAAGATAGAATATTTACTGGAAGCTAACAATGAAATACCAAAGAAATTTCTGTTAAAATCAGAAATAAGATAGAGCTGTCCATATTGCCACTCTTCTTCAGAATGTGTTTTGGAGGCAGCTAAAATTCGTGGGGGCACGGCCAGAGAAGGGGGTAGCTACACAGAGCTGGGGCCCAAGAGAACTGAATGGCCACTCCCTCAGATCCTGGGCAAGAACTGAGAAGCACATGTACAAAGCCTGACTCTGTGAGTTCTGCTGCTGGGAAGCTGAGAGCTGAACAGAGATATTAGCGAGCACACAGAGTTTGGAGAATCTGGGATTGTGGCCCAGCCGGAGTGGACACTCCTCACTGAAAACATCAGGCATTCAACTGAGACCCTAGAAAAGCCATATCTTAGTAAAATTTATGTCCTAGAATAAAAGCCATTCCCTAGGACTTAGGGCAAAAATAGTAATAGACTATTCTAAGAAACCTTAAAACAAAGTCTGACTAGATCAAGATCTACCAATTATGTCACTATTCAATACCACCAAAACAAAACTTATCACCCTTTAAAGGGAGACAACATAATCACTTCTCCCTATAATGTATCATCTACAATGTCTAGCATGCAATAAAAAATTATTAAACCTGCAAAGAATCAAGGAGAAAAAATGGAAACAGACCTTGAAAGACCCAGATGTTAGGATTAGTATATGAGGATTTTAAAACACCTATTATAAATATCCTTAAGGATGTGAAATAAAGCATGAATAACTACGATGTAAGAGATGGGGAATCTTAGTCAATATATAAAAGCAATAAAAAAGAGCCAATGGATATTAAGCTGAAAAATATAAAATCTTAGATAAAAGATCACCTGGATAAGCAATTTACTATTAAGTAAATTGGACCCTACAGAAGAAAGCATCAGTGACCTTGAAGACAGCTCAATAGAAATTTTCCAAATTGCTGAACATGAAAAAAAATTTTTTGAAATAAAAACAAAGCCTCAGTGACTTGTGAGACAATATAAAGTGATCTAACACAGTGTAAGTGGAGATGAGGAAGGAGACGAGAGAGAATAGAAAAAAATATTTAAGCAATAGTATCTGAGAATTTTCCAAATTTGATGAAAGACATTAAGAAAACCATACCTCAGCATATCACAAAGTACTAAAAATCAAAGATAAATTATAAAGCATTCAGAGGAAAAGAAAGAGACACTGTGTGTCAGGGGACAAAGATAAGAATTATGAATGACTACTACTCACAGAAAACAATGAAGGTCAGAAAACAATCTAATGGTATGTATAAAACACAGAGAGAAAACTGTCAACCTAGAATTCAACAGCCAGTGAAAATATCCTTCGATAAATGAGGTTTAAAAAATTTTTTTTGGATAAAAGGAAGCTAAGAGAATTCATAACCAGCAGAACCTCACTTCAAGAAATTCTTAAAGGAAGTTCTTCAGACTGAAGAGAAATGACAACAGATGGAAACTCAGTTATACAGAGAGAGGTCACTACCACCGCTCTTAGTAAATACGTGGGTACATTTTGAAAAACCTGCTTTCTTATGTTTTAAATTTCTTTAAAACAAAATTGATCATTTAAATTAACTATAATAACATTTTGTTGTGGATTTTTATAACATAAGTAGAAGCAAAATATATGACAATTCATGAAGAATGGAGTGGGAGCGTATGGAATTATACTACTGCAAGATTCTCATATTTCACGTGAAGTGGTAGTGGACTATGACAAATTAAGAATGCATTATAAAATCCCTAGAGCAACAGTTTAAAAAAAAAATACGAAGAGGAATACCTAAAAAGTCAATAGACGTTCAACAAATGTTGTGTCACAATTGGATGTACATATGCAAAAGTTAACTTCTGTCAATACAAAAATTCACTCAAAGTGGGTCACAGATCTAAATATAAAACCAAAACTCTAAAATTTATAGAAGAACACATAGGAGAAAACCTCTGTGACCCTGGGTAAGGCAAAGATTTCTTAGATACAACAACAAAAGCAAGATCCCTAAAAAGACAAATTGCTAAGTTAGACATAATCAGAAATAGAAACTTCTGCCATTTATGAGAAGAAAATGAAGAAGATGAAAAGACCAGCTACAAACTGGGAGAAATATTTGCAAACGATGTCCGATAAAAGATTTGTATCCAGAAAATATAAAGAACTCTCAAAATTCAATAATAAGAAAACAACCCAATTTTTAAAAATGGTCAAAAGATTTGAACACATCCTTTGCCAAAGAAAATAAGCAAATTTTTAAAAAATGTTCAACCTTCATCATTAGGGAAATGCACATTAAAACCACAATGAGATGCCACAAATGTCCATTAGAATGGCTAAAATTATAATGACCATATCAGTGTTGGTGAAGATATAGAGTACCTGAAACATTCCTACACTGATGATGGCAATATAAAATGATGCAACCACGGGGAAAAAGTTTGACAGTTTCTTAAACATATACCTATTGTAGGATTCAGCCATTCTACTACCAGATATTAACCCAAGAACAAAGAAAGTGTGTGTCAATACAAAGACTTGCACACAAATGTTCATAGAAATTGCATTTGTAATGGCCCAAAACAACACAATCTGAATGTTCATCAGTAGATGAATGGATAAACAAATGGCATATTTCTCAGTAATAGAAAGTAATGAACTATTGATATACTCAGGTATAAGGATGAACCAAAATTCATTATGCTGATGAAAGAAGACAGACAAAAAAGAGCATATAGAGTATGATTCCATTTGTATACAATTCTAAAAAATGCAAACTAATCTACAGTGACAGAAAGCATATCTGTAGTTACTGCATGGGGTTAAAAGAAAACAGGGAGGAGAAGAGACGGGGAGAAAGATTATAAAAGGAGCACTGAGGAAATTTCGGGAGTGATGGACACGTTTATCATCTTGGTTATGGTAATGGTTTTGCAGGTGTATACATATGACAAAACATAAAATTGTACACTTTAAATATGTATAGTTTATTGTATGTCAAATATGCCTTAATAAAGCTGTCTTTTAAAACGTCAATAGAGGAAATAGAATACTAAAAAATATTTTATTAACTCCAAAGAAAGTAGGAAAGGAGAAATAAAAATTAAACATTTCTACTAATCAAAATGTACCATTAAGAAAATACAAAGGGAAGTCACAAGAGAAAAATTATGTATATATAAGTAGATAAGTAGATATACATATCTCAAGGGGCTTGAATGCAAAATACATAAAATCCACTACAAATTAACATTTTAAAAAAGAAAAACTTATTTTCAAATGGGCAAAATGCTTAGACACTTCACCAAAGTAGATTAAAATGATAAAAGAAAAACATATGAAGGAGTGTTCAATTTTCCTAGTCAACAAAGAAATGCAAATTAAAACCACAATGAGAAGCCACTCCTTCCGCTAAAAAAGTAATAATTAAAAAGACTAACAAGGGCTTCCCTGGTGGCACACTGGTTGAGAATCCGCCTGCCAATGCAGGGGACACGGGTTCGAGCCCTGGTCTGGGAAGATCCCACATGCCGCGGAGCGGCTGGGCCCGTGAGCCACAACTACTGAGCCTGTGCGTCTGGAGCCTGTGCTCCGCAACAAGACAGGCCGCGATAGTGAGAGGCCCGCGCACCGCGATGAAGAGTGCCCCCACTTGCCGCAACTAGAGAAAGCCCTCACACACAAACGAAGACCCAACTCAGCCATAAATAAATAAATAAATTAAAATGGAGATTTCTTAAAAGAAAAAAAAAAAGACTAACAACCATCAAATACTAGCAAGAATGTGCAGTGATTGGCACGCTCATACCATTGCTGGGTATATAAATTGTACAACTCCTATGGAAAAAAATTTGTTGGCTTCTTATAAAGTTAAAAATGTACCTCCCTATGACTCAGCAATTCCATTCTCAGTATTTAACTCAAGAAAATAAAAACACACATCCACAAAAGACATGCACAAGAATGTTCATTGCAACTTTATTCATAATCCCAAACTTACCCTAAAGTCCATCAACAGGAGAATGGACAAAGAAATTGTGGTATATTCATACAATTGAAGACTACTAAACAACCTAAAGAGAAAAACTACTAAAACACGTGACAACATGGATAAATCTTAAACCCATTTTGTCATGCTGAAGAAGTCAGACAAAGAAGAGAATATACCATATGACTTCGTTTAAATGACATTTAAGAACAGACAAAAATAATCTGCTGTGATAGAACAGGATGTGCTTCTTGAGAGGGATTGACTGCAACATGGCACGAGCAAACTTTTTAGAGTGATGAAAATGTACATCTTTATTGGGATGTTTATTTACACACAGATGTGTAGGTCTGTCAAAGGTCATTGGACTTACATTTATTTACTGTGCATTTTACTCTATATAAATTTTGCCTAAATTAAAAATAAAACTCAAGAAAATCATAATGAATTAGTGAATTCAAAATCTGAGTAGAACTTTATTCTGAGTATCACACAAAAGGATGAGATCTAAAATATAAAATAAATATTACAAATGTAGCCAAATATTATCATGTTAAATCAGGATGCTGGGTATATGGGGTGTCTGAAATGTTAGCGTCTGTGTTTTTCTGCATGTATAAAATATTTCAAATTAATTAAAATCAATAAAATATGATGAAGTTAAAATGCCTCTCCAATCTTAATTGTATCCTTACAGTCAGACTTGGATCAGAGATCAACAAATAATGTCATTGTTTTAAAAGATCCCATAAAAGAGAAATGCAAGTTTATTGACCCATGATTTCTGATTTAAGAGTCATTATTCTATTGCTACTTAACAGTACAATATATTGCCTTCCTCTCAAACCAAGATGTCAGTTTCCTAATTCGTTAGGTTTGTCACAGTACTGTAAATCCGACGAGCCAATATTTCATCAGAGGAGTTGGGAGCACAATTTCTGCACTGTCTTTTGTTTCCATTTTGCTTTTGAAATTTGGGCATCTGACTGTTCCACTCAACTGAAAAAACCATAGCCAAGCTCCTTAGGCAATTTACTCTTGCATTTTAAATGCAAAGAGCTTTCTAAGTGAACTGATACTATTGTTTACAATGTCATTCAATTGTCATCATTAAATTTCACTCAATCACCCTACTAGAGGGACCAGATTCTTTAAAAATTTCATTTTGTACATTTCTCACACAGAGGCGACATTTTAAAGAATCAACTGCGTAATTAGTGTTCTTACTTTATTACTACACCAATTAGTGTCCATGGAGTTCTCAGAGGGTGGGTGGTAAATCAGTCTGGTAATATCTGATTCCTTCAACAAATTTCAAGTGCTTTATATAAAACACAGACTCTATTCTAGATGGGAGGTGACTACAAAACTATAAATGATACAGCCCAGGACTTTCCAATTAGAAAAAGACATGACGTTCACACGAATAACTATGATGCCCGAATAGGAAAAATGACTGAAGAGGTGTAAGGAAAGGGCTTTTGGAATTCAAAGAAGGGAAAACTTTCTGGCAGCTGGGAGGAGAGTGGGTTATCAGGAAAGAGTTCTTAGTGGTAATGATGTTTTAATAAGGTTTTTAATGGTGAGGATTTCAGTAGATGGGTAGAGGGAGGGAGGGAGTTTGAGGAGCATTTATAGAGTAGCGCAGATGCATTTGGCTGGAGACCCTGAAGTGGTAAAGATCCAGATTGCAATTAGGTTGAAATAGAAAATAAAAATGGAACAAGATTGTGTACAATGCTTTTGGCTGCAAGTAGCTGAAAGGCTGACTCTGATTTAAAATAGAAAATTGTATCATATTAATATAACAGGGTCTCCAGAGGCAGGGAAGTCTTGAGAGTTAGTAGCTGCTTCAGCAGCTTGGGGATGCCGTTAATGACCTAGGTTCTTTATATCTCTCTGTTCTTCTTGGGGTTGGCTTACTTCCAGGAAACCCAGTCAAACAGAAAGCATCCAAAGACAGACTTCGCTTCTCCCTAAGACTCTCTCAAAAGCAAGGAAACTTCCAGAGGCCTCTGACACACTTCTCCTCCCATCTCATTGGCCAGAACTGTGTTATAAGCACATTCCTAAACCAGTCACTAGCAAGGGGATTTGGATTATTCTTAGACCAACCAGAGCCTCCCTTTTCCCCTGAGACATATTTCCAAGTGTTGGATGAAGGGAGATCTAAGAAAAATAAGGGTTATCTTAGGATAAAGGAAGGAGGAAAAGAAATAGATGCCAGATGGAAACAACTAACATCCACTAAGGGGACCAACACTTGTCACATGCCTTCTATGTATGGGCATAGGTCTGCTATATATTTTAGTTTAACACGTGTGATCTGGATAATTAAGAGCTTTTACAAGGGCCAGGCTGAGATAGCTGGACTTTATTCCACAGACATGAAAAGACTTACGGATTTTGAGCAGGGAAACGATATAATCAGAGAATGATATTTAGAGACTTAGAAGAAAGAGGTTGTGAAAACGGAGAAAATGCACATGTACCTGAAAGTAGTATGACTACTTGTCAAAAAAAAAACAATGTCAAATGTTCACTAGCTTCCCTTATTTTCCATTTTTAGTGGCACCCCTTCCTCCATCTTTCTGCCTGGCATTTGGTCAAAATAACTGTACAAGTTAAGCTTTACCATCATATGAAGCAAATCTGAGGTGCAAACAGGATGGAATGGAGATAGATAACCAATAAAGTCCCATGCTACTTCAACTGTCATCCTTTAAAAGCAATAAAGAGTCCCTGTCTGTGCCTCTGGCATAGATCCTAGTTTTGAGATTCTGCTTTTATCTACTTTGTGGTGTATTTAGCTCCTCAAGTTGAGCTTCCATCTCCTTCTATACTTTCTGAGCTCAGTTCTTCCAACTCTATTCATTCCAATTCCTATTGTCCATTTTACTCTTGCTATTAAGACCTTCCCAGGGATGTCCTGTGGTCCTTCCATGTAACTTATAAGGTCTCTCTCCTTCTCGTTTTCATTTGGGTTTTTCAATACGCCATCTAGCCACTTCGTCCAAATACACAATATCCTTGCTTCTACAAACCAGAGTGAGTGAGATTATTTAAGTGTATTTTAATTTCTCAATCAAATCTCTGAACTCACTTTTGGGAGTCAATATTTGTATCTTTTACCACCAGACTTTTAAAGGGTCCAAAATATCACAGGATTAAATTTAGAGCTTAAGTCACTAAAGGTGCTCAAATATTGACAGATAGAAAAGGCCTTGAGAAATGATGTTGTTAACTCAACTCTGAGGTGGTGAGTAACTGTGTCAAAATAACACGTTGAGTGCATCTGACCTCATTTGCAGTCAGAGGTTTGTCAGTTACATCTCCTTTATATCCTGGAGCCTCCTGAGAGAGGTCTCTTCTCTCTCGCTTTCTCTTTTCTGTGGTGGCTCCTGCCCTGGGCCCGTCCCAGCTGGGGACTGGGGATTCACCAGTGGTGTCCTCCCTCAGGGAGAAAGGGATCAGGGAGCAAGAGCCAATGCCAGGCCTAGGAGGAACCCTTTTACTCCCTTCTACCCCTTTTCCATGTCCCCTAAAGCAATCCCATAAGCACTTGTAACTTGCCGGTAGCATGAGGAAACAGTTTGTGGTGTTTCCAAGGGGATAAATTCTGGGGCGGGGTGCGGTTGGGAATGACTAATGGCCATGGAAAGAGAAACAGGACAGCCAACCCCCAGGTCAATGAAATAAAAACCTAACTAGGGAACTGGGAGATTTTTCCTGATCAAGGTCTGACTTCAGGGTTTGCAAACATAGGACAACCTGCAATGTGGCCTCATCTCAAACTCCTCATCAGTCTTTGCCCAGCCCCCCAGCGGCAGATGGAGTGATTCCATCCTGCAGAAGGATGGTCCCACTCAGTGCCACTGCCCTGAGGGCAATGCATTCCTACCATCCCATACGGGAGTTGTGAACAGATTTCCCCCAATGGAAAATGCTACACGGGAAAGGTGGGTTTTCTGTGCTCCTGAGACTGGACTGTATTGAAGGTACACACAGTCTAGAAGTCGAAATGCGGAGTCAAACCCACTGTCCCAAACCACATAACACATTAGCTTCAGATCCCGGACTAGAACCCAGTCTCCCAACTCCCAAACTAGCCCTATTTCACGACGACTCCATTACGAGTGAACTGAGTTTTTCAGAGTGAATCTGAGACCTTGAACACTTCCGCTTACATAATTTAAATGAGAGGAAAAAGCACGTGGAATTTCAAACGATCAGTTCTGCTAACATTATTAATAGGGTAGGGGACATCCTGTACTGGACTTTCAGCTTTCCGTGTCGGCCTTTTCCTCTAAATGCCTCTAGCATGTCTTCCTAGTATTGAACAAACATCAGTTCTGCCTAGGTCATGGATTTTGTCAATATGAATTGAAAATGTGCTGGCTTTTTTTTTTTTTATCATCCCTAACAGCTTTCTTAATTAACCTGCTGATAGAATCAACAGCACAGTTCACTGTTCGCTGTTTGCTCTCCAGCCACTGTGGAGTCAAGATGCTCTTTGAGAAGTACAGAACACTTGCCTGAGGTTGTTTTGTTTTCCAGAAAGAAAGGGGGACAAAAAACCCAAACCCTCACAACCACAGTGAATTTGACTTAACTGCTAAAACTTCCTTCTGATTGTTTTGCCCCGAGTAATAGCCCTTCCCTAACTAATAACTTTAATCACAGCAACCACTAGTTATAAAAGTGTACCTTTTCTCTTGACTTGGTTTGTTCCTGCAAAACTTCTAATTATGAAACCAAGGATCAGCAAGTCACCTTCCTGGGGTTTTCATTAGGTAGGATGCTGGGTTCAGGAGTTACACATATTGCATATTTCACGCTCTGTACATCAGTCTGTTGTGGCTGAAGTCAATCTGTGACTTTGTCTTTAATGTTTTCCTTGACACATGCGATGACTACAAAGCAAAAACAGGATCCTAATTCTCAAAGAACTCATCTTCAGAGAATAACAAAGTTGAGGATACTGTGTACCCTCTTTAAGATGAATGTAGATTTCCCAGTGAAACCTAAATTCTTCATTTCATCTCAAGAAGTTTACTAGGATGGCACAGTTACTGTAAAAAAAAATAATAATAATTAAAGAGCTGTTTTAAATTTAAGGCACCCCAAAATTCCAATATGAGCCTGTTCTCTGGCTCTGTACCCACAACACTTTCATCTGATTATGAAGAAAATAAACTTTTTCTGTACTTCAGGCTACTGTGTCAGTATTCTTGTTACGGGATGGTTAAAGGCCATGTTGGGCTCAGTCACAATGAAAAATTACTTAAATGATCTATTTCAGCTGTGTTATTGCCAGGTAAGGATGTTCTCGTGTTTGGTGACACGTACTCAGTGGTTGATTGCGCAAGAAATGGTGATGTTTTTCTAGAATGTTTTGCTCCTTACTCATCAATCCAGCTTGCTTTCCCCACGCTGTTTGCAAAGCTGCCCTTTCTCTTTGAAAAATCACTCAGCAGTCTCAGAGGCACTCCCACTTGCTGGCTCTTCTGTGATGCTGTGGGGTGGACATTCTCACTCCCAGCCTCACCCCCACCCCCAGGCAGTCTGTGGTTGGCCCTCACTTTCATATCCAAGCTGGGAGAAGCAGGAAGGGCAGTTCTGGGCATGTGGCCGCCATATGCGGAGAGCTGATCGCTGGGTGGGTGGCTGCGCTCTATCTATCCCTTCTGTCGTGATGACGGACACCCTCTTACCCACACACCACAGGAATTTCCCACAGCCTCAGCTGAAAAATTGGATCCTGACAAAATGATTTCTAACCAGGGACTGTATCTGCTTAATGGGACGCTGACTACAAAAGTTTCACTTCTCAGAGTTCTTTCCCACTCCCTCCTTTTGGGTCCCTCCCTTCTCTTACTGTTGTTCACTGTTTACAGAGACATGTAATGTTAGATGGGTGCCTGGTTAATCAGAACTGTTAACTTTTATTTTTTAACAAAAGTAGGTAGCTATTTAAAATTTGCAATCTCGTCTCTATCCTAGAGATGGCGAGTCCTCTTGGAGGTTTCCATGGCTCTGGGAAGAATAACTTTAATGTAAAGTAAGTAGGTATCCACAAACTAGTCTCTGGTGGATTGGAGTAGACTGACTGAGGTCTGCTGGCAGGAAAAGACACCAAGGGCCTCCAAAGGGGGTCTCAGCATGATGGCAAAGGGAGAGCCTAGAAATGTAACCCCAACTCCACAAGAGCAGAGTGATGGAGAGGTGGTTCTGGTGTAGGTGGATAATGTGGGTGTACTGGGGTGGTGGGAACAGCCAAGCAAGGAAATGGACACCAAGAGCTGTGGACCTTGAGAATGTGATCATCATCCTGTCCTAAAGAGCCACTCGGCACAAAGATCTGGACCAGCAATGGCATCGTCACAGGAGAGGATGGGAGCCCTGAGCTGTGACCACGTGGGGCTACAGGAAGGCAGTGATGCAGCAAGAGCGGCCACAGGAGGGCTACCTCATGGACTGGTCACATATGGCAGTTCTCTCTCCAAGAGGTGTCTATTACCAGAACTAAGTAATCTGGATAACTTAGAGAGACTGGGTATCCTGTCAATCTCTGGAGGCCCAAGCTAGATTTAACTTAAAAATCAAAAGGCTTCATATGCATCCAAAGTGGGACTCCAGTCATTCAGGCTAATTTAGTACCAAAAAGGACTACAGAGATCAATTGGTTCTCATTTTGCGGAGAAGAACTAATCAAGTCCAGAGTAATTCACCCCCATTACAAAGTAAGTAATGGGTAGAGTTTCCATAGAAGACACAGACGTGACTGCGAACCCAGTGTCTTTTCCATTGTCATAAATGCAGCTCCCAATAATTACGGTATTATTTGCTTTAAATACTCCGAGATTTAGGAAGGTGCAAACTTTAGCTCCAACTTTGGAATTTTGAGACTAAGCCTGAATTTTCCAGTTTCACGCTTTGGGAATATATGTTATCAGGTTTCCTCTAGTAACTAGGAGAGCCTAGAGATTTCTTAGTAAGGTAACTACAGAGATGGAACTCTTATTTTTGACCCTAATTCCAGATCTCTCTCCTGAGCTCTCGTCCTTTATATGCAGCCACCAACACGACATCTCCATCTAGATGATCAACATGGTTAAAGCATAGAGAGTCATCTCAGTCTCCACCCAACCAGCCCTCTCGCCCCCAAACAAAATCCTGTTCCTCCTCCTGAGTTCTCTGTTAAAGGAAGGGCACCACCAGCCTTCTCCTCAGCCACACACAGTCCTACAGATTCCAGCTCCTACAAAATTATTTTGTATCCTCTTTTCCGTTCCCACTGCTATGACAGTACTATAGGATCTTATACCATCCTCCACCTGGACTGTGCTAATTTCCTAATTGGCCCCTTGGTTTTTCATCCCATTCCAGATCTCTTTCCTCACTGCCACTAGAGTGATCTTTTGAAAATATAAATTGGATCATGTTATTCCTTCAGTGGCTCTGTGGTCCATCAAGATAAGCTCCAAACCCCTTTGCATGCAAGGAGCGCCTTTCATTTTATTTCATTCAGGTCTTATTTCACACAGTCCACCAGCCATCTCCCCAAACACTATGTCCCAGCGATTCCAAGCTCTCAGAGTTGCTGACTAGTCAGCAATTTTTCATGCCCTCTTCGCTCATCATGAGTCCCCCCACCCCACCACCTGGGAATGTCCCTTTTCTCCAGGTGACCACTTACATCTTTGAAGACTCAATTCAAGTACCACCTTGTCTATGAAGATTTTTCTAACCTCTCAATTCCACAGGGTAAAGATGAACATACAACCTTTCATGTCCCGACTGAACCCTTTTTAGATGTCTATCCTAGCCCTTCTAACATTGCGGGGTAATTATTTTGTCCATGTCCGTCTCTCCTCCATGATGTTAGGGACAACTTGATGGTAAAAAGTACGTCTTATTTATCTTTGATTTTCTAGTACAAGCACAGTGCCTCGTATATAGTAGACACCTGATAAGTGTTTTCAGAAGGAAGGAAGGAAGGAAGGAAGGAAGGGAGGAAGGGAGGAAGGGAGGAAGGGAGGAAGGGAGGAAGGGAAGGAGGAAAATAGATATTGTCACAAAATATTATTGTTCCATTTTTTATTATTTCCAGAAAGAAAGGCACGTGGTAAAACTTTGACCACTATTTCTGTAAAACACTGATGCTAATTACCAAAGGCAGTTCAGGAATTCAATTAGTAGTGTTAACAAAGATAAATATTTATTTGTTTTCATATTGTATGATGTGGCCATTGGTGAGATACCTCAATCCTAAGATTTAAAATTAGTGACTATAGTGGACACTGTTTTTCTGTCTAGATGCCCTTCCTATGTTGGAGAATTCTCCTATGCATAAGTCTTTTGGGGAGGCATAGCCCCTGATCCTCTATAGTTGCTGCAGAGGTGGGGTACCCACATTCCCAGCATCCTTTCCAGCCAAGGTACAGACTTAACTGTGCACAGGGCTTACCAAGTATATGTACACATGAGGAAGAGAAGTTGATGATAGCGAGATGTGGGGACATAGGATAATTCTTTTCTAGTGGTGGTAATGGAACCAGCGGCATCAGAATTCAGCACCAGCAGCCATGCGGACCACAGTGACTGGCAGGTGGCAGCAGTGTCCCCACTGGCCCATTCTGCAGAGGGATGTTAGCCAAAAATCTGATGCATTGCCTCCCTCTGATTCTGCCCAGTTCCTGAGCCTGGTCCTTCAGCTGTCCTAGTGGTTCTCGGAGCCAACTAATCTTTTCAATAAATTCCTTGGCTGCTTAGAGTCCTTTCTGTTCCAACTAACAAACCCAAAAAGATCCAGAAGTCCTGGGTGAGTCATAAGTGCTCCTGGCTTCAGTGACTTGGGTCTACTAGTGTGCATGATTTTTATGAGTCTGGTTGGTACAATATCTCATCCACTGGTGAGTCAATGGTTAGTTCATTCCACATTATTACAGGGATTTTTCTAGACAGATTATTTTCCAGAAAAGCCTCATTGGGGCAGGTTTCTTCCCCTAAATCACACCCCCATGTGTTAGTACAGTGCCTGGCATATAAAAGATACTTGATAAATACTTGCCAAAGGAACTAATGAATGAATATTTAAATCCAGGAGACTGTTACCTAATTTTACTATATCAAATTGGTATTAAGATAAAATCCTACCAAAAGAAACTAGATGGTCTTTAAAGATTCTCTTCCTACATGTGATTTGATGATGAACCCCCTCAAGAATAATGCTGGCAGATATTCTAGCAACCAGTTCAATTCAACAAATATTTATTGATCCTTATTGATCATTTCTTGGAGCTGTTCTAGGTGTTCATGCTCAGGTTATGGCTCCCCCAATCGCTGTCTGTGACCTTTGGCCAAACTTAATCTCTGTGACCCTCAGTTTCATCATCAGTAAAATGGAGATAATAATCCTTCCTTAAAGGGTTGTCACCAAAATCAAAATGTTACTGATGCCCATTTCTTTTTGCCTTTATTATTCCTGTTTCTACTCTCAGCATCCTCTCTTAAATTTCGGTCAAGACCCCTCATGAGCACCTTCTCCGCTCCACTGAGTAAGTCACAAAGGTAAATAGGGCCTGCTCCCACTCTCCAGGAGTTCACCGCGTAGTCAAGGAGATGAATGGGCTAAAAGAAATCAGTAAATACGGGGAGGGCAGAGATGGAGGCAAACACAGGTACTGCTAAGGAAGGGAAGTTAATGAAGGAAGAGATGGCAAATGCGGAAGGATTCCTGGAGATGTCCTTGAGGGGAGTCTCCAAAAGGGAGAGAGGAAGGAATGAACCTCCAAGAAAAATAAACTACACGTGCAAAGGCAAACATGGAACATGACATTTCAGTATTTCTGGAAAGTGAAGTTCCAGATAGGTTTGGAAGGAAGCCAAGTCTGCAGACGGAGGTGGGTCAGGTCATGGACGACTGTATCTGTTAATAAAGGGCCATGGGACTCTGGCTAGTAGGGAGCCCCTAGAGGATTGTAAACAAGTGGGTATCTTCAAAACCTCAGTCTGGCAATAGTATGGAGGATGAATATGGGAAGGCACAAGCTTGCGCAAGGGGAGGCACGGTAGGAAGTCATCACCTGGTCCAGGTGAATGAATGCGTGGGTGCAAACTGGGGAAGTGGTGTGAGAGAGAGGGATGAAGGAAGGGAGTCAGCAATGTTTAAGAAGACATTAAACATGTTGTGCGAGGGCCTGTTAGTCTCCTTGGGGTTCACCTTTGTTCTGTTTCTATTTCTTAAGCGTCGTCATGGCGCAAAGGGGTTGGACTGATGATGATGGATGGTCGCTTGGCACACACATTCCCCACGCCTCCATCTTCAAATAGAATGGCGTTAGAGCCCATCAGACTCTGTGCCCAGCACCAGGCTGTGACAGCTTGGTTCCAAACCATCTTTCATCAATACTCAAAGATCACACAAATAGCGGAAAGGCTTCTAATATTTTCCATGTCAGAAGATATTTTCGACGTGGTATAAATTATTCAGCTTTCTGCAATTCCTTGTAAAATACTTTACATTTTTTAGACAATCCTATTCGGAAGTTCAAATGGATCTTTAGCTAGGATTTCTTTTCTTATTTTCACTGGACAGCCTGTATACATTAAAATCAAATAAGACAACAAGGTCCTACTGTATAGTACAGGGAATTATAGTCAATATTCTGTAATAAACCGTAATGGAAAATAATATGAAAAAGAAGATATATATATATATATAACTGAATCACTTTGCTGGGCAGCAGAAATTAACACAGCATTGTATATCAACTATACTTCAATAAAATAAATTTGAAAAAATCACCTACGGGGAAAAGAAGGCAAAAAGGATATTAGGGTAAACACATGATAACACTGGCCAAAAACGTCTAGAATAGCTGCCCCATTCTGTCAAATAGAAATGAGGCCAGACAGTTATTTCACTGGGATTTACATTCCTCCCCAGCCGCCCCACCCGCAGCAAATCTAATCTCATCCTGGTGTTCACAGTCTAGGCCAGCAGGAAGACAGTCTAAATGTGGAGCGCAGAGATGCAGATAGACTGGCTCCGTTCCCAGGAGGCCAGGTCAGGATGAGAATCAATATTTCAATAGCTCGGGATTAGGAAACACACATATCAAATCTTGTCCATTAAGGACGCAAACGTTAAAACCACAGACATCCTGTATCTTGCACAGACTGATAGGGGTGAAGTGTTTGACTCATCGGCAGAAATGTACCCATTATTCTTGTACTTTCCTGACGCATACAAGTTGTGTAAAAACTTCTCAGAATGAGACCGAGGCTGCTCAGAGGATTGCCATAAATAAGATCTTAAGGGCCCTGACAAGCGGCTTTTCGGGGTAAAGGGAAGACACAGCAGGGCTCTTAAATGTGGTTGTGTAGTCCTATGTTATCTAGAAAATAAAAGTCACAGAAATCAGAAGAGGTAGAATATGGCTTGGCTATGCAGCAGCCTTTGCTCAGATGTGACAGACCTCCCCCGGGTTCCCCCGCCTCCTGCCTCCCCCGCCGACCCCTGCCCCGCCACTCCAAACATTTGGAAAATCCAGGCAACTCAAAGTTAGTCCCAGCCAATTGGTACCTTTCCTGTTTGTATCAAAGGAAACGCACTGAAACCACAGTATGATTCATATCAGCTCACACACTGGGACATGCATCTGCAGGTATAACTGGGGGATTTCACATTTACCTTTTCTCCCCTCAAAAATGATGAATGAAAGCAACTGTATTTAGAAAAGGGGTTTTCCTCGAGGAGAGGTTATGTCTCCTGCGTCCTAGAGCACACTCAGCCACACGGCTTTCTCCAGGGCACGCCTGGGTCTAGCACTTCCAGGTGTCCAGGAAAAGAGAAGAAATAAGAAGAAAGGGTG
Source organism: Eschrichtius robustus (assembly GCF_028021215.1). Classification (NCBI taxonomy): domain Eukaryota; kingdom Metazoa; phylum Chordata; class Mammalia; order Artiodactyla; family Eschrichtiidae; genus Eschrichtius; species Eschrichtius robustus. Next base: position 91,699,757 of record NC_090835.1, read on the forward strand.
GGGAGGAGGCAGGGGCCAAATGCAGAGTCTCAAAGATCTAACTGCAACTTTGACAAGCCCCAGATCAAAGGAGTCTCTCCTTGGTCTTTGATCTCTTGATAACCACATTTAGCACCCTCCTCTGGCTCCGCCTGGGGCAGGCAGCCCTCCTTCCTAACTCCCTTGGCTCTTCCTAGTTTAAATAATTCAACTGCTAAGCACGTTCAAAGGGGTGGAAATAAGCAGAAGCTTTAAGATCCAGCTCGCTTGATAGATTTAATAGAGTCCCATTACCATACTAATACCAGATTGGAAAATAAGAATGAACACCATCGAATCCTAACAAGGATGGCTGTGGCTTTTAATCCCTCATCTGAATTAAAGTTGTGCAGCATGTGCACAGAAATGGGGCAACGACCACAACTCCACCTCCGGAGGGGCCTGGAGTGGGAGGGGGGGAAAGAGGCGGCTTCCAGTTCTTCTCCTAGCAGAGGCAAGAATCCTCAGCAGTAGCCCTTCCCTCCTCCCAAATTCCCAAGACAGTTGGCTGGGCCTCCCCTTCGGGTCCACATCACCCAGTATCTCCCAGTGCTGAGTTTCCTTATTAGATTGTACCCAGAATGTTCTGCTCAGAGATGACCTTTATTAAAACATTAGGGAACGGGGCAGAAAGCCTTGCCATGGAACTTGCTTCTACCCTAAGGAGAGTCGGAGTTGCCAGATTTAGCAAATAAAAATACAAGCCAGCCAGTTCAATGTGAACTTCAGATAAATGAAGAATAATTGTTTAGTGTACATCCCAGATGTTGCAGGGGACACACAAGTACTACCTAAAAAGTTACTCGTTGTTTATCTGAAATTCACATTTAACTGGGTGTCCTGTATTTCACCTGGCAACCTACCAGGGTTTCTCTGTCACCCAACCTTGCTGGAATGCCATGGGGTAGCCCAGCCTCAGATTGCAGCACTGATTGATTCAGCCCTACCCTTTTGTTCCCTTGTGAATCTGGCCCAGGACAGGCCTTTTACCAGGTGGTAGGGGATGGAAGGGGCGAGCATCTGTTGAACACCTGAATATGTCGTGTCCCATTTGATCCTCATAATTCCCCTAGAGGATAGGGACTGTAATTCCCCTTTCACATTTGATGGAGTTACGGCCCGCGAAGGTCAAGGAGCTGGCCAGCTTCTGAGCGTTGGAGGTAGGATCCTCATCCAGGTATCCCTGACTTCAAAGCCATGCTCCGTCCACTAGGTACCACTGTGTCCTTCCCTCTCCCCAATGGGTACGGCAGACCCTGAGGCCAATGCATTGCTCCAACATAACAGGCCTTTTTCGTTCCTGATATATCTTTTCCTGTTAACCAAATGTTCTAGATCTTATTTTCTAGAACTCTCTGTTTTGCCATTAGAAACTGAGGGTTGTAGGAAACCCAGGCTAAGACAGGAAAGTAGATCTGAAGGGGGGGCATCTTATATACTTAGGTAAATTGAACAGAGTCACTAGTGGTTTTCCTCACATCGGTGAGCCTGTGTAAACTCACTCGTCTGCACTGAATTCAAGCTAGGAAACCAGCATATTGCTCAATCCTGACTTCCTTATTCCTTGGGGCAGTGGTTCTCAAATTTAAGTGTGTTTCAGAATCACCTGGAGGGCTTGTTAAAATACAGATTGCTGGGTCCTGCCCAGGTCTGGGATGGGGCCCGAGAATCTGCATTGCCGACAAGGTGTCAGGTAACTCTGATGATGCTGATCTGGGGATCCCACTTCGAGAACCAATGCTCTAGGACTAGAAAGAAGGCTCCCCTAAAACTAATATACAGTATTTGGAACTTAAATCCACATAGACTTGGAATTCAAGGACATTCTACACCTTTCATCCCCACCATTTGAAAATCTCCCACAACCCTACCTCTTCAACAAAGTCTACAAATACTCTTTCACTCAGTCATTCCCACAGATATGAATCAGGCAAATGCAACATGTCAGATAATGCGTGAATCCTTATGTCGGAGATGAACTCGACCCAGTTCCTGCCAGTGCACAGGAAACAATCACCACATGCACAAAATAACACCAATGGACAAAGAGATGTTACAAGAGAAGCAGATAAACTCAGTCACAAAGGAAGAGGGAGAAGGAAGGGAGGGCTCTCAAGGGACTTATCTGTTGAGCCCAGTTTAGAAGCTGAAGATGGGATTATAGGAAGACAAAGGGCAGAGGGACAGTCCATGCAGAGCGAACAGCATGTGCAAAAAGCACGGAGGTGTGAAACAACATGGTGAGTTCAAGGGCTGCAAGAAATTTACAATAACTAACGTATATGGTCCATTTGGTGGTAGATGGGGGTGAGTGAGGAGGAGCCCAGCAGCAGGGCATGCTGAGATGCTTGGCTTTCTTTTAAGATGATGAGGAGGCATTGGGTGTTTTTTAAAGGAGAAATGACATATTCAGGCCCATGATTTGGAAAGGTTATCTGAGCGGAGGGGCCAGGGATATCAACCTCGGAGGCTGTCGCAGTAGGACCCAGTAGAGATGGTGAGGGTGTGAGGGAAGGTGGGACTTCTGTGAATTGAATGGAGAAGTAAATACTGGTGGGCGGAAAATGAAACCTTCATTTCCACTCTTGCTATTCTCTACTGCCAAAAGGACCCTAACTAAATCTGGGGGGAATAAGATGCAAATATTTCCATGTGTTTTTACACTGCTATCTTAACGCAACTGTGCCTTAGTTAAACCGTGCGCTTCTGTTCCAGGAATTGCCGCCTTTTAAAGGATTGCTTTAACTCATTATTAGTTGTTTAATTTTACTCTCCTTCCCATTCCCAGCCATTTATATATTCATCCAAAATCATTTTGGTAGCTTACTGGCTGGCAGAGGAGACAAGCAAGTAAACGGAGAGCTGGAATTCCATGTGGCACTTGATACAATGGAGGGATCTACAAAGATCCATGAGATGAACCTAAAAATAGTCAATTGTGTGACAGGTAATTTTCAAATCATTTTGAAATTAATTTTATGGACTTGAATAGAAAATATCAATTCATTCCTTAGAATGAAAACTACTTCTCAGAAGAGCCTGTATTTTTTCCTTTATACACTGTCTAACAGAGCACCTATAAATATGTTTTGGTAATTAAGAAGATGAATTAAACTCTTTTAACACGGTAATCTCACTAGAATGTCAAAAATCTAAAATAAGTAGAACTGTCTTCATTATGTGACTTTCTCCAAATAAAAATATTTAAAAATTTGACTTAATTTTTTTTAAAATTGTAGTTTAAAAGGGATGAGAGTGTAATATCAAATTATCTGGTACGAAAACCTAGCCTGGAATGGAGAGCTTGACTTTCAAAGGGGGGATGGGCGGTCCATGCAATCAGGGCTCATTATGGAGTGAAATCATTGAGGACATAGGAGAAAAATATACCAATATCCAATAATTACAATTTTAGAAGTTAAAAACATTTTCATAAATCACTCTTATGCATATGTTAGGAATCTGAAGTAGCAGCAATATCATGATAAACCAATAGAATCTCTTTAAATAGGGCAAATTTTAAAAACCATCTTCCAGCAGTTCAGTGCCAAATGCTTGAACTGGAAATAACAGAAGTTACACTAAAAGGGCAAACCTTTCTCTGGGTTTCCTGTGGGCCACAAGTTCAAATGGGAGGCCCGAGGATGGTGGCTTCTCCCCATCTCCGTAGACGACCTTTGGCAAGTCACCCACTGCGGTGTCCACAAAGAGTCACCGTCTGCCGTTGAGAGCTGCCAGCAGCTCCATCCATTGGGAGACCAAGAATGTAAATGATCCTCCCCAAGCCCAGTGCCCTGACCTCACTGCAGGGAAAACCCACGCCTCTGCAGCCAAAGGAACTTCCAAGATGAAACTGAACTAAAATTAACTGGGAAAACAAATGAGAGAAAAGAAATTAAAGGCAATGATTCAGGATCTCCCCCTCCTTTTGGCTCTTCCTGTTGAGCTAATTCATGATTGGCCTTGTTCTTGACAAACTAAGTAAGATTCTGCAGCTGAGTGAAGGAGCTTCATCCTGGCCTCATACCCCTGAGGCCATGCAGCTCGGTGATGACCAGGCTAAGTCCCAGAGGCAAGTGACCTGAAGCCAGGAAGGCCTGCTCCTTCGGCCCCTCCGCCTGCAGCCCTAGCTGTGCTGTAGGCTGAAGGTCGCTAGCGTCTTTCTTAATGGCCTGCAAAGGGTCCTGGGTGTGGCTTAGTGACAGCAGGCATCTGTGAAGTTTAGTTTGCATGGCAATAAAAACAAAAACAAACAAAACCAAATGAACAGGCACTGGAGAAGTTGTTTAGCAACTGGGACACCAGAAAAAGTTGCCCATCCTGGGAAAATTATCATTATAAATTGGGTTCATCACTGCTGCCATCACATCTTGCTCTCATCACCCCATCCCATCACTCGGCCCTTGGGCCCCTCAATTGCCTGGCTGCTTTCTATTTATACAACGATCTGCACTTGGAACTCCTCAGAAACCTGTGTTCTTAAAGCACACGGTACAAGAAACTATCCTTCCCTTTCCTCACCTTAGGTCTATTTCTGTCCTACATACCTGCCAAGATTCCTTTCCTATAGCATAACAGCTTTCAGGTAAAAAAGCCAACTGATAAGTTATTTACACGAAGGTGCGAACAGCAATAGCAGCAGCAGATACGTTGCTCGCTCACCCAGTCTCTCCTTCCTTGTAGTTATAACCCCAGCTGGTTTACTGGTTCTCCCAGCCTTCCTGGCCTGGGGTAGCCACGAGTCAGTCTGGCCAATGGGACACAAGCACGGCGCTGCTGGGGACGTCCTTGACAGTGTTTTCCCGACAGAAGGGGGCAGACACCTCTCTTTATCCTCCTCCTACTAGGAAGCAGGCATGTCAGCTTCCCAGGCACAGAAGCTATGCTACAACCAGAAGGCTGCCAGCAAGAGGGAAAGGCCGGGGAAATGGTGAGAAGACAAGTGGCTGCCTTTGTCTCCTCATCTGCCTGTGTGGAACCCTGGAGCCCTCCAGCACATCCTCTCTTGTCAGGACCCTCCATGCCCTTGTGTCCTCTTCTGATCCTTTGCCTCTCTAATCCACCACTCAAGCGCCATCTAATCATTGACTTTCTCCCACGCTGCCTGCCCCCTAACCCCCATCCTATTGCTGGAAAAGGTTGATTGGCTCCATTATGCATTTGAGGTTGTTTGGTGGTGGTGTTTTTATGGCGGTAAGAACAGTTAGCATGAGATCTACCCTCATCTTACCCCATAAGATTTTTAATGTACAATACAGTATTATTAACTGTAGGCTCAACGTCTCACAGCAGATCTCCAGAACTTCCTCATCTTGCAAGACTGAGATTTTATAGCCGTTAAACAGCAACTCCCCATTCCCTCCTTCCCCCAGTCCCCAGCAACCACCATTCTACTCTCTGTTTCTATGACTTTGGGTATTTTAGGTTCCTCATATAAGTGGAATCATGCAGTATTAGTCCTTGTGTGACTGGCTTACTTCATTTAGCATAATGTCCTCCAGGTTCATCCACGTGGTCGCGTAAGGCAGGATCTCCTTCTTTTTTAAGGCTGAATAATATTCCATTGTATGCACACATTTGATATTTAAACCTCAGTTGTAACGTTTTCTCAGGCCTTGTCGACAGTAGAAACCACACTCAGCCTGCCCCATGGCTGAAGGAGAATGGAAAATACTGGAACTTAATGACTTTCCCTGGCACTTCCAACTTCTGGATCTTGTATAACTCTACTCTCAAGATCACAAACAGATATCTGCCTCCCTGTTCTCCTGGTTCTTGCCCTATTATTATTAGATAGAGAGCAATGGGTAATGCTTTGGTCAGAAAGACCCAGGTTCCTTTCCCAACTCTGCCAGGAGAGCTGAGTAACTTGTGAAGTGACTTAACTTCTTTCCCCCTCAAATTCCTCCCTTGTAAAATGAAACCATTTTACCTGTCGTTATGGACTGTTATAAAATACAAACGAGTTCTCATACACGCACACAATAAGAGTTTAGTAAGTATTAGCCATTATTCTTAATGGGGTCTGTACCAGTAGGCCACTGCCACTCTGGGGCCACCTTACCCGACACCACCAGCAATTTACTCACTGGCTAAAGCATCTCCTCAACTCCAAAGTCCCCTTTATTCTTGAGAGTGAAAAATGCATTGTCACAAAGACATCAGATTAAATCTATCTGTTTTTTAAGTTTCATTATTTTAGTGGCCGAAGCTGGGGTTGAATCAGAACATGAGAGCTTCACCGAGGCAGACAAGATCGAGAAGGCTGAGAGGGATGGGATGGGGATGGAGAAAAGGGTGGGAAAAGTAGAAGAAACTGGGACCAATGGACATTTGCCCCAGAGACAGTCCTAATTGGGTTCTTTTCTTTCCTGTTGCTGTTTTTGCTTCTTTTGGTTTAAAAATAAAGTGTCTTGTGTTAGCTCTAATTGTGCCTTTTATTTTCATATTTATAAGATTAAAATTGCACAACCTGCCCAGGACAAACTATGATCCTAAGCATTTGATGTGTGTTGGAGAAGGAAGGGGAAAAAAGGCCTCAAGCCCAATCCGAGGAGGCAAAATGCTTATGCAGCATGAGAACATTATGACTTGAGTTTCGGGACTGTTCTCCCAGGCAAGGGAAACCATCTCACAAAACAAACAAGCTTGTATTCTGGGGTATTTCCCAGAAAAGACGCAGGTATGGTTTAGTAAGATGGGATTTGGTTTTGTTTTTCAAGCTTCAGCCGGGTGGTAAAAGGTCAGCTCTGTGTTGTAATCCACTCTGGTGCTGTTCTCCCGTAATCCTCACCACAGCCCTCTAAGAGCTATGCAGCATGGCAATTAGCAAAATGAAATTTCGTTTTCTAAACATTTTCTCCTTGATACCTTCAGAAGTTACTGCTGCATTTTAGAATGTTCTGGAAAAACTCTAGTGGTCGAAATTTCAGAATAATTTCCCTTGGAGAAAGCTGTTAAAACTATTTTCTCTAAAATAAGTTAATGAGATGGAGCGATGGGGCAAAGTAGCATGTCTAACATGACTGAGGTCTTGAGAATGGGTTAGAAGGAAAATGAGGTGGTGAGACGTGGGAAGAAAAAGGGTTTTTTTTGCTGTTTTTTTAAAAAATAAGAGCTACATCACCTTTTGACCTGCAAACAAGCATGTCTGTTGGTATGAAGTCCACCAGTCTGCCCCAGTCTGTTCAACAAAACACAACCTATTTCCAGCCCTGTCCTGGGTCCTGGACCTCCAGGCAGGGATACTCCAGCTCCACCCCGTGGAGTGTTGGCTCCCCAAGGTCAGCCTAGAATAGAACGTGCCACCTATACACACTTGACGAAGGTGTCAAACAAGTAAATCACATGGCAGTGAGCACTGTTGCAAGAAGACATATCAATATTATGGCTCCCGACTTTAAGTTGGATTGCAATCCTTACTTCATCATTGTCATTATAATTAGGTCTGGTATCTTATCCATAATTCAGCCACCACTCCCTTATCTATCATTGTGATGGGAAGCTGCTTATACACACCATGAACTAAAAGCCTCATTTTGACCCCATCCTGTTACCAAAGCTTCGTGCCACAAAGTGAGACACATTGGCTTGAACTTTATTTTTTCCCTCTTTACCTAACTTGTATTATAAGAAATTGGGCAGCAAAAAAAAAAAAAAAAAAAAAAAAAGTAAAAGGGGAAATCAAGAGCCTATATATCTTATAAACTAATTAATAAGCTCCTAATTCAAGAGACCAACTCTTTTGTTATGGATTGAATTGTGTTTTCCCCAGACTCATATGTTGAAGTCCTAACCCACAGGACCTCAGAACATGACCTCATTTGCAGATAGGGTCCTAATTAGTTAATGAGATCATACTGGAGTTGGGTGAAGCTTAATCCAGTATGACCACCATTCTTATAAAAAGGATACATTTGGATGCAGACACATGCACACAAAGAGAACACCATGTGAAGCGATCAAGGAGATGCTTCTACAAGCCAAGGAACATCAAAGATGGCCAGCAACCACCAGAAGCTAAGGGAGAGAGGCCTGGGACAGATTCTCCCTCATGGCTCTCAGCAGGAACCAACTGTGCAGACACCTGGATCTTGGTGATCTTCTAGCTTCCATAACTGTGAGACAATACATTTCTGTTGTTTAAGCCACCCAGTTTGTGGTACTTTGTTACAGCAGCCCTGGAAAACCAATACCTCTTTATATTTAAAATCCCCATGATTTGGAAACAGGGCCCCCTCTATGTGAATAGAAGAGTGTGGGTACCCATTTAAACTTTAGACTGCTTCCCACAGGTTTCATGATCAGCTTTGTTTACAGAGTGATGTGTGAGAGTCTCATAGGAATGAATAGAAATCTCCATTGTTTGGGAATACAGTCAAAACGTATTGTTTTTCAGGCATTCCCTCCTCGGTTTGTCTTGTCCACCTCAGGTTATTAATGGGTTAATATATTTCCCACACAGCTGTGGTCTGATGAAGATGAGAGTGATCTTTAGAGCAGTTTTCAACCTATGGTTCCTACAAAACCGCCTCACTGTGTTCTTTACATTACTTTTACCCGAACGTGTGGTGCCATCACACCAAGAGCAGTACAGAGGTCGATGGAAATAAGGAGAAATAATTCACGGAGCCATGACATCAGCACTTCCTCTGCCTTGCAACAGTGATTCTACGTTGAACCCTTAAGTATGTTAATATCTACTACTGATAAGACCATTTGTATACTATGGGCTCAGAGAAAAGGAGGCAGGGGTCTCTCCCAGCACCAATCGATTTCTTACGGCCTCATGATCATTACTGCCAAAGCTCAAAACCATTCTAGCAGATCCCGAAGGGAACTGTCTCTCCATTACCCAGAGGAGGCTGGTGCTGGGAAGGCTTCCTGCCTGGGGTTCGCACCTTCCATGTGGCTTCTGAGCACTTGCTCTTGCTGGAAAATACTGACGTCAACAGGAAAGCAAAGCAGGTTGAATGAATATTATCAAGCAGATTTTCTGAACTCACTTTTGCCAAAATAATCCATTCCGTTGACTATTTACATGTGAACTGGTCATGAAAATACAGCTCTCCTTGGAAATCTGCTGTCAGATGGATTGGCATTTCACCATCCTCTCCAGGCCGTTTCCCTAATATTTACATTTCCTCATGTTACTCCACTTTGATCTTATTTTTCCTTCCAAGCTCCCAAGCTGAAATTTCAACAAAACTCCACCCCAAAAGCTGCTCCTATACTACTGGTGCTAATAATTTTTATAAACAGAAAATGAAAATTGCGTATAGCACTAAGTGGGGCAGAAAATTATGGCTTTCACTCTGTGCCCCTGAAGGCAAACCTTCTGTCCAATCTGCAAAGTGCCAAAGACAGCATTTGGTGCTTAAAAGAAGGAGGAAGAATGACTGCCAGTGGGACTCAAGATGTGGCGTTTCCATAGAGGCTTTCCAATCAAGTAATCACTGAAGGGTGTGCTCTGGACAAAGTATTTTTAAACAATACTTCGCAAAAGAAAAGATGTTAGGCCCCAGGGCAAGTGATTTGGTTATTAAATGTTGTGCGGGGGACCAACTCTTTGTCTCACATGAGCACCTAGAAGATATGCCTTCTGTAAACCTTCTGAGGGTTTTACCTTCATGTTCAATCCTCCTGCTATTGCTTTGAAGTTACCATCTCCTTGATAGTAGTGACTGTGAATATGGAACCCCATACGCTTGGTAACAATCTAGGAGCGGTTAAACCCCAGTGTCCATAGACAGAGAGGCCTGAGTTGAATGGGGACTCTGCTATCTTGCTCACTGTCTGATCTTCAGAAAAGTACTCACCACGGAGGGTTGTTGTGAGGATTAAACAAGCTAATGTGCAAAGTGCAAGCACTGTTTTGGAGCAAGTGCCCAAGAGTAGCTTTCACTACTGTTGATGTTTCAGGCCATCTCGGCACTCGGGAAATCTGGGTATGAATCTAATGTGTCTGTTGGCCCGATCACGCTCAGTTTGCTATGCAGAGCACAAATATGCAATAAACCTGGGCATCTGCATCTCTTCCTTGTTTGGGTACGTTCATCTCAATCAGTCTATTCAAGGTCCTAGTGGGTTCATACATCTGTTTCTCTTGAATCTGGTAAGTTCCGCCTGCCCCCAACTTCTCACACATGTTCCCCAAAGTCATTCCTAGTCCTATGTAATCACCACTCTCTGTTTTCTTTTCTCTTGTGCCCAGACTGCTGGGCACTGTTGCAAAATGTCAAGAGATTGATCTATTCATTCATTCATTCATTCAACAAATATTTACCGAGCAAATCTCTGCTATGTGCGGAGAGCACTTTGTTGGGAAGAGACAGGACAGATATCACACTCACAGACTAGTGGGGGGACAGAGAATGAACAAGTTGACACATGAATACATACATCGCTCCCCAATGTGACAAGTGCT